>NC_134422.1:13347075-13998893 GCF_030867145.1 Opisthocomus hoazin | reverse complement strand
TGAAATAACTTATGAAAGAGGCTGAATGAAGCCAGCAAGTAGTTCGGTCCTGATTTCGGAGAGGAAAGAGAGAAGGACCAGCCTGCCTGCTGGGATTCAAATTCAAGTGCAAAGTACAATCAAAGCACAGAACAGCTGAGCAGAATTAAAGGAGACTACAAGACGTAGTGCTTGGGATGTACTGAGACAGTGAAAGATGTGGCTAACTCCTACTCTCAAATTTATTACATGGCTGCTACCAGGTTACTCAGGAGTCAGGCCAAGGCATCTAATTGTGGAACATACACATAAAAACCAGAGTTTTCTTTTCCTTAAGGTTAAAAACATCAAAAGCTCAGATATAAGAAAACTTAGGAGGGATTAAAACTTTAATTCACCAAAATCTGGCCTCCCAGAGGGTCCATTGTTCTCTCTCAGGTCACAGCCCTCACAAATTACTCAATGGTGGTTTGCGCTCGGGAGTATTTGTGACATGGGACTCTGTACCTGCAACAACCCAGGGATGATATCGGGAAGGAGCTGATGCAACGATTCCTTGGAAATCCTCTCGATGACTTTTGTCTGCATTTTGATGGCAGCTAAGTTAATTGGATAGTCTGCAGTCTGAATGATGGGGCAAAGCACCTTGATGCATTGCTCGGGGTGGATGGAACTCGCCAGGGTGGAAGCAGCTTCTTCAGCAGCTCTGACGACCTGGAATCAAAGCAGAGCAAAGCCTTGCGTTAATGAGGTCATAGGTCACAACCAAACCCACCAGCACGCACTAGGAATGACTCCCAGGAAATGCTTGGGGATGTTCTTGAGGAGACCCGCAGGAGGCTCTGTCGAGAGGCGATTGACTCCAAGAATTCACATTCCTCGCTTCCAGCAACATCTTTGTTCCAGCCAGTGGTACGGAGTCCATCCTGCTTAATGTAACTGTGTCAAAGTTGTGGCTAGTTTGAAAGGGTCATTTGTCACCCAAGATAGATAGGCACTCCCATCCTACGAGAAGCAAGAGGATGACATTTCTCCAGGCACTGTCAAAGAACCTAAACCCACCAGCTTAGACTTAATACAAAAATTATGTCCTTAAACATTATAATGAATGACACCACTGCACCTTTTAGTGTGCACCTCACCTGTCAAGTGCTTGGGTGCCAAGGCTGAGGCACCCATGCCTACACAGCCATTGTGGCCTCCTGCCATTTCCCAGCTCGACTATGCTGTAATCAAACCCAGGCTACAGACACAAACAGGCATCAGGGCATCCCTGACCAGGCAGTTGTGCTCTCAGCACACCTAACCCATTATGGCAGCACTGGGATCACTATAAAACATGGGAGGAAGAGCAAGTGGAATCACTGGTAGCACCCACCCTTTTGCAACGAGCCCACGCTGCAAAGCACTCAAGCAGAACAAGGAAGATCCTAAATTCAGTTGCACTCTTACCCCGAAGGAAGGCAAATTCACGACCTTCACACTTGTCTCCAGCAGGTAGGACAGCTAGCTGAAAGAGGAAAGGCCCCATTCTGGTCTTTCCTCCCATGAGAGTTTATTCATTTTACATTCTGCAGTAATTGGATAAAAAAACAGGATGGGAAGGCAGGTTTTCTTTTTTCAAGTGTCTGTGCTAATTGCCAAGCAACAAAACGAAGCTTCCCCTTAGTTGCACTCTTCCTGGCCACAAACCACACACTCTCTGCTCCCCATGTTCTTGCTTCAGTGCAAAAGATGGGCGATGCTTTTGCTTATCTTTTCTCATTCCCCTCTTCTCATGGCTTACTTTTAAAGGAGATTGAATTCTGAGCTGACAGAGATGTCCCAGTGTGCAGACTTAAATCCAACACCTCAGTTCTAAGAAGCAAGAAGCCTTTGCAAATCCTCATGCTTAGGATCTCCCAGCAAGCCCCAGGCAGTCCCTAACTCTGAGCCTAGGAGCATTAACACAGTCTTTCACAGCACTCCCTCTTCCCTGCTTGTGTGTGAAGCCCAGATGCCTAGCACCAGCTCTCTTACTCATCCGAAGCTGAACTCCTGAAGCTGATTGTCTGAAGTTGACACTTTGAAACCAACACTAGGAAATCTGTCCCAGGCAATCTGCAAAAAAGCAAATAAATCAAACCACAGGTCTCCCTTCACTGAGACTGAAGCCATAGCTGCTGGATTCTCCTTGCTCCCCTCTTCCACACACTGTCATGGCATCAAACTCTGGGACTTCTATTTGACTAAGGCGACCCATGGACAGATGTAGCTCTATAAAAGGCTCAAAAGAAGGCAAGATTTCATTATTTTTAAGGAACTACTGTGGATAACACATGAACCAGGAGTATCTGGAAGTTTATCTCAGTCCTTACTAGGACAAGAATGTCTCCCTGCCTGGACTGCTAAATATTTTCCAGAAAGGTTTAATTGATTTTTAAAATAGCAGCACTGAATAGTGACCAGAAGAGATCGCACCCATCTACAAAGCCTGCTTCACCCACAGTTTTAGCATCACGGCCACATCGCTATCATTAAGCTATCATGCATCTTCCACTCATGCTGACAGCTACCTCCCTGAAACAGGAATGGCCACAAGATACTTGCACACCCAGGATATTACAAAACTCATCCACTTGGCTCTTGGCACTCTCTAAGGAAAACCCAACAGTGAACGTGATCTCAGATACTTCACATAGTACAAATATTGCATGCAGGCAAGGTACAGGCAGGATGCTGAGGCACACTGAGACCTCAATTGCTTCTGTAACAGTGCCCTATTTGCAGAAGAAAAGCTGTCAAACTGCTCCATCTATTTCAGGCCTTTATCAGCATTCAGTGATAATATTAAAATATATTCCAAAAAGAATGGCAATCCACAGTATGTTCAATATTCAAAAAATTTCATCCTGAAAGATCTGTGAATGAGTAATCAAGCAGAACAGAAAGCTTGTTTTCCCATTTCCAGCAAGTTTTCCCTCTTCCAGCTATTTCTTTGCTAATTCCTATTCAATTTCACACATGAAAAGCACGAATGTTAGTATTTTTACACTAAGCCAGTACTAGCTTAGAAGCAAGCACTATGTGATTTTGTTGGGAAAGGAGAGAAACACCCAAGTACTTAAGGGAAACCTAATGTCATGCTTTGGTGGCACGGTGTTGAATTGCTGGAGAGGACGAAGCCAGGAGCTCCCAGGAGGTCTCCTTTAAAGGAATTCACTTCTTGGCACTGCAGCTTTTGACGTCTGCTTTCCCAGTGCTGAAACACTGCTCCCATCAAGCTTTCCACAAACAATGCAGTGCACTTACAGAGAACCCAGATATCTTGTAATCAATTTAACAACATTCACGAGCCAGTCACTAGCCAGAAAACCCCAACTATAACTATTTGGACACAGGCCGCTTGGGATTTTGCTTTGCAACAACTCCAAATCCTGCTAGTAAATGCAGAAAGAAAAGCTTGCACATCTACCACAACTCAATAAAGATGCTTTTTTTTTTAAAAAAAAAACCCCAAACCTTAAACCCTCTTGGTATCCTGCTTGATAACAAAACAACAATATTTTAGCATGCTCCTACAGATAGACTTTAATCTCAAATACAGTACTGTAAACTCCAAACAGTACAGGAGTAGGTAAAAATTTGAATGAGTAATTCTATCTGGGTTTCAGCTCCATATCCTGTTTGCATAAAGTTTACCAGGCACATTAAGTTGCAAGTATGAGGCAAGCGCAAGAGACAAGACCTTTTTTTAAAAGCCTATTAAACAATTCAAAGCACAAGAGGTTAAAATACAACTGTAATTTTTCACAAAACAAGCAAGGGTTCCAACAGCAACAAAGGTCATACGCATTTTGCGCATCATAAGGTCAGCAAGAAAAGTCATGAAGGTGCAGGATTTACTTATGCCCCTACAAGTCCTCCTTTCAGCAAAGCGGCCCATTTCTAGCAAGGATCTGGCCACGTTTGCACGGCAGCTGGGTGGTTCACATCAGTTCTCCCTGAAATGCCTTCCCTCTGAATACAGAAGGACGCATCACACGTCCAGTAGGCTTCCTGCCGACAGTAGCTTGTAAATGTGACAACACCAGGGAGACTTCCAAGGCTTCCAAGAGCACATCTGGCAGCCAGCATCCGCATCTAAGCCACACTTCAGCAAACCCTGTAAGCGTATGTTTAACTGCTCAAGTCTCACTGACATCAATGGGATTCTAGCATGTGCTTACACGCTTGCTTGAATTGGAGCTCCTGCAGGTAACTAGCTCCTGGCTCCCTCAGGAAGGGCCAGCAGGGGACAGGGTGTAGGAGGGGGTAGAGCACTACCAGCTGAGAGTGAGCCAAAGACAAGCTCATCCTGCTGGCATGGTAAGCCGAATGCCACCATCCTGCAATGCAAGTACCAGCCCTGTCCAAAAGGTCTTGTCCTCCGGCTTTGGCAGAACAAACCATTCAGCCACCCAGACCGACTCCACGTCCCGCGAGTGAAAGCTTGCCTCTGAATACTTATACAGCGTGCTCAGAGTCCCACTCACCCGGTAACGCCAGAGAAATCAGCTGCATTCCCACATAAAGGGAAGTGCATTATCCAAAGATACAAACTGCCAGGTCATCTGGTAACAGGAACATGCAACTACAGCAGAATTTAGCAAAGACACTTTGCCTTGAGGCACAATGATTGTTTCTTGAAAATTATACATACCATACAATATCAAAAAAGTCAAGTATCTTTGTTAATCAGGGCTTTAACCTGACCAGCAGAGTGAAACAGCCTTAAAAGGAGTGGAAAAAATGAGCAAACAGCATCAAGCAACAGGTCTTCCTCCCTCTTTGGAGGCAAGATCAACAGACACGCACCGGGAAGTGACAGGAATGGCTCTGACTAACAGCAGACATCACAAGAAGCAGTGTCTATGAAATACGTTCTTTACATTTGAGAAAAAAGAAAGGGTGCTGTTCGCTACGTGCTCAGACTGGAGCGTTCATTGTCACAAGAGGATTAAAAATTAGACAAGCTGACTTTAGAAGAAACAAAGGCCAAAACACACAGAGAGGCCAAAACACACAGAGAGGCAGGCAGAACCACTAGCATGAGAAGGCCATAAGCTTCAGACAGCTGGAAGGAGGGAGGATACCCACAGCAAAGCATCGCTGTATGCTCGCTTCTTCCTAGTCACTGTCAGACAGGGTATCAAGGGAAGCAGACTTTTTGTCTGATCTAAGATCACATAGAATAATTATATCAGAAATATGAAAGAAAACTAGCAGAGCAGCTCTGCAGAGAAGGACCTGGGTGTCCTGGTGGACAACAAGCTGACCATGAGTCAGCAGTGCGCCCTGGTTGCCAAGAAGGCCAACGGGATCCTGGGATGCATCAAGAGGAGCGTGGCCAGTAGGTCGAGGGAGGTTCTCCTCCCGCTCTGCTCTGCCCCAGTGAGGCCCCATCTGGAGTACTGTGTCCAGTTCGGTGCTCCCCAGTTCAAGAAAGATGAGGAGCTGCTGGAGAGAGTCCAGCGGAGGGCTACAACGATGGTGAGGGGACTGGAGCATCTCTCCTGTGAGGAAAGGCTGGGGGAGCTGGGATGGTTTAGCCCGGAGAAGAGAAGGCTGAAAGGGGACCTGATAAATGCCTATGAATATCTCAAGGGTGGGTGTCAGGAGGATGGGGCCAAACTCTTTTCAGTGGTGCCCAGCGACAGGACAATGGGCAACGGGCGCAAACTGAAGCACAGGAAGTTCCGTCTGAACATGAGGAAGAACTTCTTCACTCTGAGGGTGATGGAGCACTGGAACAGGCTGCCCAGGGAGGTTGAGGAGTCTCCTTCTCTGGAGATATTCAAGACCCACCTGGACAAGGTCCTGTGCAGCCTGCTGTAGGTGACCCTGCTTCGGCAGAGGGGTTGGACTAGATGACCCACAGAGGTCCCTTCCAACCCCTACCATTCTGTGATGCTGTGAAAGCCATCAAATGATGATGGCAGCTGGAAGGTGCAAGTTCAAAAGGGTGGCTATGAAGCAAGATGTGCAGGACTAGAGAGAGCCTGCAGTGTTTTAAAAACACAGACACTAAGCTGTGTTTAAGGTATGTCACAAACATGATTTTACCTCCCAGTAAAAGCTTAGAGCAAACCATGGCTTGAACTGGATAGTTCAATATCATTCAACACAGGGCAGGCAGCCCAGGAATGCAGATCTAAAAGATAGCATTTTGCCTCAAAGAAGCAGGTTTTTCTCCCTTCCAAACGCTTACCTTCCGGTCTACATGCTAGAGACCAGATTCAGCCTGACTTCTGCTGGCATAACATAAGCTGTGTTTGCTGGTGGGTTGCTTGAAAGACAGCTGCGGAGCATTAAGACCTTTCCAGTGAGTCTCTCAAAAGAGAAAAATTGTTTTACTTCCACCCAGTTTGATTTAGGGAAGGAACCACATTCACACGCACGAAGCCAGAGAGGTGTAGCACGCAGACAGGCTGCTCACCTCCGACAAGGTCTTCCTTAACGCTATAAAGGAGTAAGCTTCAAAGTAACAGGTTAGGCAATCCCAGGAATATACACGTGAAATGCTTTCTGATTTCAATGGGAGGGGAAATGCAGATGTGCAGTATTAGGAACAGTGCGATCAAGACAGCCACCTGTCACAGAGCCCTTTCTTTTTAATTAGAAAAGCACACTGGCATCATTGACATTCTACAAAACTGGCTGGACAAACTTCGGCTGACAATTCCCACTGGTTTACCTGGTTCACAATGCACCGCAGAGGCATGGGATCCTGTTTGCTAAAGACAGCCAGAACCAAGACTCCAGCTCTCCCACATAATTTCTTCTGCTCAGCTATTACTCTCAGTGTATGACAGATGTTGCTTGCTGCCCAAGCAAGCAGCTTGTCTGTGGTAATCTGCTCTTGGTCAATACGCAGCAGCTTTCTAAAGGGTTTTGATCGTTTCATTTCTGCTTTGAAGTGATACATACTGGCAAATAAGAAAAGAAAAATATGTGTCCTGAGTCACCTAAGGCAGAATATGCCAGGTTCATAGGCTACACACAGCACCAGTGTAACCTGCTGGGATCCCAGCACAGCAGCACGGGTGCACCTAGATGAGAGCTGTGTGTAGGACTGTAAACTGGAGTACTTTGCCACCATTCCCAGTCGCACTGTCTCTGCAGAAAGTTGTAGAGGATGGCAGCACAGGTAAAACTGCACTGGAAACTTAGCGGCTTTGTACACTATTGTGAAGCATGTGGAGTGCCAGAGAAGTTTCTTAAGCAGAAGAATAAAGTTCTGGTTTCGGGCTTACTAGGCACGCGGCTATGTTTTTGAGCCAATTTTTGCCATCTAGAGGTGGTTACTTAAAGCCTGCATAACCTAAGCTGGAGGGGATGGAGGCTTACCAATACTTAGCCAGGCAAACTCCCATCCCTGAAGGCTTTACAGTCGGATCCAGACAGGAACAAATAATTAAGTACTTGGTTTCAAAGCAGGAAGCAGGCTCAGCAATCAGGAGTGCTAAGCAGATGAAAAAACAATGTGATTTTTATAAGGAATTCAGAGGAGATGAAGTAGATTAGATTGCTTCTTCTGTGCACTAAGTATCTGAAACATGTTGCAAATCAGAAAAAACAAATAAACATATACTATAAAATGTCAACAACTGCCAAGCTGCAGCACTTGCCAGCTTCCAGCATGGACTATATCTCAACTAACCTTACAGACCGTGACCATTTAGTGCTTTTCTTCTTTAGTAAACTACGTTTGGCAGAAACCTACATAGATCATACCATCATCAGAGAAGAGCTGCAAATCATCTTACAAATGTCAGAGACCAGTCTAAAAGCATTTCAGGAAGATAGTAACAATTATCTACAGTTAATGGATAGCTGTGATTTTTTTCTTTTTCCACTGCCTTTTAGAGGGTTACAACAAAGAATGCCACATCCCAGTTATGCTTATGGACCTTCTGGATAATAAATGACCAAAATTATGTATCAAAGATACAGCACAATATCCTTTCCTTACACATAGAAAATACACATCACCTAGGTCTATAGGCCTAGTTGCAGAGAAAAACAGAGTGGCAGAGACAGAAGCAGGAAATTAGCTTTCCTATGATTTTCACGTTGTAACCATTTTCCAAATTAATGAACTATTTCTATTTTCATATACTCAATCATAAGGGCTTCTACTCATTTTGCTGGTATGAATCCGAAGCAATGTCATATCAATGCTACTGGGTCAGCAGGCAGCATCTCTCCTTAGATATGGGTGAGTAACTACACTGGAACAAATGAGTTTAATATTAACTAATTGGCAACAGAAAGATGGTTCTCTTCCAAGTAACTCCAAACAAAGAGTGATAAAAATCAACAAGATTTAATACCATCCACAACTTCACTTACATTCTAATGCTCCAAAAGTAAGCAAAAGGCATTTACATGTCAACCCCCATAAATATTTACAGTTATGATTGAAGCAGGCTTGACTCTTCACATCACCCCATCAAATCAACAGCCTTCAATAGACTGCTATACTGCAAACAGTATAAAACCAGGCTGAAATTAAAAAATGCAAGCTAAACATGGATCTCAACACAGACTCTTCTCGTCTGTAGCCCAGGGTTACATTAATTTTGAACCCCTATTGAGGTCTGTGCTTTGCCAACCTCCCACATTAGCACTCACAACAAGGCGTGACTCAGTGTCCAACTCCATGTACTACGTCCTCCTCTTCTGTGTCCCTGGAAAGCGACATGGTGCTCTGAGCTGTGCTGCTCCGCTGATCCTAGACCTTGCTTTCAACAACAGAAGTCAGAAGAGTTCTAGCCATGGCAAACATCCAATTGTCTAAAGACTTATGCTTGGACTTGGAAAAACAGCCAATTACCCAGACATCCCAAAATATCTAACTATGCCAACAGTGCTTTGATAATTCCAATTATACAATCTGGAATAAAACCACAAATCTTTTTTGTTTCAAATCAGCACTCAGTTCTAGAGGGCCATGGTATTTGCTGGTTGGTCAATGTGTTGGTTAGAATTTGTTATTTGATCCCTCCTGGTCAAGCTGAACAGCAGCAATATTGGAATTTAGGCACACAAATGAACCTTCTTGCTTTCCAAAGAACTGCCTCTTAGTATGATGACTTCTTGGAGACAGTACCGAGATTAACAGTTCTATACTGTGTTCCTCTTCAAACTCCCTTTGCTTGGTCACTTTTGATTGATCCTCCATGAAAGACTGAAACAGATACAGCTCGCTCAAAACAATCATTTTCTGCTAACTTACGCAGCCTGTTGCATGCCAAAGGATCTCAAACTATAAACTAGGATCACTCCTCTCTCCTACTACAAGGCAGAAAGAGCCCAGACACATAACAAACCCTGGAGTGACATTCTATCAGGGCAACACTGGCACAAGGATTAACACTTTCCTAATGAAATTATATAGCAGCTTTCCTTGAAATAGTTTTTACAGTGTAGAGGAAAATTTTCTTTTATGTAGTGTCAGGACAGTACGCCACTACCTTCAATATTGCTTTGATTTAGTGAAAATGAGAACTGTAGAACACACTACTGAGATCTTCCCTTTCCTTCTTCAGCTATTCTTTGAAAGTGCCCTTCAATCAAACTGGTGAATCTTCACTTGATCTCCTGCTCAGTGGGATCAAGTCAAAGGGCAGCTCCTCCACCTCTCCTGGAGAGCACCACGCTGCAAAGTCAGCAGGGAGAACGAGCTGGAGGGCCACCATGGGATGGGAATTTGTGACCTTCCGGCCCAGGGCTATGAGTTTGACCAACTGAGCCATGCCCAAATGGACTCTCAGTTAATTTTTCACAGATTTAACTGAATGAGCAAGCCCCAGCTACAGATTAAAAATACCTAAAGCATATTCGCAGGTATATCTTTAGTCTAGCTCACAGATACACAAGTCCAGGCTGGGAAACCTTTCTTAATTTCATGAATGCTGATATTCTCAAACTACTGACAGACAGATGATACCTTTCACAGGCTGCATCATGGTTCCGAGAGACCCATTTACACAGGGACAAAAAAAACATATACATAAAACGAAAAATCCAGCACCAGTGTTACCACTTCATACAGCTGTGCATACACAACTGTTTAGCAACAAATAACAAAATAAGGAATATACCTGCAGTGTCCTGCTATGACAGGTGTCACCCAAAGGTCTCACTGCAGCAGTTGCAAATATGATCTTTTCAGATTACGAAGACACTATGAAAACCATTGTAAATCAAAGGCATGCTATGTACAGCACAGCAGCTACTTGCTGATAGCAGTACAGCTCAGTTCTTCTCAATTCTTCCATAAAGAAGTGCCAGAACTCACATCTCTCCATTCCTGGCTTAAGCTCTGCTTTCTCTATAGCAGACTTACTCTTCTCTGCTTTTCCTCAGGAGGCACCTCATGCAAATCCTGAAGAACCTTTCCATACCACAAGCGTGAAGAACACAGTGTGGGGAGTACAGAGGCATAAAGTGTCAATCTTTCCAACACTGTTGTTGATCTCTATAAAACCCACCAGTCCCACAAGGACAGTGACTTCTGAGGGGCCTTGAAAACAATGCCAGAAACAATCTGGAAAGGTCCTGCTAGAAATGGCAGTTTTGGAGGAGTCTCAGAAAAAAAATACAAAGGGCACTAAGTCAAGGTGAGCTGAGAAGTATGCAGCCAGGAAAACTTGCCAATAAAAGGCACTCCTTCAGAACATAATGTTTTGTCTGACTGCTTTATCAGGAAATCAATTTACAACTGCTTCTTATTACTCTGAACTGAAAATGACAGGAGTGCAAAGGCTCTAAATCAAGGAGAGGAAGGTGGGCAGAGTACAGTAGTCATCGTTCACTAAAGGATTGAACGTTTTCTACTTTTGCATTTCAGAGAAATCCTGCCTGTTAGTTTCTTTTCCTGAGCGTGTTTTTTGTTTTGCTGTTTTGATTTTTAAACAGTACAGTTTCTGCTACCCACAGCTAGCATAACCTTGTGCCAGTTACGCAATGCTCTTGAGCTCTCTGATCTATACAATGATCTTTTCCGTGGCCAAAGCCTTCCAGATGGAGATGCCTAAAATTGCTAGTTTAGGACAAGCCTGTTACAGAGAAGAATACATGTCTTAGATTTCAAAGCAAGGACTTTGGTAACAAAGCCATCACAGACAGAGAAATTCATGTGGCACTTTCCAAGGTTTAGTTCAAACCTGCAACATGCACAAGGTAGACTAAAAGCTCCAGCTTGAAGTCAATCTACAAAGACTGACTTTAAATGTGATTTGGTCTGCTTCAAATGTTATCATCATGTCCCTTAATTTTTGTTTTGCTCCAAAAGAATACTTTCCATTTTAAATGAGTTCTCTCACTAAAGGAATACAATCCACCCTTCCCTTTGCTTCTTCCTCTGCTCCAGCTTCCTTTGAGCTGCATGGCCTCTTTGTCCATTTTCTCCCGTTTCTCACCAGTTTCCAGTTCTCCCAGCACGGCCCAATTTCACCATTCAGTTTTCACACACGATTCTGCTTGAACATTGGCTTTGTGTTCTCCAGTATATTTCCTATCCTTACCCATACAGATGAAGGGAGCACAGCGCCCGCAGTGTGCTCTACAAAATTATTAAACATGCACTTCTCTGCTACAGCCTCTCCCAGAAGGAGCAAGGAAATCCTGGAAAGTTGATAAACAGTGGCCTACAATTCCAGATAGCTCCAAGTTTGCTTAAACAGCTCTGTCAATCTCAACATTTTTCCTCCCTGCTTCAGCACACAAAAACCCTCTCTCATAGTCTCTTCATACTTGGGAGACTTAATACGAATTTGTTCTACTGTCAAGATTGGTCAACGTGTCTGCCTGTTAAGTCTCACAGGTCCTACATTTCCTCAGCAGGTCCATATTGCTTTCCCAGTAGCAATACTGAAAGGCTCACTCACCTCCTTGTGGGAATCCTTATGTGCTTCCAGTGTTTTCATGATAGTCAGCTCCGCATAGTTCTTAAACCTTGCTGGCTGGTTCCGTAAGATCTCTCTCAGGACTCGCAGCGCCAGGGCTCTTATTGAATGCTGTATCAAGAGAAATCCACATTAGAACAAGTCACTTAAAATTGTGGTTTGAAGTTAATTCTCATGGCTCCCAACACCACCAGAAACGTTACATCACTACCAGCTCCAGTGGAGCGAGCAGTGTAATCAGTATAACTAACATTCAGAACTGGTCTCCTTGCTTGCTTTTGCACAAGAATTCACATAAAATGACTGTTGTCACAGAGAAAAGAAAGAATCAGAACGACTCTACTTTGTTAAATTCCACTTCTGGCAGTGAAGTACAAGTTTGTACCCAAAGTAGCATGTCTGCATTACATGAGTTTACAAAGAAGCTCAGATCATATTTGTTTTGCCTTTCCTCTTTTGCTCAGCTTTGTGAACACCAAACTGGGTTCCATGTATGCAACAAAGCTGTTTCTCATATACTAATGCAGTAAAATCGACTCTCTTCCTGTAACTCTGATGGAAATTACTTTCAAGAACAGTTAAGTCATTGTAGTCAACACTGACCTATGTGTTAATCCTTTATATCAAAAGATCATTAGCAGAAAGGATTTATGACACCTGCTTCAATTTCATAACTGTTATATTAAGCTTTTGGCCTGTGGCCACTCCAAATAGAGTCTATCATTTCAACATAGGAATACTTTCTTTACTCTGCACTCGGCATTTAACGCATGTCCTTCGCTATTCATCTGCAAAATTCATGCAGTAGCACAATTCACACATACCTAAGGTCACCATATCTTCTGATACATGTGTGATGATGCTATGATTAAACATGTAGGACTAGAGCAGCTCATGCTTATACTGCATGCGACTGAAAACATCAGCCAACTACACTGCTTCAGAAATAATATTTTTGAGAGCACACCATATGATTTACAAGCAGTGTAAGAAATAAAATGGATTTTGAATCAGATGAAATAAAAGAACTGCAAGTGCTTTGAAGCCAAAGTATTGTAACATTCAGATGGAGCACAGCTCTGACATGAAGGCGCAGCAGGGTGCTGAGACTTTACCAAATATCATTGTGCTGCTTGCACATATAGGCCCAAGTGGAAAAAGTAGAAGTCTAGCCTGTAAATTACCACTTAAAATATAAACTACTTGATATAACTATCAAACATAAAGCTGTGACAATGCAGGGTTTGTTTGGTTTTTTTAATACTTCAAAAGAAGACCTCCTGTAAAAGCAGTTTGCTCTTGATCACATTTTTGCAAGAGACAGAGACCCATCCCATGAGATCTAATAGCCTGGATCTTGAAACCATACAGAGAAAAAACCATATAATTAGCCTATTCTAGAGTGCCTTTATTCTCCTTCTTTTTGGAATGGGTATGATATAGTTAAGAGCTTGTAACTTCACCCTAACTCGGAAAGGAACAACTTCTGAAATCCTGATAGTTCTTGTACTAGATTCGAAGATCAATTCTTTCCTGATTCTAGTTCAATTTCCTAGTTATGTGTTACTAACTCTCTGGAGGGGAGGAAGAAAACCACTTCAGAGTACCTTAAAACTCACTATTGAAGACACTGAAAACGAAAGCAGAGTTGTCGACCTTCAAAGAAAAAATGAGCAGTGCAGCATCACTGATGAGATGCCGTTCAAATGCAGCAGGTTTAATTTAAACTAGTGTGGAAGAACTATCACCCTAGACGAAGCAACATACAGGAGAGGTAAGGCATAAATCTACATCTCACATCTTTGTCTCCAAGTGTTTCCAGCAGCAAGAGCAGAATGGTTTTGAAATGTTCCTCCCAAACTCCGAGATTATCTTCCCTTGTGATCTTTAGCAGTTCCAGGAGAGCTCCTTTCCGCTCCTCCACCCGCTCATTGTGGTTGGAGAGCTCCTTCAGAAGATCAGCCACCAAATCTGAATGGTCAATGGGTACTTCTAGGACAAACGGCAGCAAATCATTTGGGGAAATGGGGAAAAAGATCAAAGATGCCAAGAGTACTAACCCGCTACAGAATAAAGCGCACCTAACAAGCCCCCCCCCCCCCCAGTGCATCAGATTCCAGGTGGGCTCAGTCAAGCAGTCTAGAGAATCCGACTAGCCCACATTGTCACCCGAGTTCATAACACAGCTCATGAATCTGCACATGGCTTCTAACGAACCAGAAAGAGACAACAATTGAATTTCATCCAGTTCCAACAATTACTTCTACAAGATGAGAACTGCCGCAGTTTCTCCCAGACACACACCCAAACCCAGCGATCACATGTATGACCTCTTGATCAAAGTTCAGTGACTCATCAGTGTACTGCAAAAGAATAAAGCTAAGGTGTAGCATCACTTAAATGGAGTGAAACACTCAGTAACAACCACCTGTTGGTGAGATGTTTCAGCCATCAAGAGTGCAAGGTTCCCAAAACCGTGTCCCTGCAGATGCATTTAGATGCTTAAGGGACTAGTTTGAGGGAAACTCTTCAGCAAATAAAAATTGAAACTGCAGTATAACATTTTCTCCATAGCCACAGATCAGGTTCTACTGATACACGAGAACACAGACTCTTTCATACCAAGGCTCAACTCCGATGCAAAGTAATACACAACATACACATGGGCAAGCACGTATCGGAGCACTACCCATACACAAATACACCAGGAACAGAGCGAGCTGCCTGCAGTTTTATGAGATACAGCAATACAAACCATCCCGAAGCTGATCCATGTCATCATCAAACACTGCTTCCTTTAGGGCAGTCTTGTCGTAAGTGTTAATCGTGTCGGCATAAGGATAGGGGTTATATTCTCGAGCACGTGGCCCTGAAAAGGCACGGGGAGGCTGGGTGTTAAGTAGGGAAGTTTTATTATCTAGAGCCATCCTTCCACCTTCCACAATGTCACTGCTTCCACGGACATCACCAGTAGGCACAGCGAGGCCACCATCTCGAGACACCTGGGGGATCAAACAGAGAGAACAGACATGAGACTACTCAAATTCTGTGGAAGCTGTAGCCTTTTTGGAGTTCACCCACCAAAACAAAAAGGCATAGACCTGCTTACACGTACATAATACCTGAGTAAAACTTAGATTACCGCCTCTTTCCCTTATAACTACAACTGTTCCAAAGATACCTCATGATCATAGAGCAAAAAGCTACGCTAACATTCCTAAATCTAGGTTAACGTTGCTAAAACTGCACAAGCTGGCAAAGATCATAAGCTCTGGAACAGGACCAATTTGCTAAGAAAGGGAAAAGAAGCAAAACCAACATCCTCCTCACGAAACTTCACAACTCACTGACAAAGGAGACTGGATGATGCTTTGCAAGCTAGCCTGAAATGAACAATGGAAGGGTCCCAAAGAAAAATCTCAGACCAAGAATTTGTAGCTTTGAAGGCTAACTTAATCTACTAATGTAAACTTGTTTGTCCAGATAGGAAGCAAAGCTGTCACAGAATCACAGAATATCTCAAGTTGCAAGTGACCCGAAAGGACATCATTTAAGATTCCAGTAAAAATTCTGAAGTCCTTGTATTTAATTAAAACAAATGGCATCTCACATGGTAGATAATTCTGTAACCATTCATGCAGCATAAGGTACTATACGAGTTGTGCACTCAGAGTGATTACAGGTCCTTCCTATATATGAAGCAGCAAGCCTGCGCGGGAAATCACCCATGCATTTTGAGAACTAACATTTCCCATTACAGATCAGACTACACACACTGCATGAAAAAGCCGTCGCTGAGCCATGAGGAACACTAGCACTGTTTGCTTCGTACAAGACACTTCCACAGAAGCCCAGTGAGCACATTTCACAGGAGGGTAGAGTTCAACAGGAGCAAGGCACTACACTGGTGGGACCCCATAATTCAGGCATTAGAAGTTAGCAACCAATAAGCCAAAGACACTTGCAAGAGTACAGCAGGAATAAATGGATTTTGTACACTAACAATCCAAAGCCAGGCTTGAACACAATGTTTTAGAATTTCATCTATCTGGGGATACCAATGAAATACTTACAATGTCACAGTCTTTCTTTCCATCACGTTTGATGGGCTCATTCAGGTCCTCTTGACTACGGAAACTAAATTTTTCAATCGCTTCTGTGACTCCACGAAGAGAGCTGTAGATTTCATCAGAATTTAGGTTCTCCGTGTCATAATCCAGCATACTAAAGACCAAACGTATATGAAATGTTACATATGAAACTGGAATCTGCTTTTGACTGTTAACAGAAACAATGCAGAGTCAGAGACAGATGATTTGGCGTACCCGTTCTAAGAGTGACTTGTAACAAAACATGAATGGAATCAAAGCAGACTTTGGGTCTGAGTCTCCCCTCAAACAGGGCTAAATCTAGGAGAAGCTCCACCGAAATCAGCGGCATCACATCACTGTAAGTGAGGGGAAATCAGGTCTGCTGTTTGTTACATTCCACAGCAGCGAGTGTGCTAGCTTCTGTAAACCAAAAAACCACCCCTATTCCCAGCATGGTAATGGCGTAATTTAAAAAGGAAAATACACAAAATTAATCACTATGATAACTCAAAGGGTTGTGACAGCTGGTGGAAATTAAATCAACAAAATTTAAGTTTCATAGTATATCAAATATATTTTACCAATGGATTCAAATGTGACAGATTTAAATGGAAAGGAAAATGTATCTTGACATAAACCTTAATCTAACATGTTCCATTTTCATTTACAGAATAGTAAAACCAAAACCACTTGCACAACGCCTTGATAAGAGATGCATTTCAGTACTGAGCCTAAGTTTGGGAATTCTATCACTCTCAGATGCATTCTTGCAGTCTGTCTGTTCTTCAGAAATTCCCCAGCAGCATAAAGCCACACAAGTTTTGGGATTCCCTGAATAGTTATCAAAAATTAAGTTCCATGAAAAAAATGCCTGGCATGCAAGGGCAGATGATATGAAAGACATAGCTAAGAAGAGAAGCTCCTACAAGCTTGGAGAAAATGAAAAGGCACTATTGGCAGGGCTTTGCTCTATCTTGGAGAAGTTGAGCTTGCATGACAATCAGTTTTCCAAGAGAGACTTAATGAAGAGACCCAGTAACTGAGAACAATTTCTTTGGGGGAGTCTTGGATTTTAGCAGAGCCAGAAGCAAATAAACCAAAAGAATCTGAGACATTTACATTAAGTTGTTTGTCAACAAATGGCAAGAAGTGGCTCCCTACAGGGGTGCAATACTCTTCTTTAACACTTGGGGAATGATGACAGGATGAGTTTGGAGGAGGACGGCTGAACAAGGAGCTGTGTTCCGTTTCCACAAAAGAAAGATTTCCCGTGAGGTGGACTGGAAAAAAATAAAAAACACAATCCCTTCTGAATCCTGGGCACACAGCTATTATTTTCAATAGAACTAAAAGTAGGATGTTAAATATCTAGAACCACTACTTATTTTCCTGGAAGAAGGAACTTCACACAGAGGGTAAGCTTGGTGCTGCCCAATTCCTTCGGGATTAACACACTGAAAATAGCCATAATCCCTGGCTCCCAAGCAACGCGCTCACTCTACGATCACACGAGCATCAGCACTGTGTATTCTGGCAAAGAAACCAAAGAACAACTCCCCAACTTTAAACAGTGTCTGTCAGGCAAGGAAGAAGGAGCAACCACTTAAAGAACAAATCAAGACCAGGAAACAAGAGTTGTTTATAAACCTACAGAAGTCAAAGTGTTCAGGGCTTTTGGAACAGCTGAATGACACTAATGCACTGTGATGGCTTTCCGGACAAAAGTGAAGGCAGTTTTCAGATTCTTTATAAGTATCAGGTAGGGATAGGACAACATTTGTTTCATATGATCTCAAAATTATTTATTTTGAGCTCTAGCACTTTTAATTCTTAGGTCTGAAGGGGTTCCTCATACAATATTTAAGTAAGCAATGAAACCACCATTCGAGAAGGTGTACACATGACTGTACCCATGTACCCACACCAAGAAATGACATGATTTACCAAAGGTCACACAATGAAATGCATGGCAAAAAATGAGAAATAATCACAGATATACTGACACTCACTCTGCTAAAATCATCGCTTCTTTCCTCGGGGATGAATTTTGCCCTACGCTGCTACCAAAGAAGAGATCAAAGTACAGACTGCAATGCTACAGGACTAAGGCAATTTCTCACCAGTCACTGATCTGATGCATTTTTCAAAGTACAAAACCACATTATAACAAAAATCTAAAGAAACCAGTGATTTCATATGTCAAGAGTAAGTCTGTGTAGAAGATCACATCATGGCTGTGTTCTACATGAAAGAAAACTCTACATGTGAACCCACACGTCTATTGACAGTATGTGTACTGGCATACTTCACAGACAACACAATGGGGGGAACGAAAAATAAAATGGAACTACACCCACCCTTCAGAAAAGAAAAAGGCACAAAAGGAAAAAAAATTATGACCCATGCAGAAAACTAGAGGAAAGTCACAGGATGACTAAGAAGTGAGCAGAGATGAGCAGTGTTTAGGGATGTCACAACATTATTTTCCATCTTTGGCTGCACTAAAGCAATGCAGCTCTCTACAAGGTTATCAAGATACAATTTGGCAGCTTTCCAGTCTGACATAAAACACATTTTATTTCCATAAACTATTATTCAGTTTCCAATCCAATCTATGTGTAAGTAATCAACAGTTTAGCATCCTCAAGCAGTACACAGTAACCCATTTCCTTGCACTTTCAGGCTTTTGGCTGGAATACATATCAATTCTTCCAAACCTTCATGTCAGCTACTGAAAGAAGGAAAAAAATTCTCAACTAGTTTACCTCCAAAAATCAACATGGATGGCTTCCACATCTTAGTGTCCTAGAAGAGCCAGAATATCGATTTAAAGTTTAAATTCTGCAGGTATTCACACAGGTATGGACTACAGGATACTGTTTTCCCTCTCAGACGTCACAGATTCCCAGATTTTGAGCCCTCAAAGAACAATTTGTTTGCTTTCCTTTCAATATTTTTTTCATTAGGAATTTGTTACTTCAAGGAAAGACTATATACAGTCCTTCCTCAGGTCATACGCATATTTAAGTCAGGAGAAACTACATCTATAGAAAGCCTGTTGTCAGTGTATAAACTTAAGAAAATCCAAGGAATTTCACAGAGGTCTGACAAATTAGATTTGTACTCAGAAGTTTTGTTTTTTTTTTATTAAAACCAGTATACAACTTTAGTCCAGTATACTGATTAAAGATCTGTATGCAGATTGGAACAAAATGTGAGGGCACAGGAAGAGGAAGTGATGTCAAAATTAGTGGTCAATAACCTCTAAATCTTGTAGTAAGGAGAATTTTAATTCAATACTACAAACGTCCAAGACGTTCCACAATCACACTGTGCAAGCAGCTGGTAAAATCATATATGGAAGCTTCATCCTCATTGTCCTAGGGATATTCACTAGTGCAGATGTGAAATTACTACTGAGCTGTATTTGCCTGTTTGAAAGCACTTGTGTGCCGCTTGCACAGCGTAGCCAAGTTGAAAGACCTTGCCCGTGCTATTGTAACACAACCAGTGCCTGCCAAAAGTGCTCAGCAACTGTGTTCTGCATTGGAAACCAACTGTGAAGCATACACCCATTCAGGAACCTGGCAGGGAGGAAGAGTCTGGAAAAATCCACTCCCCCCCCGCCTTGCACATCGCACCTTCCCCAAGCAGTGAGCAAGCAGCTGCCTGCCACCTCCGCTCGCTGAAAGCTATCATCATCTCTCTTCCTTTTCCAACCAAAGCCTCTGCAAATCATTTCCCACATTTGAACAAATCCCAGTGTGAAAGGTAAATAATACTGTGACACCTCAGACAAGTTGGTTTAACAGGTAGCTTGTTACCTGGGAGAGTAAGAGCGTCTGAAAGTCTTGTGGGAAGGAGCAGTGGGGATGGAGTTAGGCTGAGAAAGGGGAGGGGGGTGCTTCGATAGCCCATCTGCACTCCAACCCCAGAACCGACTGCCGTGATCAGAGGAGAAACGAAAGAGAAAAAAACAGAGAAAGGAGAGGGAGAAGAAAAAAAAAAGAAACTATAATCTGAGTGGTTTAGTGCTGTCATGCTGCCTTGGAGAGAGAGAAAAAAATTAATAGAAACAAAATTAAACAAGAATACTCCATTGAGCCTCACAAGTCATTGTTTTGGCCATTATTATTCATTTCCACTTTTATTCCTAACATAATGATATGGTTCACACAAAAATAGCCCCTGCTTGTAGTAACCAGTAAATTTTACAAATGGCTATAGCCTGTATAAAGAACTCTTCACATTCCCTAAGTAAACACTCCCTGGCCATGCATCTATATTCAAACTCTAAGCAGGTATTTGCAAACAACAGAATTTCCCTTGTTGAAGCTGATTTTTTTTTTTTTTTTTTATTTATCAGATACACAGAAGTAGCTTGTGAAGTTTGGCTCCTGGTGCCTCTGTAAGAGCCTGCAATCAAGCCCTACACAATCAGCAAACCTTTGCAGGCCTTAAGATCTGATCCTACTTCACCAGCTTCAAACTAATCCCAAATACGCAGCAAGTGAAAGTCAGTCTAGAGTGTAAATGTATCATGTAAACTGGGGACTTGACCCAGGTCTCAGCAGACAAACCTGGAAAGACTGGATGAAACCAGCCTCTAAGCCAATTCAGGTCTCAAACTTCCCCAAGCTCCTTCTGGTTACTGTTTGGTCCTATGACTTTGGGTCAAAGCACCCACCCCTATGTCAATTTGTCTAAACTTTGCTTTTGTCCTGTTCCCTTTCTGGTATATGGATTTTCAAAGTCATCTTCTAAATGAGAATATTGATGCTTGAGCTGGTGGAGTATTCAGGACACCACTTTGTTTCTATTAAGTTCACTGCCTCGGAAAGTCACATTTGTGTATAGACAAGTGAAAGATACTGCAAGATCAGATGTGGCAAACAACTCAAGAATTGCTCCAGTGCAAACAGCAGCAAAGCCAGTTGAAAATTCCTCTGAAGAGTGGTGTCAAGAAATTAACTCGTTAACCAGCAATCAAAAACCATAGCTATTGCATGCAACTATTACGGAAATGCACCAGACACCCAGACTGCTGATCAGAAGTCTCGCAGCTCACGTCTCACCTACCTGCAAATGGGCCACACCAAGCAATTGTATAAGGTAGGTGGCTTATTTTAGTTCTTTTTCCATGCCCTGTCTTGCTCAATACTGAAATGGTCATATCTTATTTTTAATGGTATTTTCTACTGTCAGCAAAAAAACAAGCACGTAAGCTTACACAGCCAAATACAATTGTTAGCCTTTTATTTTGATGCATTTCCTCTACAGATCTTTGAAGGACTAAATTTGGTTTTTTAATAATTGGAACTATACACAGGTTTCTGGACTACTAATCAAAGCAGCAGCAGTAAGGCAAGCTTATTCATTTTATAGTCCTTCAAATATTCCTACAGAATTCCAGGCAAAAAATCAGAACCTGAACATAACATTTGAGTTTACAGAAGTCCACTTGCCATTCAGAATGGTATTCCTACGCTGCAGGATTTCACCACTTAGTATTTTCCTTTGTGTCATACTACATCACTTACTAAATATCAGAATATTTTCTCTGTCCAACACAAACTCAAGCCATTCATCTGAGCATTGCCCAGAAAACATTCTTTCCTCTCACTCAAATCTGATGTTTTTCCTATCATTTTCAGTCTTCCAAGTGCTCGCCCCCACTCCTCCTCTTCAGAAAACATCTCTTTTCTCTGTAACTCCTCTCCCCAAAACCTAGAACTGTCACCCAAAACCTAAAACTGTCAAGACAAAAAAAAGCAGATACAAATGCAGAAGTAACTCACAGATGCAGCGGATACGTGCATGTGATTATGAAGCAGAACTGGACGGAACAAATAAAAGCAGCAGCAGGAAGGACTCAGCCCAAGGCCCTGAAAGCACCTTCTGAAAGTTATCCTTCTGAAGACACTAACATGAGGGGATACTTACACAGCTGTTATCATCTGGATAGGCAAATTCGCTGTTTGCATCAACAAAGTCCAGTTCAACCAAAACATACAAAATTTGAGCTCAAATACATGCACACACCCCCCCACACACAAAATAAAAGATCAGTCATCTGGATTTCACTTGTAATGGCAATAATATGGGAGAAGTAATGTGACCTAAGGGCAATGGCATATACATACTATAAAAAGTCAGCATGAATGAAGCCTTGCTGATTAATATTGAGGATATTGTCCATAAACCATTAGTAATATGGGAAAGCAGGTATGCTTAGCATAATTTTTATATTCCTACAGGACCCAAACTATCCTTTCCACACATATCCCAGTCCCAAAGACATATATGACTCTAGATACGACTCCTCCAATCTGTGCATCAAAAAAACATTCAAGGAAAGTATGATCTTCAGAACCAAAGCTGGCATTAAGAACTGGAGATAATCCTTCAGCTGACTGCACTCAGGCTGTCTGTACAAGGCACAGGCATGGAGAAGGTAGGCAGGGCCTGAACATGGAGCACGCTGGGAAGCCACGGGCATACGCAACCTCGGTACAACCCTTGGACAATGGGCCCCATAAAAAAATGTAAAGCCTAGCCTAGTTTCAGTGGAGGGCTACGTAAAGAAACTGTAGGAGTCTTTATCCTTTTACACTGCCATCAGAATGACTTGGGTGTGCTCACGATCCAAGTCTGCAGAGAGAAAACCGACATTCTACACCACTTATGAATAGCAAGTGACCAGCATGTGTACTGGCAACGTGACACAGAAGCATCTGTACCAACAACTGCAATATTACAGCGTACTTTACTCCCTGTCATCTGTTAGCACATCTTCCAAAGCCTCTTTTCTGAATGAAGGACAACCACATGTACTCTTCAGAAACAGCTAAACTCTCTCTTATTCTGTAAGTCAGGACCATGCTCAAACTGTGCTACAAAAGACATTTTCAAGAAGGATGCAGTCCATCACAGTATCAGAAGCTACTGCCACTGATTTGCAGTACTTGCTACCGCCTTTTCTGCAAACGATAAAAATCAGCAGCTACTGTTACTGCCCCAAGATCACTCACGAAAAAAAGGTAGAACCTCTCCCCTGAATATTTTAAAGGGCTTTTACAGCAGCTTCCACCTTCACCTATCACCAATGACGAATTTTCACATGTCACTCTTGAATAGCTAAATCCAGCAAGGAAGCAGGACACTCTTCCTGAAAAGACACCTAAAGTGTTGGATCAACATCTTCAAGAACTCCTTAGAAAACTGAAGGAACGATTGTTTTCTAAAGGAAATTCCTGGCCCACTGCCGCAGTGGCAGTTTTGGTCTTGACAACTTCATGGCAGAATGCTCTGGAATTATATGCCCTCTCTAACTATTCCTTGAGAACATATCACATGGGAAAAAACCCTCCAGTTCCTAAACCCAAAATGCTAGAAAACAACAGCAACAACAAAGTATTAAGTGTATACTGAATGCTTTAACCAATATTTTGACACGTGCATCCTGACATCAAGAGGTGAGAAGAATGCAAAGACAAACTGAAAAGCAGTGAGTGAAGTGGCAAAACACGGTTGTGTCCCAATGGCAAAACCCAAAAAGCATGGTAAAAGGTCATGGATTTATAAAATAAGTGCCACATGCAAAAGTGGCCAGCAAAGCCACAATATAACCATGGGGAGACATCTCTCAGTTTATAATTTCCCATGACAGTAATCAGCAGGGCAAAAATGCTCAAACTAGTCAAAAAAGAAGCAACTTAGTTGGAACCACTCCCCTGAAACTCTACCACTTAATTTCTTAATGAAACCTTTGTTGAAAAAACTCGTAATAGGCAACTCGACCTTAGCTTGCAACCTCTCAGTATATTTTTGGATTACAGCAGATTTAGGGGTCAAAGACGTATTTAGATATCCAAAATTTTCTCAGGAAATCCCATGTGCTCCTCATATGCTGCTGGAATTAGTATAACTACTCATTGAAGGCTAAAAGCCCATGTTTTTCCTGACACATGGGAACTCACGTGCCTAAGCATCCCTCCAGAGAGGGTTTAGCAAGTCATGTCAGGGCTGATCAACAGATTTCAGTGTAAGTTACTACACCGGACTATGAACTACAGTCCTCACCCAATGTGTCTCCTTCTGTCTCTTCCATGACAAGAGAAAGTGACCTCCCATGGAGAGGGCAGGCAGATAAGAGCAGCAGCTTTTAAGCTTTCCCAGCATGAATCAAAGCTTGTCCAGGTAACAATCTAATACTTTCCTCCAATATTTCTACAGTTCCAGAGCACACTGTTTAAATTCCTGTCTCTTCTGCTCTAAGTTTTTCTGGTGCGAAACATGTACATTCCCAATATCCAAGAGTCCATGTCTGCTCAATTAAAGGTTTTTGAGTGGACCAATATATTCTAGCGTAGCATCTGCAGCTTCAGCAAAACACCTGGTTCCAACAGACCTGCTGCCCAAAGGATCAGACCATTATTCAGCTAGTGACCAGCAAGGAGAGCTACTTGAGAGGTATTCAGCATTAAAACACAGTCACCACCTCTACTTGGTCTGCATCTTCATAAAGCATAAGAGGGGAACAGGAGATTCCGTACTTCTCTCAGCAGCACAAGCACTGTACTACAGTCAGATGAAGTACTGATCCCAAGGACACACCTAAAAATAGACACAGTCTGAAACCCTTGCCCTGAAAGTCATCACATACTTTGTGATATTTGCAACCTCAACAAAATCTCATTTCTAATGTTGCCTTTTAATACTACCTTCACTGAACCCACAAATGTGATTCTGGAGAAGGCCTAGTTATGAAAAAATAATTAGGATTATAAGAAAAGACATTAAGGTTACATAGATAGCATGAGAACTGGAACACTGAAGTCAATCACCAACCACATATTATCATGTTCAAACCCTGTTTCTTCGGAGCAATCCACTGTAAACTTCTGGTCTTGTTTTTCATTTCAAAGTGAGTCATATTCTGCAAAAGCACACTCAGTGTTGAAATCCTTTCATATTTTGCAAGTGGTTTAATTAGCCTGCCACATTACCTTGGAGACAGTCCACCATGGGAACAGTTGGTAGGTGAAGTTAAGGGGCTGGTTCTGCTGCTGGAGTGCCGGGAAGGAGTCCGACCAAGGGTATTGCTGGGGGAACCCTGGCACAGAAGTGGGAAGACAGGGATTAGCAACGTGTTGCAACGCACAGGCAGAAGCACGCGACAACAACAGGTCCAAATACTGCCTTTGTTTGCGCTACACAAGCTTAGAGCAGTTTTGGTTCTGGTTCTTGACCTAGAAAACTACAGCCATGGTTCACGTAGTCATGAACACATTCTTGAAGGTACTGCTCTGAGGATAAAGAAAGCACACACACACTTTTCTACAATCCACAGTGCCTGTAATTTTAACTATGCAACAGTCTGCAAATACTGCCAGAGGAATGGTTTAACAACCCACCAGGCTACCCAGCTTCTCAGACATGATTTGCCAGGCTCCAAAGTATGCAGACCATTACCCTAGCAATTTAACAATTTAATTATGCAGCTATTTTCCACATTGTCTAAAGTATTCTGATTGTGCTTAAGAGCATAAGCAAGCAATCTAACTTATCATTTTTCCACTGGCCTACACAATCATTTGTACCCCAGCAAAACGAGCAGAAATTGCTCCCAATTCAGACTGTCTTCACACAAAGTCAAGGCACTAGAGAATCCAGTCCAGTTGCCTGGAAGCCTAATGCTCCAGTTCTAGCTTACAAAAAGGTCTGCTTGTCCCTGCAGAAGTGCAAAGATATGAGGGTTCAAATTCCAGCAAGTTTCACAAGATTTCCACATTAAAAAGGCAAAAGAGACCCTAATCCTTGGTGCTCTGGGGGGAAAAGAAGTTTAGAAGCACACTTAAATCCTCTACTAACATATTCCTTCAGAGATACAGAAATATGGAAGAGCTTCATGTAAAAGCAAAACAGAAGGTAATAGGTGCAGACTGAGGAGACCTTGTAGGTCACATTAAAGATCCTGTAAGCTTCTTAGTAGACAATCTATCTGTTATTAAACTGATTTCAATAGTAGTGGTAAGCCCAGTAAGTCAGTCCATGGTATCAGGATCTCCGTTTTAGCCAAAAGGTTGTTACTGGCAGGATTATCAAAAGCATCACCAGCTTGAAAGCACAAACCCCACCAAATTTCATGCAATTCTCAGTAGTTTTTTTTTTTAATCTGTACTGGTTATGGCTGTATTAAAGTATTAAATTTAAAAATAACTGAGTTTTTGTTTTAATGGTCCCTATAAAGTCAATATCAAACCGAAGCCTCTGTTGTCATATACTTCAAGACAACAGTTACAGATAATTCATGGTACTGAACATCTGCAACAGCTTATCAATGAGCTGCTGCCTTTGGGGCTCTGCTGTTTTCAAGGACAAGGGCCTCTCACCACACTGGTGTTACTGGAGTTCTTGAGGTGGTTGTGCAGGAGCTTGGTAGCACCATCCTGGAATGTTTTTGGCAAGGCACCAAGTAACATGGTAAACTCAGGAGTGTTCAGTTCAAAGAGAGAAATCAGGACTATCTGTGCTGCCTGAAAAGAAAGAAAGAAAAGACCATCAGTTTTTATTCTTTGTAAAGAGCATGCACTCTGTTGATAATGATCCTTACGGTAAACGATGTGTGTTTCACTCAAAAAGACAACTCCCACACCAAACAAATTTTTGACATATTCCTTCTGATGTGCCATAAGCAGTTGCTAACTGCTATAGTTAACTTTTTAGTTCTTAGAGCTTACAATACACTTTTGCGTTTATATCATTACCTTCTCAGATATGAAGTGTACAGCTATTCACCACTAGTGAGACAATCTTACCATTGTCCTGTCCAGCACATACTTCAGTTGAACAAGTTATTGCAAAAATTTACAGGAAACAAATAAAACCAGAAGCTCAGATAAGTACGAAGAATCTAGGACTGCAATTTGACATTCCCATACTTGCTATTTTAAGGGAGAATGGGAACTATGTCTCTTCCCACCCAACCTTCTCCTCTTCCTAAAGATCTGACAAGTTTCTTTCATCAAACACACAATCCCCGCTTCTGTTTTCCCACCTCTCCTTGCAAGTCTCACCACAGAGGCTGTTTCAGCAACAGAAGACTCCATCTCAAGAGGAAGACCTACTGTGATGGTGAGAACCACCTTTTGCTCATCCATGGACATGCTGAATCCCACCAGATTGCCTAAATTTAATATGTGAAACAAGGGTACCACTGAAACCATTAAGAATTTTACCATTACTTTCACCAGACAGGGTCTGCCCTATCTGCCTGGAAAAATAGCTGCCAGAACAGGATCTCCACTAACTACTTTAGCAAATATACTGCTTTGCCTGTCCTGAACTAAGACAATGGAATCAAATGGGAATGGAAGCAGAACAAATCAGAGTGGAGATCTGCAAGAGTACCTGACATTACATATTCCTGACTAGACTCCACCAGCAGCATAAAACCCACATGGATTGTACCAATTCTGCTTTTACCCCCGCCTTTGCCTTGAAAATATGTACAAATCTGAAAATTGATTAAAAGAACAAAATGAAGCAGTGATGAAGGACCTCTGATGGCCTGCAGCACCACCTTCTCCAACAGGGGTGTAGCCAACAACATGCCAACCTCATGAATACACATCTGGATACAAAGCAGTGGCTTCAGCTCACAAAGTAAGAAGCAAAGCTGCACATGCTCTTATTTTGGAACAGCACCCATACAGATTTAGGAAAAGCAGACACTTGTGTCTGACCCTTTCAGGAACTTTCTAAAACTTCCTAAATATGAAAAAAAAACCTTTAAAGGGGTAAAAATATAATTCACTGCTGTGGCGATAACTGTACGTTCATTGTTCTCATCAATTCAAAGACAGAGTTTTTCATATTGTGTTTGTAAATTTGCAATAATTAAGTGTATCTGCACTTTCCTGTGAAGTGGAATCCTTTAGCAGATGATGAACTTCGGTACACAAAAACCCTTTCATAGTGGAGGGAATCAAAGTATCTCATTGTTTCACTGTGCAAATTGCAATTCAAGCCATACTGTTCCTTCTGCTCATCAGCCCCAATTTGCAGTAACACAGCTTTGTATAGAAAAACATTTTCCATCCATGAAAGTTTGATAAGTAACATCTTTTTCATATGGCCAACAAAGAAACTGAGGCACACAACACTCAACGGGCTTCCAAGGACTGCAGCGAACAAGAGATCTTCAGACTCTTCATTCCAGATGGATCACGGTGCCTCCTGCCAAAACTCTCACTGACTTGAACAGAAACACAGCATGTCATTATTCACTTCACACTAAAAGATCTAAGGATGAAAGAGGTAGGGAGATAATTTTCCCCGGGGCTTTCTTAACTCCACATTCTGCCCTCCTCTGACCTGAAGTTTTGGGCAACTCTGCATGAAGCCTGCCTGGTATCCAACAAGGACGTGTATTTCTGTCCATTTTGATCCAAGAACTTTAAAGTTTTCACCAGCATAGTATTTTCTGGAATAAAAACATTACTGCAAACAAGAGAACTCAGAACAACAAACAGCATCTTGAATCAAACGCAAAGTGACAAGTCATGCCAAAGTACATTCCCATCTGTGAATGGCATGCATATCCTGGATGGTTAGGAAGTGGACATGCAGATCTTCCATGTCAGAACAAGCAGATCTCATATTCATTGAGATTATAAAAACAAAAACACCACCAAAAAAACCCCACAAAAACACTCAACACAGGAAAATTGACCAGCAAGGTTCCCAGGTTGAGAGATTGCTCAGAGGCTGGAATATCTGGAGACATCAACTGGTAAATCAGAAGCTGCCCAAGGTACAGTGAGGCAAGAAAGGGTTTCAGATACCTTTGTCCCACAGATCTCCCACTGATGGGTTAGAAATAAGGTCATCCTTGGAGACCTCCTAAGTAAATAGAGAAAAACAGGCGCAAGAGCACACACACCCTACAACGTGACATTCTGGAGGTACCTTTCTTGTGTGCCAGACAGGTCTAAGGTGCATCTCTCAGGTCCAAGAAAAATCTTCACCAAAGCCCCACCAAGCACTTTATGATCCTGTGGCTTCAACTTTGAAGCACAGCGTTAGCTAACTGGTACAGTTTAACCCTAACACACAAACACTAATAGCACCCAGATGTTGTGCTACAGAAGTATCTGAGGGAAGTTTCAGCTTCCAGAAATCACTTCGATTTTGTTGCTGTTTCTTGCAAATAGGTCATTAGGCTTTGAATGAAGTGCTGAACAGTCACTCACAATGCTTACAATCTTATGTGGCCTGAAAGAAAGAAGGCCTATAGTCTACATTTTCTGAAATAAAGCAAAGTACTACTAGAGCCTGGGAGTGGTGCTCCAGCAAAGCTCTCCAAGCAACACTGGAGTTACGCGGGTTAATCTTGGCTGTGTTCCTTCTAAATAGTCCTCAGCAGTTCAACTGCACTTCTAGGTTTCTTTCAGGCAAAAGCCATTAGCCATGATTTCCTACTTTACATTTAACACACAAAGGCCTTGGTCCCTGCTACCATAAAAATCAAGAACACTTTTACCACTGACCTCAAAAGCTGGAATGTCCATGCTAGCTTGAAATCCTATTCATAACATGCTGCAAGTTTCATCTTGCAATACTTCCCAGTTCTAATACAGCTAATTTTATTTCAGTAATGAAGAGTATCAGGAGCAGCTTTTCTACAACTGTCTTAATAGTTAGATCTGGACACTCTTGATAATCCTCTAAGTTTCATTTATCTAGCATGTATTTATCCACTCAAAGGACATCTTTTACAGATAACGTTTCTAAGAGTTTTAATCTGTGGATTTTCAGCTTGTGACAAGCCAGAGGACATTTTCATTATCTCAGAATCACTGCTCGTTTTTGAAAATCTTGGCCTTTGTTTCATTAGAGTACTCAAGGAGTAGATAAATCTAAAACAAGCAATAAAAAAAACTTATTTCTGTACACAATGTACAAACATTTTCCATGCAACACTCATGCTTGACGATATATAGCTTGAAGACAGAGCAATATCTGAATTTTCCCTTGCCTTTGTGTCTCTGCACCATTAGCGTGGAACACTAATCCATCTCCTTTCAGTGACATATAACGTAGCCCCTACAGATTATCTGATCTTAATGAAGCAGTTCTCTGCTGGCTTGAGCTGGAGAAACTCCAGTGACTTCAGAGCCTGACTAGTACGGGGTCTGGCTCCACGTCAGGTTCTTGAATCATTTGCAAAGGATTGCTTATGTAACTTCTATTATTTTCCTTATAACAATGCAGCGAGAGATCAGGTTCCACAAGCCAGTAGCAGCTCCCAAAGTTTCACACTTAGGTCAAGGCAATTCATGCTGTCCAAAAAGTGTCAGCTGCTAAAGGGACACAAACGTTTTACGAACTTTTATTTTTTGTTTTCACTTCAGCAGTGGGTGTTGGCCAGATTTATCAAAATTATCTGCAACTTGGTTGAATTATAATAAAGTATCTTTGACATGGTTTGGGCTCATTAAGCAAAACAATCAACGCTAACTGGAAAAAATCCACTGATTTTAGAAAGGAAATGTGGTCAGCTTAATACAAGTGCCTTATGATTGCTGCGGTTGCTGGTCCAATAGACCAAGCAGAATAAGCAGCTGGTTACCTGAGCTACAGGAAAGCAGTTTTCAAGCTACTCAAACTTCTGTTGGCGATGGGCTCACGACACTGGCAGCCCCACAAAAGAGAGGGCCTCATACCCTGATTGCTTATGAGGGACTACAACAAGAGAGTTAACAGAAAAGCACAGCAAAACCAAAAATTACTTCAGACAGACACACTTTTTTCAGGCTCCCAGTCAAGGTCTCCTCACACAGCTAAACAGTTGAGTTGAGACTGCAAACACGATTAATGTGATTAGTGCACACAGGTTTTAGTCTACCTGTTTACATTTCTCTTCCAAGTTTCCTTCACCAGGCCCTGAGGAAGCTGTGGTTGTCCTAGCTGGCAAATCCTCACCCACCCAACTATGCATGGTCTGGGTTTGACAAACAGGAAAGCTGATGTTATTTAGCGAAAGCATAGATTTCAGCTAAATCATCTAAACAGTACATATGCTACCTTTTTGCAGAAGAAATTTATTCAGTTGCTTGCTTAATTTCAGGTAACAAAAAGCATGAATATTTGACTTTACCAGAAGAGCATTCCTTTCAGCAGAGGGCAGCACTGGCTCAAAATTAAATCCAGCCCCAGCTCTCAGGCTTACAGATCATCCCTTGGATCTCCTACAAGGCTTTGCTTTGGCAACCTCCTGATGGCCTCCATAACCACCTGAAAACCTCTGCTGAGGTGCAGAGCCTAGGCAGTGCTGCACTGAGATGGCACTTCCATCTGGCCAGCCAGGAGTAGAGTAATAGGTGCTTGCATCTGCCCGCACCTCAACTCACAGATGTCTCTAAGTTCAGAGGAAGAGGCACTTAAGTACTTGCAAACTCCTGACTCCAGTCCGAGCACGAGTCTGATAGACCAGCACTGCCTACAAATGCTGTTTATCACGCGACTGGTCTGCGGAAGGTCCACATTAACATCAACTGACTTTTGACACACATAATCATACTGCGTACGCATCATTCATTTCATCATCCAGTCTAAGGCAAATGTGGGTTTAGCAACTTAAGGCACACTGGAACAGAAGCTCTCTCCCTCTCATGTCACTCTGAATTATACTAAACCGCAGATCAAATATCGATCCACTGCGATCGGGAGGCAGCAGTGATGCACTAGGCAGCTTGTACTAGCACACACTGGCATAGGGCAACGCTTCGATTCTCCAGTGAGCGTAGCTGAGTTTAAGTGAGTTAATCCACATCTACTGAGAGCATTTGCAGCCTCTAAACAAGTGTTATTTAAGCGTACTTTCCAGCAAACAATTAAGCATCAGCTGGCACTAAGCTAACAAACTATCTACCAAACCTCCTGCTTGTTCCTTTTTCAGGTGTAGAATCAGATGGGCATGGACATCCACATTACTAATATGGTAAAATGAAGCACCACAGCTTCATCAGTTCATACATAATCCAAGCACATTAGCTCGAGCACAAGTTTTTAAAAACACAGTTTTCCCAAAAGCCTTCTATCAACATATGCTGTTTACAACCATATCCTGAAAAGGAAGAATTTGTTTAACAGATTAAAATACAGAATTCATGTACAGATTAAATCCACATTGCTATTGTGTTTTATACAGCACACAATATATCATGAAGGGCTTTTACAAGTCAGGGATGGTTGCATTACATGTGTCAAAGGCATCTCAAACAAGTGCCAACAAAAACTATGCAGCACTGAAACATCACGTCTTCTGATTACTGTTCTATAATGGATTATAACTCCTTATGCGTGCTGCTGTTTTGTGACCTGGGCACAGCAAACACCATGGGAAAAATGTTCATTATTTCTGGAGAGAGCGGTGTTACCCCAAGAAGTCAAGATGATGAAGGCTACTCTGAGTAACTTGACTCCTCACAAAATGGCATTTGTTGCAAAAAAAGGTTTCAGTACTAGAAACAAAGGTTACAATTCATTAACAACTGAGAAACTTTTCTTATAAACCTCGCATGATACAAGTCTGAATTCTGAGTGGGAGGTTTCCACATATAAGCTAAGAAAGAAGAAAAGCTACTGAAGTAAGATGGCTTGCAATGAAAACACGCACTTTAATCTGCACAGAGTTTCAAAATGCTAGAGTAAGTACGGTAGACTTCTCTATCACAGTGCAGAGAAAACAGCCTATGGTCTATTTATTGGATGTCTCTACAATGCATCACAAATATCACCTCTAATCTCAATTTTCAAAGTAGTTATAGGTGATGTATCTATGTAGGGGTGTGTGTGTATATAAACGGCGCATACACGCAAACATACTATGCACAGATACATAAGCACGAGTATACGCCTTCTGTGAAGCAATTCTTATCTCATATTGCGCACTAGCTCTTACTGTTTCAAGTAAAATGAGAAAACGTGCTTATATTACAAACTGCTTTCAACTCCAAGGATACCAGAAGGCTGTATAAAGTGAAGAGCTTAATTTTAAGGAAACCTACCCCAGCACAGTGTTTCCAACAAGCACGTGATGATTTTCTGGCCACTAACATTGCGAAAGGCCATTTTCCTTACACTGCGTACACTAAAAACATTTGGGCTCTCATAGCTCTCTAGCATCAAATTCAAAACAAACAGAAAATGACGGGTACTATTTTGGAAACACAGCTAGGACACAGAGATCCTTTCTGTTCTAATAGCACTAAATGAAGCAAATGCTGAAGTCCCCCAGGTGCCATTTGTGATGTGTTACACTTCTTCCTAACACTGCCTACGTTTAAATGCCTGAAAGGAGTTCCTCTGTGCATTTGGACCAAGTTTGACTTCTCCAGGAATATCCTTTGGCTACAAGGCTGACCTCAGCAGCAAGGACATGGTCCTGTTTAAGACTCTGTAAGCCTGAAATTAAATCCTAAGGCCTCGTTCTCTGGTAGCTTGGCTCGTCGTGGAGTCCATGAGACACACAAATCTGGTGTAGGAATATTGCAAGCGTGCTCAAGAAACCTCTGACCCAGAAAGGCAAGGGCCTGCAACTAGGGAATATTGAAACAATACTCAAAAGCATTTCTGCAAACCTCCTCTTTGCAACTGCTACTGTAACAGGCCACGACGAAGTGTTTATTGCCCAACACCAGTAAATATGAAGGATGCCATTTCAGCTCACAAAGTATTTGGGAGTGCTTTTACAAAGAAGCTTTGTCGCAGAGTTGCTCAAATCAGCCTGATGCTAGACGGAAAATTCAAGCTCCAGGAGAGATTTTTAGAGGTCTCATGGCATTGTGTTGCAAAGGAACCCAACTTCAGTTCCTTAACAGTGTTTGCTTTCCTGTCTATCAGTGGCTATATTTTATCCAAGCTTACTCTGGGCTTTATTGATAGATATGATTTCCTTAAAGTGCCAACACCAGTATTTCTCAAGAAATGACATCTAGGACTACTAGTTAAAGAAGTAAATACATCTTCACTGCCGTTTGAGAATATGAAGAATTTGTTGACCTGCAGCTTTCTCTATGAAATCTCCCTCATCTTCCAGTATAATTCAGAAACAGTTTCTCAAGCAGTTTTAGTAAAAAAACTGATCCCAAAATTGTTTTCTTTGGACACCTCTAGACTTCACCTGCAAACCAGTGGTGCCAATCCAAGGAGGGTGCTACTCCGAGGGGGACTGTCCGAGGGGGACCTCACCTTCATGCAAATCACAGTAACAGCAGTACTCTCCTCGCTTTTTGATTAATTGCAATGGTTCTAGTTTCTTATCAAGTCCCATCTGCTGTCTGTTTCCCAGGCAGCTTGGCCAAACTCAGTAACGAGTGGGACAGTTGAAATAAAAAGTTTTCTCAGTTACTTAAGTGGAAGGCAGAATATGATGTACACATGGCACGCGGCTGCCCGTAACGTGTAAAAATGCATTCAGGCTTGTAAAATAGAACTACTGTAGGGATGTTTTATCACTATAGAAGCCAGTCAGGATATCTGGCACAAAGCAAAAATTTCTTCTTCCCCAGCATTAGTAGTCCAAAAGATGATCAGGCAATACAAATCTTGTCACTTCTTGCTAAGAGCAGCAGCTGGCTAACAAGATGACAGGCAACGTCACTGACCCTTCACCTCAGAAGGCCTTAACGCTCTTCAGCCTAAACAAGCTCCTCCTAGATGCTGAGATCTTGTGTGCCCTCACAGATGAGTCCACCCCTCAAATGCTGAGCACTCCTGTTTAATAAAAGTTTCTATGCACTTGAGCCTAGGACAGGAAGCTTCTCTCGACTTTGGCCATAGTCGAATCAGAAGCCTCATTCTAATTTCCATTCTCAAACTGATGGCTCTTTTCCAAGATCAAAGTATTTTCCCACACAGAGCCCAAGCCTGTCATCCAAATTCAATAAGCCCTTTACCTGCATAAGAATTGCACAATAACTTTGCTAGCAATATTAGTGATAATGTGGTGAAGTTACTGACTTACATGTCCTCAGACCAGTCATCACAGTATTTGCATTACCATTGTGTTACTTATCTGTGTGGTAATTAACTGGCTTTTGTAAAATGACTTCATCAAATAGTAAACATTATCCAGAGAAAAATCAGAATTAATGCCCTGTGACAGAGAGAACTAAATCACGGCAGAGGAAAGTCAAGTGCATCATACAAGGTCAGATGCTACTACAATCAAAACTAGAGCTCTGTTAGCTAAAATCCTGATCTGTGTCCTGCGCATTGATATGCTCTGCTTGGAGAAAAAAGCAGCAAGCTGTCTGTATGTGCAGAAACTACCATCAGGTGCTCTCCTTGCACTGGAACCACCTCCCACCCAGGTCTCCATGCAGTGCTGCCTGACCTGTTCCTACCCAACGGCTTTTGTTCTGCATGGAGGACAAACGTCTTTCACCTTTCTTCTAGCACTGCGTGCAGGAAGCAAATCTTAACTTGACTGCAGGGTTAACACCCACAAGTATTAACAATCTTTAAAATAAGACAAATATTTACCCATAACATGCTGCAGATTACCTTAAACATAAAGCTTGACAATAATTTTGATCGTACATAGTTCATGGCTACTATCAACAGCTTAAATTGTTTCTGCCATGAGAGGGAATCATGACATTTTGTCTATGACACTCTATAATATCAACTGTATGCTCCTCAAAGTACATCATGTTTTTCTTCTGATAACAGAGCTTATGATTAGCTACAGATATCACTCCATATAAGAACACAAACTGTTTTATGCATACCAGCATCTCATTTGACAACGTTTCTTTCTGATTTCAGTAGCTATAAAACATGGTCTGTAGTTCAAGTCAGGTGATGGACAGTTAGATGGGCTCATTAAGTGTGCTTAAGTAGTTGTCATAAGATATGCAAAGTTTATTAATAAAACAGTATCATTCAGCTTGAAAAAGGTTTCTTGGACTAACTGCCACTTTGTTTTCTATTTTTCTCCAGTCCCTTAACACTACGGGGCTGGGACCTCCAAGACCATCACACGTAGTAAATAGTAGCAATGGAGAGATGATCACTAATAAAAGGATAAACTCACTATTGACTGAAAATATAATCCATTTCTTTGACGGACACCTTGATTTATACCATAGGATCATATCTGCATGACTAATTGCTGTGCACACGGCAACCACACACTTTCCCCACTGACAGAGGTCATTTATACACTTCACCAGCAGCATGAGCAAGCTTGGTTTACCTGCATCTGCTCAAAGGTAAAATCCAGACAGAACAGCATGGCCATCACACACACAGATGCTACTTAGATTAAGGTAACATTCAGTAACTCAAATCTGGATGAAACCCACACTGGCTGCGGGACAACATTTCCTGGGGGAAAGAGTCCCTGTGTCCGTGAGGAGCTGAGCGCCGGCATGGTTGTTCCACCAAGCCAGCCACAGTAGGATACGTGGACGGGACTATGCTAGCCAGGAATCCTCAGTACCCAAAATAAAGCGTGCTCTTGTCATCCTGCAGGAGCTGAGTTGATTGCACTGGTGGTCTCAAATCCAGATTCTATTCAAAAAATTAACTTACTTTACACTTTTTACAGGTCTGTTGTAGTACTTTGATCATTTGAAGACAACTGGTTCTCCTCCATCTCCCCCCATAACCTCAACAGCTGTCTCCATTTTTAGGTTGCGACAACGTTTGCAATGCACCGTCTGCTTTGCACTTAGAAAACCTCCGATCTCAAAGGCTGCTGGAATACCTTCCACAAGGGCAAAATCTTCTGATGCTTAAAAGAATCACCTTGATATAAAAACCCTGTACTTTTTTCTGAAGTTATAGTCTTGAAAAAAGGAGGACAATTTTTTTAATTGTGTTCTTCAGAACATTTCACCTGTCTGGGTTGGCCCTCGATAATCCAGTTCGTTACTGCATAATGAATTTATTAGTCTGTTAACTACAGTCCTGACAGAGATAATGGTCAATGATTGCTTATAAATCCTTTGCTGCAGTGTTTCTTCTGAAGCCTGTGGTTTGTACTGTGTTCTTAATAAAATCAAAGTACAGCAACGGTACAATGAAATAAAGATCACCCGGGCATTCATTTTCAGTAGCTTAAGTTAGCTTAACTGTGTAATAACTTCTTTGAAAGCTACACACATCAGAGGCAAATCCAAGTCACATACAGGTTTAATAAAAAGAATTTAGATTCAGTAATCTTGTCAGCCCGAAGGCACTTGCCCAGGTACTGCTCAGGTGGAGTTTGCTGGAAGTTCTGCAAGTCTTTGAAACAGATAGAAGGATGGACACCGCACTGCGAACACCCACTCCCCACATCCCACAGCTTCACAGCCAACAGACCATCTTTTCAGCTGCTGCATTCTTCATTCAATTTTGCATGCAGCAATGACGACACCTAATGGTGGAATTTTTCTTCTTCTAAGCAATATGCAGAGTTTTTGCTTTTCAATGTATATTTCTACTTAATTACAACTTCCTCTTGCAGACCACCAGCAGAGTGAACTGCTTGAGGTTTACTTCTACTGTAACAGAGAAGCAGCTTCTTTGCCTGTTTAGTTCTTTCTGACTTTGTACATGGCAGCATCAAAATGGAAACACATATTCCAGATCTAAGTCCAGGATTTAAAGTCATCCCTTTTTTTCTAAGGCAGACTACCTTGTAAAAGCAAATTTCAGTCACGCTGGTGCGAATAATCCCTGCAGAAAGTCTTCAGAAAAGAGGATGAGACATTTTTCTCTAGATCCAATCAACTGCACGCCAGAAAGCAAACACCATGCACCTAGAAAGTTTCTTTGAAGCCTTGTGTCAGCTATCAGATAACGCTGCAGTTGCAGCACTTTTGATACCCAGGGATCTTTTCATCAGAATCAAATGATCACTAATAACAAAAAATAATTTTCTTATTTCCAAAGCTATAAAATAATGTTATTCTAGTATTAATTTAACATTTTAAGTGCATGTAGAGTGTAAAAGTCTCATACAACTCTTGCATTCTGAAATGCTTAAAGTTGGGGTTTTTTTTTTAATCCAAGTACACGTCCAAGCCTTTAACTCCTACTGGAATCTATTTCTGCATCTGGGCTGGCTGGAGAAGGTAATTTTAAATTGTGTTACAGATGCCAGGTACATAAAACCAAGTCTCACTTTTCTCCTGGGAGAGATGTGTATCGCTGTCTGCCCTATTTTAGCTTCCCTGACACTTGCATCTACAGCAAGATAAAGAACAAGGTAACTGTATTACCCAGGCCTGACCTAAATGTGTCAATTTTTTCCAGGTCGAGATAAACACACAGCTCTTAAAAGAAAAGAGTTTAGAGCCTTTGGCAGCTTACTGATTTGTTTACTGTCTTTTAACAATATTATAACACAGAAGTTGTGTTAGATTTCATTCAAGTCTACAAAGCACAGAGCTTTCGCCTAAACAAAAAAAAAAAACCCTAGAGATATTTCCATACAACTCAGGAAAAAGCGCATTTTCAAACTATATTCTCTCTTTGTACAGTAACAGTAATTAAAGTCACACAGCTAAGCACCTACTAGAAAAAAAATATATATGAAGACAAGCTTCAGAAATATGTCTTTACTGAATTGGCAATTTGTTTTAGATAGTGAGCTATGTAAAAATCCATTTTTTCAAGTTAGACTAATAACTGAATTTTTCATTGCCTTTCTGACCCTTTTTTGTTGGGAGTTCTTTATCTTTTTTGGAAGAACAATAATTACTGCAAACACTTTATCATCCTGGCTTACCTTTCTCACATCTGAGCTCTTCGGTTCTGTTGTCCAAGTTATAATTCTAGATACAGCAAGTCTTGTCTCACTGGAGTTCACAAAGTCTGTTGGATCCATCTGTCTTGCCAAGGACTCAATATACTTCAGGATAGCAACTTTCACCTGAGAAGTGAAAAGGGATTTGCTAAGCTCATAAGCTGGCAAAGATGGATTTAGCCCCTAACAAACAGATACCACTACAGATTGACAAGATTCGTGTCATGTGGGGGAAAAAATATCCCTATGATTACGTCTCAATGTCATGTTTCAAAATCAAGAGCGACTTTTTACCCACATGAGTTCTGTGTAGTAAAAGTCTGGAATGCTGCATCAGAACTGGCCTGAAATACCTATGTCTGCCTGTGCATTTGCATAAGGAAATTGGTACTCCACCACGCCATTTCCACCATTGGTTATTGTTACAAATGCCAAACTACTGCTTTTGGTCTCAAACTAAATGCCTGACGCCGGAGTCTCAAAAGATCCAAAATTTGGGAGACTGAAGAAAGAACACTTGAGTCATTTGGCATCCTGTATATTCCTGTGTCTGGAAGATAAATGTGTACTTCCAGAGTGTACAGTATTCCTATAGCCCTGAAACAGCAACCTCCTGAAAAACAGTCTGCACAACAGTGTCCCTTTGGGAGGATTCAGCAACAGAAAGCTCTCTTGGTTTTTTTCCTCCAAACCCTACAGGTGCTACGTCTGACCTGCGCAACAAGCACTTGTTAAAGTGTGCCTGGAGTCCCAACTTCCCAGCTCTTCAGACAGGGTCTGGTCCCTTCTGTCCTGCATAGCCAAGTTTTCTTCCCACCATACCAGGGTGAAGAGGAATTTTCCGTGTCTAAACTTTACTTTGATATGTTCCAGTATGCTTAAAGCACTATTCTTACTGACTAGTGACGAGTTATACGGCCCTATTTTAAATATATTTAAATCTATTATTGTGGAGAACAAAAGAGTTAATCAAAGTTGCTGATATCATTTCTATATCATGCAGGAGTTACCTTATCATGAGGCCTGTGCTGTACGGCATGCCTGACACGACAAGCTAAGACACCCATGCTGATGCTTTAGTGAAAAGGCTTTTGATACTGACCTTCAGGTTTGGTGTTTGGGTCTGATCTACAATAAACCTCATCAAAATGTTAAATTGTTGATCAAATGGAAAAGAATCTCTGTCCAAAGAAAACAAAGACAAAAATACAATGCAACATAAGTTTTCAGGACTAAATTCCCTCAATACATTAAAGCTTACACAACAGATTTTAACACCTATCATGCTTTTCTTCTTAACTTTACCATCAACCAGAGAAACTCCACGTCTAAGCATTAGCTGATTATTGATTTACTACTGGAGAAAACTGCTAAATCAATACCTTTATGCAGTGTTACTATATCTTATTTCTATACATTTATTCAGCTTTTGGCACACTTGTCCACTTCTCCTCTATTTCAGGCTGTGTTTTGTTCCCTTACCTCTAGTAGCAGCCTGGTTTATCTTGTCTTCAGAGTTCATACCTGGATTTGACTTCTCTCCTCTTTTTCCCTACCTATTTTCTCCAGGATTACTACTACTTTTATTTTTTAATTATCCTACTTCCAAGATGAGCCGAACTTTATTGTAACAGTGTCCTGTGCTGGACATCCTCAGAAAAGCACATGCACTACAGAATTGGTGGGCAGATCACAGTAGCATTCAAGGTCTTATCCTGACACTATCATTATTTGCTGTTTGAACAACACGAAAGATGCTCTGATCTCTGGGGTAAAGCACCATTCACGCTCTGAATACTGCAAGTATTTTTTTTCCATCAATCAAAAAGAAGACTGATATCTAAGCACATGCACACCAAAAAAATAGATTAAGAAAATTTATCAGTTACACATTTTAAAAGTTGTGCTTTAAAGTTCTCTATTTAGAAATACACGACACTTGGGTTGGGTTTCTAAAATGTGCATCAGATGCCTTTCCTGTAATCGGACAAGAACCTTCATGTTTGCCATCTGAGTACTCTACCTGGTGACATCCAGAGCTTTTTGAACTTTTGCCTGCACAGACCCCAGCAAATCTGCTCCCATTTTCTTTAGCAGCTGGGTCAGGAGAACAAAAAGCCAATCCTGCAAGTCATCTTTATGAATGATGATGAAATCAACCAGGGTTTCCAGAAACATGCTGAACACCTACAAACAAAACAAGTGTCACAAAAAGGAATACAGTGCTCTAAATAAAAATAATCAAAGGGGAGGGGTTTACAATCAGAGTTTCAGGATGATTTGGTTATAGACAGTTTCATGAATGAATGACTTTAGTGACTACATTGCTCCAGAAAAAGAAAAAAAATAATCAGACAAGATACATCTAAAATGTGTAGTATTAAAACATCACATGAAATGAATGAAGGAAGGGGGTAGAATACACTTACTCTCTGTTGTGAATTCCACAGCAAAGCAGGCCATGCAACAAAACAAACCACTCGTTAGCACACATAGTGATCAAGGCTGGTTGTTCAAATGCAGTTTGTCAACAGACAGAAGATGCATTCACTGAAAGTTTACATTTTCTTAAAACACAACCTCTTCTCAGCAGAGTTACTTAAAACATCATATACCTTGGACCAAGACCCAGTCTCCTCAGTCACTGAAGTAACATATGTTTATACATGTTTATATGTAAAAAAGTTTACATATGTTTAACACCACAGCTAAGTTTGTAGCAGTATTTCTATAAAACCAGGGCAGACAACAGATCACTGCTGCCACAGAGGACATACTTGAGCCCAGTGTGCAATAAACCCTCACTTTATTCAGAAATTAGAAATATTTTGCAAACAAATAGCTACACCTTCACCCTTTCCACAACACATACTGCACCTCTGAGAACCAAAACATTAAGACCTTACAGGTAGGAACTGCCACACGCGATGAGGCCTGTGGGACAGCTGGTCCAGACTATAATTATGACCAGAAATGCACACTTTGAGCAAGACCTGTGACAGGCAACTATGACTGCCCAGGGGATTTCCACCTGCCAACCATTTCTTAAAACTGGTTTACCAAGTAGTCTGAAATACAAATATTTATACGACTTATTCTTTCTCATACTGTGCTTAATCGAACAATAGATGTCTTTACCCAGCCATTACTGGTTGCCCTCAACCAGCAAAGCTCCTCAGGATAGGGCATGAAACTCCCATTTCCCCTCTCCCTGCTCCCATTTACCTGCTGGCAGAAGACCACTGGGTCTGAATGTGCCTGTGGGCCCAACCTCCCCATTCCCTAGTCTGCTTCTTTTTAAGAGGTGTCTGTAAATTCATGCCACAGCCTTTAACTTCAAAGGTCAGAGTTATAAAGGCGGCAAAGTGGCTATATTAAAGACTTTATTTATGAGATCCAGAACAACGTCTTGGTGAGGCTCCATACTGCTCCCTGGTGCACACAACACACAAACCCCAGTGACCACGAGGCTGAACCATGGCTCGTTGCCCTTCATGGCCCTCGCTCTACTGTGCATCACCGAGACGCTCCCTAGACAAGTACAGATAAAACTGAACCGCTTGCACCAGGAGCTGACACCTGAAAGGCATTAAGGCTGCTCCTTGGGAAGCAATGAGTAATGAGTTCCTAGCAACGTAAGAGAGACGGAGACACATCCCTTCGTTGTAAAACATATAAAAATCAAGGAGATTTATAAATGCCATTTTCCCTCGGCAGATGGCAGGGGTAGAAATACAAAACGTTCATCTTGGAACAGTGTCAAATGCACACACATGGTAATGTAAGAGAGCGAGCCAACTCTTTGTGATCTTACCTTGCTGTGAGGGTCAGCAAACATGCGAGTAAATATTTCACATAGCCTTTTTAACTCGACTCGGCTAAAATAAATAAAACATGATATTAATGCTAAAGCTCTAGTTGCAGCAAAAAAGCTCATAAATAGTAACAGCTGAAAGATCGAACCTTCTTTATTTAAATGTTAATTAAGTCACACTTCTGTAAACTCTGTACCCACGCAAAGCCTTAACTGGCATTCCAGTTTAACTGCTGGGATCACCAGCTCACACTAAGAAATGTAACAAATATTTTTTTAAAATCATAAGCCAGACACTTGTATTTTCTGCTGCTTCTATTTTCTTCTATCTTCTGGATTGCAGAAGAAAACTCGAAATGTGTGTGCTTGGGAGATATTTACTTTCTGCCTGCATCCAGGTCACTGACTCGCTGAAATACGGGTGGGTCTTTTGCAGACTAGGAATAGGCTTCTCATGTCTCCTTTGTGTCAGGGAATTCAAATTTTCCAGTAAAATCAGACCTTCCATGCTGTTTGCATAAATACTAATCATAAATATTTTGGTCTAATTCCTCAGCTGCTTCCCTAAAATCAGTCTAGAATCACACAGTGTTAACGGATACCAGAACAGACTCCAAAGTCTGAGAGCAGGCACATGGAAGTGACAAATACATAGAAATTGAAGACAGATTAACAAGTGGGCAACCTAGTAAGTCAGAAGATAATTAAATGAAGGGACGATCTAAGTTCCTGCTAGTGAGAGATTATTAGGTGCTCAGTAATGCTCTTTTTATGCCAGGGGAAAAAAATAATGTCATGAGTCCCCTTCATAAGATAATGAGCTTGAGTCAAACACAGAACTGTTTGGTGCCAAAGCTCTTATTTGCAATGTATTGAAAATACAAGTCTTAGTTTTTCTGCAAGGCAAACTGCCAAAGAATGCAGAAGTTTTGCTTGCTTACTGTGCAAACAAAACCAGAGCAAGACAGTTAGGTAACATTTCCTACATACTATGGATGCATTTAGATATTTTTCACAATTATTATGTAATTAGAGCAACTAGGGAAATGCACATTGAATGCTCAGAGAACAGCCATTCAGATCTGGACTACAGGTAAGACAGATGTTAATTCTACAACCCACCAACATATCTCCCTCTCTCTCAAAATAAGCTTCAAAGACCAGGCCAGAATATGCTAGTAGTCTGCAACTATTTTGTTACCTTATTTTTAAGTAAGACAGGACATTTTTTCAAATAAACGCACGCATGAAAGGCTGATGAAATTTTAAAAGGGCACAACATCAACGGTCTTAAATGTTTGATGCAGAGGAAAATGTCTTTGTAACAGCCCCACAGCAAGCTGTCAGCTTCAGTCGGGATGAAACCGCGCAGTCTCGAAACAGCTGTTCTACAACACTCTCCTGACCATGCAGATCTGAACTGATCAGAGCTCTCTGAACTCCTATTTATTACTCTAATGAATTTTCTTTCTGGTCAAAGGTTACAAGACAACAGCAAGTATAAGTGTGTCTCTTTCTATAAAAGTTCACGGACCTGAGGTAACAATGCAAGTACTAAATTGAAACAGGCAGTGGAAGAACATTTCCTTAAGGGACTTGCTGGCCTTGTTTTATTTAGAAGAGTTTATGGGGAGCCCTTAGAGAACTACACCACATGAAGCTGTATGAAAGAAAAGAGCATAGGTAAGTGCCAAAACACTCTACATGCACAACTTTCAGGCTATACAAATCCCATCTAATACAGGACCAGCCATCTTTCACTTCAGAATACTAAAGAAAACCTAGCCTCATCACTGCCTTTCATTAAACTTGTTACATCACACGAGAAGATATCAGGTTTAATTAGAATACAGACAGACTTGCCCCTTGGACTAATGACCTTGATGATGTTCTGCAAGATGCCGTGGGAACAAACAGGATGATAAAATCTAAGCATTAGAACAGGCACCATATCAACCCTCAACCAAGGAGGAAGCAGACCAAAAGCAAACCAAGAGGAAATATAATTTAGAGAACCAAAACCAGTATCAAGTTAAAAAAATAACTCTGCAAGGGTGTAGTTTCTGAGACAGGTTTATAAACTATTCAGGATCAAAGCTAAGTAAACGCGCTAGCTTGAGGGACTAGTGACAGCAGTACAGTACAAAAACTGCAACCAGCAGGACTGAAAACAACAGCTGAATTCTGCTGGCATTTCTGCTAAGAGCTACTGATCTGGATAAACAGGCTCTCACCCAACCTTCTCAGCATCTCCTCCCTTGAACTATCCCCAGCTGCACTCAATACCTTTGTTATAATCCTCACACACCTTTGCGGCAAAATCAAAGTCTCACTCAACTTTTTCATGCAAGCATATGAGATGCCAGTCACTCTCCAGACAGGTCGGTAAAATAAAGAAAAAAGGTAGCATACATGTGGGAAATATCTTTTAAAAGACTCGTAAATAGACCACATCAAAAAATCACTGCTGATGTAGAGAATCTAACTATCCATATTAAAAAAAACTGTAGCATTTCACACTTGTACTGCATTGCATCATGTGAAGTGCTAGAATATTTTTATGATGGCAAGAGAATAACCTTTCCAGGCTTGCTCTCAGTACATTTTCATTCAGTCTGTTAACATGAATCATCAAATATTTTCAGCCAGCAAAGGCCTTTTAAAGTGGAAACAATTGCGCAAATCCGAGTAGGTAGGCTATAAACCATACAACAGCTACTTATAAACTCGGTTACAACTTAAACACATAATATTCGTAACAGGAAAATAAAAATATTGCAGCTATTTGTGAATGGTATCTCCAAAGGAGACAAAAGACAAGCAGCTTGTTTCTAAATACTTTCACCACAAAGTACCGGTGAAAAGGCTTTGGCCTGAGAGCCAGTTGTCTTTTGTTAACATGACCTGTGGCCATATGAAGTTTCCACAGAACTACTGGGTAATTCTAGAATCTGTTTTAATGCGTGACATGTCAAAGGTATCTGAAGGGTCTATTTGGCTTTCAAAAAGCAAGAAAGGTCTGCATCTCCTACCATAAGCAAATTTTCAGAGTTGCTACACCTACTTCATTGCCTTAAGAAACTTCCCTCTACATCCTAAACTACACCTTTTATAGGAGACTGTTTCTGACACAAGATTTCTCAAGAGTTACAAATAATATCTATAATTATACCTAACACAGCCTTCATAAAGAGTAAAAGTACACCGAACATACTGAGAGCATCGTCTGATCTCATCTTTGAAACACACACGCCCTAAATAGTTTTAGAGTAAGTGCAGTGAGAGTTTGCTTCACCAACTAACTCGCCTGGGTAAAAAACACTGAAGGTTCAAACAAGACTAATGTAAAAATGGTACCACCCTTAGAGTGCATTTGCTTCACCATCATTGTGGGAAACCTCACTGTGCTACAGCAAGCACCGACCATAGGAGGTCTTTTATGAGACAGAGGAAGGCTAAGAGCAGGTAACATGCTTACCTGAGTCCTTTCTACATTACTGCTACAAATTTAACTCTAATTATACTGATGACAGAGCAGACATTTTTCCAAAAGTAATTAAAGTCCCACATTGTGGAGACAAAGCCTTCACAACTGTGAAAGATACTATCTTCTACATAAGACAGGTGTCTATTACTGACTTCTGACTACAGCCATCTCTCATGAATGACTGACACTATAAAACAACCAAGGTCACCTCAGTGTCCGCTGGCTCTTGAGTAAGTTCTGAAGACCTATGAGCCCCTCTTTCCTTTCAGACCAGTTGGAGCTGGCACAGTGGTTGAGGACCTCGGCCACATCTTCAGTCTGCCGCAGGTAGTGTGGAATGCCCCCGTTCCTGGAACCATAGGAGCGCTCTGAGCAAGCGCTTGAAGCATCGCTGTTAGCATCGTCATCGGAGTACATCCCATAGGGTTCATATCTTCTTCTCACTGGCTTTTTCTGGAAAAGGGGAAACTAAGACTTAGTGAGGTATATATAGTTACATCAATACCAAAAGAAAAAGGTTCTATCCGTAATGGCTAAAAGGAAGACTAATGCTATTGTTATAGTGACAAAAGTGTTTAAAGATGTCACCAAGCACTGCGTGCTTACCTCTCGCAGCAGAGCACGACAGATCCTATTGATCTCAATGAGCCTATTCGAGTGACTAAGGGGAACAGGGCCTGCCTTCCCCAGCATGAAGTGAAATACTTCTGCCCAGTGGAATTAGCTACTGGTAATGAAATCATATGTTGCTTTATTGTCAATAATGGTCAGTTCCACTGTTAGATTCTATCATGATGCAACCTCTTTTTCAAGAAAAAAAAAAAGATAAGGAAGAAAGAGCTGAAGGAATCTGTGCTGGCATGCACACTCACTTTGATATTGACAGTGAAGTGACTCTGGAAATGCACTGGGACACAGGAGACAACAATTTCTCTGTTAGTCTGGACTATAGGATTTTTCCACAAACTCCTAAAGCAGATGAGCATTCAAATCCCACTCATCTCCATAGCATGGCATTAGAGGACCTAATTCCCTTACGTACATCTTTGACAACCTTGATATTAGAAAGGATATTATAATAATTATGGTAGCAAAACAAATTGCATATTATACTGCAAAGCAAACTCTTAAATGAACCTTAACAGAACAGTATTGATAAGACAATGTATCAGAAAAAGGTCGCCTATATTCTAAAGTGTTTGCTACAGAATTCCTTCCAGTGTCCAGTCCTGCAGTTCTTGGACTTGTGAAGCCAGCAGAGTTTTGCTTCCACTATGACTGCAGGATTGAAGCGTAGAAATTAACTGAAGTGCAGTATCGTGGGCGTTAGCAACAGGGTGGGGAAAGTTGGAAAGTAGAAATAAAAAGTCAAGAAAGCACTAGTACCTTGCTCCTGGAGTCTCCTAACAGCTGTAGGCAGGAAAATATTGAAGGGTGGGAAAAAGCATAGAGAATTATGTCAGAAGCTTATGTAGGGTTTGTTTTTGCAACAAAAACGTATAGCAAATGTGTCTCAGCAAATTAAAAAAAAAATACAGTTTATGCAAAATAAAAGTGGGTATAATAACGCCTGTCTTTATCTCCATATGGTATATGCTACCATATCCATTAGGAAGTTTGGAAGTGAGAATATCTGTTACTAAGGTTTTTGAAGACAGATCTATATACAGTACCTCTTCGCTTAGTTTTCAGAAATGCTGCTCTAGAAGATACCAGAGTTTTTGGTAGTGATTTATTTCCCCACACATTATCAATAGCATTTGATTTTAGAGTCTTGGAAAGAAATTCTGATGTCAGGAAACCACTATCTACAGTACAGCACATTTAATCAACTTCACTTAACCAAGTTCTCTTTCAACCCACAGTTCTTTCACATTTTTTTGAAGCTTAACTTCTTTTAAGACTCCCTGGCTAGCACCCCTGGCTTAAAGGCCTTACTTAACACCAAAGTTTCCATCACCCTTTGAGCTCTTCTGACAGATCTGAGCACTGACTCTCAGCACAGACACTGTGGGTTCAGGCCAAGTCCAGCTGTCTAACAGAGGCAATGGATCCGACAGGAATCATACACATGGAGTAGAGGTCACAAAATGACCCACTGTGCTTTGTTTAAACTCAGTATTTGGCTAAAAACATCTTTGAAGAAGTTCTTTACATTTCCTACTACAGGGAAAAGAATACTCATCCAAAAACAAGGCTGCTGGGTAAAACTGGCATCACACTACTCACTCTCAAAAGGAGCCTGAACCAAGTTTGCAAATTGTCTGTTGTCAGAAGACAACCAAGAAAAAGAGCAAATTGGTGTGGTGGGAAAGAAGGGGACAACAAGATCACGTTGCATCCCCCAAAGTCATCCAAATTCAGGTTGACCAATGTAGGCAGTCTCTCGCTACACTTATAGATTTCCCTTTTAAGTGTTCAAATTTAAGATTTTAGCATTCCAGTACAATGTTATTTAGTTTATAAAAGTGTAATACTTAAAATGGAAATCTAAGTCTAGCTGAAGATTAAGTCACATCCAAATACTTCTCGGTGATCACAGTGGTGTTTCAATTCACTGCTAACCTCTCCTCCCCCAACAAACCTGTATTCAACAGCCACTAACATTCAGGAATACAGTCTGATTTCATTTATGCAGGCAAACCAACACTTCTAATTATGCCCTGAACTGCTCTAGTGGCAAACTTGAGGTTCTGAGAGCAGGAACCACTTCACAAGCTGTTGTATTTGATAATGAAAATGCCCGCTAATGATTCAGCCCACTAAACACAGCAGTGCCCTCTACAATATACTGTCCTACCTCTATATTGTTCACAAGTACCTCTATTTTTTACGAAAAGGTAGATTTTGTAAAACAACATTTCTCTAGGAGTACTCCAATAGTCATCTAGAAATAGAGGTGACATGAGCTGAGTAATAATCAAATATAAAAAAGAAAAATTGTTAGGCATCCTTAGGGAAAGTGAACTAGGAAATGAAGAAAGGGCACCTCAAATTCTGGGGACGTGGTTCATTTTCAGTAAAGCGAGATCCAAGACATCTGCCTCAGATACATCAGGAAATCCTCCCCTCAGCTCAGGTCTACAGCTGGAGAAGACCCAAAGTACACTGGCACCCAGGTAATGCTGCACAATAATTGCTCCTGCCTCTGTACATCTTTTCTCCCTCCAAACCCTAAAGTAAATCCAAAGGGTTATTTAACACTTGTTTTCTGAATAGAAGACGACACTTTCTGGGTTCTACTCAAGATATATTATAGCACAGCAAGCTTATACAGGACAATAAAATTTCAAAAAGTGACAATAAGCTTACCTGGAAATGCACTGAGTATTTAGAAACTACAAGGAGCACACTACACAAATACATTTCAATTGAACTGCATGAGATGGTACCAGTTACAGACAAGCCAAGTTATGACCTGATCCGAGTATCTAGACAGGTGCAAATCACACAGGGGAGGAACTTCTGAAATTCTCAGTTCTTGTTGAAATCTGATCGGGAACTGACACCAATGGAGTACACTGTTTTTCTGATAAAATCCTCATGCAGTTAATGAGATTGATGGAAATCCCTGACCCCGCCGGTGCCAAGCACCCCCACAGTGCCAAACTCATCCAAGTGAAAGGCGAACAGCTGATTCAACCCACCCTGCAAGTCCTAGCACCAAGCCACAGCGGTCTGTTTGATAACAACTGTGGAGAGCTAACACAGAATAAGGACATAAATATTGCTGCCAATACACCCAAAGACAAAACAACAACAGGTCACTAACTCTACAGCATCAGGCACTGGCACAATCAGAACAAAGCTACTTAGAAAGAGGAGAACATACGTACAGGTAACTTTAAGCCACTTTCCGGTGTCGGAAGCATTTTGTATTTTCCCTCTTACCAGTGCATCGGCCACAGCAGCCTCCAGATCTGTGCTTGTGCTCAGGACTCGCATGGCATTCACAGAAGCAGGCATCCTGCCTGGCTGTCCGAGTCCAAACCGGTCTGCACAAAAGACAACATTGAAAGGGATTGTTCAATTAATTCACATTCACTTGGAATCCTAATCAGGTGCCCAAGCAGCTTTCCCCACAGGCTCTGGGAACTCGCAGTGCTTTTCCATTACACACTCTTTTATCCATAGCTCTAGAGAGTCTGCCATTAGACTAAGAAACAAACTATTGTTTGTAGGGCCCCAGAGACAATTTTGGATCCTCAGGGCAACTTTTTTTTTTTTTTAAGCTGGTAAGCAGGGTATCTATTTTGCATTTCTTTTTACACAGCGTTAGTTTCCAAGCTTTATTTTAATGTCAGAGGCAGACATGCTGGTCCCAATCTGGCACTCTCAGAAATCAACAGAAAGCTTCTCATTAACTTCAGAGAGACAGGCTTGTGCCCAGTGTCAGAACATGTTAATACCTGCGCACTCATCCACCCTGCAGCTTTTTCTCAGGCAAGGATGTGAGACTCGCAACACCAGATTAGCCTATTTTATGTCTCAAGGCTTGATTAACCAGTAAAATATCCCCCTACGCCTCACAGTATAAAAATAAGGTTTATCATTTGCTTGTGAAGCGACTCCTATTTTTGTTTTACTACTGTTCCTGAGAAGCGATGCAAATGCCATTTAAAAGCTCTATGATATATCCAAATTGATGCTTTTTGATCAAACAATATCATCTTTCCCCCTTTGAATTTGATGGCAAAGCTCTCAATGGCATCCAAAGCAACAGGCTTGGGCCCAAAACGCCATTTACACTCCTAATACTAATTAGTTTACTTCAGCATTTGCCTAGTCTGCCAAAAAAGTTACTGAAATTAGTTTGTTTGGGCAAAAGCCATGCTAGCAGGAATATGACAGAATCAGTGACTTGAGCATCACTCGCCAGGCTCTTGCAGCACAGTCCTCCTAGATGGGAGTAGATCAGATACCACTTTACTGGGATCCCATCTCCAGTCTATAAACTGCAAGAGACTGGTTTTGGCATTCCAAGTTTTTGTTTCCACAGGGGCTTGTCTTTGCTCAGGAAGGACTGGGAACATCCCTCCTGGGACATTGCACCTCTGTCCCTCGTGCCCACACGTGCCAGTAAGAGTTTTGTCAGCAACTTCAGTGGTGCACGGACCCAGCTGCACGAACCCACTGAAGAGACGTGCAGCCAGTGCACACTGGAGGCAGTCATCGAGCAGCAAGAGACGGGGATCAAGTCACACAGGTCTTTTATTAGTTTGTTTATATTTAGTTTACAAAGGAAAAATACTGTTTATCAAAATGTGTAACTATATAATGGATTTCCACAAAACTGAGGTCAAACACTATATTCGGCAGCTTACTGTACTTTTTGGGAAAAACTCTGCGCTTGTCACAAAACTTCATTGCTTTCTTCTTTAAAAACCTACTGCACTGAAGTATCTTTTAAGGAATTAGCTCACACTGACACACGTAACAAATCAGAGACTGAAGTTTGCCAGTCTACTGTCCTAATTCCAAAGCTTTACCCAAGCGTGTCAGAGATTAAGCTATCGAGGGGAAATAGGGAAAATTTTTTAGATCTGTAGTATTTTGAGAAAAAAACAAACCTGAAGACTAGTATTTATTTCAAATAAAAGTGTTACCTATCAAAAAATACTGTTTCTCGGAGTTAAATACCCAGACAACACATTTCTGATTTACAAAAGCACATTTTCTACAAAACACATTACAAGGGAAAAAAAATAAACAAACTTCTTAGAACTACTGCCAAAAAGTAATCAAATCATGACATTTCACAAAGAAATAAAAGTTGTATGTGTTATTACTATCCCCTTTTTTAATGCACTTCGATCAAAGAATCATTTCAAGTATTAGGTGAAACACTACTTCACCCCTAAGATAGAAAGATCTGCACACTCTTAATAGCAGCACAGAGAAGATAACAATGCATTAGGTCTGATTGAAACTAAAGTCACTACTACAGAGATATAGACTACAAAGATATACAGAAGACAAGTATTATTTCTAAGTGCACAAGATATCTGGTACAGTGTAAGAGCTGTAAATGTTGAGATAAGTTCTAGAATTCAGTTTTATATTTAAACCCAACTCAACGGCGTTACTCAAGTGTTACTGAGATCAGAATTTGGCTTTAAGTTTTGAAATAACCAAGCATCAGAGAATACCATTGTCATTTGTTTTCACATTAATTTAGTATTACATTAGAAAAGGGAAGATAGTTTGGGTTTTTTTAAAAATGAAGAACAGAATGACAAAGTAATTCAGTTGTAGATCAGTTTAAATACCCAGCATAAAGAAACAAAATGGAGCTTTTTTAACAACTTAAGTACAGTGTGGCATGCTGGCTTTTATCTGTCTCCATGGCTATCTGGAATTTCCTCAAATACTTCTTTAAGTGACCTTTAGATTCACAACACCCAGGTCACTCTGGACTTCTCCCCAAGACACTGCTGGTGTACCTGAGTGCAGCAGTTAGACCTTAGGAGAGACCTCGGCGTATCTCTAATGTGGGGCTGGGAACACACATGGCTCTGGGAATAACCAGTACAGGCAAACCCAGTGTTACTGGGCAGGAAATAAGCAGCGTATGCTCCGGCCAATGGTCCCTTGTCTCCCTGGCTACATTCATTATACTTGTTACAAATTTGGTGAAAATTCCCAACCACCGTTTTTGGACCGACTTTGCCATTTTAAGAGAGATTTTGGCCTGTTTTAGGACACAGGTAACCATAGAGAATTTGATTATGCTTTGTACCAAACCACAGGAGCCAAGCAGGAAGTGACTATCACAGGAATTTGAATGCAAACAAAGCTTATATCGGTATTACAATTGAGGAATTTTAAATCTTTTCAATTATTTTTGTTCAATACAAATTCAAATTGTTACTTTGAAAAATGCCAGTCAAATCAGCTTCCATCATTTCTGCCAAGTAACTTTATAAGGGAAATGTTTTCAGAGTTTTAGTTAATTGACAGCCACTTAACTAGACTTATGAGAAACAGAGTACTTCTCACGCCCTACCTTACACAATTTTGGCCCACAAGAAAACACTGAAGCTCATTATCCACATCATCTTTGTGCCCATAATTAAATCTCTGTTGTCCCACGATAGTAGCCCTCATTCATTTCATTTTAAGAACTCCCAGTGAAATATCCCAATTTCAAAGGGAGTTACAGGTTCTCTGCGACTGCAAATTCAGCACAGGGGTGGGGAAGAAGCAACTGGAATCTGCAGATTTTTCACATGACATTTAAGCATTAGTCTCCTGATGCAAAGCCCAGAGAAATTAAGGGAATTATTTTTTCAACAACTTCCAGATCCTTTGGACAAGGCCTTCAGCATTACTTGAAGGATGGATCAGCACATGTTATACTCCAAAGTTCATTTTGAAAGCTCATCAGTGCTTAATTCTTGCTGTTCTTGTGTATTTTGGAGAGGATCCCACAAAGAATTTCCATTAACAGAGACAGAAGTCCAGAATATTTACTAGTAAGTGGGATGAAACCCACTGGGATCCGGTCCTAGGCACTGGAAACTGCTACACTGCTAAAGAGTAAATATAAACAGGATTTAGCTCATGCTGCACAACTGATCCAATTTACAGGAGAACTGAGAAAGCCCTGGATCACCCTTTGTTTAAACACTTCTCAGTGTTCCTAAAACACATAAAATCAAAAACATCCAATAAATGAAATTCAAAACAAAAAGCCACATCGAACAAACAGAACAGAAAGCCCCACAGCGGTGAGAAGCACATGCCAAGTGCTGGCTGATGCACATGACGGCAAACGTGAAGATGGTGTAAAACAAGACTACGTATAAGAAGCAGATTCATGCAGTTAGCGCTTGTTCACCTGACTGCCCAACAGAATCAGCAGTGGAGAGAGCACTAGTGGACCTGGAATGACGTCGAGAAGCTGCAAGTAGAAGGAACGGCAACACCCACAGGATTAACACACATTTAACCCGAGACAGAAAATGCCACAATCCAAAGGGGATGCGTGTGACCGCTACCGGTAAAGGTGTTTCATAGTGACAGGGAAATGACGCTGTATATGAATGCGTAACAGATACAGTGCAAGCCCCACAGCGACATCTCCATCTGTAGCTCCCCCCCCTTCCCCCCACGACCGTAAACATGATGCATGACAAAACTTATTGGTAACAGTCCCAAACCCGGTGCAGTTCAGCAAAAGGACCCAGTGCACATCAGCGACGTTCCAGACCCACAGATCTGGAAGACGGCCATCACGAGAACGAGGAGCACATAACCACAGAGCAGGATTTAGATGTGGCTGATCTAAACCCCAAAGTGGAGCCATGATGAATGGTTAGGAATTGTGTTTGCAGGTATTTTTTCTCAACATTCTAGCCTATGCACAAAAACACTCCAACATTAACAAAAAGAACGAGTAACCACAGAAGTAGAAAGAGTCATACAGGGAGGTTGGCCAACCATTGCATACAGGTCTTGGGTTGAGTTTTTTTTCCAAGTAAACACACGTATACACATTTTGTAGCTGTCACTACTACCAGAAGTCTCTTGCTTTTAACAAATCTTGCATACATGTTTCTTGAATCCAAATATGTACATGCACAGATAATCTGCATATGCACATCATACACCTATCCAGAATTACACCACATGTATACAAAGTGTTAATAGCAACGGAACACACACAGTAGCAGAAGAGCTGAAGCCAAATATAGCTCCCACTTCAATTTCTAGTTGTCAGCAGCACATGAATCACAAAATGCCTTTGGAGAGGGTTTCAGTTCTTGAGTTCAGCATAAAGGCGAGTTCTTTATCAAAGCAAATGGACAGCTGGTCCAGCCATTTCCAAATTACAGAAATTTAGTTTTTCTAAAGAGGTTTCCCCTGTGCCTAGCAATGACATGCTCACCTAGCTTAAAGCAACTGACCCAAGAAACTGATAGCTCATTTGAGCAATTCACCACCGGACTCACTGAAGGCCTTGTTGCTTTAACATCATTACTAGTACTGTCAAGAAACTGAAAAAATAAAGCAGGAACACCTTCTAAAATAAACTGGCTTCATCAATTATGCATATATGGGTGCAGCAGAAAAATCTGTACATCTTCTGTTTAAGGCAACGCATTCATAAACACAAATACTAATATTAGAAAACAGAAATCAGCAAAGTGAGAAAAACAAAATTTAAGTTTTTTCCCAGCTGTGGGAGCTTGACTAAAAGCTGTAGAGAATACACAATGTAGTCTTTAACTATGCAGAGCACATGCATTTATTCAAGAGAACAGTCCCACTGACACTGTAAGTAACTCATGAAAGATTTGCAGGATCAGTGCAGAATTATGGACTGAACCTCACAATTGCTTTCTCCCAAGCCATCCGCTGTGCCCCTGTGGATGTCACTTCAAGATCAAGGTCCATGAAGAAACAGGAACAACAATTAAAAAAAAACCCCACACATCGCTTGCAAGGAGACTGAGTGTAGAGCAACTCTTCACTGGTGTTTCCCAGCTGAGGAAGCAAGATGCTTGGTGCACAGACATGCATACCTGCACAGCAGCCCCGAAACAAAGCAGAGCAATTTGCAAGGTCAGGATGTCAGTGTTGACGTTGACCATAATACCATTAAATGCAAGAATCCTGTCGTTTCCATATAGCAAGTTTAAGTACAATTCACTAATATAGAAGTTAATCCTTACAAGCAAAAATAGACCATACACAGTAGGATTATATTATCTTAGCATTACTGTAAGATTACCTGGGTTCTAGAAATACTCTAATAGAATCATACTGTTTTGGCTTAAATTGACATACATTTCTTTCAGATAAATTACACACTACATGATTAACAAGTTCATGAACATGCTCGAGCTTAAAGCATTTCCATGAAAACACAAGAAAAAAAGACAATAGGATAACAACTGTATTGAGTCACTATTACATTGATGCTTCTTCCCTACCTTAACCTCAATGACTTTTAATATTTCTAAAAATGCATTAACTTCAGCTAATTAACTATCGTTAAAGTGGCATTACCTCCTCCCCTCAATAGCGTTTGTTACAACCAGTGTAAAAGACATCTGTAAATGAAATTTTATATTCAGTATACGAGTCAGACTCAGTGGTGGTGGTGGTGCACCAAACTCACACCAACTGATTCTGATATACTGCATTTATTTTTCAGGAAAACGGCTCAAGACAATATTGCAATTAATGTGTTTTCACTAAAATGAAACACAGCACAATGATACAGAACACTGACAAGTTAACCCTGAAATCCAGCCTGGATAAACACTTTGGTTGGAGAAGATCATTAAAATTGAAGCAGGACAGGTAATTAAAAATGAGCTGCAGTTGCATATTTGCTATTCTTTTATGGCTCTGGTATCAAATCAGCTTTATTTAGTCAAGAAAAAGTTCATCTATTTATCTTACAGAGCTATGAACCAAGTTCATAGAATGTTAAGTTGAACTGCTCTCATTTTTCACCAAATTTGAGATATTACAGATAAAATAAATATATTACTTTAAAGCTCACTACAGTTTAAAACAATGAAGTCTTGAACCCAGAAGCCTCTCTAATATTAACTCAAAGATTCTACAGCATTGAAATCAATAGTAATTTTGGCAATGATTTTGTATGGATGAAGACAACAAGCCTTTGTGTTTGAAATCGAGATGAATAACCAAACCAATAATGACAACAGCTACGTAAGTTGAAAAGATTATATAGAGTATCTTAATCAAATATGAGAACCAAACAGGAAAATTTTGTCCATCTGTCCATATTTTTCGTAACCTTTTCTCACAATTGGATTAAAGTTGCAGAATTAAGTCCAGAATGCTATGTTCCACTTACCCACTACTTCAGATACCTGTATTTCGTCACTACGTGCAAAATAGATCCTGTAATAATAGGATCAAGTTCTCCTGCCTTGATGAAATCTCTAAGAGCTTTTTTCCTACTTTTAACACCACATGCATGGCTATGAAGCTACTACATAAATGAAGAGGGCCTGGAGATCAACAACATTTAACAATGTCTGAGATGACAAACAAATCTTTCATATGAGTAATGTATTTGGTTGAATACATGATATGGTATTTGATCAGAAACATTAACTATCCTGCTGTTTTCAGCCTTGTGCAGAACAAAAAAAGCTTCTGCATGTGGTAAGCGTAATGAGATTTTTCTGTTTGTGCTGTACACTTAAACTGCATGACAATGATGCTCGTCTAAAGCCTCCACCTTTCCATGATTTTAGGCAGCTTGGAAATTTCATCCAAAATGGAATGTGCAACTTGATAACTGATGATTGACAACGTTGTGTAAAACCTCTACAAAACAGATTCTATATCTATTGGAGGACTTAGTATAGAAGTGATATACTGTTAGTGTACCTAGCTGTAAGAAAATCAGACCATGAATAATTAGAGTCACTCAGCAACAGGCTAGGATGCCACCGACTACTTCACTGTGACCTAGAAAATAGAGGCTTGCTCTCCTGCAGATTTCCATCAGTGCTGTAAAGTGAAGCACGGTGGCCCCATATAAACTGATATAATGAAACTGAAAATTACAAAAGTTCAAACCAAACTATTTTCCTGCTAACAGTGAAATGCTGAGAATCAGAATTGAAGCATGCAGAAGAAAACAGAAGGGAAACAGGGTTGGAAACAGGGAGCGTGTCAGGAATCCAACAGAGGACAGGAAACAAGCTCATTCCACCTGGCAGTGTCTTGAAAGTGCAATCAGAACAGGGAAAAGGAAAAAAAATTGACCCTTAAAGCTGCAATGCCTACATGTACTCACCAAGTGGAGGAAAGCCCCGAGCAGGGCTTGTATCTCGACTGCTCTCACGGCTGGTATCACGGCTGCACCCCTGACTCATGCTGGGTCGGGGGATACGACTGCTCCGTGCTAGCATGCAGCATGGAGAGTTTCAGAGAAGGTGAACAAGTTTAATGAGGACAGAAAGCTCAAAGTCAAGTCACATTTCTGTTAGTTACGGTAATTATTACATTAGTAATTACAATTGGCAGCAGCCTGCTCAGGCTCTTTACAAACCAACTACCTTACACGCTGAGCTGTGTTTGCGATGTGAGATTTCAGCAGCATTAAACGCCTGGTTGACAGTCTGCCTTTTTCTTAACCAATCCAAGCTTTGTTATTCAAGTAGAGCAGGAATCTTCAATCATTTAGGGGAGCTCTACTCTTACAAAACATGCAAAACAGATGAGGCTGAAAGAAACCCTTCTGGAATATTTTTTTCCTTAATTATAAGATGAACACCCTTCTGGAACAAAACAGCAGCGTTTTTAACCTGGTCAAGATTTGAAGTAGTCACAATACCAATATGCTATTTTTACATTTATTTGCCTTTCACAAAGATTGTTTTGCCATGAACTAATATCCTAGGAGAAAAAAAGTGTATTGTACAGACTTAGGAAAATATTTTTCTCCAATGAAAGACACTGAGGAAAAAGCTTTTAGAACTTGAACACCTGAAAGACAGGTTAAAAAGTGGTTTGAATTTTAAGACAGCAGCAGCTTCAGATCTTTAACAGAAGCTAACTTCTGCCCCTCAAACATTCCTAAAACCTTGTATTTATGGTTTTATATGCACACAGATTAAGACACATGGGCACTTAAGGGGAGCTTTAAACTATATTCTTTACTTTGACAAAACCCTACATCAATAAGACTCGTATCTTTGGTCTGGCAGCTATCAAGTACTCAATTTCCCACAGACTCGTAAGGCTCCTGCCTATCAGCTGTATCACAGGAACTCATCATATGCACGCTCTTCATTTGGCCAAATGCAAAGTCGAAGATAGAAGATGAACCTGTTTTCAGAGTAAAAAGCAATCCCACTGACTACAGCTGAATTTTTGTCCAAGTAAGAAAAACAGAGCTAGGCCATTAGAAGGCTGCTTAACATCAAGGATTTGAATTTTTTTATTTTACAAAATGAGCATTTTATGTATTTAAAATTGGATTATTCCTCTGCAAATTCCATGTCATTTTGATATGAAAGATGTTTGCAGAAAGTTATTTAATAAGCTTTATGCCCAGTAGAGAATACAATGTTTCTTAGGTAAAAGAATAGCAGTTGTCATGAGTTTACCCTGAATAATTTAATGACTAAGGCGGGATTTCCTTTGCTATTTTGAAAAGGCAGTAGCATATTTGAAGTGTTCAGGAAAAGCCTTTAAGGAATTTTCTCTTGCACAGAGTAAAATCTAATCAGCTTTGATGACAATGTAGCAGAGGCATACACATAATGTGAACCTGCTCTATACTAATACTTTAACAGTATCCTCACATTTATAAAAATAGTGCCATTTGTATGCTTCAGAATATACATATTCTTATAAATCTCTATTGGTTTGTATACAAAACTTGAATGCCTAGACTCAGGCTAATGAAGTTCCCCCTACAGTGCTCCTGTGGGCTCATATAAACTGGGTGTAATAGTATCCTTTCAAGCAAAACAGTACAGAATGAAATAGAAACCTTCATATTTAGGCTTTAAAATTCAAATATAGACTACTGCCAGATTCTTGGTTTGTCAAATCCCTCCTAGTTTTGCAAAACCCAGCTCCTATCTCTCAGATGAATTAATGGTTCTGATGGTTGAACTTCAATGTCAGAGAATACAAGATGAGATACTGACCAAGTTGATTAGATCACCAAAATGTCTAAAACTTCTGTGTGAGTTAGATGGTCTTCTAATAAATAAAACCGTTCTATGAACTGGATGAAATTAGGGTCCATGAGTATAATAATCCCACCTCAGGTGTACAAGGAATTAAACTGACAGGTGAACTGGAGGTGAAAGTAACACTCAAGTCTTTCATACAAATACTTGCTTGAAATTGAGTACTCTAGAAGCAAACTTCTCATTCTTGGGTCTCATGCTTCTATGTAAATAATGGAGCCTTCACATCAGCTTTGCACAAGCAGTCATTTCTCTTAAGAAAATCCGTATTTTTTTTCTATAATACAACCCTGCTAAAACCAGCAAAGGCTCTTTAGAGAGGGAGAGCTATGAATGATTAAAAAAAAATTCATGGATGCACACATTACATTCTCCTTCCATAACAGCTAACAGCAGCAGCATGAAGTATGAAGAAAATGCACTTTAACTGCATGAGAACAGACTAGTGGGACAATGCCACAGATGATGCACAATACTGACTGCACAAATGCAGCACCCAAAACCAAACACTGGGTACTTCATGAGCAATGGTCAAACAAAAGATTTGCATGTTACTGGATACAAATACAAAAGCACGTAAAAAAAAGAATGGACTGAAAAGAACTGAATGATGAGCCTGTTGTGGACTCCCAGGCACCTGCCTCACATTTTTACTGCTGTGTTGTGTAGAGCAGACTGGATATCAGCTGCTCAGAGTATTTTCTTCGGGCACTGCCAGCAGTGGTGTCATTTAGACAAGTCTCTCGTGCTGTCACAGCCTGTCTTCGCAGTGCAGGCAGCGAAGGCAGAGAAGACAGACATAAGTCTCAATTTCAGAATTCCCAACCCCCAAAAGTTGGACAGAAATTAAGTAGGCGAGCAGCAAAATTGATTAAAAGAAGTAGACAGGGTGAAAGCAGACAGTGTGCCCACAGCCAGCTCTGGACTGAGAGCCTAGGTAAAGACAGGGGTTGGTTGTTTGTAATAAAATCCCAAACTCCTAGATGTGTCCTATACATCTCAGTTTTACCAATTTAATCTGGAAAGTCAGAGCAGCTGGATATGGTTCACACTATTATTAAAACACACTATTAGGCTGTCTTATACCAGTGGTACCCAACAGATGCAAATACCACCAGCAAAACTCGATACTGCTCCTGTTTTCACATCTCCTGCTTGGAAGAAACCTGTATTTCATTAGGGTGTGATTTTTAATGATTCTTAAGTGGAGAATGAAAATCAGCAGACGCTTCCTTTACATTAATTCAAGCATTTTAAAGAGCCTGTAAATGCTGCCAAAACAGCCAAAAGAAAGCTCTGCAGTGGGGTACACCCAGTAGAGGCAAGTCAAGAACTGCCTTCAGCTTTCCAATAAACACACAGAGCACAACCCAACAGAAAGAACGCTGCTGAATGAAACCAGTAGCCAGCTGTGCCTGCCCCACTTCTGGGCGAATGACAATCTCAAATCTCTCACTCCTTTCAGATCCAGCTGTGCCACATGCTCTGCTGACCATCCAACAGAATTAACTTCAAGCAAATGAACTTCCAATCCATGGGAAACAGACATCACCTTTTTTGATGAGATCTCCTTCAAGAAGCCCAAACAAAAGCTCAGGATACAGCACACTATACTCTTCCTTCCCCAACAGCGTATGACTGCTAGTAAATCTCCACTGAACAGAAAAAGGCAAGCCTAAAACTGAACAGCACCAACAGAGCAGGGCCATACAGGCGACCAGGCAGGACCTCAGTGTGCTAGATGTGCCTCGTTGTGCTGTCTCCTGGAAAACAACGTACTACTTCAAGGTTTCCAGCACACAGAAGGAACATACTTCATGGATACCTGTGGTCATCATGCAAATCTAAGCTAGCAGCAAGGTACTGATGCTAACGGGCATCCACATGCAGAGGCTCTGCTAACTGGCTACTGCCCCAGAAGGGCCTGAAAAACTCCAGTGGATGGGTCCTGTATAAAGCCCAACTGCACACAGGGACCCGCGCTCTGCGTGCCTTATCTTGCGCACACAGCACTGGTCCGGCTGCAGTTCCCAGCCACCCTGGCAAAATCCACATAAGTCAACGGATGAGTGGTGAACAGGAACCAGGAATTACCCATTTCTGACAGCCTGATCTGCACGATGGTTCAACACCCGCTGCGCTGCAATGTGACCACAGACTTAAGAGATGTTTCAGCCTGTGGGATAAGCACATGTGTATCAAATACATAAATAATCCCACAAAGTCTCAAGTATTACATGTACATTCAATGTCATATGTGTGCACAAGTACCTTCTTCAATCAGACACTGAAAAAGTCTCTTGACATCTTTAGGAACAATGTGAGAGGGAGTCTATTTAATGAAATGAACAAATAAAAAACATCAAGGAAATATAGAGATGGAAGCAACACAATAAGAAAGCATAAAACACTGTTAGCTACTATGTTATAAAGTAGTAAATACAATTGAATAATGGTATAAAGATGGCAGCTCAAAAGCTATCTCCACCCAAGCCAGTATTACCATTTTCCAGATCCAATAAAGAGAATTTCTGCAACTGCATAGTAAAGGCAGCACAGGTGTCAGAATCTCCTGCTCCCATAATAGCCCCAAAGAACAGGCTGTGGCCATCAACCCGGGGGCGGGGTGGAGGGGTTGGAAGCCACAGATCCCACAGATCTGTCAGAACTCTCTCCCACTCCCAAAGAACAAGCACTGACTGTGTTCACAGCTAGCATGTCACAGCAATGAGATACAAATTACACTTTCAAAAGAATTCAAGGCTCCTGTAATATACCTGAAAGCAGGCAACCCAAGAGTGAGGATTTTAAACAAGGCAATTTCCCTTCAGATGCTCGAGGCTGTTTCAAACCAGACCACATAATGTGATGACCAGCTAAAGCATGTGTGATGGTACTATCCATCATTCCTTGTTTCCTTCTAAAAAACAATGTTGTTCTGTGCAGTGACAGCAGAACAATTACCTCTAATATTTAGGAGGCACTTCACATTTTAAAAGCAATGAACAGAAGAGCACTATGTACTTCTACAGAGGCCATAAATAGATCAGACATGAGAAGAATATTGAATCTGGAAAAACAATCACAATGAGCATGCAATATTTTTTATGAAACATAACAGCATATGCACTCAGGTTCTTTAAAGCCATTTCAATACACTTCAAGAACAAGGAAGATACTTCTCTTAACATACCCTAAATAGAAAGGTAGCATAAGTGTAAAATACAACTGCTAAGGTAACAGTTAAAAATTAATTGACAACAGTTGAGCTGTAATTTCAGCTTACTAGCAAATACTTTGGAGATAAAAAAATAATTTAGTAACAGTATTATCGAAAGTGTTCTTCCTCTACATAAGCTTCGAGCTTATGAAAAAATTTCCATTTAAAAATGAAAACAACATTTACTTGTTCAGACAGCACATCAAATACCTTTTCACCTCAGATACACAAAAGTTTATATATAATAATGCTTACTCACCTGACTTTAAAAAAATGAGTCTGCTGATAAATTTGAAAATAAAAACTATTACAGAATACTTACACAGTCATTGACAAGAATATTGGAAGCAGAACAACTGAAGCGTAAGTCTAAAACACCATCTAACAATTTGCTCCAAGGTATTACAGATGAGAGAAGCAAACCACTTAAGCTGCAATATTTCTAAAATAATCCAAGCAGGGGCTTTTTACCCTTGATATAAACTGACTGTAAAGATTGCTCCGCTCATTTTAGGAGTAAGCCATCGATGCCAAGTGAGGTATTTTCGCTGTGATGGTTACTCCCGACAACTGTTATTGCTGCCTGATCTAATAACATCGCTCATGTTGAATTTCAAAGAGAAGACATCTCATAACATCCTTAGGCCTACTTTGAAACCATAGCTCTACCTGGAAAATTAAAATTACTCTCCTACAAACCACAATTACAACTTGCCAGCTGAAAAAGTCAGAATAACGACAGTAACACATAAGCAGTTCCCTAGTCAACAGGGAAGTCCTTCCTTCACGCATGCCGGTCAGCATGTCACTGCAGTGACTGTTCTTACCTAGTCCTATTCTGCTGGGACTCGTCTCTCGGCTGCATCCCTGGCTCCGAGGGATCTTGCTGCGCTTCTCAGAAGATGATGGCACTGGCTGGACTCTTGATGTTCCACTGCTCAGGCCACCATAGGCGCTTCCTAACAGCTTACCCGGAGAACTAGACCGGCTACCAGCTAGAAAAGAACCAGAAATAAGGACAAAAAACAATTAAAAACTCCCAAGATTTTAAATACTCTGACAGCAACACTGGAACACTATGAGCTCTATCTAAGAATTTGATCCAAACCAGTCAGAAAACTAATGGAAGCGTTCCCCATGGCTTTCGACGAAGACTGAGGAAAGCCCATGGACAATAAACAGTGACAAGAGCAGCGCTGCCTATATTAACCACACTGCCCATCTGGGATCAAGACCAAAGCAGACACTGCAGTGTATGAATACTCCAGCTGGCTTTATGCGAGCTTGCAGAGGTGCCAGGAGCAGCCTTGCTGCAGCAGCATGGAATTCACAGGCTGCTTCACCTCCTCGAAGCAACACAAATCAGCCTGTGTGGAGAACTGTGCAGCAGCACTCTGGCTTCTAGAACAGGTAACCTGCTGCAAAGTAGCTCCGGCATCTTCATACTACACTGCAGTGGTGGCATTACTTTCCTGCAATAATTCAGTAAAGGAAAATTCAAAAAAATATTGTCTCAGCAGCAGCAAATCAGCACATTAGAGGGCAAACCAAGCAAGCCTGTCACATTTGCAGAGATGCTGGCTTACTTAGGTCCGTTTGGTTAAACACAAGCTCTTTAGTTATTCTTCAGCTAGAGAAAATTTTTAGCAAGTTGAGTAGCTGGCCTGGTTTATTTTTTCTTGTCTCTTTGAATAGTCCAATGCAAGTTTACATTTCTACTAAACGATGTTGTCTGCAAGACAGTCTACTAACCAAGATTTATTTACATTCCAGCTGCAGCAGATATTTCTATCCGAAAGTCTTGCTGTTTAATTCAATGAGCTGAGTAATACTTTTTTTTTTTGCTGTGGATCTTCATTTGGTAAGTTGATTGAAAATTAAGTAATGCTAGCTTAAAGGTAATCACAAAGAACTGTGAAATTAATAGATTCAAGGCTCTTTTTTCTTCTGTGGATATATAGAAGTCACTGCTGCTGATATTACCATTCCTGACATTCAATTGTTTGTTAAAACATCCAGGAAAAGTACGTTTGAAAAGGTTGCAAGAATATACTCAGGCAAGCTCACTTTCTGAACCAATATTCATGTTGGTTTCATTCTGAAAAGTACCTACACATCTGAAATATTTCAGTTCCAGATACTATTACAACTAGTAAGAATTAAACATTGTTCTTCTGTCTTAATTTAAAAAGATATGCAATTCTATTAATCTCATGGACAATACCATAACACATGTATTATTTTAACTTACTCGCCCCTCTAATTTCTTGCCCAAAGCCATACTGAATCAATCAAATCCTATACTCCAATACTGCACGTGGTGCTGGCTCACACAGCACACCACCCTCCCCACCCCTCCCACTCCCCTAAAAGTGAGAATACTTGTGACAGATGCCAGTCTCACACACAGCATCCACACCCTAAAAGCCGAGACTCCTCTCAGTTACGCTGCTGCAATCTCATGGTGTCAGTAGGGTTGCACTGAAGTAACTAGAAGAAGAATTTAACACCTGGTATTTAAGATGCAGCAACGAGCCAGCTTCAATATATAGAATGTACACTTACCATGTTTAACTACTCTGAGAAAGCAAAATAACTTGTCATACACAACTGGATTTATGACTAAGAAAATGCTTTTTACGTCTCATAGTTAGGAGAGGGTGAGGGTAGCTAAAAGCTTAGCAGTTAAAAAACAGGTGAAGGAAGTAACGTGAGAAAGCAAGAAAGGGAAAACGTTTCTTACCACCAGCAGGATTAGCTGATCTGGATCCTTGATTATGAGGGCAGACCAAAGGACAGGCAAAAAGTGGATTAAAAGACAGCAAGACAATACAGCATTCAGCATGCGGTTGATGCTACACACAATACAGACAGATTTATTTACCAACGTGTCACCCAAAGCCTCTGCAGAATGCAGTGAGTTAATGTGCAGATGCGACTAACAATTTCCCAAGGTTGATCAGCTTCTCATCTAAATGTCAACCAGCACACCGAGACCCAAGTTCTGTTCTAAATTACACCACAGCCCAGTCTGCAGAATTCCAATAGGCTTATCCACTGTGTGGGCATAGAGAATTTGGTCCTGTGGTGTTGTTATATTTGAATTTAGAAATCATTTTGTGCAGTGTTTAGCTTAAGGATAAAGATCACATCTGGTTGAGCTAGGCTGGAAACAGGATTCAGCAAACTAGACCAAGGCAGCAGGTTCAGATATGACCATCCTAAAGCTTTGTAAGGCATTCTATAAAAAATTAAGCCCATAATCTTTGAAACCTTTGGACATTCAACTATTCTTTAAATATTTCTGAGACTTGTCTCATCTGGTCTGATCGTTTTCCACCAAACTAAGTTTAGGAAAAAAGTCACTTCTGGCTTTGGATTAATTTTTGGTTCAAAAATGAAGAAATCAATTTACATCAGCGTACCAAAGCCCAAATTCCTTCATGACCTCAATCTAAAGATTTCCATTTGGCCCCATTCTGAATATTTCTCTCTTCAGCTCTCCTAGACTAATGCAATGCTATACACTGCTGCTCCATCCCTCTAGCACGACACAGCAAAGCAATGAGAGCATGAACAGAGAAGGGCTTTCAAATACAGGTACAAAAACAAGACAAGTCCTCTGAACAAACAGGTCTTTCCACAGACCCCATCTCTTCTTACCCACAAGCTTGCAGGTCCTCAAAGCACAAGCAGCTTTCTCCCTCCCCCAATTCCTTTTAAAGTTTGAGTGACAAAATTCTCTTTAGATACACTTGACAAATACGTAGCAACACCATATGTACGGCTCCTGGGGGAAAGCCATGCCTTGCCAGGAAGCCACAGAGTGCAGATGTGTCGTGTGGATCAGAGAGCAGAACCATCTCCCCTGTATCTACACAAAACAGGTAATGTCCTATTTTAAGTTTATGCCAAATCCCATTAACTTTAGTCAGCTCATGTGTTACACATACAGAAATACAGTCACATAGGCAGGAGAAGCTTGGGAGGGCAAGAACCCAGGACAACAGTCAGCTACAGACACAGAGGGTGTCTCAGTGGGACTCAGTGCAAGTTTAGTCCTACACATCATTGTGACATGAAATTCTGCTGCACAACTATTAAAAAAAGGCAGCAACTAAGCACTCAGATTTGGTCCCTATTTGTCAGCAAGAGCACACAGTGGCTGAGCAGGTATTCACTTTGTTACATGTCCAAATGTTATTAGCAGAAGTGACCCCAATCCTCAGCTGATGCTACTACAATTCAAGGGAAACATATTAATAACTATACGTTCTGCTCCCCCAGAAATAAAACACTTCTTACGCTGGGACTGGGAAACTACTTTAGCCCGGCTGCGGCCTCGGGTATCAGCAGGCGTTGAGGTGACGCTTGTGGCACTGCCAGAGCTCTGTCTCCTTGTACGAATCCGACCTGGAGGAATGCAAAGAAAAATCAGACTGTCAACAGGTTTCTTCCACAGGCAGCAGCAGCATCTAACATGCTGTTCAATGCTCGCAGGGTTGCTACACACTCAATTAGCCAGGTACAACAGAAAAGTTATACAGGGAGAGGCAACACCTTTCATTAGACTGGCTGAGATGCAGGGCAGGGAGTAGAAACAGTCACGGTCCATGAGTCCAAAAATCTCTTTGCTTTCTGTAATGTCATCAGCCGGTTTAACTGAAAAATATTACCTCTCCATAGCCTTTGCTTCTGTTCTATAGTAGCTTCTTTACAAAGAATCAACTTCCTAAATCCTTCTTCCTATATCAAATTATTACTTTCTGACAAGGCAATCATTCTTTCAGAGGTGGGTGTGACAGATGCCCCCACAAATTCCATAGCTGAGATTTCCAATTAGCAGTTCGGTGCTTTGTATCCTGCTCTACATGTGCAGGCTGGCATGCACTCCTGCAAGAGTCTGTCAGCGCAGCCTGACTACGCTTTTATTTCAGGCTCATTGAGTTTTCCCTGCTGTTTACACATCCCTCATTTATCCCAGGATCAGTGTAACTTTACTTGTAATGGAGAGTCCCATTTAACACAATCAACGTTGTGGAAAAATGATTCTGTGTGTCTGCTCTTTACTTAAGTGGAGAATGGATACAAAGTCTCAAAGTGTTCTTGGTCCTTTTTCTGTCCTTTCCTCATGAAAAAGCCACAGAAATTTGAGCTAGACAAGCTTACAGGGTCATCAGTTCATCCCCTTCCCGGGGCAGGGCTGTTTCCTAATGTTCTTTCCAGCGCTAAGCTTCAATTATCTGTCTCTAGTTAATGGGAAAGAAATGATAATTAAGAGCAACACAAAGAAAGACTCCATTAGCACTTTTCAACAACTCAGTTCTCGTCCAAATCTGAAACTGTTTCTCAGGACTAATGCCATCCTGCATTCAGAGAATGACTTCAAGTTTCAGGCACAATAATAAAAGGAAAAAACCCACAACAGGGAAGAGAAGAGTCCAGACAACTGCACCCACCAGTTATAGATACTAATCTCCTGCCCTTTGTCTCCACTATAAGCATACAGAGAAATTTGAACAGGGAGATATACGCTTCCCACCCATGGAGGGGGGGGGGGGGGGGGGGGGAGGTATGAAATCACTTCACATAAGGTAGACATGCAGGACAAGACAATGGCAAGCAGCCCAGGCCGAACGGATTGAGAGCTCTGTTCTTCTCTGAGCTCTCAAAATATTCATAACATGGTCTGCAAAAGTTTCTGATCAATACAAAGTGACAAGGAGATGTTTAGCTTTGAGAAGAAAGCCTAGACTGGTTTTCAGAGGAAAAAGCCTAGAAGACAGGTGTACTGCAGACCTCTCCCCCCACATCTAGTTTTAAAATAGCTCAGTAGGCAAGATACAGAGCTACATTCAAATAATTGTTGGCAGACAAGACACAGAAGAAATCATTAGCATAAAACTGGGAAAATACAAACAAACCACTTTTTAACTGCTGCCTCAACTAAACAAGCTCTGAGCACATCCACATGGGTCCAGTCATGAAACTGGCTGCTCAGGTCTTCTTACCACCAACAAGGCTGCAGACCTCCTCTGCTCTGGCAGGCTGCCTGCCCCTTACAAACGGTCAGCCTGATGCACAACCCAGAGATGGCTCTACAGCTCTTTGCTGGTGCGCTCCCATCCCTTGCAAGATCAGCACATGCACAGCTACACACCGAGGAGCAAGGCCACTGCGCGACTTGCCACAAGGTGTGCACCCCAAACCCCACCGCAGGCTTCAAAGCAGGCGTGTGTGAGGAAGCAGGCAGCAGGACCTCAGACTCTTGTCGGAAGCCTCAATGCTTCCTTTGAATTCCCACATCAGGAAGACATGACTGGTGGCAGCAGGAGTACAGTGAGAAGAGAAGGTAAACCTGACTAGTCTTAGGAACCAATAACAGAATTAACTTGCATCCTTCCAGAACGCCAACAGAAGGCCTTGACTTCGCAGAAAGTCCTGGGAGGGTAACTCAAGCTGAAATTCAACATTACGCACAGTAACAGACAATATTGAAAAACACGATGTGTGGGCCAAGGAGGAGTGAGAAGGGACTGATGTCTTCTCTTATACACAGGCCACTCTTAAGAGCCTCAAAATTTTCTGTTCTTCCTACATCTACAAAACCTTTTTATTTTCCCCTTTGTCAGCAGCTGACTGAGAACAAGGAGAAAACTTGGACGACGGGTAATAAATAAGTGACTCTTCTACCTTAGGAAATACAAAGCCTAAAACAATACATAAAGAGAAATCAGGATTAGCTTCTGATACCATTTTGGGGGGCTTTAAGAAAGAAAAGTGAACCAAAGGGTCAAACTCATCTAATGTGATTATCAAGACTGACCAAGCTGCGTGGTGCAGTCGCAACACTGGAGGGAGGGGACGCCATCCAGAGGGACCTGGACAGTCTTGAGAGGTGGGCCTGTGTGAACCTCGTGAAGTTCAACAAGGCAAAGTGTAAGGTCCTGCACTTGGGTCGGGGCAATCCCCAGCCCAAATACAGGCTGGGTGGAGAATGGATTGAGAGCAGCCCTAAGGAGAAAGACCTGGCGGCGCCGGCTGATGAGAAGCTCAACATGACCCAGCAACACGCGCTCGCAGCCCAGAAGGCCAACTGTATCCTGCGCTGCATTGAGAGAAGCGTGGCCAGCAGGTCGAGGGAGGTGATTCTGAAACTTTACTCCGCTCTGGTGAGACCCCACCTGGAGTCCTGTATCCAGCTCTGGAGCCCTCAGCACAGGAAAGACAGGGACCTGTTGGAGCCAGTCCAGAGCAGACCACAGAAATGATCAGAGGGCTGGAGCACCTCTCCTACAAGGAGAGGCTGAGAGAGTTGGCGCTGTTCAGCCTGGAGAAGAGAAGGCTCCGGGGAGACCTTATAGCAGCCTTCCAGTGCCTGAAGGGGGGCTACAAGAAAGCTGGAGAGGGACTTTTCACAAGGGCCTGTAAGTGACAGGACAAGGGGTAATGGCTTTAAACTGAAAGAGGGCAGGTTTACATTAGATACAAGGAAGAAATTCTTTGCTATGAGGGTGGTGAGGCAGTGGAACAGGTTGCCCAGAGAAACTGTGGATGCCCCATCCCTGGAAGTGTTCAAGACCAGGTTGGATGGGGCTTTGAGCAACCTGGTCTAGTGGAAGGTGTCCCTGCCCACGCCAGGGGGGTTGGAAGTGGATGATCTATAAGGTCCCTTCCAATCCAAACCATGCTATGATCAGCAGGATTAGAAACAGAAAGCTCAGTCCTACTTTGAAACCCTCGAGAGTCAGTGGACAGATTCCTACCAACTTCATCAGTTTCTGAATGAAAGAATGCCCAGGAACAAAACTCTGCTTCCTTTTGGGCTGGTAGATTTGCACACTGATTTTGGCCTAATGGGTGTCAGAAAGAACAATGTGGGATGAAGAGTTGCTCTTGCACAGGAGGAACAATCCCAACACTGATACTGGTTTTCTCATCCTAAAAAGGTTGACAAGTGTTTGAACTAACACTGCACTGGACTTGCATTGTGCAGATGGTAACAGGAATAGCAGAAATACAAAAATGATGTACTGATATGAATATTGCGATAGCACAGTAACAGCTCACCCTAGGAGTACTTTATTTTTTAAAGTCCGTGGGATAAAGTAAAACATGAGGAGAAGAAAAGGCCTCTCAAATTCAAGGTCTAATTCTTCACACAGAAGGAAAAAGTGCCATCTGACACCAGTTATACATATTCCTTGAAGCACAAAATGTTAATATACTGTCCAAAGTTTTATTTTCTGAACTTTAAAACATATGTATTTATTTTTTCATACATTAATCTTACTTGCAGCATTCAAACAGTTCAAAACAAGCGACTCAAAGCTACTCATCAAGAAAAAAGTTAAGATTCTAAGTTTTTCCTATCCAAGTACAGTTTTTAGCTATAAAACAAAAAATGACCAACTGGAACTCAACTGCTTTATGCAAATCTGTACGAGATAGAAAACTGGGAGAGGGATCTGGGATGTTTCTTATGTTAACTGATCTTCACACACAGGCCCAACTTTTAAATTAGTCTTATGATATCCAAAACCTATTTGCTTTATAGTAACGTAAGATGAATCAATAACTGTCTGGCTTGAAAATCTCAGGGTTTTTAATATATATCATACGAAGTACAGCATGTATATATAGAAGTTCATCTATAAAATACAAACATCTCTACTACATTTCCTTAAGGGTTTCATCTGCAAACAAGAGTCTGAATTCTCATCCAAGAGTTATTTGCACATAGGACTATGTGTGGCTTTATCCCTATGAATCTACTCCAGACAGAAAAACTAATTACAAGACTGTAAATAACATATCAAATAAGTTATTCAAATTTTTTTTTTTTAAACTCAAGCAAACACCTCCCCTCCCGAAACTTCTTTGCTTTCAAGTGGGTTTGTTTCCATATCTAGCTCGAACTGCAGATGTAACAATTCATATTTCATAACCATTACTTTTCTGCTCCTCTTAAAAAAATTACTGCATCCTGACAACAGCAGCACAGCAACGGAATAGATAAAGACCGTGCCAACTAGTTTCCACAAACCATAAAAGTATTTCCATAAAAAACCCCTTGATCTAAGTTTGACATGTGACACTGCTGTTGGTACAGAAAGTATTTTGAAAGACTCCACATAAATGCTTTGTGTTAAGAAATCACTTGGGTTTGTTTTTTTTTAGGGGGGATTGGTTTTATTTTTTAAAGTTACTGTCAGTTTTTACAATCAAGGGATCAGAATCAACCTTGAAACATCTAACATATGCCTAAAGCTAGGAAAGTTGTTGTGTTTTTTTAAAAAACAACAAGAAAAGAAAGATTCTATGATAGTGTTTTTATGCTACAAGAGGCTTCATGCGGCAGCACTATTCTGAGCTCCTCTGGGAGGATACTGCAGCGTCTCCATCCCCAGAGCTCAGAACAGATACAGGCTTTGTGAGACCCAGCCTGGATATTGCACTGAAGAACTTGGCTTTCAAATAGCCTAGAAATGGTCTATAACAGCTCCGCAACTGAGTTTAAGCAGTTCCATGCTGTGAACAATGATACCTACAACCATAAAAGTTATCTATGGAAGCACTGGGATGGTAACTTTCTCTCTATGGATCAGGTTATTCACTTAGGCTACTCAACACTGGGTTCCTCCCCAGCTTGGAGAAAAACATTCCTGAAAGAGCCTCTAGGACCCTCCTAGCTGTGTCACTGCTAAATGGCACTTCGACATCAGAGATATGCACGCATCAATTAAAAACATGCTTTACATAAATCTGTAAACAGGTTTTTACAACAAGCATGGTACTGTTTCCATGCATATTCAGCACATGGCCAACATTATACTAGTATAAGACCTGATTCTGCACTATAATTTCCCCCAAGAATCACTCAACCTTTAATGGAAGCAATCAGCAGGTGATGCCTCTGAGTTTAGCACAAGACCTCCCTCCAAAGCACAGGGCTGAAGGAACAATAGTGGCACCACTTTGCTCTACACCAACAAGCACAGACAAATCAAGTCAGCACTTGCAAAGGTGTCAACCAAGAGAACCAAGAAACCTACCACCTGAACATCTCCATTTAAAATACCATGTTCAGTCAAACTTTTGAATCATTCCTTGTCCTTGAGGTCAAGGAAGAGCTTTAAGGCAGAGAAGAAAACAGCAACGGTGATTTCATAAACATTGTGTTACTCCAAATGCCTTTGGTAAGGCTCAAGATGTCCAAATCAACTTAGACTCAAAAAGAGCGGTCTGCTATCTGAAAACTATAATAAACAAGATTTTATTTCCTTTCTGGTGAACAATACAAGCTACCGAGAATTGCGCCACTGACTCTGTAAACTGCTGATTTTGTTTTGAACTTGCTAGTTTCAGGACAGACCAGCATTTGTGCTTCCTCCTATTGGGAAACGCTTGTCTGAAGGGCTTGTCTTCATGCTCACTTTGAAAAAAGGCTGCCAGATAACAGAAACACTCTGAACCATTATTCTATATTGAAAGTCAGCATTATGCACCATTTTAACATACTCCTTGAAGAGCCCTTTCATGATAAAACAAGCAGAAACTTTTCTGAGGTCTCAGATATAACAGACATGGATTTAGGGCACAACCGCTACTTCCATAGCGCTAGCTGTGAAGTCCTGATGAAGACTATAAAGGTTTAGATATTACACAGGCTTTCTGCCTGCAAAGCTCTTAATGAAGTTCAAGAGACATCCACACATGAAGAGTCTGGGCAATCCAGACGCAACTGTGCACTGGATGAAGAAACAGCCTCACAGCACAGAGACAGCAGAAGACCCACACAGATTTAAGCATTCTATAGATTCACGCTACCTTTCCGTAAGGAAGTGCATTTTAACAGATTTGTCAATTGAGATGACACTACTTAAAACCAAAGGACTGACGCTCAGCTCAACTTGTACTCTTGCCACTGGCATAACCCACTCTATCTTGTGCTTGTTTTGAGGCGTCTGGCTCAAAAACAAAACACTGAGGAGAACTGAGGGCAAAGGAGATGGGAACTGCCAAGTTCACACAATGCTGGCTCACGGCTGAAGGGAAGGTGCAGAACTTTTACACTGTAGCTAGAGAAAGCCATCATGAGAACCAGACTGCAGATTTAATGTCAAGCTGAACCACACAAAAAACCACAGGGATTTGCTCCCAAATTACTTACTGGTGACCTACAAAAAAATAAACCACAAAACCAAAACAGGGGCACGGGTGTGGGTGGAATTTCTGCTTTATGTTCAAAGAGTGTCTCTTGCACACACAGGTATTTGCAGAACAAGAGGATGTTTTTCTCTTCCCCCACTCCCTTAATTTTCACGTTTATGTCAAGAATATAAAGATTTCCTTCCTGGTAGTTCCTGGTGAACTCTGCAAGTTCAGAGAGTTGGCAGAAGACCTTTCTCAGCCTTCATCTGTAGGACACACCAAGTCCTGAACAAAGGCTGGTTTTCCCTTAACTGTCTCAAAGGAAAATAAAGATCAAGAGTTTCAAACAGTGATTAAACTCATCTTTTAAGTGCTCTGGCTGTAGAACACCATGTTGTTACAATCCTCCCTGATCCTCCCTCCTCCAAACAGAGAGGATCCTACAGCAAAAGGAAGAGATGAAATCTGGTATTTAACATGAGGGGGATGGCAAGCTCTATTTCTGAAAGTTCATCTCTCATTCTTTACCCCTAAGCAACTGGTTGGTTTCTATTACAGACTTTTACCAAATCCAGTCTGCTTCCAATGTAGCTGAATTGGAAAAGAAACCACTAATCAAACAAAAGAATCCCACCCTTTTGCCTGATGACAATACAGCATTTAATAAACCAAAAATAAAAGGTATTCCAGAGGACAGATGTTGGAACACGCCTCCACAAATATTATTACAGCCTTAGGAGACAACTGAGACCTGCACAGGGTATTTCGTCAATTAACATTAGACTTTCAATGTTTCATAATTAGGCCAAAAACACAAAGGTTTGAGAACCTGAGGGAAAGGAATAACAGAAAAAAAGGGTCATCAATGAATAAAAAGAAGCTCAGGATTGCAACAATCTGGAACATTGATCTAATTTGCCATTTAGAAACACAGGTGTTTAGGCCAACTTCACATTGCTTATCACTGACAGGTCACAAAGCACTAACACTTGCCCATGGCGCAGAGCCAGCTCACCTCTCAACACTAAGTGCCAGTTCCAAAAACAGTAGAGACCTTTCCCTCTAAATATTAAATCAATGCATCAGTAATAGTAAGGAAAAAAACACACACGTCACAAGAGCACAGTGGCACTTCTGAGAACACCACATCCAAATACAAGCAGCCATCAAGGACGAGCACAGTCCCACAAGACAGTAACAGATCCCTTGAAAAGAGACTTGCATCAGGAAAAAAAACGGGTTTGTTGGAGGGTGTCGTGTCTTCAGTATGTGTAGAAGGCATTCTTATTTTCAACTCCTGTCTACCTCAGATAAAAGCAGTTTCCCAGTGATCTTTTTTGCTTGAGAGAAATAAAGAACAAGCTTTGACAACGAGCCAGAGAACCAGACTGGAAGCTCTCCCAAACTAGCAGGCTCAGTGTTCTTGAAAAAAAGCCTTTCCTCCAGCTGTCTCAGATGTAAGCCATCTCGCTCAGACAGTTAACAACAAAAAGAGACACCTCAGGTTTAAAGAGGTTGACTAAATATTACTTCCCTAGAGACCATTGTTTACTGTCCTCATTTTTCTGCCATGTGATCATCTCATTCAATTCTCTCACTGCCCAGTCTCTTCCCGAAAGCATTTGGCAGTTGTGACCTGAGCTTTGGATGGAAAAACACAGCAAACCTTTACACATTGTGGAGCAAGAAAACACAAGCCCTGTGTCTTTTTTTGGGTGAGTTGTTTTTTGTTTTTTTGCTTTGGGTTTTTTTTGTCTGTGCGCAGGTCACCTTCAACCAAAAGCAGTGCTTTAGCAACAGAGACCCACATACAGCTTTGTGATCTGAAGTCAAGTCGTAAAAGCAGACAAGTGTCTATTAGTGGGGAGGAGCTCGAAGAGAAAGTGAAGAATACCCCATGGCATCAAAATGAGCAGGACAACCATGCAACACTTCATGCAGGTCACCAGTGAACATGGATGAGAACCAGATAACACTTTGAGAACATAGACCAGGTAGGGTGGTACGACTGTGGACACACCTCAGTTACACAGAGAGACTGCTTACCCTCAGTTTTAGTGGTAGTACCATCTTTAGGCAAATTAAAAAAAATAAGGAAAGGATTAATAGGAAAAATTAGTAACAAACAGAAGTGGGCACTATGTATTAGCTACAGAAATGCACAAAAAAATTTAACACAATTAAAGAAATGGAAAAAGTTTGACTGAGCAGTAAATCAAAGCTTGATGTATCCAAAGAGGACGCTTGCAGGTTTTCCCTCCTGCAACAGCCAACCTTTGGCAAGGTCCATTTTCTTTGTTTGCCTCACCATTTCTCTCATAGCAACACACAGGTGACAGATGTCCCTACCAGCTCAAAAGGAAACACGCTCCTTCAGGAGCAGCCGTGTTTGCATCACTTAGCGTGCATTTGCTGCTTTTCTCCTACAGTTTGATTCAAGAGCGAGACTAATACTGCATTCAGCCGCCCGGCTTCAAGGACAGGACCAACTTTAGTAGACAGTTCAATCCTCCTTCCGTTCTTCCTCATGACATAGGATTGTCCGTAAGCCGTTTTGCCACTGAAGCCAGTGTGCAGCGCGACAAAAATGGTTGCATCTGGAAGCTCAAAAGCAGTCTGTGATCAACTTCGTATTCTGTGTTCAGGTTTCACTGCAATCTAAATCTTGAACCAAGTATGAACAATTTAAATCAGAATAAGAATTCTACTTCTGAACCAAATACAACCAATACATTTAAACCAAGGTAAAATATTTTAGATATGAAAGAAACCTATCTACAAAAAGGAATCTATAGAAACCACCCCTATATAATTCACCAAGCATACTGTATCAGACTAAAGACCAAATGCCCCACACTAAGGAGAAGCAACTTTTTAACTGACTCAGTGAAGACAATCTACACAGCTTAAATCAAGATGATGGATTTTGGATCTTTCACTCTCTTGTAAAGGTGAACCGATGAAAAGTCTGGAATTAGATTAGCATGAAACCAGCAGAATAAGAAACTAGTTCTGATGATCAGTTCTGCTCATGACTGAATTGAAGCTCTGCAAATACAGTGTCAACCACTGCCTTGCATGTCCTGCTCCATGCCTCCTTCAGTGCCATCTCCAGGAGAAAAAGATCAAATGCAAACTTTGTTGTAAGAAACCCTGGGACACCTGAAAGTGATATATGATGCCCTGAGAGAGTAATGTGACATGTGGCTATAATCCAGAGTCAGCATGAGGAACAGATTCTTATACCCTGTGTGGTGAAACAGGAAGGCCGACTTCTCCTCTTTGCTTCTACATCTTTCTCTCTTGTAAAATAAAGTGACCAAACACAACTAAGATGTACTATTCAAAGCATAAAACAATTAATGGAAAACCAGTTTCAGGAAACGAAGGAAGGAAGAGAATGAAAAAAGACGGGAGAACATGTCAAAAGGAATTGAGCAGCAATTATTTTCCTCAACAACGTCCCGGAGTCGGAATAAGATTTGCTTTTCCCCAGAAAGAAGAGCGAGACGCAGACTCTTACACAATACAAAACCTAAGAAGTTGCTTCAAGTCAGTTCTGTTGCAAATTTTTTCCTTAATCCCAAAGGGCAAGAGATCACACACTGATCCTGGAGAGCTGGTAACTATCTCAGAGATACGTTCTTCATATGTTCAACATTCAAATAAAACTACGAGGTAATTTCTGCTAGCAAAGAAAGCTAACTGCAAGAGTAGAAGCACATGTAGAATTACCTAGTGATGCGTATGAGCCTGGGGGCAAGGCTGCAGCAGAACTGAAGGGGGTAGATGCTCCAGAAGACGTCACTTTTGACTTGGCACTAGCTGCTGCATTCACATCGACGTCACTGCGGGATCGCTGCAGAGATCCTGGTGTTGACACAGATTTTGTACTTACTGTAGATGCTGCAGATGGGAGTGGGAGATCCAGAATAAAGAAGATTAATTTTTTGAGCTGTGTGCTTCAAAGAGCCTGACAAGCAGTTTAATGTACTATTTTTAACACTCCCTGCTGGCACTGAAATACTTCAACTAAGAATGCTTTATCAGAGCAATGTGGGCTTCCCCAACTGCCTGCAAAGATATCTCAATGCTGACCTGATGCTACCTCTAAGAACTTTATCAGACACTAACCTAAATTCTGAGATCAAAAAGGCTGCCAGTCCAGTAGTAAAGAAATTTCTAACAGAACCTAGATGGGAAAGTTCAACCACAGTACTCATTACCATCATGCAAGTTGCTGGCCAAAACAGACCTGCAGGTTCTTCGGTCCAGGTTCTGCTAACTTCCTTCCCAAAATCTCATCATCTTGAGGACTGCTGTTCCCATCACTTGTTGATGCCTGCCCTCTTAAGCATGAAGCTTGTCTATTCAGCTGCAAGCAAACGTGCATTTGTGTGCACAATCGAGTAGGTTCCACAACAGTATCTCCTTGAACCAAAGGTCTCAGTAGGGTGTAGTGTACACACAAACCAGCCAGAACCCGATCTTGGCCAAGCGTAGAAGGAAGCTTATCTTCTACCACAAAAGTTTTGTCTGTTATATTCTGTATTAAAGTTTATTATTTAGATTATTGTATGCATTTACTTAGGACAGGAAAGCTGCACTTAAATATTCCATCTAACAGTTAAAACAGATCAGCAGTGAGATGGAATTTAACACTGTAGGACTTGCGTGCAGACGATGTCTCCAGTAAGTGCTGAAACCACAGAAAATATATGACAAAATTGTAAAGCTGAATGCACCATTAGACTATGAAGCTGCACGTCTTAGCATCAGCAGTAGTTTATTGCAGCCATTGCACAGCTAAACACACCTTAGCTACAATTTTCAAGGCTTTTCAGCCTTCCCTTCAGGTGCAAGCAATAACAGATTTACTAACTTTTGAAAGCAGCATTATATCTGCAGCTGATGCACAAAATGTGGTGAACAATCCAAAACTAATGAAAAATTTTACATAGTAAGTTGCCATTTTAAGGAGCAGTAAACAGTGATCACCGTTGTTCTTTGCATATTATAGTGTCCGAAAGTCTAATTCATCACACTTCCCCAGCAACACCTGAGCATATTTTTCAGCTCCTGTCCTCACCTCTAGATGTAGTACTTCCAGTAGGACTTCTTTTGGCAGACAGTGGACGGCTAGAAGTTAATATAAATATTTCTTAGAACAAAACTGGTATTTCATAGTCATCAGCAACAGTGCTACTCTGTTCTCCCAGTACACATTTGAGTTAAAAGGAAGTTATTTATAAATGGGCATAGACTAACAAAGATTATTGTTTAAGAATAAATACAGCACTACCATGAAATTCTTTGCAGAAGCACTAAAAAAAAATTAGTATGCATACCATTTGAGCAAGCAGAGATTTTTAAGAACACTTTTTGTAGTTATACCAACAAATTATGAATATTTTTCATATAGGTCTAACACTTAATTTGCAGACATTTGGAGCCCATGTTGACTGTAGCTCTAAGAGAAGCCAAAATACATACATTCAACAGAAGAGGTACATATCGATTTAGCAGTTACAACTAAAGTTTAGTTTAGTCATTATTATACGGAATGAGGCAGACTTACACCTCTAGAATTAATGCTAAAAACAGAATTTCAAACCAAGCATTGTTTTAAGCACATCTGGAATGAATGACTAACAGTATCTGCGGAGCACAACTAGTTCCTAGAAAATAATTTATGGAGTCAAGATAATGGTGTTTTTTTTTCAAGTTAGTAATGGGTTTTGCTGGCTTTTTATTTTAATATAATGTTAGCTAAAAAAAAAAGAAATTTTGGAGTAACCAAGTGTTGAGGCCAAATGATGACCAGATGAGAAAAGGCAACTCGATGGCTCTCTCCAATTCAATGGAGCTATCTGCAGTAGTTCAAATTGAGAGGTAGTGACACTGAAGGACTTACTTGAGACTCTCCTGGGAGCTGGAGGAGGAGCGATCCGACTGCGGCAAGGACACAATGCTATCAGAGTTCTTCAAATGCGACTGCAGGGCCTTCTGGTAGGAAGACTCCAAGGTGTGGTACAAATGTTCTGCCTCTCTGCTGAAGTGACTGTGGAAACCCCAGTAACACCTGGAAGCAAGGCACAAGACTGTGAGCATTTCCTCGTCGTGTTTTAGGGGGCAGTGGAGCACAGGTACAGTCAGAGCCCTTTTCACTGCTGGCATTAGTGGGCTCCTTAGCCCAGTCATTTCAACCATCTACTGCCCCTATGACACGCTTAAGGCATATCCCTTTCTTCAACCTATTGTATTGCTCAGACAGCTGCACAGAAGACAAAACAAATGAAAATGAGAGGAACACACCATTTAGTGTGTTGTAAAAACACAAGTAGCCAACGCAGCTTTATTACAGAAGAAACCCTCATCTCTCCGGCTGTCTGCCGTATGCAGGAGATGGTAGACCCACTAGACTGATACTAGTCTGGGACTGGGTGCTCAATAGCTACTTCAAAAAATGCCAAAAGCAGAACACACATGCATGAGCCTGACTCAGGAAAGCACCAGCTGGTGGTGTTTTCTTAAGTTTAACAAAAGAGCTCTCCTACAACACTACAGAGACAAATCTTCTGTACTGAGTCGAGGCTGTTGACTGCCTTTTTGGGAAGAAATAACAAGGAAAAGTAAAGAGAAGCTCCTACAGACTTCCAATCAGTGCCATGCTGAAAATAAGAGACCATTTTAGGATGAGGGAAGAATTACTCTTTGGTCCAAATCTCCTGGCTGATGGCTAAACACCATTCATTCTGGTCACAAAGGAGATGAAGGCTCTCAGCACTTTTCAGGGGGCAACTAATGTGCAGTTTAAGAGCAAGATTGTTAGCTCAAATCAATCAAGAATCATTTGTGTGACAGCCAATCCCCAGAGAAGTCACATGCATTCTTACTTCACTAAAAGGAAACAAGTTTGTCTTACAATCAGCCACATTGTTAATTAAGAAACATGGGAAGAGAGAATTAAGCACACTCTCTGAAGTCTGCCATTCTCCTCACTGTCTATTCAGCTTAACTAGTCACCTGCCGTGAAGTTTCAGTGCCCACTGCATCCTTCAGTGATGGACATGTTCCCTTTCACAAGGATTTAAACAGTCCTACTGTGAAACATCTCTGCTTATAACAGCATTTATATTAATAAAATTCATTGTTTTCATGTTTTACAGCATCCTCTTTCTGGAGAAAAATGTTCCTGTAGTGTTCTGTTCGGAGGACCATGATCCTAGTATATCAGCATTCTACCAGAAGTACAAACACATTAACAGAAGTGCAAGAGATCTTCAACAGAAGAAAATGAATTGCAAATATTAAAGTTTCCTATAGATACACACAAAGACATCATTTCAGTGTCAAAGTATTTCCTTAATTTAGGATACTATTTAGGAGCGTACTAGCACAAGGACTTTTGTTTCAAGAGTAGCAAATAACCCAGTCTTGCATAAATACCAAAAAGAAATGACAAAAAATATATTACAAATAACAGTAGTTTTGTACTGCACAGAAGAAATATCAGTTAACTGCAAGCAACTCAAACATCAAGAAGAAAGCAGAGGTTACTAGTTCAAGATTCTGGAGTCGAGGACAACTCAGGTAAGCATTTTACCTGCTCAGACCAATAAAAAGACAACAAAATATTAGAAGAACAAAGTGAAGCACGCACCATTAGAACATGCAATGTATATATAACTCAGCCCTGTGCCATCATCTCGTATGACGTCTCCTGCTGAAGTACACACTCCCACCGAAGCCAAGGGAAAGTTGGCATCAACTGCCAGGAGAACATAACTTGTCTGGACTTCAGCCTCCAACATGCAACACCACTGACTCACAACACAACAGGGGCAAAGAAGGGGAAGAAGAAGAGACATCACCAGCAGCTTCCACTTACTTTCTTGCCTCTATCCTGGCTTCAGAGTCTGCATCATGAATTCCCTTCTTTATTGTTTCAGCTAACACTGATATGTGTCTGTAATAAGAAAAACATTACCCTGCAGTCCAGAGAGACGAGCCACACTTGTAAACAAATAACTGATTTGATTTTGTCCTGGTTTCCAAGAACAAAGAGTTCATCACACCCTCCCATTTCCAGGTAAGATCCTTTGGATCCTTTATTTATTTACTCTTACAAGTCAGTTCTACTTTGCTCACATTGCTGACTAGGAGAAGGCAAGCAGCATTCTTCATAGGTCAGTCTAGTTAGCTACTGAAGCTGCCGGGATGCAAAAACACACTCTTAACCTTTAAATAGCCTTGCACGATCTAGGGCTAAGGAAATTGTGCCCCAGTCTCTTCCCTGTTCATTAGTTTAAAGTACTGTAGAAGCCTCAGAAGCTCCTGATAGACATGTAGTAGCCTTCACTTCATCTCACTTTAGGGTGCAATAGGGAAAAAAAGGCTATTGGGTTCAGGGATTCACCCAGCCGGGTCTTCCAGGGCTGGCATCAGAGACAGACTCACCAAATGCTGACTGCCAGAACTACAGGAATGAATGGTGTGTGCGTACTTACGTACATGGCGTTTTTGTGGCAAAAAAATCTGTGTTAGAGCTGCCTGACATAATCTCACCTCCTAGATTACCCTCTCTCCAGAAATTAACCCCCCAGACCTAAGTAGGAGAGATTTAACCCACTTATTTTCAGAGCTTACCTTTCTAGGGAGTGTGTTTGCCATTCCTGCAACAGCAAGTCTAAAAATTCAAAACAGCGCCTGAGAGAAGAAAGATAAGAAATGCTGAGTTCTTTAAGTTAATGGAAACATACTGACTTTGCCATACCTGTCTCTGAACAGCAGCCATCTCATGTTCTGAAGCTTTTTGGGACATTAGAATTCAGTAATGGTCCAGATGAAAATATCAACATCTCAACAAAAGCCATTAGTAAACAGTCTGAAGTAGTAACTGGAGGCAGCTCGCTACAGAGAAGCCTGAAAAGAGGCCTGACATAAAACGATCCAGAAAGCCTCCTTTTTCATTAAACAGGATACAAATCCAGAAGATCCATGCTAACGCTAACTTTGTGCCTGTTAGTTCAAGCCGCACATGGAAACTTCACATTCAGCTTCATGCAGAGACAGACCTTTTCAACTTTAATCTCCCTTCCTCATTTCAAGAAAATAAGGCAGAAGTGTGCCGTTATTTGCTCAAGGTTTATCAGCAAATTCAGCAACCACAAAGCTCTTTTTATCTAACTAGAACTAGCTAATCTACATGGACCAGGCAAGAGTCTCCCAGCAAGGCAGTGGACTGAAGCACACTTGGATTTTAAGTGCAGAGAGGACCACCAGCACATCCAGTCCTACTTCCAGATGACACTACCACAGAACGCTACTTCTGCTCGCTAGGCTCAGAGAAAATGTGTCACTATAACAGTCAGCAATGGGAACAGGAACATATCTGTCAAGAAATCAATATACAATGACATTATTATAACAATATGTAATATGTAAGCACAAAGATGAGCTTAAAAAAAACCTTTCTCTTTGCAGAAAAGTGCTTTTTCTTCTCTGCAGTGCTGTGACTTACACAAGATAGCTGACTGGGAATTTGTCCCCCCCTCATGGGGGAGAACGAGATGCATTCTTTACTAAGTGTGCATACCAACCCTTTTCATGAATAAAAACAAATACGTGAATGTTATCAGAAAGAACATGGGAATCTATTTACTAGTAAAAAAAAAAAGATAACAAATTCAAACTAATACTCACCTTCTAACTGCAACAGACTTGGAGGTACAATTACTAGTTATGATGGGTATTAATCGAGGGATGTGTGTATGCTAGAAAAAAAAAAAACAAACAAAAAACAGTAAGAAATCTTTACACCACAGTTCCATGGAATGAGAAGCCATCTCCTTCAGCCACCTGAGCCCAGTACGCAGATATTTATTTTTGTTCAATTCTTAAAAATAGAACTGCTAAGTACAGGAACACCAACAGATACGGGCATATATTTTTATTATTAAAAATATTTTATATTTATCTGTTAAAATATCTTTAACAGATACTTTATTTTCTTCTATAATGACAGGCTCCAGTGAGTCAAAGAGTTGAAGTCACTGCAAGACGATCTAAACTGTCAGTGGTGACAACTTGAGAGATATCGAGCTACCTACAGCTTCCCCAATGAATCACTACGCAGAAGTCACCTAATGGTCTTAGCAAACGTGTGCTATCTGTGAGGAGTTTTAGAGCATAATTACAAGCACAAGTCTGTCCTGCAAGGCAGGTTTAAAACCCATTCAAAGAAAAACATTTGCTCAGCTCTCAGAGGAACGGAAATATCTTACTCCGCAAAGAAACATTCTTCTTACTAGTTTGGCAGGGCTTACCTATCATCATCTACACAAGGCTACATGACATCTGAGACAGCCAAGCCCAGCAGGACCAGAAAAGTAGATTAGGCAATTAATCTAATTTTCATTGCAGCCACATTCAGATCTTCTCAGAAACACCACAGTATTTGGAAACGATAACATTGTTCTCTTTCGATGTATACTTACTCGAATGATTAATCTAACTGCTACAACACCAGAAGTGGCCATGACTTTGGCACTATTCGGAATTAGATTAAAAATTGTTGGCATGATGGCTTCTGCCCCATGGTCAAACTTGTTTCCCAGAACTGATGACAAATGTCTGAAAAACAGAATGAAGTCATGCTGGTAAGTGTGCTGAGGGTTAAGCGAGTCAGACTTCTACAGAACATCTGATGTAAGCACATCTGACATGCCAATCTTTACAACTGTCACCTCCTCTCCAACTGAAAAGGACAGAGAACACCAGGTTCAAAAAGTAGTTCCTCCACTTTCATTTCAAACTTGTGTTCTGTATTCATCTGAACTCTGAGAAACGGTAACTTCAGCATAAAATAAAGTAACTAGCACAGCTAAAATTTATTGTCAAACAAATGGGATCATGCTGAAAGAATGTATTTTTCTGAACCTGTTAGTTTATATTAGTTTCTCCAAAACTGCATATTTTGCCTTAATATGCACAAATTTCAAAAAAGCTGTCAGAAACACTGCAGTGCCTTTTTTCTTGAAGCATTTCACAAAGGATAAACCTTCAAAACTAAAAACTAGCTCAGTCCAAACCAAAACAAACACACATGCATTTTCAGCTTTATTGTTCAATCCTTCCCTACTCGGTGCATGGACTCATGGCTCGCTCATTCATTCAGCGCATCCCAAATCAGCATCGTTTAAAGCTCAGGAACACAGTCTGGCAGAACTACAATTAGCAGCCCACATGGACATGCTTTGAAACCATTGTACCAAAATCATGTTCTACCTATACCTATCAAGCACTAGCAGCACGAGTTACACCCCAAATGTGTTTTAAACAGTGTCTGTTCCTTTTTGCTACACCACATTTCAAGTGCATTTAGAAAGTAGACTTACCCCAACGTGATACAAGCCTCTCGTACTACTTGAGACCGCAGGTCTTTAGCAGATAATTTAAACGCTCCATCCAAAAGTCTTAAGTGTTGGAAGAAGTTATCATATTCTGCAGCTCCAGCCAAAAGTAAGGAGCGGATCTTTTTCAACTGTTAGCACCACAAAATAAAACAGTGAGTGTTACTGAGCAATAAATACCAGGACAGTTATGTTCAGGGCTGATACTTGGTTTCCAGGGTCCTTGCACAATTGTTCCTCAACGAGTGTTGAGGAACACTGTTCTTGAAGTCCAAGCACTTTTATTATTTCAGATCTCATATTCAACTCATAGGTTAACATACTAAGTACAATAATATAAACATGCTAGCTAACTGTTACAGAAATGAAGAAGTGTTACATACAGCTACTCATAATAACCCAAACATTACTTTTTAAACCAAAAGATATCTTAAAGATTCTGCTCTATTTCCCTTAGAAACCAACTATTTACAACAGCTTCTAAAGCTTAGGTCCTCTCACAGCTGACTACTGTATTAAAAAGATGACTAGACTTAAAGGACATGGCTTACACTCAGATCAGAGCAATACTGACTTTTATCTAGAATATATCCACTGACTTCATTCAAATAATTATCTAGTTCTACCAGAAGTCAAACCCTGATTCCACCAAAATGCAGATTTTCTATTAACATTACCATTTCATCCCACAGACATTCTTTTGGACACCTTCACAGGCCCTCATCTATACTGACGCCTCTGTACAGTGCCTTGACTTAAGCTCACTGCTACTCAGTAAAGGAAACAAAAAACCCCCACACCCCAAAGTAAACTGAATGAGCACGGTTTGCCACTTAGATCTGTAATATAGGATTTGACAGACACAAACTTGCCACACCAGTGATGAAAGCCTACAGGATAAACAAGATCATGCATCTATTTATATCATGAAAACACAGCTTACCTCAGTAAACAAAACTCAGTCTTGGCATGCGTATAACATCTGATTTTCCAGTCATATTTATTTATTTAAAACCTAAGTCTGAAAATTCTTTCTGAATTATTTCCCTATGCAAAAGCATAAATAAGTTCTCTATAAGCAAACTGACTTTCTGCCTCATCAGGAAGTTTTCAGATATTCTGAATACCACATTTCTATTTCAGCACCTGCTAGCAAATTTCTAGCTTTACACCTGGATTTGCTGCATGACTTCCAGTTCAACTTGATGCTGTCTCAACTGACTCTTGTATATGAAATAGCATTTTACTTCACAGGTGTGGTTTAAATTCAGCCTTATATGGAAACATTTCCCCCAGCTGGGGGAACATAACAGACACTCACCACTTAAACTACATTCTAGCCTTACTCCGAGGTTCTCCCAGTACCCTCATCATGAGCTTAAGCTCAGTGCAGAATTATATTAATAGAGTTCATATCCAAGTTCACTACTTACCGCAGAAACTCTCTGCTCCCAGTCATGCTTATCATCTGATAGTATCTCTCTTATTTTGTTTATGGATTCCTCAAGATCCCTGCTGGAATAAATCTGCAAATTTAAATACAGAGTAGCATCATAATGCAAGATTTACTCCAGAAAATCAGATCACTTCCCAACTACTTTTTTATGTCCTTTGCTCCTCAATGCTCAAATATCTTGTGCTAGCCTTGGACACAGCTGGCTTTGCATAATGCAAAGAATTTACACCCATTTCCTGCCATCAAAAATTACTAAATGATCACAATATGATTAAAGGAACCTCTTATCATTTTAGTATGTTTTCACAACTTCTAGCTGCATTCCTGCAGCTACTAGGGGCTATATTAGTCAAGATCTACAGAAGACCATGAGTGGATACACGTGCTGTTCAGTTGTCCCAGAAATGAAGCTCTGGTAAAGGAGAGGGGATACATGACACATCTCAGCTATCCAGCTAAATCTTTCATCAGACTTGAACTGTCCAGTTGTCGCACTCACAACAGCAGCAATCTTGGAGACACAAGTCACCTTCATTGCTTTCAGTTCCCAGATGGTACAGATGAAATGTAAAGAGACTTCTGCAGCCGTAAGTTTTTGTTTGACCAGACTGCACCATACAGCATGCACATCCAACTCCAGCTCCATGTCCACCTGTGACACCTCTATCACAACCCTCCCACTCCCCCTCCCCCCCCATGGTTTCTTACAAACTCCTGGCAGATATCCCCATTTCAAACTTGCCTCCTTCCAACTTGACTTCCCCTAAAAGAAGATTTGTCAACTTCACAATGAAGAACAGCTTGCCAGTGATTACGGCTAGATCCTATATCCATCTTCTGCTTTTTAGCACTGTGTGTTTTAACGTGTAATTCTGCTTACCTGAACTGTTGGGACATCTTCAAATGCCTTAATGAAGTCTTCTTCATCCACAGCACCTGCTCCCTCTTTGGCTGCTGACATACAAATGAAAGACCCTTTTCAATCTTCTTATGAACAAGACAATCAATTAAGAAACCACCAGCTATCAAGGCACCTAATCAGGAGAAAGTTCACTATCCATGCAGCCTCAGAGTGCTGCAGACGTAATGAAAGCAGAGACAGGGAAATTCAATGCCAGACACAGAGCAGACATTCACAGCGTCCTTCAACTCCTAGGCACAGAGGGCACATTAGGGAAGTCATTACAGTAGTCACTCAACAGTTAGGGAACAGAGTCTGAAAGATGAAAGGGAATATTTATTTTAATTATATGTGAGGTTTTATTTTAAAGGATTTAATCCTATCTATAATAGATGAAAGTGCAGATCTGACAGATGCACAAACAGACAAATGATAAAGATGATAAATAGTCTTCAGAATTCTAATCAGAGACTGTCTGATATAGAGAACTTTCTCCCTTTCTGTAGGTCATGTGTAGAATTAAAATCACATGTATAATTATTGCTCACATTCAGAATTATTCTCAGTTTTCTTTCTGCACCTTCATTATCAGCAATGTCCAAAGGTCTTAGACGAAAGCCAATGTGTCAGTTTTAGATTCCACAGGCTGAAGTTTAGCATGTAGCTGTAAGCAACCTGCCTCAGTTCAGCCGCAGCTATAAAGGCAAAAATCCACACACTGCGACATGGATGTGATTTACTCACAGCCCTCCCTGCACAACCACACAGGTCCAACCTTTCACCAGTGCAAAACGCATTATAGTGATGTGGGGACTGCTTGGACATTCATCCTACCAAAGCTGGGTCGTGGCATGCAGACAGTGTACACGTAATGATTTCACAGGGGAAAATTTGTTACTGGGTTCTGGGGGCCAGTCTGGAAATCCCTGCAATAAGCTTGAGCACAAACACTATAAATAAAGGTCAATTCATATATGGTATTGGCTTACTTGAAGACTTGGAGCCCAGAGCTGCAGATCCAAGTCTGCGGGTAGTTCCCATCCCAACTCTGCGTGAGTTTGCAGGGGCCTTTGAAGATGTAGAGGAGCTAGCTGAGGAAGGTCTGTTCCCATCCACAGAGTCTTCATCGTCAAAAATTTTATCTGCCAAAAAAGCACACTCAGCTGTAAGTCCGATGAAGCAAAGAGATGTCCCGAGGAACATGCCCACATGGTATCAAACATGCTGCATGTTCAGGTCTGCTCTGCCAGCTCTCATCTCAGCAGTGTCTTCATGCTAGAAATCTGGTTATTCACAAATGACCACCAGGCCACTGAACGCAATCTTTTGCTATTGCAGCCACTATATTATAAACCCTTTCAATGAATGCATTCAGATAAAAAGAAAAAACTTCAAATCTACAGCAGAATGATGCAAGCCACAGATAATACTTGAGGTGTCTGCGGTCTGTACCTCTGATGTTTATGCCTCTCAGAGTTCTTTTGTCATGGGCTGTAGTGAAACCAAGACCGTGAGCAAATGCAAGATCCATGTGTGGAGGAGATGAGGCAGCACAGGCTGCCCTGTTTCACCCTAACTGCCCGCACCAGACCGAGAATAAACAGGGTAACCCAGGAAAGATTGCATGGCAACACCCATGCTGTTGATAAACCACAGATCATTAATCACAGACCCACCCAGAGCTACAGATCCACTTTAACTTTTTAAATGATCCCCAGAGATTCTTTACAAGGAAACAGAAGTTTCCCCAAATTCATAAAAACCGTAAATATAAGGTGTATTAAAACTTCTTGAGCCTTCTGTGTACATTCAAGGGAACTGCAGCCTCTACCTCCAAACATGAACATAAATTAACCTAAAATGAATTACAGTCACTTTGATTCTCAGTGAAGGTCACTTCAATTCCAGAGGAGCGCTTATACTGCAGTTTCACACAGATTAGCTAATCCACTTTAAAAACCGGCCTTAGGTTGAAAGGTGACAAAGCGTGTGGACAGCCAATATAGATGGGGCGCATTATTTATCGAGGCCAAAAAGCCACCTCAGTCCCCATCACTTAGCTTCTCCACACTAACACTTCATTCAAGATTTGAGACCTGCTTCACATCAATCGCTCTCCAACAGTCCAAGGTACGCACCCACTCTCCACCGGTTTGGGAACATTGCCTTCGCAGAACTTCCCTGGTAAAAACTCAAGCAGGTGCTTGAATCCACCCCTATTCAAAGCAGCTGGGAACAACTAGTAACAAATACAGGCTCCTAGTTAGACACTAATGAGTGAAATTCAACACAGGTTGAGCTTTCTGAAAGTAAGAAAATAAACTGGTAACAGTACAAACATATTCTAGGGGAGACAAACGAACTGCAAGAAAAGACTGTGTTGTCCTCAGCCCAGTGGCCTTAAGGAGTTTTCCATGCCCAAAGTGGTACTGGCTTGTTAGCAGATGGACACAGGAGAACTCTCACAGATCATCTGAAAACCTAAAAACCACATTTCCAACATGCACCCATGCACACGATGCCATACTTCAGTCACAGCACTGAAATGGCAGGTAGACAGCAGCATCCAAGGAGTTAAGAAAGGTGGCCAAGGACATCCCCCCCCCTTAATTTCAAGAAGTCTTGGAAGACAGGAAAGGGCTAGGGAAAAAAGTAACATCTAATGGGGTAATAACAGTACTTGGACTGTAGTTCAGGCAAAAGTGAACGTACGAACTTTAACATCAACAAATTAAGGTCACACAGCTAAGAAGAACGTAAGCCGAGTTCAGGATGTGGGCTGTCTCTTTCACAGTGCCCTAAGGCAGCCATGGAGACCGTGCTACCTCCCTGTTGACACTGGTAATGTTCTGACACATGTAATTCAAAAATAATTTGAAAAGAGCTCAGGGAAGGACCATGAGAATGATTCAAGAAATGGAAAATATGTTTTTAATTAAATTAAACAAAAATTCACTGCAGGGGACTGTTTAGCCTGGCCAGATTCTTAACAAGTTGCTTGATTATATTCTGTGTTAACACAGCAACTGAAGATTTATTAATGTAGTTTTCCAGTGATTTATTAATATTGTTTCTCACCTAACAGAAAAATATACAACAATGCCACTGGCTGGAGGCTAAAACCAAATTAAACTCTGAATTGCTTTTTTCTCCTCCCTCCCCACCCCATCTTTTGTAAGAGTCACAGGACTGACTTCCTGCGAGGTAAGGAGCTGTGTCACCCAGCAAGTTCTATCACAGACAGTTATGAAAAATCAAGATTGAATTTTTTTTCCTGAAAGATACAGTCTAGTTCAAACAGGAATTATTTCAAAAACGTTATTTGGTGAGAGTTGCACAGGAGGTCTTAGCAGATCAAAACAGAATTTAAAACATGTAATTTCTGAAGCTGCTAGAAGGGGTTTAAGTGAGAAACTTGTGTAGACCTTGAGTAACAAAACTGCTGAGCAAAATTTTCCCCAATTGCATTTATTTCAAAAGCTCCTATATAGATATTAATCAAATGATTATCTGTCTCATATATATATATATACACACACACACATATAACACCAGTCAAGTCAGTCTCAAAACAAAAGATATTTTACTACTTCAAAACCACTTTCATCTGGTAATAAAAATTCTCCATCGGCTGCACTTCAGGCCATCTAGATGCAGTCTTAGTTAACTCACTTCCTCTTGTATCTGCATTTTTAAAGCCTGACCCCTCTGAAAGAAGAAGAGGGTGTGGTTTGCTATTTCATATTTATATTTCATATAAAAATGCAGAAAAACAGATATTAAAAAGATCACACTCCTGTAGCATTTTATAAATTAAAAAAACCTATCATTTTCATTTAAAACAGGCTTTTCTAAGCATTAGCAAAAACAACAATACTAAAAACACCACCCAGCTAGCCCACCGTTTTGGGTATGTTTGAATTCATGTCATATCTTCCAGTTCGTTAAGTCTACAAACTAAGCATTACATATTTATCAAATCAGAATATCCCTTCAATAACCCAACAGCATTTCTCATCTGAGCAGGGCAGGATGACAGCACCACATTCAGAACTGCACATCAAGTCTTCCAGCAGCACGTGTGCAGGACAGAAAGCGAAACAAAGAACAGAAAGAAACGTGAACATGGGAGTAGATAAAATAAGAGAAAAACCAAGCTACTATACACTCTCATTAAAAAGCCCCTCCCCCCCCCCCCCCCCGTTCACAATAATTATTTGAACTAGGATCATATTTTTTGCAGCCTATCTGCAAATCACAAGGCGGTGGATTCAGCACGGGTGTAACTCTCGTGACTCCAGCAGAGGTGCACTGAAGCGGAATCGGTGCCGCGTTCTAACATTAAATAACCATTGAAGTCCTCCCACCCCAAGACCCCCCAGTGCCCGTTTATAGGGGCCACATAGCGCTCTCTGTCAGCGACATGCCCTTCTAAGAGGCCTTTGTCTGCTCACCACTCTGCTGTCTCGGAGAAACAGAGAACACAATGCGCTTCGTATTTTTCAATTCCTTTACATTATTTAAGAAGAAAAAAAAAAAATTGCTTACAAGTACATATCCTTCTGCAAATAAGCTTCCTCAACATTCCTTCATATTTTCCATAGCGTGCCCAGATGTAACAGTGCTTCACAGAGCGCCGCGGCTTTCAGCCCCGAACATAATCAATCATCGCCCCTCGTATTCATTAAGCATGCTGTCTTCACACGTGGATTTAAACAGCTACGGCTTCAGTCCTCTCTCTACGACTGCAGCTCTGGGGGATTCTCATCACTGCAGCCCAGGAAACTTCGGTTCACTTCTAGGAAGGAAATTCCCCGCTAGCGAGGGGAACCCGGGACAAATAATCCGGGATGAAGACGAGCTGAGTCTGCCTGGCTGGGCTGGCTTGCACCAGGAACCAGCCTGACTTTATCCCCTGGGAAGCGCTAACAGGAGCATCTCAACAGCTGTCATCGTTTGTCCATGACGAATAAATTTAGTCATTATTCATTTTAAAACGTAACCCCTTCAAGTCTGGGCAAGGTGTAAAATGGGGAGAAGACTGTGCTAGTTGCTCAGGAACCACGGTAAACGAGGGCCAGCGTTTCCCCTGCTTGAACCGCCAGCCTGGGACCTTTTAAAGCAAAGTAACTGAGTCTCAAATTTCCTTTCCAATAAAAGGAGATGCTTTCTGGCTTTTAAAAACTTTAAAGTGTCAGGTTCAAATCTTTTAGTTATTTGTCTGTAAAGCTTTAGAGATGATAGCTACTCTGTAGTGACTACAGATTGGGAAAAAAGCTTACTATCATGTCTGTTCCCAACAAAGATGGCCTGCTATGGCCCGACTGCCAGGTACCAAACTTGCTCCAGCCCTGCTGTGCCCATTTATCATATGTCCCATCTCCAAGTGTCAGCGCAGCTGAAGCATGCACGATGGATACAACTTGCAAGTGTCACCTACATCTCTCATAAGCATTTCCCTTTTGGGTGCAGAAGGTGGATGGCGCTGGAGAAGCCTACCTTCCCACCCACCGCACGGCATCCTGCACCTGGAGCAGGCACACAACTGCTATAAGCTGGCGTATGTTTCAGCACATCGAAGCCCCGTGCTCAACCCCTACCAAGTGGGCAAAGCCCGACACCCCAAAGTTCTGAGAGGCCCCTGTAAAAGCCGAGAACACACACAGAAGGCAAACCCACTGATGCCAAAGAACACGGGGTTACGTTCCTCCTTACTCCTTTTTGCCAGACATGACCCCATGTGCATTGGTCAAGGTTTTTGAGACAGACACCCCTTGGACCCCTCAGCTCATGCCCTCCCCCAAGGCCACCATTTGGCACCCCATCTCCAGCTGTGACCCCCATAGGACACAAGGCACAGTTGACTCCTCTCTGCAGATGTCCCACCAGCCTTCAAGCGAGGCGACTTCAGTCAAGGTTAAATGTCTCTTCCTATTAGCACACAGCAAGCCTACGCAACTCCAACACAGCTATTGTACAAGGTTTCTCCAGGACAACGAGTTTATGAACCCACTAAAGCGACATGTATATGCTCCTCAGCAGGATTAAATGTTTAAAAACAAAGGAGTCACAGCCACAAGCAGAAGTTCACAGGCACAGCACACCATTAGGGTCTCTCACTCAGCCATCTCCCACAGCGCCCCAGCCACAGTCCCTCCTTCCCCACTCTCCACACCGGGCACGGTGTTTTGAGCCTTTAAAGCACCGCCAGCTCAGACTCAGGGGCCCTGGTCAGCCCCTCCAGTGCCACCCACCACCCCTTTCCCGTCGGGTACAGCTCTCCCAGGTTGACACAGCCCCCAGCTCCAGTCCCAGCCCTGCTGCTGCCTTCCAGCACTGTTCAATGAGCAACCTCATCATCCTTTGCAACTGGCTTTGAAGTGGATTCCCAAAGCCTGACCTCAGCAGGGATCCCTTCAAGGGCTCACCAGGACTGAGCCAGCCATAGTAATGGCCACGCCTGCGACGATTTGCTTATCACCATTACCTCGGCTTCTTTCTCTTCTTCTCTCACATACATTAGAATCACAGAATGTTCGGGGTTGGAAGGGACCTCTGTGGGTCACCTAGTACAACCCTCCTGCCAAAGCAGGGTCACCTACAGCAGGCTGCACAGGACCTTGTCCAGGCGGGTCTTGAATATCTCCAGAGAAGGAGACTCCACAACCTCCCTGGGCAGCCTGTGCCAGTGTTCTGTCACCCTCAGAGGGAGGAAGTTCTTCCTCATGTTCAGACGGAACTTCCTGTGCCTCATTTGAACTAGAATACGTGTAACTGTAGGTGGGAGTGTGTCTTCTGAATAACGTTTCTACAGTGTAAATCTAGACAATATATTTATGACATAATAAATACAATAAGCAACACAGTTTCCATCAGCCACAGGTAAGGTGGCACTCAGAGACCCAAGCCAAGAATGTCATGCCAGGTAAGTGGACAAATGCTTTTGATTTTAATAATCCTTTTAACACCCACGTGCTTTTCTTTAATCCAAAATGTTTCAGTTTTCCTTCCTTAGCAAGGAAAGCTGACACTCGTCATCACGGCTGCTGCCTTGTTCTGTCTAATTATGAGCTAATGAAGCTGCTCATAAGCTAATAGGTCTTCAACTGCTATCATATAGGGAAAGAAGATTCCTGAAAGGATTAACATTTGGAATTGTCTCCCGCTCCAAATATATCATATTTACTCATGCAGTTGTTCTGATACACATCCTGCCCAGTCCCAAGCACACGGCTACGGGCAGTAATAGCAATAATAAAGAAAGCATATTTCTGTTAGGAATTCTACATTTTTTAAACCCATTCCAGTATGATTAAGTTAACTGAGACAATTGACATACACCCCGACCCGACCCGACTGCATCCAGCGGCAGACTAGGCAGATGCAACCCGCACATGGAAAGTAAATTCCAGCTTCTATCTGAGAGAATAAGCAATAGCCCTGGCAACATCCAAAATCTGCTCTGAAGGACTGGCCTGGTAAGTCAGTAAAAATCTACCTGCACAAGACTAATCTGAAATCACAGAACTCGTGACTGATTCAAGTCACTTTTCTGAGGGATATTATATTTTTCAATCCTGGAATCAGATGTCTCCAATTTAAGTTGTATCCATCGTGGCTGTGGGGAAGCTTGAGAACAAGAGCCTTAAAGACTTGAATACATGAGACAAATAAAAAAGGATTCAATATTTATGAGCCTGTGTGCTTCAAAACATGACTTTTACAAACCATAAAGTTGACAATATTAATGTCATCATGTTAACAAGCCACAGCATGCACTCTCCAGTAGTGTATGAGCATTAACACAACCAAGAACACAGCAAAGTGCTTTTCAGAAACTTCTGTTCATGAAACTAACGTACCTGACAATGGGAATTTTTACATTAGCGAAACTGTCATGCAGTTAATTTCAGCAATATGAAAACTTCCATTAGCTTTAAGCAGATTTAGAAAAGAGGTGGTACGAAGGTTTCACATTCCTACAAGCTTTGTAAAATTAAGCATCGAGGGGAGACAAAATAGCTACGATACTGAGTGAAGGAGCAAAATCTCAGCCAAAAGAATTCACAAAAGCAATGAAAGCTTAGATAAATCCACACAAATGGCCAGGATTTATTAGTTTTGCTAATTACTTTAGCACAGTTCATACAGACACCTAAACAAGAACCACAAACCCATGTGCTAGGAGCTGTACAGACACAGCCTTCATTCCGTACTGATTAAAAACCCACATAAATATGAGACATACACAGACATGCATATAAAGCAAAAAAAAAAGTGAGAAGAGAAAAAATAAGGATCTGTTTTCCTCACAGTCATCCTTGGAAATACAATATTCCCACAGTGCCCTTTCCAGCCAGCCACACAGCTTCCCCCCAGACCTCAAGAGCATCAGGAAATCCACAATGCACACCGTGGAAAAACACACCCACCCCAAAAGCCCACATGTTTACATAAAGTTTCAATGTAAAGAGCAAAATTGGCTTTTTCCTACCCCGCACTTGCCCCTCCTGTCACCCAGAGGTTCGCTCTCAGGCCTTGCAGGGCGCCCGCCTGCCGCTCATAGCCAGGCTGCCCATACAGAGATAGGATTATCTCCAGCGCAGCCTTCCACAAACACACCGACTACGGCAGAGCCTATTAAACACTCCACAACGGGTGTTCTTTCTGCGTTTCACTGACACCGCTTTCCCTGTTGACTGCAGCTGGGCATGCTGTCCCTTCCTTGCTCTGAACCCTTGAACAGACCCTTCAAATTGCAGGGGCAGAACCGCGCCAGCAGCAGCCCTGAGCACAGACGTTACTCCCTCCTCACAGCGCTCTCGTCAGCATAATCTTTGCAGATGGAAATGCAAAGTGGGTCATATAACCTGAGCCCTAGAGATACCAATCAATGAAAAAGGCTATGTATACACGATGGACCAAGGGGATCTTTTAGAGTCAGAAAATATCTTTTTCCAGAACAACAGGAATTAGCGGCCTTATTGCAGGAGTGGTGGAGCTGCAGGAAAGCGTTCCTTCCTTCCTGAGCAGCAGATCAAGCACACTGGTTTTCATTTTAATATTAATCCTGTGTGCAGTGTCAATGTTAGGGTTTCTCCTCAGCCCTACTGAGGTTTAATTATGTAGGCAAATAATTACATAAAAGAAAATGGAATCTTCTAGCTTCACTCACAAGACAGCAAAATTCAACTCTGCAGAAGCACAGGAGCTCCCTCAGGTACCACCTCCACACACATACGTGATGTTGATGGGTCAGGTTGAAGAGCAAGCAATGAACCTTTCCCCTCCCCAGGTTTTAGCCAGCTCTCTGGACTTGCTGGAAAACTTACGGCCACCGCCTGGACTCCCTGCACTTGCAGCGAGCCTCTGCTCTGTCGGAAGTTCAGGCAGCAAGCAAAATGGGCAGCGGCATCATCCAGCCACTGGCCATCCACACTACACCCCAGGCAACAGCCGCCCGGGCCTGGCTCTCTGGTTGCCCTTGCACAGCACTTGTTTGAAAAACAAGTGATCAAGAGGCCATCCGACAGCAGGGAGAAGTATTTGTTATTAACAGGTGACTAAACTGACACAGAGTTGCTGAGGAACATTCTCCAGGGCATGAAGACTTCATGGCATTGCCAGAATCTGGAGTGAGCTCCATTCATAAGCATACAGTTTTTACCTAAAAAATTTTTTCTCCCTCCTACTAAGTAAGGTGTGAGTAGTGTCCCAAATATTTTCTTATTTTCCCAATATTATCTTCAAAATTGATTTATGCATATTCAAAAAAGGCCATTTGCAAATGGCTCAGGAAAACTAGAAATCACAAAGCACCAGGGAAAAAAAGGTTTTACCGTAGTTTTCGACAGGTTGCTTGAAGCTTAGCCACACCTGAAATTTGAGTTCTCTGTATTTCACAGGGTTGGTACCCAGCAATGCTGCAGGAAAACAGCGGCCCGAGATGGTGCTAAACCGAGCTCCCAGGGGACATCTGGTGGCCATGGCTTGGGTGTGATTTGCCAAAACCTGTATGAAAAAGCAGATACCTGGGGAAACCACAGGTGAAGTTCTATCTTACCTGGACTGCCTGTACCCTATAGAAATGAAGTGAACTCCTGGCACACCAGGAAACTGAAGCCTTTAAGCAGGGCGATGCTTTCCAGCCATGGAGGCCAGCAGCACTGCGTGCAGACCCACCAGGTGCCTCCACAGCCCTGCAGCCCAGGCTGAGGTTTCCAGCAGTCAGCACAGAATCACAGAATGGTAGGGGTTGGAAGGGACCCCCGGGGATCATCTAGTCCAACCACCGTGCCAAAGGGTTGCATAGAGCAGGCTGTACTATCTGCTCCCACCACATCACAGGAAGAGACATCTTCTCCAGCCTGCACTCCCCAGCTGGCATTCCCCACACAAATCCCTCGGCCTGCTCGGGCAGTTGTCACTAGTGTAGCTCACCCAGATGCTGACTGCCCTAACGCATCATTGCCAACAAAAGGAACTTGCATTTTATGCTGCTATCATGTACTGCTTCCTGAAGGGCTGCTCATTCTCTATTCGTGCAGCACACCAAGGTGTAAAGTGTTGACAACGAGCGCACAGAGCTTTATTAGGAAGCAAAGAGCATCCTGATATTTTTAGGACAAAGCACCATTACAAGAAGGGCAAAAGCATCTTACTGCCTCAAGTTACCCACAGCACATCAGCAGGGGCAGGAATGCTACAGGAGATCCCACTTCAAGCCACCCCAGAACACCCTCCCCGGTGCAAGGCCTGCTACTGCACACAAGGCGGCTTTCTAGAAATACCTACAAGGAGATACAAATGCCAAACTGCCACCTTGTTTCCTTTTGGGAGGGTGAATCGGAGGACAGCTGGATCAGTGAAGTTAAGCCAGTAAGATGTGTTGGAGGGCCCTGGGGAAGCTGCAGCACCAGCCCTGTCCAAGACCTTTGCTTAGGTGCACCTGCCACCAGTTACAGGGGCAACACGTTGCCCAGCGCTTTGCATTTGCCAGGGGATGACGCTCCTATGAAGTGACGGGGCATCCTAAACCTTGCAAGCAGCCTCCCCCGAGCCAAGAGGCACAACGTGTGCACTCACTCCTGAACAACGAAGGCAAAAACAAGGCTGTCAGCCTACGTCTCCTGTACAGCCACAGAAAACAGGAGCCAGGGCTTCTGTCCCGAGGCATTCATCTGCCTGGTTAAAGGCTAATGCAAGAACATAGGTACTACATCTGCAAAAACTGTATGGTGTTAGGCACATTACACATCAGTGGCTCGCACCCAGAATGCCTGGCCTGATGCATAATTAGTATACTTCAATTAGATAACCATTTAAAAATACTGTAAAATGCTCAGTGGGGCAATAATCATGAGATAAGAATGTCTAAAACTGCAGGTCGTTGAAACAAATGAACAATCATGAAAGCAAAACTAGGAAGCAACAGCAGCAACTCCACAGCCTATGTGCATCTTAAGAAAAATCATCAACTACTACAATAGGTATGACCAGGAATTTCTACCACAAATAAATGCTTCATCTTCATAAAGATGCATGTTACTACAGACTGTGAAGGCACATACACGAAGTGTACAGACAAGTTTTGTTTATCTAAAAATAATTGAAAGTTGGATTTTATAACCAAGGGTATGCTCTGTATCTACAAATGGTTACCAAACAGTGTTTGGAGACACTTCTGACAGAAAACACGTCTGACAATGGCCTCCAGAGCTCCTGGGACAATTGTTACTAGGTTAAAGAGTTGGCTCTATGTTCTCCAGAGCATCCACTGCAGCTGTTAGCAAAAAAGAGGGATGGGGAACCCAACTCGATGGTGACTCTTGCTCTGGAGTATGTAGTAGTACTGACTGGCTGAATCAGCACTCTTCTGATGCACCAAAAAGGAAAAGTTTCTGCCTATTCCTAACCAATAAAACTCGCACTCAGAGGAAGAGGAGGAGGGATGCCTGCCCCACCATCACCTCAATTCAACTCCATGCGAGCAAGCAGAGCCCAGCTTTGATAAGCTGCAGGCACACGGAATCTTACAAACCACGCTTCAGCACCGTTATGCCAGAGCCAGTTTGCACCCAACACCAGTTTTCATAATGTCTATGTCAGCTTATTCAGCTACAACCAGAGCTTAGATCAGCACCCCCTTAGAGCTGGTGATAAATATCTATTCCCTACCCACTTCACACTCATTTTGGCAGCTACTGGCAGAGGGAAGCAATGGTTTGCCGACAATCAATCCCACTTCATTTGATGTCTTTTGAGACACTGGGGGTGAAAACCCAATAACTGAATAACTAGCGTTTTACATTTCCCAGGATCATTGTAGAAAAAGCAGTGCAGCCACACTCAAGATCAGTGACTTCCATGGTAACTTTGAAAACGTTCTTTCTTTAGAAGCAAAAACAGAAACTAGGAGATAACAGATTATGAAAACATTTTGGACTCTAACAATTGGTTTGAAAAAAGCACCCACCCTCAGAGCGGTAAGATATGTTTTACTTTTAGTGAAAAAATGCTTGTTCAGTAACTTTCAGAATGAATTTTCAGTAACGATTACTTCTAGTAATACTTTGCACATATCTCTCTCTGCATGATCTAGATAGGATTAGTTCCATTTTTTTGACACAGTGGAAACAAGGGCAAAATACACATGAGATGGCTGACTCCAGGTCATGGAGAAAAGTCAAAATCAGAGCAAATGCCAGAAGATGTATCAGAGTATAGGATTTCCTTTATTTAATCATCATCACACTTAGCTAAATTCTGCTTCTAGCTCTGTATATTGGGGTTGGAGGTGAACACAAGAGCATGCAGAACTTGACCTGATTATTTTGCAGATGCTAATATCTCAGATTTCTTCCTATGCAATTTCAAATAAGCATGGAAAGGTTTTAGTAGTGGCCTATTTGACAGACTGCAGTACAGTATGTGGTTGGACAACAGAACCGAAAAGAACCAAATTTATATTTTATATGGCTTCAAATACAAGCACACTCTGAATTCCTCACCTACAACTGGAAAGCTCCCATTCCTGAGACACATCAGTTTCTTGGGCCTCCAACTACCCTTCAAAGCTGCACTTTAAGCAAACCATTGCCTCGAGGAAAAAAGTAATGGGAAAAAGGTTCCAAAGCCAAAAACGTGTCACAGCTTATAAAATATTAACAGTCAGCATGGCTTCTGTTTTCCTAAAGCTTGCATCCCACCCCCCAACTCCTTTAAAACAAAAGACAGATCTAAGCTCCTTCCCTCCACATTCCTCCCCCATAAACAAACATCATCACTAGGTACCGCAAATACCGCAGTCCTATTCCAGGGGAAAAAAGGAAATACAAAGGTGGAGTCAAGACACCGAGGAAACTTTTGGTCCTTTTGTCATTCATTACTTTAGACTACTAAATACTATTCATATTTCAGAGACAACGTGAAACCCTGAGCAAGCAGGGAGACTCTAACGTGTTACAGAGAAAAAAGCATCTTTCCCAAAGAGCTTACAATATAAACAATGCAGTCAAAGTACAGTTTAAAAGAATTACTGTTATTCAGACTCTATACACAGCAAAAATGAGCACAAAGATCCTCCTCCCTTTCTTTTATAAGGAAAAGGGCAGTTAGAGAAATGTAACTACTTGTGTCCTAATCAGTCTAACATAATCCTGCCTAACGCATTCGTGTCTGGCCTCCATCAATGGTGCTATTCACTTTTTCCCCATGGCTCAGCATCCTTTTTCAATTATCCTTAGATCTCTTCACCTAGGTAAAACTTAAGCCTGTCACCAAGCCATCCAAAATTTTCTGCCATGACTGAGAGTTGGTCCCAAATGGGATTCAATAATTGACTCTTACGCCGCAGCAGGTCATCAGACTTCTTTAGTAACCATCCTGTCTTCCTCCCACATACTGTGTGCACGGTAGAAGACTTTTCCACAGCTGTTACGTCCATGAAAGAACAATGACAGAAATCAGATTCCCCACATAAAGCTACTTCCTGCATCAAATAAAAAGATCAGTCAGGATCAAGCAGTAAATGAGAACTGGAAAAATGTGGTATGACACACCAGTAAAATCTCAATTCACCTGACCTGAATTCTACTAGTTCCTCTACCAGATCTCCTATACTACTTGACTCTAACCCCGAGACCATCTTACCCACCAGAAAAGCTAAACAAAGGGAGTAAGGGCAGGCTAATTTTGACCTTAGTCATTTGGTTTAAATCAAAGTTCAGAACTTGGTAAGAGGTGGTGGAAGCCATGAATAAACATATTTACAAGCAGCCAAAGGAACTCCTCTGGTTCAAGGATAAAGTCTGTCAAGTAAAAACAAAGGATAAATTTGCCTCAGGACTCAGACTCACAATCAAATTATTGCTGCTTAACAAGTTATAAGACACCAGCTGAGCCACAGTAACAGCCCTTATGCTGCTCTTGAGCTACAGCAAATGCAAGGTAACATAATTTAACTTGGCCCTAAAGAAAGTTAAGCCAAGCAGAATCATTCACATTTACCACCAAGAATACAAACATTAATCGTGACCCAGTTAAACATCTTGCTCTGGATATCGCTATTACAGACTTCACAAAATAAATACTGACCTAAATGGAATTGGAGATATTAAAATACACATAGGTTCCCATGCAAAAGCTGGGACTCTCATCAGAGCAAGTCTGCCTTAGCCATTGCCACCACTGCTGGGGGTGGGAATCACTGCTCTCTCCTTAGTAATGACACCTTTTCACAGGTGAGTCAGCCAGCTTAAAGTAGCTGATGTAGAACAGGATTCAGACAGGGTGGTGAGCACTGCTGCTCTAAGTCCTGCCATCCTTCCTCCTTCAGAAAAGACACTGAAATCATTCAGTGAGGTAACATCAACAGCAAATGTTAGCATTTATGAAACTAAACACCCCGGATCTGAACAGCCATAAGGAATCTCAAATCTATGCAGATGCAAAGAAAACCTCTGCCTCAATCTCACAGGTTAACTAAACACAACTGATAATGAATCTCAAATCTATGCAGATGCAAAGAAAACCTCCATCCCAGCCTTACAGGTTAACTAAGCACAACTGATTTCCACCTACATAGATTTCTGGTTTCACACAGGCATGCTTGCCTCCGTGTAAGACTTGAAAGAAGTTAACAAGTCAAAAAAAGAAAACAACAATTTGTTAATATAAGGAATCATTTTCTAAACAGCTTGAGCTCTCTCCTCCCTCTAAGGCAAGTCGGGCTGGCACAGCCATTTTTTACGTCTGTGATGCTGAAAGATCACTGCATTGGCAACTCAGACAGACAAATTAGATAGCAGCTTCTTCCCCCTTGCACCGATTTGTCTACCTTGTAGAAAGCTACTTCCCTTCATACATGACATTTACACTTTATTCCTAAATTGCGAGCTGTAAAGTGTAGTCCATATACAGACTCAGCTCCTAGAAACAAGCTGTCCCCTTTTCAGCCGGTTGCTCATGCTGTAAGCAGAAGCCATCAGGAGCATCACAGGCTCTGTTACACTATTGTGTTTCTGTTTTGTTAAATACTGGGTCAAGTTGTAAAGAAAATCATAAATATACATGTTAAGATGAACAGTTCCTTTTTTTATTTCAGTTATAGGATGTACAGTTCACCCTAAAGCTTAACTTCCTAAACCTGAAAACTTTTTCGGGGCAGTAGCACTGATGAAATCCAACTGATGAAACCTTTCCCAGAACCCACGTTTACCGCAAGTGATGACTGGGAAGAAGAGATTTGTTTTCCAAGTTTGCTATGAAGATCGTCACCCCAAGGGAAGTACCTACAGCCACCAGGGCACAGAGAGGACAGGCGAGAGCTGAGGGAAGGAAAGCTCTCTCAAGCACCTTTGAAATCAAAGACAGGAGAACGCTGCTTCCTCAGGTTTGCATCATTGCCTACAGCCACATTTTTGTTGAGTCTTTATTCTTATTTTGTTGTCATCTTCCCTACACTTCACATTCTCATACAGGAGAAGAGGCATGACTCCGAGCAGAGGAGGTGCAGAAGCGCATCGCCTCTGTTCTGCAAGAGGCAAAGTGGCTGATTTTCTTCAGAAGGGTGAGCTCATCCAGCAACCCCCCTGCAGGTCCTCACTCACATACGTGATGCTCTGTAACACACCTGTGTGCTGCATGGTAAAAGAAGTCTAAGTTCAAGGTTATTCAAGGGTCTTTGTGTTTCTTGTGCTGTAAGGCGTCCAGACGCACCTAGGATTTACATTCTAGAGCGGGAACAAAAGAGAACGACATATTTCAAAGAATTAAAATATCTGATTTTAAACACATTTCATTTCATATACAGAAGCATGCCTTGAGCCAGAGGTTCGAACATTACAAGCATGCACCAACACTAAGATGGCTTGGGTCTGCTGTCTAGCATTTATATTTAAAAGTTCATATGAAAGACCTTTTGAATTATGACTGCTCCTTTTAAACTTCTCAAAAAGGAGCACATGAGTTGGGGAGAACTGAAAGAACAAGAGTAAGTTGTTCAAAATGAAGGATGTTTTACAGAGTAAACAGATCTAACACGGAAAGTAACGGTCCTTGTATATCACTCATTTCACAATAGCCTCTCACTTGGATGGGCAAAGCTATACACTTCCATTATATACAAGTATGCAGGTATTTGGTGGTTTGTATTTATTATTTGTACTACTTGGTGTAGCAACATCACAAATCCAATTGACACCAAGACCTTCCTTCTACACTAGCTGAAAGAGACACTGAAGCCAATCTTCAAATTACGACAACTAGTTACAGACTTTATCGGAGTTTCATTTCCGAACCTTCAACTTCTGGGCTTATTCATCTGGGTTTTCACAGTGACCCACAGCCCCGCCAGCACATCTGTCCCAAAGCACGTGTAACTTCCACCAGTTGTAAAAACTGATTGAGAGCAAGGACTCACTGCTTCCTTTTACTTAGTGAATGAACAAATGGAACTTGACAAGCAAGTAACTTCTTTGTAAATTTTAATACTGCTTAGGAACAACAGTAAGATTCCAGACTTCTGCATTTGCTTTACGTTTTCACAAACCAAAAGCAGAAGGAGCGACCATGTCAGTGTTATGCTACATGCAACTAAGTGTTAATACCCTCTTTGACAGGAAGGATTACTATCTGTTGGCACATTAAAAAATGCCCACAAACTCCATGACTCAAACACTATCAGGTATGGAAGTGGTAATAGCACAGAGGAGGTGTGAAAGCGGAGGCAGATATGAGCACCAAATTAGCAAGCTTTTATTATTAGCAGCTGTTTCCAGGCATTGCTTAGACTATCTGAAGAATCAGTATGAAGAACGAATATTAAAAAAACAGCCTCAACAATTGACTATAAAGATGTGAACTGAAGGAAAACAGAGAAGTCTATCAGTAGTAGCATATCAGAAAATGTCAGCAGCAGACTGGGTTGCAGAAGGAAAAGCCACATAAATCTTTCCCCACCCAATTCAGTAACTTTTAGAATGCAATATAGGCTGCAGGTACCTTGCTGTTCAACCACAGCTAACAGGGAAGGCTGAGAGGCACTGCCGTCTGCCAACAGCCATTACTGAAAACCAAACACAGGGGGGCAAGCTGGCAGTTAGCAGCAACCCGATTCCAGAAGCAGTCAAAACTCAGATGAAATAAGAATAAAATCTGTGGGAAAATTATGTCTTATCAAATCCCTAAACCCAAATTCTATGCTCAATGTGTAGATAAACTTTCAGCATTTCTGGAGAAGGCAAGTACCAGTTAGACCTTAAGGGGTCTGCTGGACTGCTTTGTTCCTTTCACAAGCATGAGTACTGAAGTCCTGTACCCTTGCAGGTACCACAGCAGTAAGAGATTTCTGTCCAGGGGTAATTATTCTTCATATGTGGCCAAGTGCTTTACCAGCTATCAGTCTATTCAGAAAGAAAAAGTTTTGGGGGCTCCCAGAACATCAAAGCAGCATCCGTCTGGTTCATCTGAGCCTCACAAGGCATCCACTTGGGTCACCTGAGCCACCTGAATCACTCGCCTCCATTACAGAGCACTTACTTCACTTCCAAGTAGCAATCACTATTATTTTGTCCAGACTGGAACTGAATGGCTCAGTTCTACAGTGGCTATTTACTATTTGTACTACTGTGGCAGCCTGAGGCGATCAGTGACCAGCAGCATGCAGGTTCACTGGACACTGTGTGCAGCTCACCAGTTCCCTAGATGTTACCAAACACAGAATCCATGCTTAGGAGCCACAAGCCAGCCAGGGGAGCAAGCTCTGACCCATTAGCCTGCATATTAACCAGCACCCGGGGGGCTTTCAGTCCTGGTAAGCTACCTCAATTGAGCTAAAAACATGAAACCACACTCACACTGCCCATCTGGTGAGGGTCTCTTCTTGGCATTATTTAGTTTGAAGGAAAGGGTCTCTGATGGGATAAGAAGACCTTCGCCTCCTAGCACTACAGAGAGAGAAATCCATAAGTCTTTTATGGAATTAAGGCATATCCTATATTTGAACTTCTCCATTCATGTCCCGTTCTCATTTAGACTCTGCACCTAAAGAGAACGGCTCCTTAACAATAAATGACAAAGGTCAACAAGCACCTTGCTAGAACAGAAAAACCCATAAATGAACCCCACCACAAACTAAAAAAGGGGACAAAACTGTGGAATTTCAACTTTCTAAATGAAAATTTTGAACTAAAAGCAATGACAAAGCAGCCTCAAGCCTGTCCAAGTCTCACTCCTGCAAGCACACTGCCATGCTGGCAAGTCATCTGGTTCTCTTTAGCAACCATCTGTGCTTGCCTTCACTTAAAGAAGAATCAGCAAACAGAGGAACTGGCACACGTTAAGTACAGCACGTGACAGACAACTATATTTAGATTCACTTTCAGCCTCACTCCAGAGATCGAAAACAAGTAACATCACGTGTTTTAACCGGGAAACGTGAATTCCAATGCCACCTATACATACTAGCATTCATAAGACATCAGTGCTCCAATTAGCATCATTTTGACCTGTTTGCCTTGCCTTCCTTCCCACGCAAAGCTTGATGGGTCCCTGCTATTGCACTCCCTCCACTTTCCAGCCTGGAGACTGAATTGATGAAGCCTTCACTGCAAAGCGGAACAGAGGAGATGGGCCAGGGAACTTCCATTCCCTCTTTGGTTTACAGTAGTTTTGTGTTCAGTTTTTAAACATTAGAACCAGGATTCTATGAATTCCTGTCAGCACCTGGAAACCCCCTCCCTGACACAAAGAACCACTGATAATCACTGCCTGCAGTGTAGGTGGGTTTGCTGCAGGGAGCAGGGAGGATGGTTCTTGGTCACCTAGGTTACATTTCAACCAGGCTTAGATCATTTCCTTTTGCAAACATTATGAGGGAAGCGGGTCAAAAATTTTATTTTGTCACAGAGATAAAAAATGCATTCAAACATATTGAGTTAAAATAAACGCTCAGTTTTTCTACACAAGGAACTGGAACACAGAGCTCAGCCAGCAAAATAAAGCTTACCTTTATAAGCAAAGGTAAGCAGACTTCTAAACAGAGTATTTTGAAGAAAGGCATGAAGATTAAATGGAAGAAAAATACAGTCTCACCTACTAATTTGTACCAAGCTGCTTCTCAGATAAACAATTAGAAAATATCCACGTTTAAATATCAAGCTTTAAGTTCTTTAATATTAAAGAGTAATATGCATCTTAACTCTTCACTAAATATACCCATGTGCAACTTGACAGTCACACTGATGACACACCAACAAAACTAAAGTGTTCTAATCAATTCTCACATAACACCAAATCAGCAGAGGATGTGCATTACATGACACAAGCTGCCATTTATGGAGGTGCTACTGCTGTGGCTTGCAGGCATTTTACACTGACACCAGGTTGCATCGTTAGCCGAGGTCACATTTTCTTCTGCTTTTAGCACTGTTACCCCTCTTGATAAACTGAAGTGTTCAGTAACAAGAACACCATCTCAAACGACACTGGCAATCTTTGTCTAGCTTACTAACACACACAGTACTGAATAAAAAAAAAACATCTGATGAAGCTGGAGATCTCTGATAACTACTGCCTCCTACTGAAGGAAAAATAAAATCATAGAATAATTTAGGTAGGAAGGGACCTCTGGAGGTCAAGTGATCCAATCTCCTTCCTAATGCAGGGCTGAAAAAGTTGTGGCAGGTTGCTCAGGGCCTCATCCAGCCAAGCTTTAAAAGCCTGCATAGACAGAGACCTTCTGGGCAACCCGTTCCAGTGTTTCACTCGCCATTCTCAAGCGAAAAAACTATCAGCTCATGGAAAAATGAGCATAGGGCTGTCCCCTCAGTCCCTGCAGTATATGAGCTACTGGAACTTGCATTAGACCAACTGAAAATCTCTTGCTGGAAAAAATCTCATTTCCATTTCGGAGGTTTTTTGGAATTAGTGGTTTATGCATTACAGGTGCACAAGAGTCAAGAGAAGATGGTGGAAAGGGCTGCACCATGTCCCTGCACACATGCTGGAGGCCCAGACAGGAATGTCCCCAACGGAGCATCCTGCCAGGTTTCTACTAAAGACGCCATTCTCCAGGGTTGTCAAGACATCACCTTACACCACCAAGAGTTTCAGACAAAATACTAAGTTTTTAGTCCTATTTTTAATGCTGACTAGCTAGATTAAATAAAGATTTCACATTTATCTCAAACTATTCCACAGGACCTTGCATAGTCCACCCCTGTCACAAAACTCCCCGGTGCCCCAGTATCCTACCACATCTCCCACACTCTTCGGCAAGAGAGCACACAGAGTTGCTTGTACCACGCTCCTATAAACAAGAAATACTTTGAACAAAAGAAAGGAGAGGCTTTAGAGCCCGTGACAATAAATAGGCTTCAGGGAGCAACACGAAGGGGAGCAGCAAGCAAGGAGTGCAATACGCATACACAAGACCCACCCCCAACTCAGATCCTTGGAGAAAGTCCACTGTAGCAAGACAAGATCCAGCACATCACAAAAAAAAAAAGAAAGAAAAAAAGACATCTGATGAAAGCACTAGAGACAAGCATGAAGCTTCTTAAGGGGGAAAGGACAGAGAATAACTTTCAGTGAGTTGCTGCATAAACATTTTGCCTGTGGAAGCCTGGGATCAGATCTTATTTAAGTCTCCAGTGAAAAGGAGCGTGATTGTCTCTCCACATCACAGAAGCTCCGTGTGATTAGAAGTCTCTGCAGATTCAGCTCCTGCCCAGCACAGAGCTCAAACAGCAGGAGCATAAATCGGAGTTGAAGGGCACTGGCAGAGCTGTGGCAGCAGAGAAGCCAGCCCAGCCCTCCCTCTCCAGGGCTGGCTCCAGGACTGCCCCCGCTCCCTCCTGCTCACGAGCAAGAGCCAGGGGAGTCAGGGGGAGAAATACAAATGATCGAGAACAAAGTCAGACCCATTCTTCACAACGCAGACCTAATTAGAAGTGTCAGGTCTCATTATGAGCCAGAGCTCCACTAGATAGGAGTCCCATTACTCAGGGGAGATGTATGTGGAAGTCATGCATCATCTCTTAAAGATGTACTCATCTTTCCTCTGCTCACACCCCACCCAAAGGGAACAGCCTCATTACGTGGGCATGGACGCAGCACCAACTCTGTAAGAGCCAATGCCAACTACATAAAGAAAACACCGGGAGAAGCAGTACCAACACTGTTTCATACATAAAACGTCTGTTTCTCCCTTCCCTCTGAAAGACTAGAACCTATCATGCCTAAGACACCCACACAAGACTATTACAGCATAGCCAACCAGCAGTTTACAAGGGACCCTGCTCATTTCCCATTGAAATCATTAGAAAAAGCCTATTAACAGAGGGAGCAAATTTGGACTAAAAAAAAAAAAAAAAAACCACCAGTGTAAATTTATCTTTCCTACCTCTGCATACAAGCGTCCAGAACTCTCTATCAAACCACTACTCATCCTGGTCTCCAACAAAGTCCAAATGTATTTCATATTTGTTGGACATTAGCATCTGCATCTAATACCAGAAACTTCCATGTAAAGCATCTAAAGGGCTTTCATGGTGCCCTGACGAGCTCTGAGGGAAGGTGGGTCAAGTCTGCTACGGGAAAAGGAGCAGGTCTGGAAATGTAGTTGCTGTAGGTTTTGCCATTGCCGTTCTTGCAAAAAGCAGTTCAGGTGACACTGTACAGTGAATGAAGGTATTTATCTCTTCCTCTGTAGTGCATTGTTTGTGCTAAAATTCACCCGGCTTGACTCTGAAGGCCAACTGCAAAGAAGCCGCCATTAGCAGTTCTCCTCATGCTGCAGCCAGCTCCCTGCAGGCTACACGCAGGGGATAAACCAAGCCAGGATTATTCAGGGCTGTCTGCAGTTTTGGGCTTCAGGGGAATAAACAAGAAAGACTCGAACTGCTTTGCACAACGCAACAAAAGGATTCCTTTGACAGAGCAGCAGGGCAGAATTAATTCCTTCAGCAAGCAGAAGAAACCCAGTCATTATACAGTATTTGCTGCCTTGATACTACAAAAATAGGATGCTTTTACATATTCTAGCTTGGTTTTGTTCTATTTCACATCACTATATCTGAGCTACACACAAAATACTCCAGCCAAACATCACGAAGGAGGGCGGCAATGTAATGCCAGACCAAGGCCAAGCACCGACAATGCACTAACTGTACTTCCCACTGGAGTACCAAATCAGCACTTGTCCACTCCTGCGTTTAGAACAAAGGTCCTCCTCATGCCCCTGACTCACATGGCTGTAACTGCAGTTACTGTTCTACCACTGTAGGTTAAAACTGCATACACCATCTATTAGTACATCTTTCTCAGAAATGGACTCGGCAGTCTAATCTCATCCAGCCTCAGGTCAATGATTTGCATATGAGAAGTGACCAGTTATGAGAAGACCTTCAAGCCTGCAAGCACTTGCTCTTAGGTTCTTTAGAAATCAGCCAGGTGCTCTTCAGTCTAGACATCTGAATAAATAATCTCCTGGTTATGGAAGCTGCAGCTACTGTGGTTACACGATACACACACTGTTCTGCAAGGGCAGGGATGTTCTTTGTCATCAGCAGGTGAAACACGTGTGTCTCCTGTACTTTTATCGCCCCTAAAAGCCTATCCTGTAGTTCACCAATTACATTAGGGTGACCACTGTCCTTAGAGGCTGCTAATTACAGCAGCTAAACTCTGTTCACTTGTTACATGCTCAGCCTGAACACAAATCTCATCAAATAAATAAGAGCAGCAGCACCGGAATTCATCAAAGGGCTCCACAAGAGGTGCAAGGAATTTCATCTCACCCCCAAGCAGTCTTTGGCAATTGCTGAGGCTCCTGATTAAGGGCAGCAGTTTAATTCTAACTGGGACAATGATTCTATATAAACACAGCCCAGAGCATTTGCTTATAAGAAGTATCAGGAGACTACTCTCAAGAACCCAGCAGCCAGCCAACATACAAAAAGGGGAAAGGAAGACCCCAAGACCTCCTCTGCATTGTGGAGACTGAACCATTTGTGAGCGTCAGGCAAAGTTTCCTATGTCAAGAACACTTCCGTAATGCTTTCCATAAAAGCAGAAAGCATGTGATACCTTCCCTTGTGCTCACTGAAGTACTTTACCACGCCTCTCTAGCAAGTGTTGAAGCCACAGTGTGTGAAATACATAAACATGACCAAATAAGCCTCACGAATCTGCAGAATATACGACTATGGGATACTTCTTATGCACGCTAGGTGGCCCTTAGCATGCAAGCCTTCCTTTAAGATATTAATTTGTACTCCCATCCCTCAGAGAACTGTTGAGAATTAAAATGCTGACTTGAAAATCACTGCTACATTCACAATGATCGATAGGTGTGTGCACCACGCATGCGTGTGAACCATCCCATTGATAAATCTGCCCCTGGAAGATGCTGTATACAGCAAATGACAATGCTAACAGACCAAACCCATGAGATTCAGAGTTAGTCCTTTCATGTGAAAATGTCGCTGGAGTTAATATTGCTCCTGCCTTGACCCTTAAACTCTTTCGGGCAAAAGTTCTACGTAGGAAAGTCAGCTGGGCAAAGCAGCACAGAAGATACCAGGAAACTGGTCCAGAGATTTTAAAGACAATGACCACTGAAGACCTGAGGCTTTTTTTTACAGATGAAACAAACCTGACACCAAAATACATGAAAGAAATTGGAGGAAAAGACCACAGCAGAGAAAACAGCAATGCTACTAAGCATTACTGAAATGGGATTGCCTCCACAGCTTTACTAGATGTTACTGCAGTGTCCACGGGAAGGGCGTAGGATCTTTTCTAATTCTTGTTATGGACACTGGACTGTAAATTCATCCTTGCAACGTGTTCTCCAAGACAACCGTTGAGGTCCCTCAGATCCACGTGGCACTTTTACCAAAGGGGAAGAAGAGAACAGGCCCTGGGTAAAGAAGCTCCTCTCCAGATGTGCAGGATATTCATGCATTTAACCTCCACCAGTGTTAATGGAATTGCGTACTTTAATGTTTTGTTCATGAGGTCCACACTAAACAGCATCATCTCATTTAGCTGCCCACTCCTTTAGCCTACATTTTATGCATATCTGTCAGGAATGCCATGAAATGCAGTGGCAGAGTGGTTCTGGTTGGTTACACCAAAGCTTTGCCAAAAGAGCATTTCTGTGTTCATAGAAAACCATCAGGGGTTAGGGAAGTGATGACACACACACAACCAAAGTAACTCCGGTCTACTGCAAGGGAATCCTAGGGTCAAGGTACTTCAGATTCAATGCAGAAGACAACAGCACTAAACCTCCACACTTATTTTTCTTTTGACATTTGCTACTACCACAGCTCAGACAACCAGTAGTGACCTGGAAGTGAGACATTTCCCAACAGATAAGACCAGCTGGACTATGGCCCCAGGCTCTTCATTCCACCAGCTCATATTTCTAAGCTGAGAAGTTCCCAGCATGATGAAGTCATTATGCTTCATTAACAACAACAAATATGTGCTTGTTTTGTTTAATAAGCAGTTAAGCAGATTAATTATCCAAAACAATTCCAACTTTGGAAAAAAATAGATTCTCCTCAACTCCTCTTTTGACCTGGACAGGAAGAGCCAGAGTGAAAAGGTGTCTCAGCTGCAGATGGTGACACTGTTCAGTGACAGGTGATGCAGTTTACAATGAGAATCAGCCTAAACAGGTTTTGGTGTTTTGTTCCTGGAGCTGGGAGGCATTTAGCAACTGTTCACAAGCAACACCACACACATGCATCCCCTGCCTCCTCTGAAAATACCTGTAATAATTGCCTTGGAAGAGCATTGTGGAATCGTAATATTCCAAAAGGATCCAAGCCCCTAAAATGAAGACCTGACTGTAAAAGTGGCACACCTTCTCATGTAGTATCAATTTCACAGCATTTAATTTGCCCAGGTGATTTCCACCTTCTAATCCATACAAAAAGAGCTGCCAATTAACTCACACCTTGAGATAGTAAAAACCAATACAAAACCAAGGTCTATACAACTCAGGTAGCAACAACATCAGACTTTCTAATTTAGTCTACTACATCGACAGCGTAATAAGGATTTCAGTGAGACAACAGGTACCTTGAATAGAGAGAAGAAAAAAAAAGATGCAGCTTTTGCTAAGATGGTTAACAGAAATCATTTCCTCTGAAAGCTAAGACAAAAGGCAAAGGTGTCTGATGTACCAAAAATAAATGCAATACATGCTTCTACCCTGTAACTTAATTCCTCACAGGTGAACAGATATAGAGCTCCTCTGCTGTTCCATTTCACCTAGTGCCCTCCAGCCTCCCAGACTTCCACAGAAATCCTTTCCGTTACAGAAACGCAGTTTAAAACACAAAAATGCAGAAAAGCCAGTGACATCTCCATTTGGCACGTTCCTGGAACTGTGATTCTATGCTAATTCAAAAGGACTTGTAAGCAATTAAAGTAATCTTCCCAACTGATGCTGCAAAAGGAAACAGATAGGAAACGAAAGCCTCAGTGATCCCTCAAAAACATCACAGACCAGGAAGGGTGTCTGTAAATACCTGTCCTTCACCTCTCACAGCCTGTTCTCTTCCATATATACACACACATCTGCTTCCCTCACCCCGTCAAACAGATTATTTATCATATTTAATAGAAGCTTAATCAGAACTTGATGCCACCAGGCTACAGATGTTTACAGGCTATTTTTTAAAGTTCCACTTTTACTGCAAGATTGCTTCAGTCTCTTCACACTGTTAAAAAAGAAATTTAACAGGCAAATATTCTGACCCTGCCAGACAAACCTGTCACTGGCACCTACCTTTCCCCGTGGTCATTATCCGCAACGCTCCCGAGATGCCAGGGCAGCACGCAGCACTCCAGGAGCAGCCCAACAGTACATGGCTCTCGGCAACCCCACCACCAGAAAACTCCCCACCCTCCTGATCCACTTCTCCGTGTGACCTCGCAGAGGACTGCCACCTCTCCTCCAAAATAAAAGCCTGCTCAGCACTCAGCCGGGTGCCCGCCTATGCCTGCTTGCTCCCATCCCTCCCTTCCAAATCTGAGACTTGAAAATCCAGGAGGCTGTAATACGGTTATTTACAAAGTTGTGTAACAGAGAGGGAGCAGAGCTTGCCTTGCCCATCTACACCTTCCACAAGGATGTGCGATCAGTTAATAGCGCTCATTCAAATATCACTCAGACATTACAGCGCTCTCAGCCCCACGCAGGTCCTTGTTTGTGTTCTGGTTTTTGTTTGATTTTTTTTTTTTTTTTACACCACAGGAATGCTGAGTCAATGAAATGAATTTTCTATTTTAACTTGAAAACAGTATTCATAGAGAACAAGGAAATTATAAAGGAAATTAAATTGCACAAGGAGCTATGAATGCAGAAAAGCAGAGTGCAGCATTTGTTGGTTCAAACCCTCTCCGTGTTGCCACACAGTCACCCCTCCTTCCAGTCTGTAATTCTGCTGCTTGGATGCCTGTTCACAAACAAATACCCACCCACAGATGCATGGCAATGCTTGGCAAACGTGGGTGATTCCTCTTCCTTATAATAAATATCAAAATAGCATTCACTGACTCCGCTTCATTAGCGGCAAAACACAGGAATCTAAAATAGTTCTCGTTTCCATCTAATTGCCTCCAAGTTGTCAACTTCATAAACAGAATTCATTCAGCAAACAGCGTATTTACCTTAAACAGTATCTCAAACATGGAAGTAGTTCTACTCAAGAATAACATTGTCCCTTCTTCATAGGCTTTCAGTAACTGGAATTATCACATCTGCTATTTTAGCATTGCTTTAATTAACCTGCTTACTCTTAGAACATTAACAGGCAACTACTGAAATTGCATCCTTCCCTCGCCTTACTCTGTGCAAGTACCTGGGGGGGAGAGATCTCGGCTCCAGACTTCTGGCATTAAGACCTCCTCCTTTGACTTCCTCGCAGCCCAAGACCACCGTCACCCTCCACTGTCCCTACATCTTGCTCTCCTGAGCAAAGTCAAAATTCAGCGTAAACAAGAAAGTTCAATCCCATCCCTACCCACAGGTACTATACCGGCACATCACCGCAGCATCCCTGCACACACCCTTGTAGGAGCATCTGCCAAAAATTATGTGACTTGTGTAAGAAAAGGAGAGTTTGCATCAAAGAATGTCATATTATGATATCGCAATCATCAAGAGCGTAAAAACCACACTGAAATGTTTTGGTTACTAGTAGCTTTGGTCTGGGTCATCATTTTCTATTAGCCTGTATCTCTCAGTAGATCACTTACTTCATTCTTCATGTGTCCTGAGACTTGATTATAAAGTCTTATGGAGTCCAGATCTGACCCAAAGTCAATTCAAATCCATGGAAAAACTGTACGCTTTATGTCCAGGTCCTTCCAGACACAATACCAAGGAAACCCATGCAGCATGAATTTCTAGGAGTCTCTGTTCATGTCCAATAGCCCCTCTCTGTGTCACATCCAGCTAAAGATCATCCCACAATGCCACATGAAGACAGCAGCTGACTAGCTGGCAATTATCGACTCTTTCATGCTGAAAATGTATTTGTCCCAGGGGAATAAGGCAGCTGCATAATTAGCAAAAGCAGTTACAAAAAAAATAATTAGCTTGCTGAAAGCCCAAAGGGGGAAAAACTGTAATTTTTGCTTCAAGAGGCTGACTAATTATATGCCAAATAACAAAACAGAGATGCACTGAGAATCATCGAGAAATTCAATGTGGATTTTAACTTCATATTCTAGCTATAAGGGCTGCTGGCAGCCTAGCAACAAGGAGCATACTTGAGCATGCCAAAACCTCCCTCTGACTTAATGACACACCTCAGACTACTCTGCAAACCTCCTCCACCCCACTACACATTTGATTCTTGTATTACTAACCGATACAAACAAAGCCTAGCCAAAAAAATTATCAAGCAATTGAAGATAAACTCAAAGAAGCACTAATGAAACACAATATAGAAAGGTAAGTAAACATAAAACATACAAATTATTTTCATAGACTTAAAATTCACATTCTGACTAGAGTCAATTCATTAGATTTATTCATGGGATCAGAAAATGCCCCATTATTTTAACCACCTTTTCTAGTACACTTGAGAGTTTTCACCTCATTTGCGTCTCAGGAAGCATTCATTAAGGAATCTTCAACATTTTGCAGCATACTCGCTGTTCTCCAAATTATTCCCGATACACAAAAAATGCTGCTGCAGTTGCTTTCCTTTATTTGCATCTTCAGTGACCTGCTAGAAGAGACTTTTCCCAAACAGGAGTCTCAGAGCTAAGAGACCAGTTTTAGTCATCTTCCTTCTTTCACCAGTTCTTTTGCCATATTTCACCACTTTAGAAGCTGCAGTTGCCTTCCCACCTGCCCAGTACTGCTACGTTCTGCAGTAACTCAGGTTTGACTATCACGTTCAAGTCTTACTGTACTGAGCACGACTCCAGCGCTCCTGGGCCAGGGCTCAGTTACGAGTGACACTGTAGCCAACAGCAGCTTGCTCGTGGTTACCCACCTGAGAAGTACAGATTCACCATACTCACCCATAAATCCACATAAAAAAAGCTAATACTTGATCTTTGCTTGTGAGCTGAGAAGTCACGGTATCGCTTCAGTTAACCCTTCCATATCAAAGCCATGCATTAACCCTAAACAACAGAAAGCCCTTCCCCAAGGGGCGAAGCGTGTTCCTGTTCAGCCAGGTCCATTCTGCAGCCAGTACGCACCCAACACGGGGAGCAGCGCAGGGCAGAAAACCCAGCGCGAGGGAGCTGAGCCTGCTCCTTCCACAGGGCCATTCTACGCTGCCGAGGGCTTACAGACTGCAGTCTGCATAAACACTCGCCATTCCGCCTCCCAGAAACTCATGCAGCCGGCACAGAGCTCGAAATCGTACGCGCTAGCTATAGAGAAAGACAAACACAAGCATTTAAGACTGAGTATAACTCCACCATCTTGCCTGAAGTCACCTGATCCAGGCCCGACAACGTGAAGGTTAAAGCGTTCGTAGTGTTTGCACACTTTACCACCGCTACAGGCAACGCCTGGCGGCGTGACCATCCAAAAGGAGTGCTACTAACGGGAACGGAGAGACATCCTCACAATCAATGCCGTCCTCTGCCGGACTCGAAGGATTAACAAGACCGAGACGGCTCTTTCCCAAGAAAGGCGAGTCTTGTGGATGCGCAGAGTTTATCAGCGTCTTCCCTGGTGACTGACAACCACTGAAAGTGTCACCTTTGTTCATCGGCTGCAGGAGGTGTCAGGGACACAAGAAACCCGACAGACTTCGCTTGTCTTTAGGTCATAACAAACTTGTGACCATGGGTGAAGATAAGCCTCCTCCGCTGGCTTACACAACCTCAAAAAGATAAACTGAGAGCTGCACAGAGCTGTTGACGCATGAGATACGGTGAGCACAGATGCTGCATTCGTGCTGTGCTCGGAGGGCGAGGAAGAAGGAACAAACCAGCCTGTAACACTATGGGAAGCTGAACCCTCCCCCCAGACACATAGAGAAAAGATATTAATAATGGTTTCTCATTGTTAGCTTCACAAATGAGAACTACTTCAAACTTAACTCATGCAACCACAGACCTATTCTATTATTAGGGAAGATGAAAAGACTCTGGCAGAGCGATGGGAGATCCTATCCTTGCCACACCTTGCTCTCTTGGACCCCTTAACGCTCCTCCACTCTCCCCAAATCCCTTTCCCCCAGGCTGCTACTTGGTCTCAATGTCCACACAGGAGATTCAGCAGAGGAGAAATGCCAACACACACGCTCTAGGGATTGCATCCAGCCACAGCGTGAGCAAGGACAGCGAGACATCAGCAGACCAGGTGAAGCGGAGCGAGGAAGGCAGGAGTACTTGCGTCTGGAAGCACAAAAATCCTGTTGATGGAGTCAAGGACAGGAGATGGGGCGTGCAAGGTCTCAGACACTGCACATGCGAGGAAGTTAAATCTTCAAATTTATCAAAACAGTGACAGAGGAAGGGGTATTACAAGTAATTCTCAATGAAGCCTCAAACTAGCAGATCTAATACACGTAGATGCTTTACTTGCACTTATATAAAAAAAAAAGTGTTCTTATGGAATCCTTCCATTGGCAATTTTAAAACAGGTGGTTTGCTTTCTTGGAAAGAGATGGCACTAAGAATTGTCTGTCCAGAAGAGGTCATTCCCATGGTCCCATCTTGCTTTTTCTATGTTTTCCACAGTGCCAGCAGCCTTGAATCACATCACAGCATGTGCTAGGATGTTCAGTCTAGAGACCAGAACCACCTCTCAAAACCCAGGGACCAGCAAGTGATGTCCCATGCTGTTCTGGGACACGTGGATGCTAAAATGATTGCACAGCTAAAACTTGCATATAAATTAACTCTCGTTTCTTGCTCTTCACTGAAGTTTATTCTTACATGTATCTCACCTGTTTCATACTGCATACTCTTCTAATCAGCTGTGACATACCTGATTTTCCACTAAGATCACCTTCATCTGGATCAGAAAAAGCCCTCTGTAAACTTAGCTCTAAATTTAGCTAGGGACACATTAAGCTCCAACATCTTTCCCCCTCCCCCTAGAGAAGAAACCCAACAGAAATCCCACCCACAGCCACCACCTCACCAGAGTATGTGTTTAAAAAGACGATGTAGCAACACATATCTCACTGCAGAGCACAGGTCTGCCTCCTCAAGCTCCAGACAGCAGCCATCTACATAACACAACGATGCGTGTGAAAGCCCATTCTATTCCACTATTAGTCAAACAAAAATTCTACCTTAGCCTATCCAAGTGGAAAGCAGAGAAGGTGTATCAGAGGTCAGCTTGTTTCAGTTTGAGTTTGGATTTCAGAACACCTAGAGGTTGTAAACCTCAAGAAGTTTGCTAAGGGATTAAATATTTACTTGCCCCCCTTTTCAAAAAGTACAAGGACATTTGTTTCTCAACTGCACTTTGTCACTGTAAGTCTAATCTACCTATGCAGCCCACTCTATGCCAAAGCATAATTTTAATCCATTCCTTCAGAGGAACCTGCACTAGGTCTTCATCATTCCCAAACACACATGAGAATATCAATCACATTTCTGAATAATCCAAAATATAACTTCAGAATTTTCAAATAAGTCAATTTTATTATTTCTTGCAGGGATGAAGTTTACTGTATTTTAAAATGGATACGGCAAGAAGAATGGTGCCAACAAGCGAAAAAGATTTTTCTTCCAATTTAAAAGAGCAGAGACTTGTCTGCTCTCTTGGCTTCTGAGAGCACGGTGGGGAAGAATGAGGCCATCACCTCTCCTGCTCTTGGCCTTGCGGAGCGTGCGAGCTTCATAGGAACCTGCAGCACTGAACTCGTGTTGTTGTTCTCTGCTCTGCTCAGCTGTTGGCAGAAAGATGAATTCCCTCACCAAGAATTCTCTCAAAAAGCTATTCCTAAAAAATGAGCGATACTTATTAAAAATACTTTCCAGCTCAGAAGCTTATCTGTAACAAAAGCAGTAACAAATCACTTGGTTTTCAAGTAAACAAAATATTAGTCTCAGACAAGACAGAATTAAGATTCTGATAAGGGTCTTTGACTACCACAAACATACAAAGTACACAAACTTAGTAACTGCAAAACACAATCCCGAAATAGTATGATCTTGAAACGAACACTACTACATTAATATGTACACTTTCTGTGCTATTTAGGGCATTAAACTGAAAAGGCTTCTTCTCTTAAAATACTATTTGTTTTACCTTATGAAGAATTTAAAGACGCGCATGGACTTGAAATATGTATTTCCCTGATGACTCTCAAGAGGAAAAGAAGGACAGCTCTAACAACACCTTCTGTTCTCACAACTTATGCTTCATTCTCCTTCTGATACTACTAGGAAGACAGCAGACTAACTAAATACCAATCATCTTTGCTGCAAAAGCTACGTGCATACTTCTGAACAATCACCCACACTTGCTTTCCCTAACAGAATGCTTGCTCTGTGTCCGTTTGAACACCTCACCAACTGAAAATGGCTAAAGACACCAAAAAGAGAATACAAGCACTTCTACTCACCGCCTGAACTCTGGATCATGTTTCCAGATTTTTGGACCTCATCAAATTTCGTAAAAATTACATTCAACCTGTTTGAAAGTTAAAAGAAATACACAATGAACAGCTGAATTTGATTTGCAGGAATCTTCTAATTTAAGATGCTATAGGACAAATTTTGCTTTACCCAGTTCATTGGGAGCACTGTCAAAAATGTCAGTGTGGAGGGAAGTCACTTCGAAATTCAAAAAATAATCACAACATGCAACAGCTGATACGAAAAACTGAGCAACTGATACGAGAGAGATGTAAGAGATACAATCAGAAATACATTACTAGTGATGTGACATGTCTAATTGTAGATGCACTCCCAGTTCATTACCACTTTGCCTATCTTAACTCTTTGCCGAAATACCACAAAACACCCCCCAAAAAAACCTCTACAATTTGTCTTTGGCCGACACTGCTTTCCCATTCGTGTCACAGGCCTGGTGGAGCAGAAGATCCTTATCACATCACATTACTCCTCCACAGAGTTTATTACTTTCAGCCACGTCATGGCAGCAGATGTTTCCAGTGGAGAAAAAGAGGCACCAGCCCTGCCTCCCCCTACGTGCACCCCACCTCCGAAGCAGCCTCCTCCTCCCTCTGGGCACTGACACACTGCCAGCTACTCCGTCCTCAGGTCTGTGCTTCACCCCGCGACCTGAGGGTTGTGGCAAGATGCAGGGCAGCTTTCTTACTGCACCCAAAGTGGCAGAAGCAGAGGGACGGGGCTTTGGTTTTGGTGCGGCTTTTTGTTTTTTTGTTTTTTTTGTTTTTTTTTTTTAAATGAAGCCTTGGAACTGATGATATTGACTGTGGGTTTTTCTCTTTATGACAGCATTCTAAGTTGCATAAACACAGGCTACTCTGAAGTGTCCTCTCCACGCATGCAGAACATACAGGAAAAACACCATATTAAACCTGAAATCAGTTAACTACACATCCACAATAATTTTATTGTTTTTTTCAAAGACGCTGTGGCATACTTGGGCAAAGGTACAGGATGCACACTAAGTGAAACCTGAGTGTTCGTAGGACAAAAAAAGACAAACCTTGATCACAGGAAAAAATTCAACCATGCAGCTTCTGAAAGAAGGTAATAAAAAGCAGCCCAAAAATAGTGAAGACATAAGGACACTCTCAACTTACCGAGATTGGGGTAATCCTTTTTTACTGAGATCAGCCCTTACACGTTCACCAACATGCCTGTAAATTTCCACAAGGCTGTTTATTGCTGCATCTCGAACCTGAATGAGAGATATGAGAGAAATCAATCATCTTTATAATTTAAATAAATAAATCCCTGTTCTATGTCTTAGAAAGAAACTTGCATATTTCTCAACAACAGTTGCCACTAGACACATTACCGCAGAGTTCATGAAAGAGCTTCCATCCCTGCATTTCAGATATTAGCAGTATCAGCAGGTCTAATTTAATTAAAAAGGCAGTGAAGATGTAAGCTGAGAGGTTTCATACATAGCGACACATGGGCAGCTCGGCTGCCTTTGCTGAACTCCAGTCACTGTGTGCAACAGGTCTATTTACTGGATGAAAAAAAGCAAGGAGGGAGACATGCACAGACCTTATATTGCTAATACATTATAAAACAAAATGATTTTTAATGCCACCTTACAAGCATATGCTTTTGTGTTGATAACCAAATATGGAGGGAGGACTAATCAATCACCCCAGGCACCATGAACATTGCATGTCTTCCAAACTGATTTGCAAGAAATTGCTAAGCACGTCCTTCCCTCCACCAAACAGAAGAGCCACAAATCTGACTGAAGCGTCTCCTTCCTGTACTGAACCCCCTTTCCTTCACCAGACACAGCAGGCAGAGAAGATAAACTATCTGCTCTGCCGACAGAAATACCTATGGAGCCACGCACTTCTCAGAAGATGGCCTGGAAGCTACCAAAGCACCCGCACACATCGGGACCAGACTTAGGATGTTTTGTGGGCACAAGCTAGAACCGCCTATAGGTGGGAGTCCACAGGCAGGCACATGTATCCCGCTTCCTAGCCAGAAAATGCCTAACACTCATCTTATCCCGTTCTCCCGCTCCGGAGCCTTCCCATCCAACGGGTCAGTGCCAGTTTCCAAACCGCTGCCCTCACTCACGCCAGCCCTCGCTGGGCAGCCGTGCCTCCCTCCCACCTGCCCCCCAGCCCCGCACACCACCAGGCAGAGCTCCCGGGCACGGCTCGGGAGGGACCCTGCTGTCCCCAGCTCCTGGACATGCAGACCCTGGCCCACCCTCGTTCCCTGCCAACACACACCGGCAGCGGGGATAAGGCAGCCAGGCAGGCCAACACGCTCTGCTGTGCCCCTGCCCGCTCCAGCCACGGCACAGAGGTCCTCGCGGCGTGATCTGGAAGGCTTGACTCCGTGCGTAAGGTTAATCAGAGGTGTGGTTGCAGGACTGGGTAAATCCCGTACTGGGTAAGGCAAGGAGCCCCTGCTATCATACTTGGTTTAGCCTACTGCAGCAATAACAAAGCTTTAACGCTCAATTTTATTTTTGGGAAAATGGTCTCAGTTTACTGTTGTCATACCACATGCTCACTGGGTTACACGACTGCACTAGCTGAAAACAACAAAACCACTCTTTCTGAAAAGGGCAGTAATGGAAGAGCTTCCATGCCCACAACAAAAGGGATAAGCACCGTGGCTGACCTGGATGGATGAGCATATCTCCATCACCTCTCGCCAAGAAAGGACAGCAGTGACCAAGCACCGGGTCTCCGGAGCCCAGGCGGAGGCTCCGGCAGCACCGCAGCAGCCCTGGGACCCCCTGTGACAGCGACCCTCGTCCGAGCAGCATGGGGACAGGCTGCCCGGGGAAGAGGAACCAGACCCAGGAGAAGGGGCAAGAGATCAGCCTCATCTCCTCACCTCCCCCTGTAGCAGGGTGCTGCGGTAACGAGCAGTGCCAGGCACACCGAAGAGGCAGCGCGAAGGGATGGCGTGTCTTGGTGCCCTCTGACATGTGTGTCACCCATGCTGGAGGGCAACAGGGATACTCAAAAACTGCTCGCACACATGTTACTTGACATAAGCTTGAACCCTGCTTCCTGTCCCTTTCTTCTCACTAACCTCCCATACCTGCATCTAATTTCAGATTAGGTCCTGTCCAGGGCAAGACAAAAAGTATGCAAAAGTAACAGAGGAGTTTTTGGCATGTAAAATTCAACCAAAAGAGGGTAGATTTAGATTAGATACAAGAAAGAAATTCTTTACTTTGAGGGTGCTGAGGTTCTGGCAGAGTTTGCCCAGAGAGGCTGTGGATGTCCCATCCCTGGTAGCGCTCAAGGTCAGTTGGATGGGGCTTTGAGCAACCTGCTCTAGCAGAAGGTGTCCCTGCCCATGGCAGGGTGGTTGGAATGAGATGATCCATAAGGTCCCTTCCAACCTAAAACATTCTGTGATCCCATGTATTTTCATTTGTCTTGCATTGCTGATTTAAGGTTCCTATACAGCTTGCTGTCCCTCCACCCCGTATTCAGGATCTCCACATACACCTCCTGGCAGTGCATGTGACCAGGCTGTCCAACTGGTCCCATTCGCCCTCCCCACCCAGACTGGTTCTTTTCCGAGGGTGAAGGGTGCTACACTGAGCCCAGAGGGATCCCTGCAGCATCCCCTGAATTCGGGCTGTAAGGCACAGGCGCTCCCTTCCCACAAAGGTTTCCTGCTCTGTTCACCTCATCTGCAGATTCATGTTGTTCTGTGGAACTCTTGGAGTAATTGATGTGCTAGTTTAGGCCTACTTCAAATCACACCTCTTCAAAACCAGCCACAGGCTCTTCGTGAACACCACTGTTCAGGGTTCGCCACCAGCAGCACAATTCCCTAATTTACCAGCCCGAAGGCAGAGCCCCGCTCACCAACAACGCAATCAGCACAACCTTGAGACGTGACTCCCAGCAAAAGCTTACCTGGCTGTTTGGATCTCCAAGTAAGTTACATATATGTGGCACTATCTTACTCAGTGTTAAGCTCTGAGCTCCAGATCTGGGAATGAAGAACAAAAAAGCAGTGTGAATCACACAGCAGGCTTGTGTACATAACGTGGGTTTGCAGGAGGTTCCGACTTACGCATTGAGCGTTGCAATAAGGCAGAGGCAAATCCCTTCTCTCGTCCGGAAATTCTTGTGTTTGAATCCTCCCAGCATCCTGTCCCACACGTACTGGGGAAGACAAAAGAAGGTGAGACAGGAAAAAGGGAGGTGGGGGAAGAGACAGATTCTTTCTTCCAGCAGACATACACCGTAACACCTCCAGAGCTTCAATATAAGCTTTACACCCGTCCACGCAGAATAGGACAGCAAGTAGAAAGACACTTTTAGATCTAGTTCTTTGCTGTGTGCTGCCTTCACAGAACCTCCCCACTAGCTAAAATAATGCTTCTGCTGACAGCAAGCAAGTACCTTCCAAAGACCCTGAACAACTGCTCCGGCACCCACCCAGCCCATCCTTGGGGAAACCCACCGACACTCACACTCCCATGTGCATCCTGACACGCAACAGCATTCTCAAGCAAAGCAGATAGCTCATAATGAGGCGTATGGAGATGAAGCCTTTTCAGACACAGAGCCACAGGAGAAAACCCTCTGACAGAAAGAAGTTCTCTCTTTAAAGCTGTCAGTCAGTCACTCACGCTGCTAAGGGCTGTCGAGCATACCTGAGGGTTAGCAGCTTGTTCCATGATTTTTAGCAGCAAGGTCTGATCCTGCTCCCTCACCGAGTCCTTAGAGTCTCCCAGCCTATCAAGCAAACTTGGCAGCACTGAGGAAAGAAGACAGGAACATCCAAATCCCTCAGACGGAAACTACGGCAGTGGCACAGCCTCTCTGCTCTGCCCCTGCCTGACGGAGGGACGAGCCCTCCCACCCTTCAGCAGAGCCCAAAGCCACCAAGAGCCTCCCGGGTGCTCTCCTGGGGAGAGTGGCAGCTCTCTGTGCAAGGCCAGACGGGATCCCACCAGAGCGACAACGACATCCCCCCCCCCTCCCCACAGACCCCTTACCTGTGCCAATCTGGGCCTTGAAGCGATCCTGCAGGCGGGACACCAGTGCCGAAAGGATGTCGATCCCCAGGAGGACGACCTGCGAGCAGAGGACAGACGGCTCTGAGCGCGCAGCCCTTCGCCCCCAGGGGCTGGGGCCCTTCCCCGGGCGGGGGGCTGCGCAGACCCACGCAGATCTCCCTCGCACGGCTTCCGACAGGCCAGCCGAGTGCTTTACAAGCAGAAAACCCCCCAAGCTCCTGCTCCCTGCGAGATTTAAGAGGCAAAATTCACTGCCAAGAACTGGACAGAGCCAACAACTGTAACTGGTGCTCAGCGATACATTTGCACGTACACGCAATGTAGATACCGCCACTTGGCACGACAATTTCAGCATTTGCTGAAACATTTCTAATTAATTGCAATTGTTACACTAATAACTAGAAAACGGTGTGCACTAGCGGCTGCCTAATTACGCACTGGCAGAAATTAAACCCAACATTTTATGGCAGAATCGAAACCTGGGGAAAGGCACCTTGTTTGGGAGAAGCTTCAGGGCAGGCTGCTGAGCAGAAAACCCACTCCGGTTAACTCCTTCTGTTAACAGGACAACACCAGTGCTTCGGATCTGAACATGCCGTGCCGCTCCTGTACGCAACACTGGCGAGGGGCAACACCTGCAGGGGCAGGTCACGACAGCTCTCAGTCACCTTCCGCCGAGGCCCTGCGGTTCGCAACCCCTGGAAGCGTTACGGACAGCCCCGCTCCCGGCACGTACATAATATCCATATGTACGATATCCATACGTACGGACGCGGCTGCTGCCGGGAGCCGCGCCGGACAGCAGGGGGCGCGCTCCGCCGCCACCGCCCGGCGCGGCTGGCCAGCCCCCTATGCAAATAGACGCCCGGCTGGCGCAGAGCACTCTGGGTAGCGCCGCCGCCGTCGACAAAAAGGCCGCAAACCGGAGCCGGAGTCGAGACAGAGACGCCGCTCTCCAGGCCGCGCCCGAGCGCAGCGCGCCCCCGAGCCGGGCGGCGGGGGAGCGGGTCCGGCGGCCGCGCCTGCCCCTCGCCCTCACCGAAGGCGCGGTTCGCTTTCCCCTAGCGGCGGCTGCGCAGAAAAGCCCAGTAACCATCCTTATCTCGGGGTTGCGCGGCTGCTCGATGAACGCGTGGTGAGGGCAGCACTGCTAACGCCTGAAACAACACTGCAGCGCCCGCCTCGCGCGCGGCGCAATTTTTGGAACCTCGCACCGCGGCGCGTGCCCGGCGCGTTCGCCCCCACCACGGCTGCTGTGCTCGCCCGGCCGCCTTGCCCCCTCCCACCGCCACCAGCAGCGCTCCGCATAGGGGACGGGCGGCCCACGCGCCACCGGCCCTTGCGAGCCACGCTCCGGTCCGCGCAGAAAGGGTCTGGTTCCAGCGCGCGGGCGGGGTGTGTTAGCGCCCCCTCAGGCCGAGCTCAGCCCCAGCAGCAGGGGACTGCCCGCCGCGGGACCTCCCCAACACCGCCGCCCCTGCACAGCCCCTGCGCTCCTCTCCCGCCACAGGAACAGGTCCGTCAGCCGCGCCACTCCTCGTAACATCTTTTTAACGCGCCGTCTCTTCCTCCACCGGCCGGGAAGGGCGAGGGGAACCCGGCCCTCGGACGCTGAAGGAGCCACATGCACCGCGCAGGCACAGCCAGCTGCCCCGCACGCTGCCCCCAGCAGCACGCAGCACCGACGAGCTAAGCCTCCCCGGACTTGTTGCTGTTGTGCTTATGGAAACGGAGAGCTCGTGAGCACAGGGATTACAGCGGCAGCTTGGACAGCTACTGAGGGGACAGCCACGGGGGGTGAGCGAGTGCTGCTCCCTCCCGTGCTGGGAGGCACATCAACCCCAGTGTGCCACCTGCCTCAGACTGCTGACTGGGAGAGCAGAGGTGGGAAGCTGAAATTGTGTACGGACTGGGATCCAGCGGATCTGTTAGAGACAGACAACAGAAAACCCGGGGCATGACGGGTGAACGCACACAGAATGGGTTGAATTCCAGCCCTTGCTCCATCGGACTGACCGCGCTGCAGAGCTCACTACAGCCAACGCCAAGCGGTTACTCCAGCGCTGCCCAGATCGGCACAGGTCGACGAGCAGGAGGGGCAGCTGTCAGGCGGGGCCGGAGCAGCCCTGGGCCCTGTCAGCGGCTGCCACCTCACAGCACACCCCTCCCCGGGGAAGCCAGCCTGCGGCACGGCACCACGCCGGGGCACAGTAAGGGCAGCTCTCCACCCGAAATTCCACACAACACTGCAGTGCCGATAACTGCGGAGCCGTTCCAGGCCTCCAGATGGGCACAAGTCTCAGTTCATGCTCCAGGGAAGGTCGGGCTCAACCCACCAGCATCTCTAGCAGCACAGAGGCCCCCAGCACTCAACCAAGAACATACCAGGTCAGCAGCTGCTGCTTTTAGTCCCGGCTTTATACAGGCCCCACAAAGGGTGGCCTCAGGGCTCCCAAACCCACTGCAGAAACACAGAGGCACAGCCCCAGGTCTGCGGCTATGCTGCTTTGCTTAGCTGACTCCGGAGGTTCCCCAAGACAGTGAGTAAAGCAATTTGTGCCAATACAGCTCTGTTGGCATCTGCTGCTGCTTTGTAATGTCTCAGTACTTTCCATAGGAGCTAAGGGCTGTCAGCAAGCCCTTCTCCTGCCTCCCTCCAGCTGCCAGGTCTCAAGGCACCATCATTCCCAGTAAACAAGGCCCTTGTTAGTTCCAAGGATGCAACACAGCCTTTCCCAATACAGAAAATACTATTTTTTTAAGAAGTCATCAAAAACTTACTTCAAAGAAGTCAAAGCATCTGCCCTTTAATACCTGGGTGGTGCCGAAAGGCCTGCAGGCATCTCCACATATCAGAGAGCAGCCAGACTACCACCATCTGCTCTAACAGTAAATGCTCACCAAGCATGGTGGACAAATGCATCCAACACAGCCTAAAACAAGACACACCTAAATGCACTCCCATAAAAGGGCAAGAAAGCAAGCTGCACCATCCAGCACCAGCTGACCCAGCACAAAGTGACCAGAGTGAATCACAGCCTGGGGCTACCACAGCAGCCAGCACCAGCACAGCCACTCCGGAATGCGGCAGACAAGGGACAAGCCCTTTGCTCCGCTCCGCACCGTGCCCGTGCAGCAGAGACGCGCACGCTGCGGTACAAACTCAGACCCCGTGTCCGTTGCAGGGAGCCAGCAACAGGCTGAGCAGCACCTCCCTGCCGACTGGCTCCCTACCGGACCCTCCACGCCTGGCAGCCTGGGACCCGCGTGGGAATGCTGCAGGCAAAGAGTCACCAGCTTGCTTCATGCTCAGTTTCCTCATCTCCAGCAGTCTGGTGACACAGCCTGGCCATCTCACTTTGGAGTCTGTCTGTGAGGTCTTTCTTGGATAAGAGGAGGGAGGTGGAAAAGCATAAACTTCGATACCTCAAAGTGCAAAAAAACTCATGAGAAGACAACCAGGTTTTTTGAATACTTGCTTTTCTAATCTTTTGGATTCATAAACAAAGACATAGCGAAGCACTTGCATACTTTAAGTAAACTTAATATTTATGAAAGAGGAGAACGCTTCAGGCTACATACTGAGAAGCTTGAGACAAGCACTGATGTTCTTCTACCTCAGTGACTGATGACTAGTGCTAATCAGTCAGACAAGGAGCAGCTCTAATTCCTCAAGATATGAAACATCCACCACAACTGAACCGGGCACCCAAGACCAAGCAATAGCTAAAGTTAGCTGACATTTGCAAATTTAGGTTTGAAGTCAGGTATTTATTTTGGGTCAGGACAGCAGTAATAAAAACTCCTGGCAGATACAGAAACATGAAATTAAGTTTATGAAATACTGACTGCAGTATTCCACCTGCACACGAGTATAACCAGATCCACCCTGGAGGAGTCCATCTCCTCCTCCTGCCGTTCCAGCAGTTAACATTTCATGTTCCAAGGCAGGATCCCACCCGCACTGGCAACGCCAGTGCATCGCCCCAGCCCAACGACCCTAGCACAGACACTGGTCATGTGAGCTATTCTCTACAACACTGTTTGCAAAACCAACACCAGCAAACAAGGTGGCTGCAACAGTAGCACAACTGGTTTTACTGGCATCACTACAAGCTGAACATGGGAAGACTTCAAATGGTTACATTTTCCAAAATATCACAGAAATCTGTCTGTAGATGATGACAAATAAAAGGGGCATGTTTGCCACTCCCAGAGATTGTGGTCCATACATCCAAACCAAGCAGCCACTCTCTCGAGGCACTGCTGTATTGAATGGCAAATCGCGGGTGGTATCTCATGGCTCTAGAGAAAGAGCCCAGGAATAACTACTTAATGTGGGAATCAAATTTTCCAAACAGAGTAACCTTACAGTGACTCTTCTTCTGTTTTAAGACACTGATGAGAGGCCAGGCATCTGTTTTAGATTTAGAAGAATGGGAAAGAGCTACAGAAACCTTTCAGAGGATTTTTCTGCCCTCCTATGCAGCTGATCAGAGTTATTCTACCCAGAGCAGGGAATTACGCTAAGCAATACCAGATCAAACACAGACAGTGCCTATGGCTGAGAACAGTCACAGCGGGTCAGGAACATCCCTGGCACTCTGTTCTTCCCTAGCAGGGAGGCCAAATCCTGCACACTGGAACATATCAGCATCAAGGGGCTCCTTACAGCACAGCATGCAACTGTTCAGCAAATCAGACTAGCAGCACATTTAACAGACCTGACAGGATTTAAACCACGTAACAGCTTTCATTTCTGTATACCTTTTCCCCCTCTCTCCTGCCTCATGCTTGAGGACCTTTTCTCTTCTCCTGGCTGTACATCCAGAGATACCTGGCTCTTCCCTCCCCACTGAGAATCCATCCCTGCTGTACACTGGCCCATGACAACCGCCCTCTCTAAGGGTGGTGATGCCCAGGCTGCTCACACTGTCTCTGCCGTGCCACTGTCAAAGGAAAATCCAGGAGGTGCCGACTGCCCTGCGCATCTCCACTCAGACAGGTTCCCACATCTCCGCTACTCATGGTCTCCCCTCAGTCCTAGGCTCTGTTCAACACCGTCCTGAAAGTTTATCTTCCCTGCACCTCCACGCCAATACCAGCCTGTGCTCCCGTGACCCTTGCCAGCCATCTGAGTCTGACAGCCAGTACTACCGCAGAGTCCCCACACTACTGTCCCAGCCACCTGAGCCTCTGGCAAATGCCTCACTTGTACAACACAAGGAGCAACACAACTTCGCACAGGTCTCCTGGGACTGGAGAGCAGGGAAGAGTGCCATCAGCCTGCCTCTCTAATCCCTCCACTATTCCAACACAACAGAGCTCAGAGCACATCTCAGCACTGTTAAACTACCACTTGTAAAAAAAACATCAAGAACAACCATCTACGAATTAAGGACCATTGCTCACCCCAAAATTCAGAGGACCAGCTTATTTGAAGGCAGCTCACCCAGCCTACAATGGTGTAGCACTGTGGGACAGTTAGCAAGCCCATGTGACAAGTGACAGCCTGGCAGGGCTTTCGGCTGGACTGATGGAGATGGCTGAACCAAAACACCCAATGAAACCACCAGCACTTGTAAAATGAGCAAAAACCTGGTTATTCAAGATTCTCCTTCGTTTACAGACCTGGGAACAGATCATAGAATCATTAAGGTTGGAAAAGACCTTTAAGATCACCAAGTCCAACTTGCAACTCAGTAAATAATGCATAGCTCTAGAGTGAAATAAATCCGGAAGGACTAAGTTCATTTATGTTTGATTCAGAAATTATCACTACAGGCACGTATTTTTACAACTACTGTTAGGACAGAAGGGCACCTTTCTTATGCAACAGCAAAACACCCCCAAGAACTATTTTCTGGATCCAGCAAAAAAGCCAACAAAAATCCAGTTGTCTCCTGATGTAAGAGCTAGAGACTTGACAGAATACATAAGAAATTCAAAGCAATTCAAGGAAATGCACCACAGTGCAAGAAGTTATCGCTACAGAAATTCCACACAGAAAAATGGGGGGATTCTTAACAGAACACAGTCATTCTGAAATGTGGACATGGCTTCCAGGAGAGCTGACAATTACATCCCAGGTGAGAGAGCTGGAGCAAGTCAGCCCCCAGCCACAATGCTCCCTGCACCTGCTCAACAGAATTGAAGGGGTGAGCTCTCAAGAGTTCCCAAACTGAAGCACAGGAAGTTCCGTCTGAACATGAGGAAGAACTTCTTCCCTCTGAGGGTGACGGAGCACTGGAACAGGCTGCCCAGGGAGGTTGTGGAGTCTCCTTCTCTGGAGATATTCAAGACCTGCCTGGACAAGGTCGTCTGCTGCCTGCTGTAGGTGACCTTGTTTCGGCAGGAGGGTTGGACTAGATGACTCACAGAGGTCCCTTCCAACCCCGAACATTCTGTGATTCTGAGTAACAAATTCACCCTCTTTTGCAAAGATTCTGCACTGGTCCTTCCGTGGTTGTGCACAACCCTGAGGAGAGGGAACAGCATATAACTATGGGGCTCTGCCCACAGGACACAGAGAGAATCACAAGTCGTAGAGTCACTGCTGTGGAGCACAGGTGGCTTTTCTAGCCTGAGCAAGGTCAAAGCTCCAGACAGCACAGCAGGTAAATAACTACTGACACAAACTACAGTCCGTGCTCAGTCTCCAGGGAAACAGCACTCGTGGTAATACATCAGGAGACTCTGCAGTTCAAGGTAGAGTCTCAATTACCCCAAACCAGCAGCAGCAAACGTTGTTTCAGAAAGGCAGTCCTGTTTTTGCAGCACCTTACAGGTACAGATCTCTGTATAGCAGTATTCAATGCTCAGTGTCTTCACATAAAACAACATCAAAACATCTGCACTACCAACTGCTATTGCCTTTGGTTCCTCACCACAAAGCAGTTAAGTATCTTAGTCACAAACACTGCCACTATTCTGTGCAGTTCCATTGCCCTCAGCTGCGCAATTACAGCCAGGTCCTCAGCCAGGAAGGAAAAATGAATGTAGGTAGCTCTGTGAGCACTGATGAGATCATGCTGTATGCATCAGCTGGGGATCAGGCCCACCACATCCTTGAATGAGCTTGTAGCTTTGGTGACAAGTTGCATGTCAGGAGTTCAAGGCAAAATGAAGCATTGTACAATGAGTGCTAGGATCTCTTACAGAAAAGCAACAAGAATATGTCAGGAAAAGGAAAAAAGCCATTGCAATGCCCTGCTTCATTTTTCATGGGAAAACTGAAAGCCTTTATTATGGCAACGAGTAAATTGCTAGTGTAGCAATGTGCCTTATCAACAGACCAGGTTGGTTTACCTCAGAAAAGTGCTTCCCACTCCAGTTAGAGGCAAAAGCCTGCTGCAGTGCACAGAGAAAGCAAGAAATCACACCAGTAATCCGCCTTTAGGCAGACCATATTAGCTGGAGCACCTCAAAGCTCCCAGCACAGAAGCACTGACCCCTACAGGAATAGAAAGTGCTCAGCACATTTTAAAACTGAAACAGGAGTGCTTCTGAGGGTTTGGACAGCAACTGCAAGAAAACAGGCAAACACAGAACCTAGCAGATCATCACCAACAGTCCTCGCTGCTCCCTTAGGGCTCAAGAACTGAAGAGAATGGGAGAGCTGGGAGGATGTGAGTTGTGAGAACGCGGAGGATGCTCAAATATCCAGCTACCCCCCTTGACCACCAGTTCTCACGCTTCTGAACACCTGCACTTCCCGATTACACCACTAAATATAAGCTTTCACGAGGCACAGCAACCCTGCAAAGCAGTGATGACAAGCCACATGGACAGCCTCATGAGGGGGCACCAGTAGGTGCAAACACAGCCAAGACCCACCAGCTGCTGGTAACGTGAAGAAAAGCTGGGGATCTCTCAGGGAGGCCAAGCAGCTGCTGTGGTGAGGAGCTGACTTCAGTATGGTAGAGGGTAGTTACCAGATGCTGACATCTCTTGCTAGATCGCAGCTAATGAAGCTTTTTTCTTGCCATGTTTGGGAAGAAAAGAACATATGCAATTAAGAGTGTAATAGCCTTTTCAGTAGCCACAGCCTTTACAAAGCTCTGGAAACACCCCAGGATCTGAAGCTGCCACAGCAGTTCCCAGCCCTGTGCAGTCAGACTGCCTGCTCGGCACTTACCATATGCTCCTACACGCTTGAGAAGGGGCTCCAGACATAATCCACAGCAGCCTAATTGTACAACAAAGTGCACTGAGAAACAGAGAAGAAAGGTTCAAGATCCCTTTGTTAGCTGCAGGAAGACAGACAATAGCCCAAGTAAGTGGAGACAGACGCTGAGGAGAGAAAGGGGCCACCAGTGGCAGGAGGGAATGCCTCCTCCAGAGGAAGGCATCACTTCAGGAGGAATCCTACTCTTGCCAAGCTGCTGCTTTAGCCCACTGAAATATTTCCACCCAGAAGAGACTGGCAGAGCTGAAGCTCTGACCAACTAGCCACCCGGAAAGCCTTTAACAGCCTTGTAACACAAGAGCAATGGCTTCTACAGCCTAAATTCCAGCCTCAGTAATTACCAAAACCCTACCTGGAATCCCCCTCAGCTTCTACCTGAAGAGTCCTCTCTTCACTTTCCATTGCAAAGAACTGCTGGAAAGTGCTGCTAGCAGTGTAGTGCTCTAACAGCCAAGTAAATACACAACTGATTTTATAGTTCCCAAAGAGCCCAAAAGGTTCAACTGTTTAGAAAGAACAGCACAAAGTACTACTCTGGAAAGTGCCGTTGAAGAAAAGGTGAAAGTCCGACTACACTTCACCACAGAAAGAGGCTCCTCACATTCTTATCACCTACAACTATAAGACAATATAAACTTGCAGCCAAAAGAAAACCACCTCTCAATGCAGACAGACACAACCTGTAGCGTGAGGCTAGGACAGAGCTGGCTGTCCCAGCAGACAGCAGAAACAAGAGAATCCAAGCAAAGCTTCCCATTAAAAAATCCAGCATGCAAAAACTAAAACATGCTCTTGCAGCATGTCCCGCAGATCTTCAGGCAAGTTTTACATATGACAGGCCCAACAAGTGCTGTTCATAAATCAAGGACGGCTCTTCCGGTGCCTAGCATCACAAAAGAAGAAAATTTCAAAACCTTGCATGACAAAACTAAAATTCAGGGTTTCGAGAGATTTCAGAAAAGTGGGACTCATACATGCAGGAAAGAGCCAGATGTGCTGAAAAGCACAAAGAAACCAGCCTCTGGGACTAAGTAGCATCATTTTCAAGTACGGAGGATCTCTCAACACATGCTGCCCTTCTCTGTGGGACCTACACCTTCTCCTCCCATCCCCTCCAGGCTGGTGAAGCTGCAGTGACCCATGCGGTATTGCCAAGCGCTACCCTCAAGGGAAGTCTTCAGCAGTACATCACAAGGTCTTCCTTCACAGATGAGCATCGGAGAGGAGACAGTGCGTTTAACACACCTTTCTGACCCTCAGGAAACCCCAGAGGATGAACCGTAGAGGCATGGGTTAAAATACTTCTCAGTCTCTCCTACACCAGTGAGGGGTGCACCTGAGCTAGATCTAACCCAGCATCTGCAGAAGCCACAAGATCTAGCACAGCCCATAGAGCAAACGTGATGCTTCCTACAGCTTACTATTCAGTACTGTCAACACAGGTCAGTGAAGACAGAGCTACTGGTTTAAGCTGTTGACTATATCAGTTTCTTCTTCTCTCATCACCCCAAGGTACAGTTAAATGCTGTTTTTCAATGCATGTCAAACAACTGAAAGGGAAAGCTCCCAGAGGTTTACTATCAGTGCTATACCAGTGACTCCAGCTGAAACCAAGACCCCAGAAAACCAAGTGCCACAGGAACACAGAAGGAGACAGACCCAGTCCTCTCCTGCTCACCCAAGTGTGCCACTGAAGCTATATTCAGACCTCACATCAGCAGATATGCACCAGTGCCCATCTGCAAGCTAGGCAGCTGTCACCATGCACCCTCTGCTTGAGCCATCATGTCATCCTGCAAGGGGCCAAGGACATTCGACTGAAGTGACATGGCTGGCCCAGGCCTAGCACCCTGCAGACCTCCTAACACAGCTTCAGGCTCAGCAGCCCCAACTGGTCTGTAACCCACACAAGCCTCTCAACTATGGCTCTCTTGCACCCAGATCTCAGCACAGTTCTTGAGCAAGTCAGGCACCACTTTTAGTATCTTTTAAGTCCTGGCAAGTAGGTATCTTCCAAGAATTTGATCTATCTGGTCCAGGGAACAGCATCCGTATTGATAAAAAGATTTTGTCCCTGCCTATTTAAAAGCTAATGCTAACTTTGAGCGCAATGCTTTCCACACTCTCCAGAACCAAACCCCACACGCCACTTCACACACAGGAAATAAGCAGTCTTCTTCCTAAACATTTTCCTCTCCTCAACTCCTTTTGACCTATGCATCTGTCCCTTTGCCTTTTTGGCTGTCATCACTGATGTCTGGAATAACAGCTGAAGCATCACTCTACTGAGCTCTCACAAGAGAGTAGAACATCTGTTTTCCTCTCAGACTGAAAACAGATGCCTTTTTAGTTGTTTCCAACAGACACTCAATTATATGACAGCACAGCGAAGCACAATGCATCCAAATTAGGGCACACCCTTGGCCACACTGGTGCATGGCGTGTGGTCAGAAACCCAAAATGCTTTTGCAGCTTCAGGCAAGCTACCTGTCCACAAACATCTAGTGTCTGAGACACCCAGACGCAGGGTAGATTTCTTGCCTTAGCACTGCGAGGCTGCAGATGTCTGCAGAGCTGTTGCAGAGCAGGACACATGCACCAAGTGCTATGTGCTTGCACTGCAGTTGAGCTGTGTACCTGTGGGTTTTCTAACAAGCTGTATAGAAAACCCACCCGTGTACATACAACACTCCACATCATCCTACACACCTGATATTCCAGGTCTGAAACAGGTGACAGTCATCACCACAGGACAGCTGGAAAGAGTGATACTGGCTGTTCTAGTCCTGTTGGAAACCCACTGCTACAAAAAACTCCTGCAATTGGCCCTCATGGAAGCCCAGCCACAGGCAGACCTAGGCAAGCAGCCTGGCACTAGCTGGTTCAGAATCCAACTTCAGACACAAGGGTGGGCTGATACTGGTAAGGCTCAGCTCGGTCAGTACCCATGCTGTGTCTGTTCCACGGCTGAAGCACTCCAGTCTCCAGAGCCGTTGAACTGGCAAAACACTTTACAGGGCGGGGTGGGGGGAACAAACAAAAAAACCACCTAAAGGGAAGGGAATTCTTCATCCTGCATTGCTTGAAGGTGCCAGCACTTTCCTAAGGGAACAGAACAAGCCATCTGAGCAGCGGATTGCACAAGTGGAAAACCAACTGGAAAAGTAGAGGGACAAACCACATACATTTTGGCTTCTACATCCAGCTCTAGAAACACATTCAAACAAGTCAGACAAACAGTTCCTATCAATGCTCTAGCACTACAGCTACACAAACAAGCATCCCTCATGCTAGAGGCTTCCACAAATTCTTGTGGATTAATACAAGAAAGGAATTAATTAAATGTTCAACTATATCATTAGCTCTTGGATTGTCTTAAATGGAACTCTTTGAGAAACTGAAATACATCAGAGGAACAGAAGCTATAAATGTAACGCAAGAAGCCACTCTGTTCAGCCCAGCCCATGCAAACAGCTGACACCCCTGGAAAGCACAGACCAACCAAGCAGGTACCTCCTGCGCAGGCCCCATTCACCTTTTCGAAATGTTTTTACCAATTTCTTCTCTCCTTCACAATTCCCATCATTATTTTTGAGATAACAAAGAACAAGCTGAATGAAGTGTGATTTTAGAAGATCCAATGCCTTGCTTTGTAATTCTGTTATTTTCTCACTGAACACTTGTTAACAAGAATCAGCCCCCTAACTTTATGCTGAACAGGATATTGCATTTGTGCAAGCAGTTAACAGCACAGCATACCTTTATAAAAATAAAAAAACTTCAGAATCCAAATACAGCTTAGTAAAAAAAAGGCTGTGTCATGCTTCACAGGGAGGGTGAGTTTTTTTGCCCCATCATTGCAGAAACTTGAAGCAACACTAAAAAGCAACTTTGAAGAAGAATAAACGCAACCTGCTGAATTCAAGTTACATTTCACTGCAGAGGAGAAATGGAACAACAATTTTCCAAGTTTTTCCAAATTGTTCCATCTAGTTAAAATCAACAAATTTTGTTTAAAAAACAGACATATTTGTAATTTGCCAAGGAAGAGATTCAAGAGACTCAGCTGTCCCTGGTCATCACAGGCAGGTTCAAAGGTGGATTTATTTATTTACTTTTGTCTCCAAGAGATTGCAAGGGAGGTTTGGTGGAATTTTCTGAACCACAAATTAGGTTCCAGCTTAAACTAAAATACATAGCACTCAGAGGCACCGACACCTGTCTGAATGTGCCCTTCACATCTTTGAAACCCCTTCATTCTATGCTGTCTCATCTCTTTTTATTCATACAGGTTGGAAGTTGTGCAAGCCTTCCTGCTCCTGTAACTTCAGAAGTGACCTACTCCAAATCAAAGCACCCCATTAGCATTAGTTTTTGTCTTAAATAAAGCAACATTCTACACAGAATGGAGAGCATGGTCATTCTGAGAACTCCCAGAACGAAAACCTGATGTCTTGTTATCCTGAAGACAGACACAATGCTGGACATGACAGTGTGACATCGTTAACCCGACATGAAAACGATGCCAGATTGTTTCCTTCCATCCCATCCAGTCCTACTGCACGTTCCATAGGGAGTTAAAAGACACAACAGCTCTTTAACCTTTAACATAACAATAGGTCTCACCAATAAAATCAGGTTAGAAGGGGTCTCCAAAGGCCAACCAGTTCAACAACATCCCCATCCCACTATTCAAAAGTAAATCATGTTGGCTACATTTCTGCAAAGCGTTTTGATCTACTGGATTCTTAACATATAGGCCTTCAGCTGTCTTTGACTTCAGATGCTCATTAAAACTTGAAATAGTCATATACATGCTAGTTAGAAGCAACCCTGTCGATTCATTAATTGATTTAACGAGCTTCTGTGTTACCACCAATAAGACCTTGCTGGCAGACTGTGAAACAGCAAAACTGATTTTATTTTTTCAGTCTTTCTCTAGATACAGCAGTATAAGCCAGACAACAATTTGCAGCCCTCAAAGACTTCAGCTACACGATCTGATCCATGACAATCTTGGACTTCAACAGAGTTTCATGCTCATATAAAGGATCTGCAACATGGATCAGGCAGCAAGATCAGCACACATGTCAGGTTCAAATATTGCCAGCCATAGCAGGAATTGGCACATTCTTTTCAGCAAAGTGGCAGCATTGGGCTTTTGGTTTATTTATCCAGGAGGTTTTGTTTAACCTGACATCATCCGATGAAGGTAAAAAGTTCAGTCACACACAGTGACAGGCTGCAATTACTATTCCTCTATCACTGTCAACAGCAGCTCTGTTCAGGAAGGAGGAGGGATTGCTGCTGGCAGGTCTCTTGCAGTCTACGGCACAGAGACTATTTCAGAAGAAATGGAGATTTAGTTTCACAGAGAGTAACTCTGTCAGACTAGAAAACATCCTTTAGAGAAAGAGGAGTTAAGATATGGCGATGCCAAAGGATAACACCAAATAACATAACATGCTTTCCTGATAACACCACCTGTGGTACAGGTCAGAGATCAAGTGGCTGCTTTTTCTTCAGCACAGACTGTGTAAGAAAAGTCAAGCAGATCAGTTGCCAGATCTTCCACAAAATGAACACCACCAGCTGATTAGGAAGGGGACCCAGCTACAGTTACATCTCTTCTTGCCCTTCACCTTTTTCCTCCTGTAAATGAATAGCACTTTCCTGCACCCTAGCAAGATACAAAACAAACTAGTGCTTTTCAAGAACTTTCATACCCTCATCTGGAACTCCAGAGCATTATTACTATCACAAACTTGATAGTTTGAGGTCTAGCACTACTGTCTGTATGTTGGAAAGATTATGTGGCTACTTCATGTACATTTGCCTGCAGTGTTGGGACTGTGCCAGCATGCAGTCCACTTAAATGAAGTTCAGCCTAAGATCTATACATGCAGAAAAAAAACCCCATGCAGAGCTACTCGTACACTCACATCACCATTTAAAGAGATTTCTCCTCCCTGCTTCAAAGGACTTGAAATATGAGAGCGCATATATACATTCTGTTCCTTGTCTTCAAATTCATACATCAAAGAAGATGCCACAAACAAAGCAACACGGAAGCAAAGCAGAAAATCTTCGTTAACTCTTTCTTTAAAGAAAAGAACTGCAAGAGATGCACAGGCCCTGCACAGTTTTTGACGTATCTCGACTTTTTAATCAAGCAATGGTAAGGATTTCACATTTGCCGCTACAGACCAGATTCTGACCCACTAGACTGGCATAAACACAGAATCTGAAGCCAGCTGTCTGCACTCACATTCTTCTCAGAAACAGAACAGGGGAATCAGCAGTCATCGCATGTTTCTTACCTATTGATGACTTAATTCAGACCTTAAAGATCACCTAAATTGCATTAGGCAGGGAAAAGAGAATTCCAGAACAGATTTTTAGCTACCAAACTACTTCACTCTACTAGGTGGATCATATGCTTTTTAAAGAGTTGCCCAGTTATGTGCTGACCTTAGATAGGCTTTGGTGATTTCTTTAAGTGACTCACTACATAATCCAAGATAGTGGAAACCATTTTGCAACACAGATTAATTCAGTTGCATTATTTTTCCATAAAATTCTTCTTGATCACTAGAAAATTAGGACTAGAAGTTAGGATACGGCAGCATAAACAACTCTTTTATCACTTGTCCCCAGCAAGAAACACAAGGTCCCAGGCAAAATACCCATGGAAAGCAATCTCGTTCTCTGCTCCTCAGAGCTTAGTCCAAAATCCCTACTTCGGAGAGTCTGAGAAGGGATATACCACGAATCAACACCAGCACCGATCTCGTTGTTCCTTTCACCTGTGTAAAGCGGCATACAGGCAAATAGCACCCTTACAGCCTACGCTGTCTCTGCAAGGACATGAAGAAATTTTGTTTCTGATTACAGAGAGGAACCGGTGTGCTCCCAGCTGACTCTGGGCACCACAAAAGAGACCTGCAACGGAGCCAGGACTAGGCTCCCTGCTCTGCCTCCCAAGCCTCTGGTCAGGTCTTCATCCCCTGCACAGGATATGCGGGTCTGAATCATCTCCACCCCACATTCCTGCAACCACAGCAGACAGCAGCGGGCAAACTGCACGAAGCCTGGGAGGGGTCAAGCTGCAAGAGTAGAAGAGATCGTAATTCAGCCTCTGGGGTGAGGAACCCAGGACCTAGCCCACATAACATCGATTGTTAGAAAGAAACTGTTACAACATAACTAGTAGTTCATTTTTGCTACAAATTATGTTCTGCCTAAACAGCCCCAAGTGAATGGTTTTACCACCATGCCCACTTAGTAAAAGCTTGAAGGCCAGTTCAAGTGGACCCAGCACTTGCACCTCCCATCAGGGCCCATCACAACGGTGCCTCCCACACCTTCAGTCTTCTGAGTTTTGGTTAAGTCTAAGGAAAGGCAGGTTTATGTGTTCAAGGTCCCATGGTAGAGCCTGGTGGTAATTAACAGGCAGACAATGGCTGGAGGATTTTGAACTCAAACCTCCACAGCCTCCACTCCCTGGACATAGCTGCACCCACAACCACGCTAAGCCAAGAGCAAGCCCAGCACAGGCCACACTCAGGAGGGAGCTGACAGACATGCTGCAGCTCTCCTGCCCCACCAAGAGAAAGCAGCAGAGCACAAGTCAAACCAGTTCTCTGCTCACATAATCGCAGCTCAGGAACTTCTTTTAAGGCAGGCCTAAAAGCCATTGCTTGCTCCTTCCAAGCTCTCACTGTATTCATCTGGCCTCTATCAATACAGCAGCATGCTGCCGTTCAGCCTCAGTGCATGTGCAAGGTGTACTCATCCTGCAAAGCTAAGCAAGGTACCAAAAAGGTACCTCCACCAACGAATGGACAGGAAAGACCATGACCACTAAACAGACACAGTCACAAACCAAAGCACTGTTACCACCACCAGTCACTTCTGCCATGTAGCTCACATGACTAAGACACTTTCTAAGCACAATGACCACCAAGGGAAACTACAGCCCAGCTGACTTGTCCAGGACACTTCTGCTGCAGCCAAGAGAACAAGCCTCCGAGACCACTTATCTTCTCCACTATTGCTTTCCACGCTGTACATGCAAGAAGTTCACCCACAGGACACTGAATTGAACCGCCTATCTCCGAGGGCAAAATTCTCTGTGCACACAGATGATTTCTACCAACTTCTACTGGTCCCCTTCCTAGAAATGCCTTTAGTTCATATCATCACATTCTTCATCGCAGCAGAAGTTCCTGCCCAGGGTGACAAATCAACATTGTGACCCACTTGTCTGCCACAGCATGCAAGCTTCACAACACTGTCAACTTAGTATGACTGTAGCTGCACTCGCCCCATCTGCCAGCGTGCTCTTTTCCCTGCCACATGCTGTGCCTTTCTAGAGATTACAAAAAGTATTTCTGCCCACGACAGTGCCTTTAAAGCTCCATCCCACATCTCCCCCCACCTCCTCTTTGTTAATGACACTGCTACAGAAGCTGGAAACCAGAGCAGCAAGCGTAAAATGGCTAAAGATTACTTTAGATCTTCATTAAAAAACAAAGATGTTACACCTCCAAGGGCACATGATCCCTCAGTCAAAGGGAGGCATAAGCAAGGCCTCTGCCTTTGCGCAAATCTATCTACAAACCAGGAGGTTGTTGTTCTCTACCCTCCAATTACTTATCACCTTTGTGGGATGAAAAGAGCCAGCTGCCCTTACCCCAGAATCATGCCAGATCTAGCAATTAGAGGACGCCTTTGCACAGACAAAGCTCTGCCAATACACTACAGAACAAAGCACCAGCCACCACCCTCATGTTGCAGACAGGTAAACAGTCATAGTGGGAACTGTATTGAAGATATTTTGCTGGCATAGACTTAAACCAGGGTGGTAATCAACTTTGCCCATGTCCTCCAGGAGAAGGATGAAGATAAATCCTCTTAGATTAGCTACAAAGGAAATTTAAGCATGAATTGCAGAGGGGCACTGGAACAGACTAATTCAGGAGGCTGGGAAATCTTCAAATGATGTATTTTAAGCATAGGTTGGATAAACATCTGAGAGAAGACATCTGGGCACATTTAGTTGTCTTCTGTGAACAAGAAACTGCATTTGACTATTTCCTGAAGTCCCTTATATTACAATATCTACAAAGCCTCAAAATTTCCTCCTTGTCATTAGAAATACAGTATCAGCAAAATAAGTTATGTTACTAGCTGGTAAACATCCTTCATGAACAACAGAAAGCAAAGCGACAACAGACTCTTATTAGCAATCCACTGTGGACATAAATCACCCTGGCAAACAGAAGCTGCTCCCCAGGGTGAGGCTGACACCCTGGTTAACAAAACTTTCCAACACTCACTCAACTCAAGATTGATGTACAAGCACGAAGTATATAAAAGCTAAGGTGAACCTTAGACGACTCCTCCCGTGTCTGAATCCCAAACCATATCCTTCCTTTCTTTCCCTGCAGGATCCTTAACTAACTCTACACCAATGACCCCGACTAACACAAACAGAATTTTCTTCTTGATGAAACTTCTTTTGGGCTCAGCTTTGTGCAGTACGAAGCATGCACATCATGAGATTTCTTGGAAGAACAAACCAGGGAAATGCTCGCTCACAGAGAACACGAATGAGCTTCCTCCTTGCTACAAGCAACACGCAAGGAAGCATGCGGATTCTATCATGCTGAGCTGCTCCAAGACCCAGTAAAACATCTCATACTTGTGACATCCATTATTCAACAGCAAACAATAAGTCTTAATAAACTTTTGGCTGTTCAGAACAGCTTTCTAATCACCCATACATTTAACTTCACAGATCACACACGCTGGACACCACATGAAAGGGAATCAATGTTCACATATTCAGCATGCTCTGTCCTGGTTTCCATCTCAGTGCGACTCAGTTGTGCCACTTTGCCACAGCAAGACCTGCTGCTAAAGCCAAAAGAGTACACAGCCCTTTCACAGTTAAACTCAACCCATTAACGCAACACTAAGTGAGCTAAACCTTGTAATAAAGTCCCTGGGTCACTCAAATCAACATAAAATTCACTTTAGGCTTGTAGTGGTTTAGCTCATTAGGGACAAGTTTAAATAAAACTGTATGAAAATGTGTCAAAAAGGGAATTTGCACAATTTCCCAAGACTTACAATATTGCAGTGTCTTCCCTCTGCGTAGCTAAGGTTCACCACGCAATGAAACCCCAAGGTGAGGTCTATGCTAATCAGCATTCACACAACATTCTTAGCTGCTGGCTCCGGAGGGGGCAAGAAACAACCTGATCAAAAGTTACACATCCTCCACCAACTACAGAGGTCTTGACATCAGCCCCCAGTTTCAAATCACTACAATTGGATTACACAATCAGTATCCTCAATTTAATAATCACCATGTTTTCCCTAAAGAACAGACTCAGGAGGAGGGAAAGACATCATGCACTTGGACACTGTGTACCATCAGTCAGTGGCAGAGCTGTCAGCTGGACCCAAGTCTGTAACAGCCCAGTTCCTGCACAAAGCACCAGCCTTGTACCTCTGCTGACTCAGGCTGTGAGGTCCACAACCTGTGCTCCCAGGCCTTGCAAAACAGACTCACTGCTCCTCATACAAGTGTGGATATTAAACAGCCCAAGTTACCTGGAAAGAGAAACTTTATTTTAAAATAACCTTATCTCAAGAGATCTTTCTTCTTCTATGGATAGCCTGAATACCATAACAGTAGAGGCCACCAAAACGCATTCATTACCACAGGCTGGTCATACACAATACGATGTAGTACTCATACCACGTTATCGCCATGCCTACACATCTAAAAACCACAGGAGAAAATCAGAGCCTAGCTCATGGTTAAGGTTTCCTAAAAAGTCATACGCAGTCTCTGAACGTTCCAACAGACTTTCTCCAGCGCTTTCCCCTGCACAGATTTCTTGCACAAACAGGAAAGAAAGTTCCAAGGAGGCCACTCTGCACTGCTGCTGCAACAGTGTCTCCTCTTGCTTCCTCTAACGTAGAGCACAACCTCCTACAAGCAAGGCCTGTATCTTCTTTGCCTGCAAACACCGCAAGCAGGATTGAAACATTGAAAAAAGTCTGCCGGTGTCTGCAAGGTACCCAAACCTTGATCTTACGAGCCACCCTGCAAATACACTGGACTGCTATTCTACCTACACAGAAAAGCTTGCTTGTGGTGCTGACCTGTGGCCTGCAAACCTGGATTTTGTTGTTACCATCCCTGTTTTACAGCCTCAGCAACCAAAGGAGGAAGAAGGGCTTGCTGCAAGCTAAGAGTCAATGGCAGGCTCTTCAGTATTAACCACTCTTCATTATCACTCTCCTCTTACATTACATAAAATCCACACAGCTCCTTCACAGGTCAGACTGGGAGTGGTACTAGCTGGCTTAAGATCTGCAACAGAATTTTTCTTCTTTCCAACGCAGACTATGCAATGTGTTCGGGGATGGGGAAATAGCAAGGCTCTGCCCTCTGGTCATTTCCCAAGAGCCCAAAATACTGGAGGCATAATTGCAATTAACTGCTAATGCCGCCAGCTCAGCAGCAACCAAGCCCCTCCTGTGGCTCCTCAGTGAATTCACTGTGGTGGTTTGAGGAACTGGGTGAACAGACAAGACCCAGTAACTGAGTCCTGCCAATACACTTCTCCCTCATTTAAATATCCTCCTTGAGACCTGGGGGAACAAGGCATCATTAGCATGGACCGAGAAGCATCTGCGTGTGACATTAGCTAGAACACCTGCACATGCAAGCAAGAAGGAAAACACCTTTTCCCCTGGAGCTAATCCCTGCAAGGGCACCTACTTTCCCAGCAAACCTTTACACCAGCAGAAATCCAGTTCCCATTCAGTTGCTCACAGTTCAGCAATCCAGACAGATGGTCTCTAACTTGTAACTGTAATCTTCGAACACACAGAACCCCAACTGCAGTAGTTTAATCATGTCTAAAGCAGCAAGGCTAGCAAGCAATCCGCTCAGCCCCTCTTCCACATAGCACAGAATCCTTCTCCTCAACAGCAATTTGCAGAGCAGCCTCCATTCTTTTGGGAGTGACTTACAGCTTCACAGAAACATAAGGCAGAAAACGAAAAGTGTGAAAAATAACCATGGATTTCCTCTCCGCTGCCGAGTCACCTTCCCTGCCAGCCTACTTCAGTCATGCAGACAGATGAGGGCTCCCTCCCACCACGTCTGGTAGAAGCATTTTCCCAATACTCGTTCTGTACCTCTCCTTCCAAACGGAAGTGGCAATACTGCACACCAGCCTCTTGTGCTCAGTCACATCACAGCAGGGCAAAGCAGCTCCAAACCAGCATGGCAAGTGAAAGCTTTGGGCTACCAGAGCTGTGGTGGGCAAAGGCAGCAGGCAGAGCAACAGCCATGCGCCCCAGGAACCAAGCCATCTACTGCAACTGCTGGCGAAGCGAACAGCGGAGAAAAAAGAAGGAAGAGCTTCTCCACATGAACAGCAGAAGCGAGAAAGAACCTCTCTGCTACTGTTGTAGCAAACATTTGTACCTTCAGGGCACTTTCTTTTCCATTCAGGGGCAGAATGGAGGCAGGGTACTCTGCATGACCTTCTCATGCAAGACCCACAAGGTGTGATTTCTGCAGCTCCAGAAAGATCAAGTGGGAAAGAAAACATGTCAAGTCAAAGGAAGCAGGAGAGAGGCATAGTCTTACCTCCTGTCTAACCTTGGTTTTGGGGGGGGGGGGAGGTGTTTGATTGTTGTTTTTTTTTAAATTAGAGACCTTCTGCCAACAAGGTTTGGAGAACTTTCTATCTGAGAGCAAAGGACTGTTCTGGCTACCACCAAGAACCAACACACACTGCTGCTTGTGAAGTGAGGAAGGACATCAGGAAGGGACCTATCTCCCATGGGCTTGTGGCACCTGGCTGCCACAGTGACACACGGCCATCTGGACCAGCGCAACTGAAGCAGGGACGCAGCTCAGCAAGGCTCAGCAGGACAGAGTGCAGCAGGGCCTACCCTCAGCACGGTCACGAGGCAAGAGCTGTCAGGGAGGAAAGCCATTCACCTTAATGCCTGGTGACTGAAGAACACAGCATCAATATTTAAAGCAATCCAAACCCCTTGACAGAAAGGAACACATTTGTGCCAAGTTTATTGTCCAAGCAGGTGAAAGCAGTATGCTTCAATGATGGGTTTAGTCATTTTGTTGGTCTGAGAGTAATTCCAGATCCTTTGGTTAAAAAGTGCTACAGAATTTAAAAATTTATATTAATCTGATCCTTCCAAAATAATTTTATTTTCTTTCTTTTGATCTAGTGATCTAGCATCAAAGACTTTCAGGATACGTGTATCATTAACTATGCCAGTCAGCAGAGCAGTGAACCTCCAAACCAACTATTTACAGTATATGTAGGGAAAAGCATGCATTAAATATTTCTAAATCAGATCTTGAAAGATTATGGGAGAAACAGGGGGTTCCTGCTAATAAGCAGGACTTCCAGGAAGTTTTATACACAGAGTAGTTCTAGGGAAGGCTTTAGACATCAGGCAAGCGACATTATCTGCGTTGAAGGGGTCCATTAAATGCTCCAACCCAAATATTCTAGATAGATACAGTCCCTACCAAAATAAGACACAACACAAGGCACGAGCCATCACCACAGTCCAAGATCCACCAGGCCTAGAAAACTACATAAAGACTAACATGTGAGGCTCAACTGCCCACAGTGCAGACGGACCACTTGTTGGTCATCACTAAGAGAAGAACATCAAAAAATAGGAGATTACAGCTCCTCTGGAACAATTTATCTCCCCCTGACTCTGCCCTTGCAGACTCCTGGTGCATGTGCACAAAGCTGCTTTTAGCAGAAAGTTGGAGCTCACAGCCTTAAGGAGAAGATTAGCTGTGCAAGTCAAATGAAGAGCGTATGCTCTTTTTCAAGTTTCCTTTTAATCTTCTGATGCTAGATAAAAGAAAAAGCTCCATCTCAGGTATGCAACTCTTCCCAAAATGAGCACTGAACAGCACAGATTTAAAACAGACAGGCTCAACAATAAAGACAATATCCACATGCAGCTTAAGTGTGTCATCCACAAACACTGAATCTGTCAGCAAGAAAGAGAAGATGATCTCACGGCGAAGGACTCCTCTCAGCCTTACCTGTGTTCAACCCCTGCCAAACTTCAGCACCCAATTCAAAGGAACAGGATGCACTCCAACTTCTTGCAAGAATCTGGACCCTACTGCAGGTCCTTGGACACACAAGTATCTGAATGAGGCTCTTTCAAATACCTCATTCTTAGCTCTTCTATTTGCTACAGAACGATAACTCTCTCAAATACGATCACAGTGTGACACAACCACCCTAACGGATCACCCGGCACTCACCCAAGCAAACAACATTCTGCACAAGGACACCCCTTCGTGACTGAAGCCTTAATTCCAAATCACAATCCAGTCTGTAATGCTGGTTAGTCAGCTGCTCTTCACAAAGACATTTATACCTATAATAATTCTATTCAAGTCAAATGAGATTCTAAGTTTCCTCCAAAATAACCAAGAGCAGAATACAGGACGTCTAAACAAGCATTGTCTAGAGGTGGAGGGAACATCATTCTCACACCACTGATCTGGGAAGGGCAGAGGAAACAGCAAAGATAAGAGAAAAGCAAAAAAACCAACCTGATTGAAAGCAGCATTATCTGTCTATCATCAAGCTACATTATTTTACAGAACACAGCCAGCAAAGACCATGATCTCTACCCTATGTTATTTTTAGAGGCAGAAGGGGCTCTTTAGGTCAATTAATCTGACATCCTACGAAATGAAATCCCAGCCAGTTCCTCCTGCACTGAAACCAATTATTTTCTGTGAATAAAGCACTTCTTCCACAACAGTGTTAGGGCTCAATCTAATTTAAGATCTTCAAATTGAATAAATTAAGAAGATCAGAACTAAGAATTCTGATGAACAATTTATTTTGTTAGACATAAGAATTGCATACATCACAGTAAAATGCAGAAAGACATAAGTATTTCTCTCATCTGCCAGAAAAGGACCCTCCCACCCCAAGATTCGCATGCAATAGTTTTGAAGATTCTGAAATGGACAGGCACCTACATACTTTCTAGTAAAGATGCTGATCTCTAGTGAGCAAACGTAAGCCCGCAGGCAGCCACCTCACTTCCTTCAAGTTATCTTTTATAGCTCCCTAAACGATAATCCAAGTTCCACATGGCCCAGAGATCACAGGTGGGAAACTGGTGCACTCCAGACTGCAGCCAACCAGAGAGGGCTTGGGTTGCTCTCACACCTATTCCTATGGCAGCACACACACACACAAAAAAAAAAAAAGGCAAAAATAAACCCACAAACAGTAATAGCCCAAGAAATTTTTTTTCCATCTTCTATTTTTCAAAAGCTTTATACAAAACAGCTTCTTTCAAAGATGCCAGATTCACACAATGCCACAGTAACTGACATGGAAGCCAAAATTTCTGATACAAATTCACATTTAATTAACCATAGAAGACTACCAATGTGTTTTTACTTTAAACCCACCAAAACTATCACAAGGAAATGCAGATTCAAAAGCTTCAGACAGGGGCAAAGGAAAAATCATAAATTTTAATCGTATACTCTGACTTCTGTAACAAAAGAGTAAACAAGCTCAGCCACCTCCCAATTACCTATTATTAAAGGTTAGCCTCAAAGGAATGTCTCCCAGAAAAAAATTTCTGTAAGAAATAAAATATCGATGTAAATTAATCCTTATTAATATGCACACAAGTAACACAGGCATAGACATTACTACAAGCACTTGAAGACTTAAAACTAAAAAAAGACAATCTTTTCCCCACATTAGCTGTGGTGTTCATCCAAAATTATGTCCCACCTCTGGAGAGCCCACACATGGGCATGCTTTAAGCAGCACACTGCGTCAATTTGAGTTTGTCTGACTTTAATAGCAGCAGGATCTGGCTAGTAATTAAGTACCAGATTTCCCATTGTCCCAACCCTACCACACCTTTCCTGATTTAAAAAAATGCAGCTTTTAGAGCATTTTTGTTTTAGCTGCTGCTCAGCCAGCTTTGGCTGCAGAGCCATTTTCTGGCATATATTCACTTATCAGAACTGCTGCTCTCACTTATCACAAGTGCCTTTCTGATCTCCGGAAAGCAGCCCCCAATAACACATTTCATTTTCATCCTCTCAGCTTGGAGATGCCAGTCACCTACCACTGCTGATAGCCATGAAGTAAACAGAAGATAAACAGGCTCAAGTCATCTCCTTGACATCCAGAAGCTTTTCCTGGCTCACCTCCCACCCTGATGAACACCATCTCATCAAAGCCCTGCCCTCGGCCTCTTCTCTTTGCCTGGGCTTACCTCACAGCCCAATTAAAAAAGGCACACCAGAACCTGTCCTCCTACTCTGTTCCTCTCAGACTGCCACATGACAGTCACCACTGGACGTCTCCCCACAAGGAACAGAGAGTCTATCCCACCCCCATCCTTCCCCACAACCCCATCTTCCCTCAGACCAGCAGCTCCCCTCTCCTCCAAGCTCCTGCACACTGGTTCAGATTCCCCAGAGGGCTTTATCCAGGCCTTCTGAACTGCCAACACTACTCCATTTGCACAACATCTAGTTCTCTGAGACACGGCCACTCACACAGCTCCCGACGCTGTCTCAGTGTCTCATACATCCAAAGCACGGCCTTTGCTCAGCAGTGTCTGAGGACTGCAGCTGCACCAGATGAGCCCCTTGGGCCAGGAGCATGAAAACAGCAGGACCACCCCAGCCACCCCCCTTTGAGCCTACTCCAACAGAATTCTATGATGGATCAACGGTCTTGGAATCATCCTAAAACACACTCCTGCAAAACAATTGTGATAGATTTGGATTCTGCTTAAAAACAGACAGCACATAACACATGCAAGTCTGGAGTACCCACACAGAGTATCTAGTACGTATTCCAGCAATTTACCCTGGCTCTCCTCTCAACCAAACTTCCCTTCATCTCATTTTCCTCCTTTATGTTAGCTAAAAGGACTGGGAAACCCATGAGACCCACATGGCCTACATGACTTCACTACTACATCATGAGAAACCTGCTTTCCATAGACAAAGGAGTCAGCCAGCCACCCTCACATCACCTTTCACATATGTGACTTAGCTTTGTAACAGAGCTACCACCTAGTCAAGTAACCAACTCTTGTTCTTATGTTTGTCCAGCTACAACCCACTCTTCTGCTACAGTTCCCATGCACTACTTCTGCCTGAAAACAGCCACCAGAAAACCCTGCAAGATGCCGGTAAGATAGCAATCGATTACCATCAGCCCCAGATACCTCAGTGATAGCACAGCCAGGGGTAAACAGCTGACAAAAGACCACGTTAGTGCCTAACACCCAATTAAGACCCCTCCCTTCCTAGAAGCTCCAAGGATATTTTTCAAGCTTATTAGGTCTCTAACCTTGCAGTATTTCATGCAGACCTGAAATCCAGCTAAAAGTTCTCCCAGTAGCTCATCTTTCTTCTGTTACATATCCTTTCCCAAATATTCCAGCTCTGCTCCATTTATATCACTACTACTGCAGAGGGAATTGCCTTACCCTGGTACCTTAGCTAGGATGATCCTTCTTCACATCCCCATCCCTCTCCAGCAGTTCTGCCCATCGACGTTTTTATCTCTCAACCTTCAAAGCACTGTCATTTGGCCCGAGATGTCAGCTCCTACCTTCTCATTCATCTGTAGCGCCTGTTCCCACCACACCACTTCTAGGTGCAAGTTTTCAAACAAGAATCACTGCACTTTTCTCTGCACATGCCCTCCTGCTTCGGAAAAGCTTCTCATTAATCGTAAACTAGATTACCAGAACAGGAAATTCCAGAAGGAAACAGATGACATTGCATGGAGGGAATGGGACCCAAGCAACATGAACAACAAACCAGAGCTCTATAAAGGCAACAAGAAAGCTCAGATCTTGACAAGGACTGGAGCTGGTGAAGTCTTTCACAAGCAGACTTATTCACATAACTTATTCACAGTCCAGCAACACTATACAGATAACTTTCCAAAGACCTAAAGAGACAGAAGGTAGAAGAGGCACACAGTAGACTACCAGGAAAGCCACCTGCACAGGCCTGGAAGAAAATCTTTAGCCAGACAGACAAAAGAAAAACAAATATTCCAATCTGTAAGAGCAGGTACCTCCCAAAGCCTGCGTGCAGTTTCAGCTTTCCATACAGCATCCAGTCATTGCGAGAGAAATTCCTTTTGGAGGTCAAGCAGATCAGCCATGCACACAGCAGCAGCCCGTCAATGGCACCCTTCATTCCTCGGGATACAACACTGCAGTGCTCCTCTGAATGTCTCAGTTAAACAAGGTACACAACTATCCTCTCTGGGGTCTTAATTTGAAAAGCTAGGAGTGTACCCCAGCGTCTGCCCAAGGATCATTGTGTCTGCAGCACTCTAACTAAACACATGAGAACACACACAACTACACTGCCTACTGAGGAGCATTGGTTTAACTGAGTTGGTGCAACCGGACCAACTCCATCTGCTATGAGCGAACAGGATTCTCTGCAAAACTCAGGTACACTTTTTTAATTCTAATGTGAAAGCTACAGTTGCTTATATTTATAAAGCTATTACAGAAATTGGGTTCTTAACTGGTCTGGCTCCATCATTCAGCTTTGGTGATTGGCATACATCAGTGAAAGCCTGTAACACTCAGCTTTAAACAGCACTGAACAAGTGGCAAGCCCTTTATTTAAGCTCCCAATAGTGAGACATTAAGGCCTCCTAAGCTGTTAAAAGCAGACATTTGTTCGCATCACTGCATAGGCAGTGACGCCTCCATTTGTGGTAAGACTTCCAACTAGATCCCACATGACTACGTCACTTGATATTAGTCAAACAGAGAGTCATGACAATACAAGGCGCAAATACTGCCTTTAATGGAATATAGGTCTAACAGACACACAAAGAACTAAGACCATTAGCAGAAAGAGCTGATTTCTAGTGTACAATTCACAATAAATGCAGGTATTACTCCAACAGTATAACTTCAAAATACACTAAGTAGAAGCATCGTTAGCTTTTCCACTTGCTATTCTCAGCTTCTCAATCACCTGTTGACTGGCACAACCACTCTTGCCCTGGCAAGGTGGTAACACCACAGTTAACCTCACAGCGCTTCCATGTCCCAACAGAGATGCTGCCAGCCCTGTCCCCTGTGCGCACGTACCGCCCGTGTGAGTGGAGCCAGCCACAAGAAGCATATGCCAGGATGGGGCTTTACCACCCGATTTTTTATTGCTTCCACAAACTTCTCTCCAGAAAGCTACTTTTGGAGATGACAAAGCATTAGCAGGCATGAAAATTTTCTCTCTCACACTTTAATGCAGGGCCCAATCCTACACATTCTTTCCTCTGGCTAAACTCCCAGCCGTGCTATAAAAAAAAAAATATCTTGCTTTCCATGCTCTGATAACTGGGACTCTTTGCTCTGAGTCTTGAATACTCAAATGTTGCTTTGTTTTAAAGTTTCATATTTGGCACAAAAGCAATACCAAATGAGGAACATAGCAGGTTTTGTCTAGTTTAAAAAAAAAAAAAGAGATCTGATCTAGGAAGAAAGTAATGAACAACACGTGGGAGGTGATATTCACTTGGAGAAAATCAGAGACTACATGTCTCCACCGTGTTCCACACCTTCCCTCCTGCATTTAATGCTGCAGACGCATGGGATACAGACACATGAGGTAGCTTTACACAAATTCACACATAGCACAGTCCGGCCATCGGAAACCTGAAGCTCTGAGCAAGCCAAGCAGCAGGACAAATCCGACTGCGCTGAGGTAACTAGATTGTCACTGTTACCTTGGGTGGCTCATCTCTCAGTAGGCTCACAGATCTTTTACGACAAACCCAAACTGCTATGCTGTCATCAGTGGCATCCCAAAATATGGGAGCTGATTCACATAGGCCTTCTGACACTGTGACACTTACCACTTACGTGCTAATAAATTGTTAGAAAATAAATAAGCAATAAATTTTAAGGCCTTGACCGTAAACAATGATACGGTGGGTGGAACTAGATAAGCCCAAAGGCCCTTGAAACCCAAATTACTCTGTGTTCCTATGAGCTGATCCTACTACCACACAGGAGATCTTATCTTTCGGTCCAAAAATGTAAGTGCTGCAAAAGGAGGGCTGCCAGAGCCAAAACCACATTTCTGAAAGAAAAAGTATCACTGCATCAGACTGCCTGGTCTACTGGGCTGGTCCTCCAAAAGTTAACATAGGTGCACTTAGTGCTAAAAACACAATGGAAGGTTAAAAAAAAAGTATTTTTATTACTATATATCAAGTATTTTTCAGTCTTATTTTTAAGGAAAAGATTGTTAAATTGTTCATGTATCATTCATATATTCTTCCCTCTCGCCATAACTTCTGAATCATTTAACAAATTTTAGCAAATGTCAGCCTATCATGGTTGAGAAAATAGAGATCCCAAAGATATTATGCTCTTACAAATACAGCAACCAAGCAAAAGAGGTTCCATTAAAAGACAGACTTCAGCATGAGGAAAACCACAGCATTAGACACCAGCAAATCTATATAGCAAAAGCCAACGAGGCTTCATAAAACTCCTCTGCTTACAAAAATCACTTAATTAAAACTAGACAGAGGCAACTAGACCCCACTGCCAATGAGATGAAGTAGGTGATTTTTCATGCTGAAGTTCAAAGGGCAAGACAAGAATGGCTTTCCAGACGACTTCAAGGAACATCCCACAAAGATGCAGAAGAGTGTGTGTACTTTTGGCTGAGAAGCTAACAGGCTGGTGCTGGTGAGGGGACCCTAGGGGCTGATGAGTATTTCTTTCAGCATTAAGAGGACAACAGAACTCCACTGAGCCATTTAGAGACTAGCAAAAATTTAAGATGCCCATAAACCCACCACTGCAACTAACCTCCAGTTCAGGCAACAATCCTCAGGCAGGAGTCACCACACCAGGGAAAATGAGGATTCTCTTCCCTACTCACCCTACTACCTGCTAAACACGAGGGGAGCTGGATCACACAGGCGTATGAGCGACCGCTAATTCTCATCCAGAGGTCACAGGCACAAGATCCCCAGGCACAGCATGAACAGCCTCTGTAAGTCACTCTGGGATTTCCAAGGACCAAAACCAGCACACTTCTTAAAATATTTGCATTTATTCAAAGTGTTAGAGCAGTTTCAGGCACAGTATCATACCTGTTCTACCATACAGACAAGGGACTATCACTGTGCACAACCCTCTTATTCTATATTGTATATAGACTATTCAAAATCATCCCAAGATGTCTTGTCCTTATCTATTTCTCCCCACGATTTTTCCAATGTTCTCACTGCAGGCAACTTTCATCTCACATCCTGCCTAAATTTACTCACAGCCAGTTTATACCCGTTTGTTCTTGTGCTAACCTTGACCTTTAGATCTAATAGTTCTTTCCCCTCCCTGATGTTCACCCCTCTGATGTATTTATAGACAGCAGTCATATCCCCTCTCAGCCTTCATACTGTAAACTAAACAAGCCAAGCTTCTAGTCTCCTCTGGTTAGGCAGGCTCTCCACTCCCCTAAACACCACAGTAGCCCTTCCCTGCACCTGTTCCAGCTTGAATTCCTTCCTCGCAGACGGGCAACTAGGACTGTACTACACATGCCACAGAAGGGCCCAACAAGGCACTGTACAATAGCATTAGTGCGCCCTTATCCCCACAGAAATAAATCCCCAATAATCTGCCTTTTCCACCGATGCATCAGCTGTGACCCTCAGCCTACAGTCAAGTAATACACCCAAGGTTTCCCAAGAGCTAGCGAACTGTGTGAGACCTCTGAATAAACCCTAGTGACAAGCACTGCAGTGCTGCAACTGAAACACTACACCAGCATTAAAGGAATAGCTTTATCCTCTCAACTTAGTAACCACAATGGTTCGGTCTGTTGTGTGTTGACCAGACTCTCAGGCCCAGATGAAAGCCTGTTTGGCCTTGCCAATGCTGAGGCAGCCATGCTGCCACACACCCAAGAGAAAACAAACAAAAAAGCAGCCATAAACAACACTCTTGCCCCGAGCCAGAGTCAGCACTAAAATCCTATGGGAATCCACTATAAATTTGCTCAGAAAGCAAAATTAGGGGCTCGGATCTCTATAAAACAGAAGGATATGCAAGAGACATTTACTCTGTATCCCATTTTCCTACTCACCTCTCACCATCCACTACCGGCCCCCAAGAGACAGGGTACCAAGTTACACAGACCCTGCATGTGCCACTGTGGAAACAAACTTCTGTCCTATTTATTTCAACATTGGGTCTCCATTCTTCACACTCCCCTGGGATCCTGTAGGTTCTCATCATTTATATTTGATTTCATAATACTTCAGTAAACAAATGAAAGATATTGTTGTTTGGTATGCTGAGGCTCACAAAATTTGTTTTATGCAACCAGTAGCACATCCACATTGTATATAAAACAACCAGAAAGTGTTACTACTCCACTACAGTTCTTCCCACCCCAGCTGGAAAAAGACAACCCTTCCTGTTACAGCCAGTCATCATTATCTTTTCAGTATTAGGAAAAAGTCACTGTAAACGGTGACTTCCTACAGCAGCTAATTTTTTCCTGTCCTGAAAAAGAAGGATTGAAGCTAGCATTAAATTCGATCTAGCCCAGCTGCTGGAGATCGGTTCTGCATTGCACCCTCCATGGCGCTCCCCACACTGCTGATACCAAACAGGTAAAAGCTGCACCATAATCCGCTCAAATTACCACACAGAGCAGTAAGTGTTGGAAAGGCAGGCCCAGCTACTAGAGCCACAGAAAAAACAACTGATCAGCTGGACTGGGAATTATCATCAATGCCTACAGGAAAGTGGATATCCTGGAGCCAAAACTCTGCTCTTCCGTAAGCTTAAGACAGGAAAACCCACCTATTAGGAGCATGCATCACAGGAACCTACAAAATCAAGGACAGGGCACACTCTGCAAATGCAGTTCAAGCCTGATGAGTCTCCAGCCCTTCCTAAAACAGCTCTTCTCTCCACATAAGAGGAGTCATCAGGAGCAGTTTTTGACAAGACACCTTTTGCAATATGGGCCTTTGCAAGGAACAGGCTCTACTCACAAGTCCAGATCTCAAGCCCCCTCTTCCTGCATAGCCCATTTCTCACATATTTTGGGCATCAAAACTAACTTAGGTCTTTTTAATTAGCAATTACAGCTTCCTGGTAAAGAGTTTTTCGGGGATGAAACTGCTAAATGCATGTATACATTACTGATCCTCATGTACCCCTCAGCATCCCAAAACTCACCAGCTTGGAAACCCTTTACAAGTCTCTTTCTTCCCGAGATGGTGAAGTCTTTTTTCTCTTGTGCATTAAATACTCAAAACACACATACCAAATTATCGTATCAACCCATAACCATGCATGGTAATTATTCCTTAAATCGGGATTTCTTCCACTGAATTTCAACCAAAATAAACACGGTATAGAGAACTAATGTATGCTCCTAGTGAACAACCATTCATCAGCTTAAGTAACTCTAATGGATGCCACTTTAAACTAAGCCTGCACCATCTGTTCTACCCCTCAATTAGCAAAGCCAAAAAAAATTATTCAATACACAGTTTAAGAAAGCCAGCTGATTTATGTATGTAAGTTCTATTTCTCTTCAGCTTAGTGAAGCATGGTCTTGTAATGCTTGATATTCAGACTCAGGTCAGAATGGAAGGCTGCTTTCTCTAACACTATTAGGAGTTCTGTCAGGGGGAATAAAATTCCCCTGCAATATTTCACCATATAAAAAGATCTCTCTAACATCCCACCATACATTTTATTTTAAAGAGTTCGATGCCTTTAAGTGACAAAATCAACCAGGAGCTGCACAAGTAAAATCTGCAGTCCTGCACACATGAACACAAACGAAGCTCAGGACACAGCCCTGACAGACTGGGTTGCCTTCACGAGCAGAGATGTCCTCAGCTACTGGGGTCTGTTAACCATGTCAGTTCCCTACTCCCCTCTCACAGGCAAAGCCCAGCCCTGCCAGGTGCTGGGCAGAGCCTCACACAGATCAAGCTGCACTGGGACAAAGAGCTCATCCCACGCAAGGGTGGGAGACACTCTCCTTGGCAAGCACAGCCTGTGCAGTCAGAAAAGTGCAGCGCCAAAAAAAATCACTACTCGCCAAAGTGCAGGAAAAAAACAGAAAGTTTCATCCAGTTCCTTGCTGTAAACCCCCATCCAGTTTCACTTCAAACTGGTCTCTCCTACCACTCTGCAATACGAAAAAACATTGAGCAGAACCCCTCTTCAATTTGATGGACCCCAATCTCCTTGAAGGCTTTCTCACCACCAAATCTCTAAGCTGAGTTCTCTCTTGAGTGTTCCTAGTCAGTAACAACAAACCAGCAATACCAAGGGCACTTCCAATGTAAACCTCAACTCCAACAGCACAGACCACACATCACAGAGAAGAGGAAGGTGCAAAAGACCTTGTTCCCATTGCTAGATGGAGGCAACAGTACAATACTCTCCTGCTGTGGAGAAGCAGGCAAGAGAAGGTCACTGTCAAACAGCCTCAGCTCACCTCTAGTAATATCAGGCTGGCAGAAAACTACTTTAAGATCCTAGACATACTCCTTTAGGCTACACCTCAAAATGAAACATCAATGGCACACCATAGTCTGGGTACTGAGAAAGGCGCATCAGCTACAGACGAGTCAGGAGATCGTGCGTACTCAACAGCAGCATTACTAAATACTGCCACAAGCAGCTCAAAGTGAGATTGTTTACCGAGGAATTACTTATGGTTTCAGCTCTCTCCCTCTGTTACAGGACCATGAAGCTGAGAGGACATGCTGAACCCCTGACACTGCTGCATTGTTTTGCTACACATCTCAAGGCAGATAGCTCTGTGCAGGCCTCAGTTATTGTTCACGGATTCAAAGCTCTGCAAAATAACTCATTCGCTTAGCAGGGGAAGGAATGGAGTCCAGTAGAACCACCATCCTGAAACGGCACAGACCAAGCAAACAAAGCATGTGAAGAAACACAGCAGAGACAGGATTCCTCTTTGGTCTGCAGCATCCTACAGTACCTTCCCCCGCCCAAGCTTGCTAACATGCCCCACAACTCCTAGTGCCCACGTAAACACAGGCTGTCTGCTCTGAGTAACTGAGCTCCAGAGAAGAGCAAGAGCTCCCGAAGAGAAATCCTCTTTTCCACTCTGCAGCATTCTTCTGTCTTCCACCTACCCATAAGCACCGCTGGGAAAACGCAGGCCAGGCAGTGTCTGTTGGGTGCAGTTCAAGCACGCTCCTGGCAAGCGCAGACACACAAATGGCCTTGCACTGGACCTCAGTGCCTTGCTCCATGTAACAACCCCCCTGCTTCCTTGACTTGAAAGGCATCCTGAACTATCCCGTGCCTTCCGCACCCAAGGCAGCTGCCTGTTATGAAGCAGGGATCAGCGGCCAGGTCACAAGGCCATTTGTCAGAAGGGTTTCAGAGTGCTGAGTGCTATCAGAAGCGTGTTAGCTCTCGCTCTGTTTCACACATGGTGCTTTTACAGACTTGGACAGCACCAAGGAAAGAGAAGCACCTCTTCACCCTCCATCATTGCTTTTTTGCTACACCACTTGAAAGAGATGATTGTATTGTCTCCAATCCCAATGCTGAGGTCAAGGACTTCACAAAATAGTATCAGGTTAAAATAGAAACAACATACTAAAGCCACCTAAGCCTAAAAATGTCAGTGATAGTCGTGCTTTACATCGCTCAAACTTGTAGGCCAACGAGGGTGACAGCTCGAGCCCACCCTGTAAAGGCATAGTAATTTCACCATCAATTGAGGCTCCTTTTGATCCGAACTGAACTGGACTGCCTCAGAAAGTCACTTCGATTCGCTGATGTTTTCCCTGTGATAACATATAAGCACAAGTGTTTAGTTAGAAGAGGCCTAGACAAGCAGGAGCCATGAATCAACTGGATGTTCTCCCAAGATAACGGGTCTGTTATCCAAACCCAGTCTAAGTCTGAGAGCACACGTTATCACTGAAGTGTTAGGAAATTTCAGATCATGCAGATCATCTCAATCTTTGTTTTAAGCTGATGCTTTTTCAAATGAAGGGAGGTGAGCAGAGAAACAGACTGCAAATATAATGGCTTTTTCAACCGTGACCAAACTGCAGTTTAGCTCTCCAGATGGCTATTCCAGGGCAGCGATGCTTGGCCTTTCGCTCTCAGGGTTGTTAGCATTAATCCATGAACTGGATCAGATGACACCAGCTACCCTGTCCTCCCTCACACCAGCCAGAGGCGAGCTTCCAAACCCCCACCCCGCCGGCAGTCAAGGAGAAAGGCAACAATAACGCAGACGCAGGCACTAAAACAGAAGGAAAAGACTGGCATACAATGATGCACTAAGCCTTGGCTGGACACTGAAGCAGACCTCACTACGTCACTAACGGCCAGGTAGCCAGCTTGCCCCACTCAAAGGTTTCACATCCTCTATTATACTCATTCACTGAGAAAACACCCTCCAGACATCCAAGACACGGCTCTGTTATGCTTACTAAAACTTATTAATGCTATCTTTAGAACACGCACATTAACGAACAGTCAGCTCAGCAGCGTGAGTTCTGGAACAGAGTCACTGCAGTACAGAAGCACCACCAGTTTGTCACTGGAGAATGAATACCACAGTGAGCACAGTGGTTCAGCAGACGAAAGACTGGGAAGGGCGGTGGAAGCGAGAGAGAACAAATTATCCTTGAAAAAGTTCTGCAAATGAAGTGTGATGCTGGAATTTCAAAGTACTGCATAGCTCTGTGATCCACATCACTTTGTAAAATCCAGGAAAACAGCACGTTTTGTAATAATTTCAAGTTCACTGTGCGTGGGTTACGTTTCCACTGAGAATCATGAAAGTCTAAGAGAAAGCCAGTTAGCAAGAAAAGGGGGAATAAGAACATGCAATGTCCTCAGAAAATTACACGTACACCACTTTTAATAACAAACTACGATTTCTTCATGTGCTCAGCCACAGTGGATCCACTACTGAGACTGTATTGGCTTTGGTGGTTTGTTGGTTTGGTTTTTTTTTTGGTTCCTACATGCTAAACGGCTTCTACCACAGCTGCTTGTTGACAAAAATGAAGAGAAAAAGTGCTGCTGTGCAGAACACATTGACTAATACACTGCAATCTCACAACCACTTCTCAGTCAAGATTTCTGTTAAAAGTAAATGACTGAGTATGTTCAGGTCCGGAGCACTTCCAACCGACATGGCTAGTCTCCTTCACTTCTACAGGAAAGAACTCCAGTACAACTGTCAGCTAACTAGCTTCAGGCTCACCCCGGTAGGAACTTTAACTCTTAGATTTTTCTGGACTTGTCAGAAAGGAATAAAGTGTCCTATTGCATCCCATACAACAGCTTAAGTACTCTATTAGCCTTGTCAGAGCACCTCAGGAAGGGAGCAGGACAGGAGTTTTCCAAGCCACAGCAGAGAACCCCTCCCCAGTCGCACAGCACATGGGAGTGGTGGGACTTCCTCACTACGGCCTGTAAGGAGATGAACAGGTAACAAGGCAGTGGACTTCCATGTCCTACCAACTTACTCCTGTGGATGCAACACTTGAGTTCAACAGAACATACAGATACACACAACCTTCCCTGAGCTAACCGCACTAGATCAATTATACTTAAACTGCCCACAGAAAATCGGAGAAGTCTAGCAAGATTTAATGACAGTGAAAAATACTGATGTTTATATATGCTTTTTGCAGTTTTATAAACCTTTTTAATGTGGCAGGAAATCATCAACATTCCTAATTACTGGGATGATCAAAGCATGCCACTAGCTAACAGGGTACACAAAGAAACCAGCATATAACAAAGCACAAACACCAAATGTAAATTCGTTTACTAAAACCCCCTTTACTGAATTCTTACTGCCTTGAGTCCTCAATATCATATCGGCTATCAACTACCACGAAATGGGACAGGAATGGCTGATTCAGAATAATTATCAGCTTATAGAACAGTGCATTAGAAAGTCAGCTACACAACTCTCACTTTGATCAAGTAGCACTTGACACTGAAACTTCTGTCTGTAATCACAAGCCATCTGACAAGTCTTACCTTATAATTGCTGGAATTTACCCAAGAAGTGGCCAGTCCGTCAACCATTTTATCCAGCATAGTCTGATCATGTTCAAGATCAGCTGACTTCTGTTTATCCGAGAAGTAATCAATCAATTCCTGGCCAACCTGAAGTCTCTTTCCAACATCCTTCTGCAGCACCTGCGCTAAGCAGTACTCCATACTGGGCTCCATAGTGCCTTAGAAATACAGCACCAGCAAGAAAGCTAGAGGGCAGCAGGTCTGAAAAATCCCTCTATAAACGCACGCAGGAGGTCGCCTCTTTGTTCGATGAAGGTTACTGAGGGTCTGGGTTTCAAAGATGCAATTCTGAGAATGGCAACAATGCACCATGTGTGTGTGAACAGCAGCTGGCAGGATATTAAAAGTCCAATTTAAATAACTAGTAATAGATGAAGCAACGAGCCGTGCTGTTGCTGTTGAGTCTGCAGTAATTCCCAGTTCAGCAGTCCATTCTGAAAGAAATGAAAAAGAACAGTATTACAGGTTAAATTAAGACTGGAGCAAAAACAGATCGAAAGCATGTCACAAAATAGGTTATTCATATACAGCTGCGAAGCTGTGATAAGCTGGATACGAGCGGCATTGTTCTATTTTAAGGAATCAGACAAGGTAGGTCAGGACAAAATCCTTTGGTTATTCTTTACAACAACAGGTACCCATCAGTTCCCTGGAAGTTTTAGTGACAGACAGTAAATCTGGGGCTTAAGTAAGAGCTGATTAGTAGTGAATATTATGGCAACTACCAACATCACCATCCACCCACCCACAACGGCAGAGACAAAATCCTTACGCAGGTCACCAAGAAAATGCATCTGCTTCAAGCAGTGAAAGCAGGAAGCGGTCTGGATCCTGTTTTGACTGTCGGCCTTCAGCAATCAAGGCTATCAGCGGGCTGGCAAGATACAGCACTAACCCTGGGCTCCAGGAATGTAAAACGAGCAGTTTTCAAAACCTAGGTGCTCATGCTGTTTCCAGGCTGAATCCTGTTGTATTCCAACCACACGTGCCCAGGGAACAGCGCTGGCCTAGTGCAACAGTGCAAACACAGCTCAACCAGCAGTGCCGGGGCCGTCCCGAGCACCAAGGCCACGCACAAGAAAGGCCAGGCCTAACTGCTGCTGCTCAGAGGTGCAGTGCCACCTGAGGAGCAAGCTTTTGGCTTATGTGTAATAACAGATGGCTGTACGTCTGGGGTTTGGGTATGTTCCTCAACACCAGAAACTCTCCTGTCCAAGAACTTCATTAGGGACCCAGCTACAGCTTTTGTTTTGTCCCTGCACCTGCAGCCAAACGAAACCCTCCAGCGAACAGACCCGCAGCCTGTCCTCCGTCCTCCCACAGGCCAAGGCTGCACCGTTTCCTGAAGCACTCCCTTGTCACAGGTCAGCTCTTCTAGGAGGGGGTGGTAAAAATCCAGAGTGTCTTTTTGTTTCCTGCCTATATAATATCTAAAGCTAGAAATCTGCCCTACTTTTTCGACAAGCATGAGGAAAGCAGGTCAAGCTCAGAGCAAGGGAAGCGGCTGTGGAGCAGACACCTGGTTCATTAAACAACTGGAAGGAAGCTGGAGGCAAAAGTCCACTAATTGGAAGCACTGGGGCAGCAAATCTAAATACCTTCTGTTTGAGCAAATAAGGCCTTCACAAAAGTCTTAATAAAACAAAGTGAATCTAACAGCAGACGAGATGCACACAAGAACTCCAGTCTGGAAATGAACACACAGTCCGCACAGCAGACTATTTCGGTTCATTATCTCACCTCCATCCTCCTTGGCCACATCTTACCAACACCACGCACAGCATCTAGATGCAGCACAGAGGCTTGTGGCGTTGAGCTTCCCTAACCCCACCAGCGCTGCCAGCCATGTCCCAGCTGCCAGCACCGCTTATTCACCAGGCAGGAGGAGTCACCAAAAAGCAGGTCCCTCCGCTCCAGGCAGCCAGTTCAAATCCCCGCTGGCTGACAGTGACCAAAACTGGTTCTGTACATCCAGGGACTCGCCTCAGCCAACTGTCTGGCAAATCCTACCATGAGCCAGAAGGGATTACTTGTGACTGTAGACTAAACTCCCTCCTTGCCAGCAAAACCTCACCCTTCAGAGAGACAAGGCAGCAATAGCTGCAGCTGCCCCCACAGCACCTAGGGCTTTAAGCTCACACTGTGACAGCTTGGTGCTTGTGACCACTACCACAACCCGAAGTGTCTAAAGAACATGCCAAACTCTCACCTGTTTGCTCCAAGTCACTTCAAAAGTGATATGACTTCAAGTTCTAAAATTGTCAACACCTCCTCAATCAACTCTTAGAGTAACACCTTTTTTCTTTCTAAGAGAAAGACATTGGTTCCAGACCACAGCAAAGCCATGCCTTTTCTTATTGGTGAAGCTACAGTTCCTCACTTGTTTTGGTTTAGCACCAACTCGGAAAGCAGTGCTCTGAGCTTTCCCATCCTCAACCAAAACGGTTCACAACATGGCTTTAAATACTCACGGCAGCACAGGCAAAAACCAGTGTCGCCTCAAGCGCAGCAGAAGTCTTCCTCTGAGTCTCCCTGTCTGTACCTCGAATACTGGTCCCTGCCCTGCCCTGTAGCATGGGCTGGCCTTGCTCCTTGCTGCAGGCACTCCAGTTATGTGAGACAGTATTGCACACAGGAGTCTCTAAGCGTCTAACAGAAGGGTTTAAACACGGTAGGGCCGCATTTCACTGGACACCTCGCTAGCAGAGAGCTACTGGAGAAGGGGCAAGTAAGAGATACTTTGCAGCTAGCATGTTCTAGCTGAAACTTTTCAAGTTGGCCGCGTGGTTTGCTTCTGGACTCCAGAAGCTGCACACATGGTCAGAAGGGGACTCTTCTGTTAAACTGGATAGAACATGGTGAAGAAAATCCCCTAACTGCTTTTAAAATGGAAATGTGGAACTTGCTTAAACTTGAAAAATCAGATCACAGGAGGGTGTGAATGACTGTTAGTTACCGCAGAATAGCCATTTTTTATTAACTTCACACACAGACAAGTCCTAACACACACAAGAAACCATTAGCTGGCCATACTGCCATGAGAAAGAAACATTCAAAGTTTCAAGTCTTTCTTCTATGTGGTTTTCATTTAAGCATTTGTAAGTCTCTGCCTACAAGCACAGAAACAATCTTTTAACCAAACTAATATAAACAAATTTCTCTCCAAGTTCCTCAGTTTTTAAACACATGAAGGCAGGCACAGGATAAAAATTATGGTGCACTACAGAAGAACAGATTCATATTATAATCTTGAGGACTGCAGTCTAAATAAGATCCACTGTACATTACAGCACCACCACCAAACGCATACAGGGGAGAAGAGCCAGAAATACCTTTGAAGCCTGGGGAAAATAATCATATCAAGCCAAGAGGAAAGGCTCAAGCTAGCTTCCATCTACCAGTCAACAGGTGTTTAAGTTGCACTATTTTTAACTAAAGAAAAAAAAGCTTTTCCACACATGTTAGGAAGTCTGTTGACTCCCCCTCTTCATCGCAGGAAGAAGTGGAAAAAATAATACCTGAGAAAAATTAAGATCCAAGCTGACAACAAATTAACCTCCCAGGCAATGAAGCATATGGCTGCTACATCCCATCAAGTTTGAAATGAACTGGGCAGACGCTCCCCACATAACAAGCTTTGGAAAACACAAAGCCACAGTCTCAGCCCCAGTGGTCCACTTCTGTTCCTGCAGAATTTAAATGCCATGGTTTTCAGGTAGCCAATGTAACAAGATACAAACAATTTAGGACTAGGATTTCGAGTACAACCTCTTTCCACAGAAGCACAGTCAGGCAGAAGTCAAAACTAACAACTCAGTGGCACAGCTCCTGTGTTTGGAGCTCCTTCAAGTTTTGAGAAGTGTTGCAAATACAGGCTCCAAAGCAAGCGTTTTCTCCGATCCTCCTACTAGGCTTGTGGTTTGCGCTCAGGGGGACAGGCTAAGCTAATAATATCAAGCTAACATAATGCCAACGTGTAGACAAGACAATCCAAGAGAAAAAACTGTTCTCCCCACCACCCCAACTCTGCCACTGCAAAAATCAAGTCCTCTCTTTCACTAATAAGCCATCAACACTATGTGCTTAGTCAAAGCCTCTGCCAGTAACACCTAAATTTTCCATGAAGAGCTATCCAGCAGAAAGCCACTGGAGAGGTTTAAGTTTAATGCCAGCTTGGAGCTCAAAATGGTGAGTATAAAGAAGAAAGCTGACAAAAACTGAACAGCCCGAAGTTACTCAGCATGGATATTGCCATCATAGCACCATAAAAGCTGGTACAATTCACAGCAAAACAACTGGCTCAGCACATAGAATAAGTCAATCCAAATAGCAATAAGGAAATACTTGTTACCTAAGACATTGTGGCAACAATAAACTGTGTACATAAGCCAATGACCTTTTTTCAGTGCTTAGAACCCCACTGACCCCAGACTAAGTGAAACTGCATTACTTTCAATTCTCCAGTAAGACTTTATCTTGGGATAACTTTACAGGAAATTTTAAATCTTCTTCCTCTTGCAATGAGGAAGGAAACCTGAAGCATGTAAAGAATGCAATACTACTCTCCTGGGGGCTTGTCTATACTCGGGAGCTCTTCCAACACAGCTATTTGACTTTAAAAATTACGCCCCACTCTCTTCTGCTCTAGTCCACAGGTTGAGTTATCATCTTTGTCACGTTTCGCCATCACCTTCATTTGCCAGCAAACCAGCACAGTCCACAACCTCCCCAGTCAACTGCTCAGAGCTAACTCAAGACACAAGCTTGCAGAGAGACAAAATATTGCTGCCACTCACGATCACTATAGGCAAGAGCCAGTGCCACCCAATAACCAGGTCTTTCTAGTCACCTTCCTGAAGGTATCTCGGTACCTACTTCCAGTCAGTAAGCTTAACTTGTAAATATGGCAACACTTCTTTGGTGTCTTTTTTTTTTTTTGCTGCAACCCAGCAGTTGTAGAAATAACACAGCAACACATTTGTACCAAAAAGCCTCCTACTTCACAGGTCTAACTGCATGCAAACTTCAGTTTAAAATTAGTTCAAGGTACATTAGACAGACATTTCCTTGAACCTTGACTTTCCACAACAAAGAACTCCTCCTTCAAGAGATCTCCACCCTAGCCAAATGCAGCAGTTTCTCAAGTATAAAAGCTACCAAGCCTCAAACCTGCAGTAGTTCACTGCTACTGGAAGGCTGGTAGTGTAAATACTTAAGTATTGGGATTGCCAGCCAAGCCCCCTTTGGCAAGAAGTTGAGAGCAATTAGAACAGCACCTAAAAATCACGTCCTGCAAAGACTAAATGCAGATCTCATCATCAAGGCAGGGTCAAACTGCAGCTCTGCACAAAGGGTGCGAACTCTCAGCTCTCTGTCCACTTGTCCTCTATTTTTGCTTCAACTGGTACAGCTATCCCCTGCTCCGAAGGGATTTGGTATCCGGCCTTTACAAAGCACGACACTCACTAAGCGCTCAGTCAAACCTCATCTCCCTCGCTGTGCAAGTAGCAGTGGACAAAGCAGCTGTACTCACAATCTCTAAACTCAAAGTATTATTGGTTGTTCAAACCCTCCGAGAGAATGAGGTGGTAAAACATCAAGTGTCCTACTTGAAAAAAGCAACCTTTTTCTGGAGCCAAAGGCAGTTTGCAGGAGACACCCACCCAGCAACTGACAGATGGGCTCTCCCTTTTGTTCACCTGACTCTAAGTAGGCAATAAAGTTTCTTCAGTGTCTGGGAATATTGCACAATCACTGCGAGTGTTTTAAATCAGTAATTAGTGTTGCCTTGTAGTTGTCTCCCCCTAATCCAAAGATGGTATCTTAGATATCCAGCCTGACAACTCATGCTTTTCTAATTAGCTGCAGCCCTGTGCTTATCTCAACATATTAACTGTCTCTGACTGCACTTCTTGCAGAGACTCCTTCCACACCCCCTAAACAGTGACTTCAACTGTCTTCAGACAAGCGGAGCCACCACACCTCTAGTACTCGCCAGTACAGCCTTGCCGATAAGCAAAGCACTGCCCATGTGGATGCAGCTTCCTTGCTGGAAGTGTTACGAGGTCTCCAAGGGAAGGTTGTGTCGTCCTTCTCCCACAGCACCAGCCACACTGAAGAAGCGTTTGTAAAACTCCTCACCTGTTCCAGGCAGTCCACCCTCTGAAGATTGACAACTGGCTGAAAGCTTGCTAGGACTCTGCTAAATATTAGCCGTTCTTCAAACCTGCTTGCAGTCTATGAAGGAGTTCATGTTCAAAGTACAGACAGTAACCAAGCTACACCAGGGAGCAACTTCACTGCCATGAGGAAAACTGAGGCAGATTTCTAGAATGAAGACGGCTGAAAGATTTCCATGGCTTAAGCTAACTAAGGCCTTCTAGCCCCCACAAAATCCTTCTAAGACAGATGCTAGCTGTGAAAGTTGTGTGACCCTACCCTGGGTAAGATGAGAGATAAGCTTCAGATAACAGGAATTCTTCTGCCTCCGCTAAAGGTTTGCATTGCTGCCTGGGTAACTGAACACCTCGCACAGAGTTACCAATTTCAGCAAGGCATCAATCTTCAAAAAAAAAATCTCCACAGTAACAAAGCTGCAGCAAATCAAGACAACTTGCAGGTCACCTCAACGTGACCCCCTTACCCTACACTAATGGAATCACTTTGCAGAGTGGAAGTGACCCTTCAAGAGTAAGGCAGAAAATCAGATGAGCTTTAACATCCTTTGTTCTAATACAACCCCTCTCTGAAATTAGTTTGGTTTTAACTTTGAGACCAAGGACAAGTCTAGAATGAGCTTTCAAGGTCTCTTTCCTTTTCAACAGTTTGAGTGCTGAGATGCAGATCAAAATTCTGTAATGTTAGGAGATGCTCTGCGTGACTCCCTCTTGTAGGCATCTCAGTTCACGGTTCCAAGGTATCACGCTACAAGCAATTTATTAGGGGCCTACTGGACCACAGGGGAGGGAGAACCTATCCTCATGACTCTTTACTCTGTGAATAGTACCCAAGTTGTGGGTTTGTGTACAAAAATATCCTTTCTCTCTCTCATTCTGGAGATCTACCCTTACCTTACAGCCTGCAGACTCCAGCTCTGACACCTGTGAGACCCTGGCCAGCGAACCGTACAGCACTGGCTCTCCAGGACTTCCAGCTCTGCCAGGTGTCAGAGCCAAGGGCGCACAAGGTCCCCCGAGGGGCTGTGGTGATGCATCCCAGAAGAACAGAGGTGGTGTCCAGCCCCCTTCCTACTGCAACTGTGAGTGCAGGACTAAACTTTCCAGAGTCAAGTCCTAACCCTCTCCTCCACAATCCAGCAGCAATATTGGACCATCTGGAAAAACATGGGAAGAAAAGGAAAAGACCTGTAGCCTCATGTGGGTAAAATGCTTAGCAAGGTTTAGAAGTAGAACACTATTGAGAATTAGAGCAGGATGGCCCACCACTTGCCAGACTGCTAGCGGGACAAGTGGCTTCACAGCACACATCTGAATCTCGTAATCTCTGTTTGTGTTGCAATAGATGAAGTCCCTTTGGCTAAGAACACGAATTTAACTGGTCCTGAAGACGGAAAGCAACTCTTAATGTACGTTAGTTGAAGAAAGTGGGAGAATACTAAGAACCTATTTTACAGGCAGGAATAGGGTGCAAATTCAGTGCCTTTTCCAGAGCGACTGCAAAGCAAGTCTCCAATGGCAGTGGGAACTGAGAACAAGATAACGTCTTGGGGAAAGAAAAAGCCATGCCACACCACATACTGGTACAAGATCAGGATAATCTAGTTCTAAAGAGATCAGTGGGTTTGATATAAATTCCATACTCAACATATCCTCCAGGACCTCATTATCCCCACTGACGTGTAACTGGCTAGTGACACGGAAGAAGTAGGTAAGTTTTTGTGCAGCAGTGCAAGCCAGAACTACCCTGGAAGGAAGGACTTGAGAGACAAGTACTAGTAGCAAAATGACAGATGGGAATGGAAAAATAATACACAAGATCATACCTTGGGTTCAAGCCCTCAAGGGATACTGACTGTCCAATTAAGCACCTTTCAGTAAGACTTGTTCCCTCTGCATCCTGCATCATTTTCTCAAAACAGACGTGTATTTCAGACAATCTGAACAAAATGTGTGTGATGTGGGATCAAAGGGGAGGGGGGTGGAACCACTACATGCAGTCTATACCTCAAATAAGTCTGCTCACAGAAGAACCTCAGGCAGGTAAGCAGATACTACCACCACAGACAAAAGCACCTCCAATTCTAAGACAGTGACTTGCACACATACTCATGACAACAAGCCATGCCAAGATGCTGCTGATATGAAAACCAATCAGACACCCAAAACTAAACAAGACAGGAACTCAGGTAGGAGCCTACAACAGATTAGCTGTGGGATGCAGCAGCAGTTTGTAAGTCAACCGGTTTGGAAAAAGTTTATTTTCTTGTTCTCTCTTCAGGCTCCCAGTTAACATCCATCTCTTCCCCAGTGGCTCTAAACACAAACTTGACAAAATAGGACTCTCTGCCTACTCCTGTCCTCCAGGGCTGCCAGCCCTCATGGAAACTGTTGGCCAAGGACAGGAGAACTCTCAGCAGGAGATGGATTTCAGCTGCTGATAGCGGCCAGCAGAAACCAGCACCCAGGACCAGCTCAGCTCCAGGGAGGTGAAGAAGGGTTACTCTCTATTCAGGCATAAGCAGATTCTATTCACCCCGGCATTTGCAACCGCACATAAGCGGATGGCCAAAGAAATCCCCCAACACAGGCAGCAAGGGATTGCAGAAAGCCACCGCTACACTGAAGATTTATAAAACAGTGGGTGGAGGGAGCACAGGACAAGGAAGAGCAGAAAGGGGTTTTGCGTGACCATACCATGAATCGGGGCTGGACTCCAGGGGCAGTTAAGAGACTGCTGGGCTAAGAAACCGCCCTGCAATGTAACAGGCAGAGGCACACCTGCGGCCCCTCCCTTCTGCTCAGCACCGCTTTGAAGCGCAGGTCAGAATCCATTTCGATCAGATCTTTGCCTCAGCAAATCACTGTTCGTTCGATTCGGCTTTCTGAAATATCCTGGCATCTAAAGCATCTACAAGCAAAAGTGCAAAGAGAGGGCCCCAGCTTAAACCTGAAACACAGAAACTGCACCAGGGACTGGCCTGGTTCGGCTGTTTAGGCTATTATTTTGCTGGTGGAGGAAACAAACCAAGGGTTTTTAAATCTGCCCGCTCACTCCCAATAAACTAATGATGATGCCTTTCTAACAATTTTGCTTCTCCTACTCGGCATACTTTTTCTAGATGCAGAATGGACATCTCCCTCCTTGTGGAGCCACACATGAAGAGATTTGATTAAGTGACAGAACAGGAAACCAGATGAACTCAAGCACTGACCATGCTTTGGGATCAAATCTCCTTGTGAGCACCTGCAGCCTCTCAGGCCACAAAACCCATTTGTTGCCCTCCTATAAGCTGCACAGTTACAACCTCATCCAGTTTGTTTGGGTTTTGGTTTGGGTTTTTATTTGTGCAAGAGTGCTAGTGCTGCCAAAGAGAGAAGAAAGCAATCTCTCATGTTTATGGCAGAGCCCAACACTGGTGCAGCGCAGAACGCCAAGGAACTTGCGTGTTTTTAGCTCTCCAGTATCCTGCTGTGCACAGCTCTTCGCTAGCTCACATCAGGCTTTCAGACAGCTTTGAGGACTGATAGCAGGTTGGGTCCAATACATAATATCCAAAACACTGAGTGAGCTCCAAAGAAGCATGCAAAGCAAATTTCAACACTGTATTGTTCCTTCATTTTCACCAACCTGTAAAGAGCAACATGAAGTGCATGCCTTTAAACAGCAGAGTAAAACTAAGGCTGCTCTGCACAAGAAACCCTCACGCCCTCATCAAGCAAAAAAGCGAACCCCTCTCCTCACTGTCAGACTGTTTACAATTTACTACAGTCACATTCTGAAGGAATTAACAGACAAAACCAGCCTATTTTATTCACTCAGCTGCAAGACCTTTATACACTTGCCAGCATTTTTTTTAATGCACTGGCAAGCGCTGTTGGAAGGTGGGCTGTCAGAACCCAGGAGGAAGCTTCAATTACGGCTGCCAGCCGAGGAGGAGGCATTAGCAGCAGTCAGCCCCATCCAGAGGCACGCCGGTGAGACTTCCCACCCCAGCCTAGGCCGGGCCCGAGAAAATGAGACTCCGGGTGACAGAGCAGCCTGACCCAAAGCCATCTGAGGCCAGAGGGGCACCCGCAATGGCAGTCCACAAGATTCACAGCTTCATTACTCTCACAAAGAGCTGCATGCATGTTGAAATGGGGAGGTCATTGCTTTATCCACCCAAACATTTCGTATCCAGTCTCTTTCACACTACTTCTTATAGCACAGCATGACCTGCCCCTAACACAAAGGCTGCTGAGGGCAAGACCTAGCTCCTCGCATTGTAAATCATTACTAAAGTGGCCAGACTTGCTGCCAGCTCTCATCCTCTAACAACCAACAGCCCTGACGGATGGGGAAGGACCAACTAGCGGACGGGAGAAACAGATAAATCATTTCAGTTTGAGTTTTGCTGGTTAAATACCTGGGGTTTGTAACACTCCAGTTGTACCTCAGATCTGAGATTCCTACAGAACTTCAGAGATGACTGGAGAACTAGCTCATTCAATCATAGGGGCTCTCTGCAGTTGTCAGTCTAGGGAACGTCACACGAACTAGAGAAACATTTCCACCTCACAAGCATGCTGCTGTCGCACTTTCAGCACTGTACATTATCAGCCAAACGAAGCAAGGCCAAAGCATTTAACTTCATGGCATTTTTCTCTTGACACAGAAACTTCTGAAACCGTCTGATCAATTCCAAGGACTTCATAAGAATGTTGCACGCATCAGTGTGAAAGAAAAAAAATATGTTGGCAGCAATTTAAAAAAAAAAAAAAAATGAAACAAGTGTGACTACGAAATTACAGAGAAGATCGCCCACAGTCTGTCTCTCTTGTAACTTCCAAGCTTCAGTCCCACGGACAGGGTTCAGAGAAAACAAGCAAAGGCTGGACTTTGCCAAGCCCGGGACTGCAGCACAAAGGCTTGTTCCACACAGTGAGCTATGCTGCCCTGGTAAGCAAGACCCTGAACACGACAGTACTGTGGTTCCATCCTGCACTGGGTGTAGTCCTTGCTCTACCAAAAGCTCACCACTACTGGAAGTTCTCAAACGTATCTAGCTGCAGCCCCCTCTCCAGTTGCAAACCTCTTTTAAATCCATTTCAGAATCCCACACAGAAGCAAAGACACTTCTAATGCCTTTGCAAGATCTAATTTGAGAACTACCAATCTAAACAGTGGATTTGTGTCACCAGGTACCAAGCGACAATACTTTGGTTTGTCTTCAACAGCACCCAGGTGGCATCACGAGGAGCATGCAACGGAGATGCCACAGCTCCAAAGATGCAGAGAAACGGCCTGCGCTACTCAGCAGCAAAATGGACTCCAACCTATTTGCTCGAGATGCTGGCACAGGCGCCAGGGTGGAGACCGCATCTCTGCCCTACCAACACCGGCTCGGCACACGCTGCTTTGCTTAACCCTTGTCTCCTTTACTAAGCCCTGAGTTACGAAGCACATCTGCAAGAGACAGAAAGATCTACTGGTCAGAGCAACCTCACACCTGGGACTCCACCACAGCCTCCCGCACCCCCCCGGCCTTGTCTCCCTGCCCCGGCTCCCCACCTTTCCCAAGGAGCTGTGCGGGGAAGGGGACAGCTTCTCCCGTCCTCACAAATGTCTGAAGACACTGAAGATACCCTCAGCGCAGCCCACGCAGGCCCGTATAAACACACCGACAAACGACTACGCTTTGTTTACTCGCACCCAGCATCCCCCTGGAGCCTTTCTGCGGGATTTCTCTAACGACCAGCCCGCCTCTTTGTGCGGCCACCAGCTCCCAGCCCTCACCCAGCTGCCAACGGGCATTCGGAGAGGAACCGGTGAGGTAAAACCCCACGCGGGCACAAAAGCGCCGAACCCACCCGGCCCGCGATAGCCTTACACACGCAGGAGCCCGCGGACGCCGCCGGGAGCGCGGCACGGCTGCACCCCGCCTCCCGCCCTCGTCAGCGGCGTCTGCCCCGCCGCGGCCCGGCCACCGCCGCCCCCCGGCCCCGAGCCTGAGGGGAGAGGAGGCCGGGGGGCGCCCCCGCGCCCCCCGCCGCGGCTGTTACGCCGCCGGACAGCCCTCCCCCTCCCTCCCGCCCACCCCACCGCGGCACGACCCGGGGCCGCGCTCCCTCCCGCCGCGCCCCACTCCCCTGACGGCCGCGCTGCGCTGCCCCCCTCCCCCACCCGCCGCCGCCGCCGCCGCCGCCGCCGCCACACAAAGCCCCCGGCCGCGCTCCCCCCCGCCCCCGCGGTGCCGGCGCAGGCGCTACCTGCCGGGCGCGGCGCGGGAGGCGGCGGCGGGGCGGGGGCCGGGCGGCGCTCAGTGCCGGCGGCGGCGCCCGCTGCGCTGCATGGCTGCGCCCGCCCCGCTGCCACGGGAAGAATGGGAGCCGGCGCGCATGCGCCACCCGCGGCCCCTCCGCGCCGACGCGGCGCCGCCCCACGTCTCTAGAAAGCTCCCGGGCCAGCACTGCGCATGCGTGCACGGCTCCCCCGCCCCAACCCGTACCATAGAGTGCGAGGCCAAGGCTAGAGAAAACGCGCCTCCCTCGGGGCTCTATGGTAGGTGGGGGGAAGCCGGCCCGCCCTCCCCCCAGCGCGACGGCGGTGAGGTCAGCGTGCGCGGTGCGCATGCGCGGCGCCGCCCCGCCGCCGCCGTTACGGGCGGGCTCGGTCGCCACGGCGACGGCGCGAGTCGCCGGGGATAAGAGGGCCGGCGGGCCCGGCGGGCAGGGTCAGGGCCGGCCCCGAGCCCCCGGGTCTGCCTCGGCAGAAGGCGCCAGCGAGAGCAGCGGTCCCGGCTGGCGGGGAGCTCGGGCGCTGTGGGAGGGATGCCCGAGGCTGGGCGCAGGGAGCCGGGGGCGGCCCTGGGGAAAGCGGCCTGTCACGGCACAGCCCCCCCTTAACGATCCCCTGCTGAGGGAAACTGTGCTTTGTGCAACCTTAGCTAAAAAGCTGCATTTGAAAGCAATTAATTTTTTCTGCTCGATGGAATGAGTTGCAGCGCTCCTACGGTGTGACTGACTGAGGTGAAAATGGGAAACAAACTCCCTGCACGTAGGCTCTCCGCCGAGAGGGGTTTGACCATCTTCTCCCTGGGCCTACGACCGCTTCTCTGGTGTTAGCTGCAGGGAACCATCGCCCCACCTCAAGCAGCCCCAGCTGTCCTGGTCCTCCGCGCCGCAGAAAGCGGCTGACCTCCGTGAAGTGGAGCAACACTGCCGCTTCCAACCAGCGCGCTGCCTGAGCCGTCTGAAGAGCTCACACAAAAGAACTCTGTGGGAAACATAGTTCCTTTTCAGTCATAACTTCTTGACATAATAATGCACTTCTTCACAGCTCACGGTTTTGGCACAGGAACGGCTTTTGGCAAACCCCCTCCAAGTAATACTACATTTGCTAAGTTGTCCTTTCCCAGCGTCAGGTTCCAGAGCGACACGTAACTGCTGGTTTGCACGAAGGAATCAGCATAGGCTGAGTGTAAAAAGTGGAACGGGCTGCCCGGATGCCAGGAGAAGGCTGGGGATGTTGGTGCTTAAAAGGACACCAGCTCTGTGTAAACTGAAGGCAGGCGATTACAAACCAGCTTTAGAAATTACCTTGGTTCTCACCCCGCAGGCGGCAGCTAATCTCCTGGGAGCCCGGACTGGCTATGTACCACCCACGGCAGAGACACGGCAGCTCTTCTTCACCTGCTGTGGCTTTCCAGTCCCCACACTACCATCCGTGCGCGCTCAGGGGAGGGACAGCCCCTGTGCCGAGCACTCTCCCTCCGCAGCTGGGCAGTTCTGCCACCAGGACTCCAGTCATTTGCCCTTCTCTCGTTCTGCAGTCTCCTAACAGCAGCCGGTGACGGGGTAGGATCGTCAGCACGTTCGTAAAGCACCGAGCGTTCCCCCTCAGCTGAACCTGTTAGAACTACAGGCAAAGTTTCCTCAAAGAGTCCTCACAGTTCCCTCTGCTACCTAAAATACCATCACATTCCATTTTGAGCAAGAAAATTAAACAAAAAGTGATCAAGTAGTTCTAAGTTAGCTGAATTATGATAACCAATGTTTCATTTAGCTTCAGTAAGAAATCAATAATTGAGTATCACACATTTGCTGTGAATTCATTCTCTTCACTGTTACAATAAAGAGGCATTTACCTTGGAAATCTCTCAATACCGCCTTTGATATAATCAGGTGTTTCCCCTTTTTTTCATAGAGTCTTACTTCTGGCAATTTTAGGGTCACTGTCTGGCAGTCTAAAGCCACATAAAGAAATGCTGAGAGATGTAGTCGGCTTGGCTTTTAAGTACTTCCGCCCCCGATAAAACTTGCACTGAAAATATGATTTTTATTTTCTCTTTTGTTGCAAGACTTCAGGTGACAACTGCATGAAACTTCAAGATTCCTCACTGTGAAATTAACAGATAGACTGCAGACACAGCCTGTCTCTACGTGTTTTCTTCACACTTTTATTATAAAACAGGTAGAGTCTCTGCACAGAAATAAATTTCTCTGACATTTAATCAGCTCTAATGTTTTGATTTTTTCTATTATTAGATGACCATTTCCTTGGCTCCCTGCAGAGACTTTTAGAACAGTTTATGCCTATATTTTTTTAAGATAACCAAATGGTTCCATGAGCAGCAGCACTAACAATGCCTGGTTTCCTACAGATTTGCATTCTTTGTCCCTCCAACCTGCCCTGCTATCCCTGCAGCCCGACCTTCCTTTGTGTGTCCTGTGGCACTCCTCTATGGAGACACAGGCAGCAGGAGGTGCCTCTAGTCCAGGGCTCTACATACGTGCAGGCTGACTGGCAGGCTGCTGCCAGGGGAACCACGCCATGCCCCGAGCTCCCTCCAGCCTTTCCCTGAGGCTGGCAATGATCATTTCTCTCCTCCAGTTCTCATGAAACATGAGGTTCTTTCCCCTTCCCTAAATGCTGAGAAGGGAAAAAAGGGGGGGAGGGGGGCTAGCCTGACAGCCGAACAGAAGCAGACAGGCAGACTGATCACATAACCCTCACTTTTGTTAGGAAAAGGCGGCTAAAATACATTGTAACCTGCAGGTTTTCTTCAACCTTTTAAAGAGCAGGCAGAAAAGGCACTGTTCTGATTCTTGCTCTTTAGGTTTCCTAAAATTAATTGCTACTGCATACATATTGCGCTGTCTCACAGGCAATATTGCGCACTTCATCCTGCTTTCCGTAACAGAATGCTGTCCTTTCATGGAGATCTTTTTTCTTTTAGCTTTCTTTTAGAGTCTCACAGCATCTCAGTATTCTTTAATTCTGCTCAGAGGCAGCTCCTCTTGATTATGCTGCGCAGTCCATCAGCTTTCAGAGTGACATCAGCCTGCGTTCATCCTAGCACCATCTGTGGCAGGACTGTGTGTCCATTGCCTGGGACAGTTCTCAGTGGAAAGCCACCATCAAGGCACATCGGGATTCCCCAAGGGCAACCAGATCTAAATTTCCGGATGGAATCAAATCTGCACAAATACCTCAGCTTCTCGAAAGTTATTGTTAGGTAACAACTGTGCTATTTCTAACTAGTCCTTGGGGATTCATCCTGGGGTGCAGAAAGGACTCTCAATGAAGGAACCAGCAGTAACGACTGGAGAAGCTGCTACCATCTCACGCAGCTGCTTGATGAGGGCTTCACTACCAGTGGTTTAACAGCAGTGTCCTGGTTTCAGCTGGGATAGAGTTAGTTTTCTCCCCAGTAAGCTGCTGTGTTTTGGATTTAGTACGAGAAGGCATGTGGCACGACCCTTCTAAATGACGTACCTAAATAAAGGCACTTCTTACTACGCTCTCCTTTCTGCAGGATCTGCGTTTACTCACCTATCTCACATGTGGATCTCCAACACACACAGACGAGTGCAGCAGAGAGGCAGGCACATCCGTCTCCTGAGAGGGTACTGTTCCCAGGGAAGCAGCATGTATCTCCCTGATCAGTCCACCTGCCCAGTACACTGCTCCCTGCTTGCTGAGAAAGGTCTGGTTCGTCATCAGCAGGAGGTGTGTGCCTATACACGTGCAAAACAAAGCACAGTCCGTTTGCAAGACGAAGCAGGAGATCAGCTTATGGTCATCTGCAGTGAGGGGACAGAAAGCTGTAAGTAAGGGCAAAGTACAGCCAGAAAGCTTTTTTAAAATAAAGGAATCTACGGATATTCTAGCTTCATTTACCAACACTGCTCTTTCAGACAAAACCACATCAATAAAACAGAACTAGCAGGAAGCAGAGGGATGGATTTGGAGGGAAAGAGGCTCTATTTCAGTACAAACACTGACTGTACCTGAGTGACCTCCTCTTCCCCTTTCCTTCAGGGCCCTTTTCCACAATGTCTGCTCAGGAACCTGATGGCTGAGTGCTCCAAGGAGAAATGTCTCCATTTATGAACAACGGTATGATGATGCAGTTGCCCATGACAGCAGAGGATAGCAGCTCAAAGCCTAGCTGTGCCTGGGTTGCTTCCCCAGAGCTGAGCATGCTGCCATGCAGACTCAGAGAGCCACATTTCCTTTATGCGCTGTCCCAACCTGACCACCTGCATGGCCAAGGAGGAGAACAACTGCACCTGAGTCCATCGATGTAACAGCACGTCTCTCCCTTTGCCATCTCCTGGCACTTTGATCGCCTGCACACATCACCTGAACAGACTTGTGCCGTGCTAAGGAAGAGGCTGGACTGCTGCTGGCACAACGGTAAATACCAAGGGCCAAGCACCCAGCTCCTGAGCGCTGCTGATCCTGCTCTGGCACGGGCTCCCCAGGGGACTCACCTCCTCTACCGCCCACTTACCTTATCTGTGAGGGAACGAACTCCTCGTCCACACTGCCCGAGAACAAACACTTGAAACAGAGAAAGCACTAGCCACCTCAGATTAACATTAAATTGAATAATTCCTCGTTCTTTTCTTTGCAGATGACAGTTGTCGCAGCCCCAGATTCGAGCACTTTCAGCTCAGACAGTACGCTCCTGCACTGCTACCTTTAATTGGCACTTTCCTGCCAAGCCTCAGCGTTTTGTGTCGGGTTTTTTCCACGTGAGAGCTGCCACAAACAAAGCAGCCCGCTGACCCACTTAACTCCCACGTGAAGGCACACGAAGCTTCGCTTCGGTCACCAAACAGAAAAGAAAATGCGAGAGCAGGAGGTTTTGATTAAAGGGAAGTGAGCAAATGGCTTCAAGGCTCATTGTGTACACGCGGGCACGTCTGCGTGTGTTCAGCCCTTGCAGAAATTTGGCCACCCAGGGAGAAACATCACATACAAAGCAGGCAGTCCTCATGCAAGCGTGCACTGCGTTTGATTCGAGATTTCCCATTGGCATGAAGGTCCTGCAAGCCATGCAACATCCCCACGGACCTCTTCCTCCGACCTGGAGTGACTGCCCGCAGGGAGGCAGGTGACAGTTTATTCTCCCTGGCCAGAACACCAAGGAAGGTACCAATTAGTGTTAATTGTGGTGTTCTTTGTTTTGTGACCGGAGTCTGAGCAGAAACCCCCCATAACTGAACACAGGCTACTGGCAACAGCTTTCCAGCCTTTCTGACCCAAGCCAGATTTAATGCAGCACGCTAGAAGATGATCTCTAGTCCTAACAAGGCATCGGCACTAGGTCTTGTGTTTGCATCAGAGACCACATTTTTCCTGGCTGCCTCAGGCCTCTGGGAAGAGACATTTACAGGTCAAACTAACGGGAGTCCTATTTTTGCCTTGCACTTAAATATACATCAAACAACATTTCAGTCCCATTTCCTCTTCCCTCATAATTCCCTATTTACAGTCTTCCAAATGGATTTACCTCTTCCTGTGCTTGTTCTCTATACTCATCTGCTGTTATGTTATGCAGTTATCTCTGCTGTTTTATCTTTTTTCCACCACCCAAACACAATTATGTTCACATCTCTCTTTTTTTTTTCATACTTCAATATCGCAGGTGCACATACCTTAGCAGCATGGATTCTTTTCATCTTTGAAAAACATTTCCTTTTTATCCTCACCCAAATATTAAGCCAACTGGAAAGTGACACATCAAGGTTAGGAATGCAGTTTGCTCCTGACAAGGAGAAAATGCTGAGCTTTGCAAGAGAGGCTAAGTGGATTAAGATCCTTTTTAAAGATTAGGTCACCCCTCACCCCAAATAGAGATTTCTACTGAAATTAATGGAAGCTCTTACAAAATGCAGCAGGAGGGCTGACACTGAATGGCGACACAGCAAACATACACTGGCAGCCCTCTCAAAACCAACTGTCCAAATCACCGACTCCAAATGATTCTTAACAACCAACTGATTGAATCTAGACTACCTATTGACATGGCAGGATTTCATCTTGTAAAATTATGAGCTGATGGGGAAAAAAAAGCTGAGCTAGTAGCTCTCAGGATAAAATCTCGGGCTGCGGTTTGTCTGATGTGGCTGCACTGACGTTACGCCAACGGGCAGGTTTGCCTCAGGAGAATCCGTACTGCCCCCAAAACTACTCCTCTGCACTGGCGTAGCTCCTGCCAGCCCAGCCACAAAGCTCTGGCAGCTCCAAACCTGGATGGTTTCTTTTTCAGGATACAATTCAACAGAACTCACTTGAAGCATTGTCCAGCTATCAAACCGCAAACATCACGTCTTTGTGTGGGAGAGCTGAGGGAAAGCCTTGCAGATTTGTCTCATGCTTCCTCTGCCCATCACTTCTGGGCAGATGAACCCAGCCCCTCGAACAGGCAGCACTGCGAACGCAGCCCAGCACCTGGAAGTCACACCAGATCCCCTCCAGCCCTCACATCAACAGAAATTAAAATCCTGCAGGCAACAAAGCAGCTGTGCTGCTGCTGCGCGACTGGCACAGACCCCTGCTCGCTCCCCACCGCACAACTGCCGTCTGCAGGGCACGCTGGCAAGAAACAGTCACTCTGGGTACGTCCAGCAAGCCAGACAGAGAGGCAAGGTGCTGCCTTCACTCTACAATGGTGCAACACTTTCAGCCTTGCAAAGCCGCCCTGACAGAAGTAACTCTACTTCCCTGCTCGTTTTAAAGAAACCAAAACACAGGCAAGCTGGGGGTTTGTGCAAGCGCTAGCAGCAATGCCATGCTGCGGAGCAGGCAGCCTGATCGCCAGGTCTGCACCTGCTCACCAAGCCCTCCTCTCAGTCAGCACTGGAAAAACGCACAGAAGAAAAACAGGGCTTTCCAGAATCACTATTCTAAAAACCAGTTTTATTTGGTTTTGTCATCCCTGTTGTTTAAAACAAGATTCAGACCCAGGCCAGGCCCTAGACTCCAGGCGATGGGTCGAGCGCAGGGCTGAATGCACAGCCATGGACAGGAGGTGACCCCAGCACCCGTGGCTCACTGCAGACACCCATCCTGCTGCCTCAGTGTCCTGCAGCACTCATCCTCACAGTCCTGCCCGCCCTCTTCAACATCACATTTTAAGACAATTATAAACCAGCATTTTCTTCCCTGTCCGGAGCCAAGACTTGTGTAGCGGTTTCTCTGTAGCTTCTCCTTTCCCAGCACAGGAGATCCACACAGTGGCTGCCACAGACTCTCAGGTGTGTGACTAGTCCAAGCCTCCCAGGGCAGCCAGCATCTCTGCCCCTGCCATCTCCTTGATTAATGCTGGGTGGGAGGAGTGACGAGAGGCCTTGCTGCACCGGGCATGGGAAAAAATGCCTCACTTCAGCACTTCTCACTCACGCAGTTAACCATTTCCTCGGCTTGCTCTGACAGCTGCTGGCCTTGGGCAGGGAGGGACATGCCTGGATGAGCGGTGTCTGGCAGCAGCCTGACGCGCAGAACAGCCCTCCCCACCACCTCCCCTGCACCCCTGGCCAAGAAGGTGCAGACTATTGCTGCCTGGAGTTGGACGTTTCAAGGCTTGGTGGGTTAGCTTGTAAACGCTGGAAAACAGGAGGTGTTTGAACAGCGTCTTGGACAACGCAGGAGTCTGGCCCAGGAGGAGCAGGACTTGTGGGTATTGCTGGAAAACACCTAACAGTGATCACACCCACCGCTCTCCTGTTACCCGCCTGCCCAGCTTTCACCTGCTACACCCTGCCCAGGGCAGGGGTGCGCACAGAACCTCGCACAACACAGCCCTACCCTGGCCGGCTGCGTGGCACAGGCAAAGCGAGAACCAAACAACCCAGCGCTCTGAAGAGAAAGCTGGGGGAAGAAGAAGTTGCCAGAGCTACCCTCTGCCTCGCTGGTGCTCTGCTTGGAAAGGAGAGGATGTCATCACTCAGAGCCAGGCAAAAATCCTCCCTTGCACCATGAGCTATTTGCAGACAGGTTTTAGCCTTGTTCCTCAGGGCTGCAGACATTTTAAAAGCCAGGTATGCAAGCAAACACGCCTGTTACTGACAAGAGCAAGTGTCACTTGCCCAGCACGCTCTCCTCCTCCACTCAGGGCTCAGGAGCAAGCACTGACACTTGGACCACGGTTTGCAGCCCACTCCCGACGCACTGTGCAGCCTGGGCATCCCACAGCACCTCTAACAGGCAAAACAAATAAGAAAAACATCAAACTGCATCTTTAATTTCAAGCAGTCTAAAACACTGCCAAATTAGAAAGAAATTCACCAGTGCCTTTGTCTCTAAAGGTGAGCATTGGCTTCATCGTTCCTTTCTCCCTTCTATTTTGCAGCCAATTCTGCCTTTCTACACCCCACCTCCTCCCCCCATCCCTTTCTGCTTTTACTTCCAGTGCTTCACGTGCTGGGAAATGCTGTGCACTCCTAAGCCCAGCTCCCCTTCCTGCAAAACAGAGAAATCAGAACGAACAGGTGTAAACCAGCAAACTGCTAGCACCTGAGTGTTTCTGAAGTTTGCAAACAGTACAACATATGTTCAGTAAAGCAGCTCTACAAAGTCACTCAGAGAGAACTGCAAATTATGCCTTGAACCCAAAACCTTAACAGTCCTACCGTCCCAGTAAAAACAACCCACAGCCTGCCCCAAAATCAGCGGCCAGGAGGTTTGTGTTTGTCCAAGATGAATGAACAAATCACTGGAGAGCTGAGAAATAGAAATCAGTGCAAGGACTGAGACATAACTCATGACACAGCACGTCTGTCCATTTGCTATGGAAACTATGTTTGGCAAGCATCGGGTGTCCGAATTTCTGCTTATGTACAGCTCCGGGGCCAGCAGCGTATTAATATCACAGGCAGCCTAAAAACAGAAACTATCACCAAGAAAAGCTACCCTTCTGCTGAGAGTTCCTCGCCGTAACCTGGCTGTTGTTGCTGTGCTTTCCTCAAACAGCACAGAATTTTGTTTCCTTGCTTTTCAGATTTGCCATCTAAGCTGATCTCAGTGGAAGGAAGACCAATAAACAAAGAGAAAGGAAAGGAAAATCACAGCAGGAAGCAAACCTTACTGCAGGGACAGCTTTCCTGAATGTCTTCCCGTCAAGGCTCGCACTGCCATGCGAATATGGAGAGTGACCAGCTACCAGGGTGCTGGCTCAAAGGCACAAACCTTTTCAAGAGATCTGCAGAAGTGCAAGTCCCTGGCAGCTCGCGCAGCTTGGCAGGATAGCCCAGGCACGGCAAGCAGCATGAAGAGAAGCCACAGAGTCAAACAGGGAAGAAAGCAGCAATCAGACACAGGCTGCCAGGCAGAACACCGGGCACAGAGAGGAGCATGGTCACAGAAGCAAAGTAGGAAGAAAGCAATTCCAGGTGCAAAATGCAGGCCAAGGGGTTGGAATGGGAAGCGCAGGAAGGGAGCTGCTCAGGCTGCAGTGAACGTGGAACTGCGCTGGATAGGTTACTCTAGATAAACTAAGTTTTCTTAAGAGCAGCTTTAACTCAACAGCCTTGGAAGGAGCATTTGTGGCAGCACCAAAGAAATGGGCGTATTTGATTAAGACCCGTATCAGGCTTCTCCTGCACACTTCAGTGGTGTTGGAGACGCATTAGTCGCGCCAACGCAGCCACTCACTCCCCACCGCCTGGACTAGGCAGGCTGCTTTATAAATCTGGGAGTCACCTCCCGGGAAACCTTGTGCTGCCTCTGTCAGAGGGCAGCCTGCATCCACGCAGCTGCAGCGTGCTGCCCGCTGCGGTCAGACCGCGCCTGAGAGACTCTGCTCCAGACAGGAGAAAGCGCAGCCACATGTCCAGCTCACCTTGACCCAGCAGCCACAACACAAAGTTGGGAATATGGATTTTAAAAGAGAACTGTCCATTCTGGGCAGATGCATTTTGCTTCTCTTGCACTGCTCTCTGCTGTGTGAAGTCGAGGTGGGCAAGTTTTTTCAGAGCTGCATGCCAGTTACTGACAGATACACAACTTCTGCCAGCCCCTCTGATCACATTTCTCTCAAACCTTAGCTAAGGGTGTACTTTCCAGGGGTGAGAGGTGTAAACACTGCCCGTTTCACATCGAACAAGGTACAGAGAAGAAAGCCTGCAGATGTCCACAGCAACTCTGCTACTGAAAGGCAAGGACTGCCAGTGCCCGTTGGGCTGCTCAACAGACTTCCCTCGTGTGCCTAAGATGACAAGCGTTTGAGATGAAGGTGCACTCATCCAAGTGGCTTCCCCGCCAGTTTAGAGCAACACAGGAGAATGATCCGAGTCACCGAGAGAATGTCATTATGACCACTGTTCAAGTGATCAGGCCAGGTAGGACAGAATTAGCTAGGCCAATGGTTCAGATTTCTTCTTCTCTGCCAGGAGTCTTCAAATAGCCAAGGAATCGGCACCAGCCACCTACCTGAGGAGCCAGTTATTGTCACCTGGGCTTTCCTCCGAGATCTTCTGCCAAGCCTGACCTACAGCCAACAGCAGTAGAGAGTGTTCCGCCTCAGACAATAAAAGATCAAGGCTAAGTACGTGCCTCAAAACCCCAACTGGAGTTTCTGCAGGTCGCAGATTTGCAATCAAATCCAAATTCTAACTGCAGTCAAACTGCATTTTCAAAGAGGACTGGGGATCTGCAGTCAGCTATGACAGGTTATGTTGGAACAAGAATAAATATTGACACACAACAAAAAGCTACACTCGGTTCTCTGAACTCCTACTACTGGTGACAAAAACCCGCCTTCCCATTCCCGGTTCATCCACCCAGCAGCTTATTACAACACTGCAATGTGCTTATCACCCCCTGACGCACCAGACACCCTCGTTTCACACAGACAGTGAAACTGAAATACAGGGACAAGGTGCTGCAGGGCCCGAAGGACAGCAGAACTCCTAACACAACCCAGACAGCTCTGATTACTGATGCATCTTCTCAAAGAGCCTTGCGCGCTCCGAGAACAGCTGTACCTAACCTCGTTGTCACCATTTGCTCCTCTCCACAGCCCAGCAAGCAGTCCCTCCCTCTAAAGGCAGCCACATTCTGCAGGTCCTCGAGTATTTTCCAAACCAGGCAACAGCACGTTTATGGCACACAAAACCCCCGAGAATCAGCAAGTTACCTTTGCCTGCTCAGCCCAGCCGTCAGTATGGGCACGCCTGGGACCTCTGCAGCGTGAAGTGCCTTTTGCACAAGCGTGTGAGGAATGAGAGCGTAGCTGTGACTCCAGCTAAGCCACCAGCCGACAGAACAGTCACACCTCCACAGTAAGGTACACCCTCAAACACAGATCTTTTGCCTGCCTAGGGAAGGAGTGGGAACCTCGAATGCGAGTGACTTCACCCATCTTCCTCTGCCTCTTCTCACCACTTTCCTAATCCCAGTCCTTTCCAAGTCCTCTGCAACCGCTCCACATCCTGGCAAAGGCCGAGTTTCCCAGGCACTGCTGAAAGCAGGGTTGAAAGGCACCGGCTTGCTCAGGCAGCACGGTATTCTGTCTCTGCCCAGGACAGCACAGGCAGATCTTAACTGATCACAAACAGAAGATGAAACTCAAGGTGTCTTCCTTGGGGAAAAAAGTCCCTCACCCTCTACTTGTGTAAGTATATGAGAACTTGCACGAAACGCAGACATCCAGTTAAACAGAAGAATCACTACCAAGAGGCCACATAGTTGAAAAATGGTTATTTTTTTTTATAACCCGTCATTAATTACAAATGTAAGATACAGCTCGCATCAGCAAGCTCTGAAAGGACAGCCTCACATTTTCTTTCAAAACAGGGAGTGCTGGAGACAAGTTACAGAATTAACTGAAGGTTCTGGCACATCTGTAGGCGTGTCACAGCACGGGCACTTGTGAGCACAAAGTCACAAGAATCTTCAAAGGCAGAGAAGGCCGTAGGTCCCCTGATGGCTGAACAGGAGGGGGAGGATTTGTGAAGAGGTTCCTTGCCTAGGAAAGACTGAAACAGTCTAGTCAAGATGCATCAAGGCAGGGCAGCAGAACCACTAGAAGCTCCACCTCAACAGTTCTTGAGTCGAGGAAAAACATGGCTACGGCCATCAAAATTTTACATCTATTTCTGTTTCTTCAGGTTTGGTCTTTTTCTTGGCTGCTTCTTTGGTCTCTGCGCAGCATTCTTAACACTGGCAGGGGCCAGTCTGAGAGTTATCTCATTGTCCTCTGCGTCACCGTCTGCCTGGGAAGCTTTCCGGCACTCGAGCACTGTTGGAGTACAGAGCGGAGTAGGATCCTGAAGAGATCAGAAAAATACGATTCATTGCAAAGGACCTGCCAGAGAAAGTTGTCACTCCCTTTATGGTACCACAAGGCACCTCCATCCAGCTCTGCTTCACAACTTCCACGTTAGGGAAAACTGTTTTCTTTTAATAATTAGCTATTTTTGTAGGCAGTATTTCTTCAGACAAAAGTGTCATCTTCAAAAAAGTATATGCGAAAAGCAAATGTAAATTAATTCACATTATCCAACATATCATTATGCACATTTGCTTTCTAAACTTTGTATTTCCTGACTCAAAGCACTAGGAAAGCCAAAAGTAAAAGAATCAGGGCGGGGGTGGTGTATATTTGAGACTGGCATGAATCCTATCTTCTTCACAACCAACCCTGTACCAATTATCACAAGTAAATCCAGTAACATTAAAAAAAAAAAAAAAAACCAAAACAAAAACAATAAAACCAAACTCACAACAGTGGTGAGACAAAACAGACATGTTAATACCTGGCAGACTTTGCAGACTGCCAGTGCCCCAAATCTCAGTCCTGATGACCTGAGGTTTCCTTCCATCCTACTGCTCATTGTAGCTGGCATTAGTTTCAAACTACTGGAACACCAGGCCTGCAGAGCACGAGGGAGGAGGGACAGCACAGTAAGTAAACAGGGACAGACAACACTAGACTGCGTTAACAGTTCAGCTTCCTTTTTGTCACAACAGGCTGGTATTATACTGTGACGCAGACCAGCAGAAGGATGTCAGCAAGGAGATGATTTCGCACTGGTCTGAAGCACAGAAGTAGGTAGTGTACTGTCCCAGTACAGGTTAGTGCTGAACAGCAGAGGCTGGCAGCAGACACACCTCAGGACAAGCACTGCTGGGCACAACCTGCAGAGCAGAAGCCTTTGCTGCCAAATACTCCCACAAGAAAGAGAACTGAGAGGATCCAACCACCCTCCCTCATTCAGGAGTGTTAATCCATCTCAAAGGAGCTACTTTTGGCACAAAAATCTCTCAAGCAAACACTGTAAAGGTTTTCAGGTGTTGAAATGAATATGAAGAAACCAGCTGCAGAATTGAAACATCTGCCCCAGCGTGAATGGTGGAGCACAGTGCTGCACACCACCAGCACTGTTTGGTCTTACCTGGCTGCTCAAAGAAATATTCAGTTCTGACTTCTTGGGTGTTTTCATGATTCCTCTCTTTCTGGCAAGCTCCTGTGCAGCCTAGGAAGCAAGACAGATCAGGCAGATCACTACAAACTTCCTTGTGCAAAGACGCAAACAGTTACCTAACAGTCTATGGGTTTCACGCCTTCATAACCACATAGAAATACATATTATGGGTTTCTTTCTTTCATAACTACAAAATCTTCACTACAGCAATTAGGTTTGAATCAATAAACCTAGGGGACTGGAGCATCTCTCCTACGAGGAAAGGCTGAGGGAGCTCAGCTTGTATAGCCTGGAGAAGGCTGAGAGGGGACCTAAGAAATGCCTATAAATATCTCAAGGTGGGTGTCAAGAGGATGGGGCCAGACTCTTTTCAGTGGTGCCCAGTGACAGGACCAAGGGGCAATGGGCACAAACTGAAGCACAGGAAGTTCCGCCTGAACATGAGGAGGAACTTCTTCCCTCTGAGGGTGACGGAGCACTGGAACAGGCTGCCCAGGGAGGTTGTGGAGTCTCCTTCTCTGGAGATATTCAAGACCAGCCTGGACAAGGTCCTGTGCAGCCTGCTATAGGTGACCCTGCTTGGGCAGGAGGGTTGGACTAGATGACCCACAGAGGTCCCTTCCAACCCCAAACATTCTGTGATTCTGTAATAAAATGACTTACAGTGCCACAGAGGTGCTCTGGTTTGAACAAAACCACCCTAAGCAACGTAAGAGAAGCTGCTACTGTGCATTTAAAAAACATACCACATTGACCAGTATTGCTTAAAATCCAAGTACTTCACCCAAGCACTCTGCAAGTGAGCAATATGTTCGGTTGGCTTAGGCGGGCTCTAGGGATGGAAGCTCTAGTCTTGGGACCTGCCTTCAAACACCCACCCCGCCAACGCCCGCCACGGGGCCTAGCAAACACCCTGTCGCTCTTCTGCAATCCACAAACACGAAAACCATGGGATATCCAACTGTTTATACCAACAGAAGAAAAGGAACGCCTTCACTTTGCTGTTACTTACTTAATTCTCTAAAGGTAAACCCATACACACACATAGCACAACGCAGCGGCAGCACAACACTGATTTCCAGGGGCTTCTATACAGTTCCTAAAGTAAGTAAGCCCCCTGGTGCTCCAGCTCTTTTACCAGTTCCACACAAAACACGTGATTTTCTTGTACTTAGCACAACCTTAGAAACATGTTTTGCATTAAACACTCATCGAAACGATGCCAGACTTACAAATCCTGGGAAGTCATAATCGAGCCCCTTCTCCGCCAGCCTCTTCCGTAAAAGCTTCTCCTTTCGCAGCAGTCGCTTTGTCATCTTTGCCTTCTGAACGAGCGAACGTATCTTATTGTACCGCCTGACCGCCGGCTGAGACGGCTTCAGAAATATTTTGTTACTGTTTTTGAAGAGGTTTTCATGGACCCTTTCAGGAGGTAGGAACTGACCTGGGTCGTAAACATAGGACGTCAAGTTACAGCAGAGCTGCCCTCCTCACCGAATGGACTCACACCACGCTATTCAGTTCTCGTTACAACGCTATCTGCTGCGGCAGAGCAGTAGTACAGCATTTCATTAGCAGAGAACATTGAAAGTAACGAAATACTCACTAGTAAGAGAACTGATAATGGATGGACGGAAGAAAAGAGCACTTTTTCAGTTTCACTCGGAAAACACAGATAACTCGTTTCTCAAAAGCTGATGCCTGTACAGCTCATAATCCTTTACAAAGCAAGCACTGCTATCGCTGTGTCTGAGAAACCTGTTAATTTCATTAATCTCTTAACTAAAAAAAGCCCCTTATGTCTACCTACATAGACTGCAGCTGCAACAGTTATAAATGACAAAGAACTTCCACTTTACAGGAACTGCCTCCACAGCAAACCCCACCGCTCCCTGAGACTTCATCTCACACGATTACACAACGAGCATTCTCCGCCTAAGAGAAAAAAAAAAAGCAGTAGCGAACAAAAAGGTGCTGGGGACGGTCTTTACATGTGAAAAAAAGCAGAAAAGCTCAGCCCCACAGAAAATCCTTTTGGGACAAAACTTGATTAAAAAAAACCGCACACCATTAACTATAAATTTCTTTTACACGCCAGAGGACTGACACTTCAGCTTATACTCACACTTTAGCAGCCTTTCGGAAAACAGGTAGTTGTTCATTGTGTCTGCAACGATCTTAGCCACATCGTCGGACTCAAACTCTATAAACCCATAGCCTTTGCTACCTCCAGTCTGCAATCAACAACGGAAAGAAATCTGAAGTGATGCTTCAACACCCGAAGAACTAAATTAGTTAAAATTATTTTATGCTTCTGAAGTCACAGCCCATTCTCAGCCCAACACAATTTCGTAAAGTTCAGTGAAATCATGAAAAGAACCAGACTGAGTCCCAAATGGGCAAGACATTATTTGTAAATGCATATATGCATGTGAAACAAACTGCTCACCAATAACTATTTGTTAAAAAAGAGCTGTCCTGCATTGGTGGTGCTCTGCTGCTGTTATCAAGTGTATACAGAAATCTTATAACGTGGTGATAAACCCAGAAATGAGACGTTTATTGAGCACAAAGCAGCAAGAAAGCTAAAAAGGAGCCTTTTCCACGACATCTCACGTTCTACCTTGAATCCGTGCGTTCTGGCAACACTTCCCTCCTACGCGTGTTTAATAACGGACAAAAGGGGTCACGTTACCTGTCGCCGGGGTTTCGGCAGCCGGAGGACGACGGGCGGGGGGGGCGGGAGGGGCCCGCTGAAGCCCGTCCAGCCCAGCCCAGCCCAGCCCAGCCTAGCCCACCCTACCCTCCAGCTGCCCCCCCCCGCCCACGCGTGGAACTGCAACCGCGCGTCTCCACCTGGCGGGCACCGCGCCGGGCACGGCCGCGGCGCGCTGCCAGCGCCGCCTCCGAGCGGAGCCCGGGACGGGCGGCGGCGTCCCCGGCGCCCGGCGGGGCCCGGCGCTGTTACCTTCTTGCTCCTGGAGAGCCGGAGCCGCGTCACCCGCCCGAACTGCTGGAAGTACTCGTGGATCTGCGGCTCGCAGAGCCCCCGCGGGAGATGCCCCACGTACACCACGCCCGGCCGCAGCTCCTCCTGCGGGGCACACGGCAGCCGCGTCACGATGGGACCGAGAGGCCCGGCCCGGCCCGCCTAGGCCCGGCCCGGCCCCCCTACTAGGCCCGGCCCGGCCCCCCGCCCCGCGACGCGGCCCCGCTCACCTCGGCCGCCCGGCTGCCGCGGGCCCGCTTCACCTTCTGCTGGAACTCGCGCTGCAGCCGCGGCTCCAAGGCCAGGAACGACGCCGACGGTGCGGGTGCGGGCGCGGCCGCGGGTGCGGCCGCGGCCTCCGCCGCCACTGCCCCGACACCAGCCGCCGCCATGCTGCGCTCCCCGCCGCCGCCGGAAGCGCGTCACTCGCCGCGCACGCGGTGCCGCCCGGGCGCGCAAGCGCAGAGCGGCGCTGTCTCCTACCGACGGGGCACGGCGCCGCCGGCCGGCTCCGCCCCCTCCCAGCGGGGGGCAGCGCGGCGCGGTCACCCGGCAGCGGGGCGCTGGGCCCGGCCCCGCCCACCGCGAGCGCGGCCCCGAGACGCGGGCACACCTCCCCTCCCCCCACCCGGGGGCGAGCGGCTCCGCGCGGGCCCCTGCCCCCGCCTCCCCCCGCAGGCAGCGCGCGGGGCAGCCCTCCCGGCGCGGGCAGGCGGCGCGCGGGGCAGCCCCCTCGCGCCGGCGGCACGGAAGGCCCCCATCCCCCCTCCCGGAGGCGGCGGCGGGCGCCATGTCGGTGAGCGAGATGTTCGTGGCGCTGCAGGGCGCGCTGACCGCCGACCAGGACGTGCGAGAGGTGGGCCCGGGGCCGGGGCCGGGGCCGGGCCGGGCGGGGGGCGCGGGGCGCGGCTGACGGCGCTGTGCCCGCAGGAGATCCGGAGGGAGGTGCAGGCGCTGGAGCAGACGGCCCGGGAGATCCTGACGCTGCTGCAGGGCGTGCACCAGGGAGCCGGCTTCCAGCACAGTGAGTGCCGCGGGGCCGAGGAGGCGGCCGGGGGCCGGGCAGCACCCCCCCACCCCCGGGGGGCGCGGGTCGCTCTGCCGCGGGCGGAGGCTGCGGGGGGCGGTTTGGAGCCGGACGAGCTGCCGGCCGGCCGGCCGTCGCCCGGGAAACTCCGTTCTCCCCCCCTCCGTGTTCCGCTGCCTCAGCGCAGCAGAGCGCGTTCCGCTGGCGGGCGATCGCTTCCGGGGTTGCGGAGTTGGCTCCGGGTTTCCCGCGCAGGGACGGGCGCGCAGGGGCCGGTGTTCGGCTCCTGTCGCCGTCGCCCGTCGGGACTGTGTGTCTGTGTCCCCGTCTTCGCCCCTTCAGCCCGCCCCCAAAAACCAGCCGCGATGTACTGCGTCCAGCTCTGGGACCCCAGCATAGGAAGGACATGGACGTGCTGGAGCGGGGCCAGAGCAGGGCCACGAAGATGATCCGAGGGCTGGAGCCCCTCTCCTCCGAGGACAGGCGGAGGGAGCTGGGGCTGTTCAGCCTGGAGAAGCAAAGGCTCCGGGGTGACCTTAGAGCAGCCTTCCAGTGCCTGAAGGGGCATATAGGAAGGGTGGAGAGGGACTTTTCACAAGGGTGTGTAGTGATAGGACAAGGGGGAATGGCTCTAAACCAAAAGCGGGCAGATTTAGATTAGACATTAGGAAGAAGTTCTTCACCATGAGGGTGGTGAAACACTGGCACAGGTTGCCCAGAGAAGCTGTGGCTGCCCCCTCCCTGGCAGTGTTCAAGGCCAGGTTGGATGGAGCTCTGAGCACCCTGGTCTAGTGGAAGATGTCCCTGCTCGTGGCAGGGGGGTTGGAACTAGATGCTCTTTAAGGTCCCTTCCAACCCAAACCGTTCTGTGATTCTATGCTGAACACTCCGGGGGTGCTCAGGGTGGAGTGGGAAGTGTGGGGGGTGCTTTAGTCTGGTTTGTTTGAGACAGACTCAGAGTGTGTATGAAATCTGCTTAATGTGGTAAAATATAAAGGGAATTTGCAAAGGCTGATAAAGCAGGAGCCATCCTTGATGTATGTTTAGTGGCAACTGGAATTTTCTGTTATTTTTGATGTTTGGGTTGTACCTAGCCTCATTCCTTGCTTTAAATCCAAATTTGTTTAAGATGTTTGACATAACGTTTCGGGGCCAACCCGTTCCCTCCAGGGCACGGGCAGAGCGCTGCAGACCGAGATGCCAAATGTGCTCTTTCTGCTCCCCCACCCCCAGACTTAGACTTACTGGTGAAACTACTGGAATAAACAGGGTTTTTGTTCCCTTACATATGTGACTTAAAGCTATATTTTGAAGTCAATGAATATCTCCCAAGAAGCAGCATCCATTCTGACTTCCCTGGAAACTCTTGAGAGGAATTTGGGAAGGAGAGATGTCTGGCAGGCCACCCCCAGAAGGTGCGTAGAAGAAGGAGCCTCCCCAGGTGCTGGGTTATTCCCCTGCAGAGCTGACCGGTCGCTGCCAGCCTGACGACGTTCACCAGCCCGCTTGGGCTGGAGCTGGGCGCCTGGGGTTGCTCTGGCCTCCCAGAGGGCTCGGCAGTGTGCAGCACCGAGGTTTGACCGCTCCTGGCGAGTGCGACTTCCACCCACTTGGGAAGTCCGGCAGTGCTAAAAAATAGAACTGCTAATTGGCTAATTTATGCAAGCGTACACTCATTTTTCTAAGCTGAGCAAACCCATGGATGTTGTGACTGCTGTTTTGCGTGGGTATCAGCTGCTTTCCAGCATTTTGTAGCAGAGACCTGTGTCTGGCTCAGTGTGTTTTCATTTGATTATTAATGTCGGGAGAGAGCTGGTCCTGGAAATTGCAGAGTCTGAGAAGAGAGTTGGAATAGTTAAAGTAAAAAAAAAAAAAAAAAAAAAAAAAATCATAATTCTTCTAATACCAAAAATAATGAATACATGCTTAATAGGTTAGGAGTTAACTCATCATAATAGACCTGTCAGTTTGTCATCAGCTACAAGCATAATAAAGTCAGTCAGTAAAGGTTTAGATTAATAAAGGTTTACAGCAGAATAATATAATTACAATTAACAGAAGGATTGTTAGGGGAATAAATAGCACTTGTCAGGTGTCACATACTTAGACTACAGTTTTATTTGGTAGTGGTTGTCGTTCTGCAGTGTAGTGCTCTTAAATGGCTGTATGGCTTGCTACAGCATCTCGTTTGTTGAGACAGTACCACGTTTTTACTAAGAAACTGGTATGATTCTTCCAGAGTAGATTGCAAAGGGATAAATGATGACCCCTGTAACTACGAAAGAGTGAATATCCAGCGGAGTTCTGGCTAGACTTTGTAGCATCAAGATTTTTAGCTTTATATTTATTTTTTCCGAGATGTAAGAAAAACTATAAAAACTATTAATAAACTATCCTCAACTATGAAATACTAAGTGATGAATTACATTAACTAATAACTAACTAATAAAAAAGGCAAAAATGCTGTTGATTACTACAGGTTCACAGGTGACAGAGTAGCTAGCAGTGCCTGGTGACTGCAGCAGCGTTGCCGTGGGCGGCTGAAGCTGGTGCTGCTGCCCGCAGGAGCTGTGTTGCTTGTTGTGCCCCCTCCCTTGTGCCAGTGTAAGTGGGAGACGGCTTTTTGTCTCACGGCTGGCTGGTTCATCCTTGGTAATTATTCCTGCATCAGCAGTTGAGGCAGTGATGAAAGCTGAAGGAGACAACAGAGTCAGTGGAAACAGGTAAAGGGGTTGCACCGGGCTGAGCAATCTGTCCCACTGCAGAGAAGGGCAAGGGGCGGCGTGAGCTCCGTTAATAGAACTGCGGGGTGGCTGGGAGTCTGATGGAGGGCAGTTCCTCTACCAGTCAGTGGTATTTACAACATTACCTAGCACACTGCCTTTCCTCTGTTCTCCGGGGACTTAAAATACCTCTGGGCTAAACCTGTTTTTATTGAGTTTTTCATCCAACCTGTTCCACCGTGGGGCAGCCCCCTACCCACAGACAACCGCGGCGTCACGGTGCCGGCGTCTCTGTGGTCTCTCTCTGCACCAGTGGGAGGCTGTGTTCAGCTGCGGGATCGGCAGTTTCAGCCGTAGCCTGTGTTCGGCTCTGGGAGAGGGAAGGAGAACCAGCAGAGCCTCAGGCCAGCAGCCTCCAGAACGGGGTTGGAGGATCTCTCTCCTGCTCCCTCTGCTCCCTGTCCGAAACGGCGCTTGAGAACTGCTCAGAAAGCTGTTCAGGGCAGCGCGTGCTGCAGCCTGCTCTTGGCTGGCGTGAGTCTGAGCGACAGGTGGGGTCTTCAGAGGCCGAAAGGCAACTCATTAGATCTTTGCTCTTGCACACGTGTTAAACTTACCAAAACATCAGTGGTGATACGCAAGGATGCACGAGGGTCATTTGAAGTGGGGAGGCTATGTGTGTGTCGTTGGGCTCTGATGTCTGAAACTTTGTTGTAAAGATTGTTTATTTTTGTCACAAGTTCCTCTGGCAGAAGGCCACATTTGTGCCTTACTTGGTCCAGAGCTGCCACGTGACAGCTCACTCACCTGACGCAGAGACCGTCGTTCGAGGACGGTGTTCGAAGGGCAGCTGTCAGTGAACTTCATACATTTCTTTCATTCTGGGTGCCACATGGAGTGCTTTCACCTTCTGCTTCCTGAAGCTTTTATTTTTAGGTGCCCCCCCCCCCTTTTTTTTTAACAGAAATGATGTTTTGTTAATTGACGGAAGTTCTTTAAACACACGTAAGTGACTCCCAATAGAGCTTGTTTGATAGAAATCGTTCATTGCAGCTTTCAGACTTCACTTCTGTGGATCTTGTTTAAATAATCCTAGCTTCTGTACATGGAGACACGGGAGAGCCTCTCAGGTTCGCCTTCTGCCTTCCTCGGGTTGTGACCAGGATCTGAGAGGAGGCTGCGGTTAAGACATGTGCATTTGATGAGTTCTGTCGGGCCCTGGCGCTGCGGGCGCAGCGTGGCTGCCGCTCGCACCAGTGAACGGGCGGTGGGTGGTAGGTGAACAGGAGACCCTCTCTCCGCAGAGGTGCAGCCTGCGCGGGACGGGCTAAACCCCGTTTCTGCAAACGCATCACCTGAAAGCAGAGAATGTCGTTTGCTGAAGGGATGTTGCACCTCGTCTAACCTAACTCTGATCGATAAGAAAGAAGTATCATAAGATTTTAAAGTGGAGAAAGAAAAGTTGCTTTTCCTCTGACTCTGCGAGTCGTTTGGCAGCGCTGCACAGTGTCTTTGGGGCCAGCTGTGTGCAGTGCTGTTCCGTTGCTCGTCGTCTGGTTGTTGCTGTTTTTTCTAAGCCACCACATCAGTGTGCTCTCCAGACCATCTTGTCCCTCTGTAGCACCCGTGGCCACCCCTTTTCCTTTCTCACACGGCTCAAACTGAAAACATCCCATTACCAGCTCGCGCGCGATCTCTGCTGCGTCCGTGCCAGCCCTGCGGCACGGGGCTTCGCCCGCGGCGCTGTCCTTGCTGCCTCCGCCCTCGCCCCCCGGTATCCATGGCCGCAGTCTCGGCTCCACTACGGTTACAGACCCCCAAATGAAATTGCCCCCCTGCCACCTCAGATGAGAGCTTGCGCTCGCCGCCTTTCTCAGCCTTTCTCCGTCTCTCCTGCAGCCCTGCTTGTCTGTGGCGCGCGTCGCCAGGCTGCTTTGCTCCTTGGTTTTTTCCACAAACACCACGTCCCCTCTGTGCTCCTTCGTTCCTGCCTCTGTCTGTCTGTGTCCCCCGCTGGCTTTCGGTCTGTGGGCTGTGTGACCTTTCCAGTGTTTCCTTCTGTCAGTACCATTACGGGATGGGTTCTTCATCCATGACATCAGTTTTATAGCAACAGTAATTATTCATGATTAGCAGTGATTCTTAAAGAACACTGGGGCATCTTGGCTCAAGCTCGAAACTGAGGACTAGAGCAGATGCGACAGCCCCAAACTCAGGAGTATTTCTCCTCTGCCTGTGTGACACTTAGTGCAACAGTGACTATTTCTTAGGTTAATCTGAATGTCAGTAGACTATCTTGGACAACAAAGGAGCGTAAATGGCGCTGTCTACACTAGAAAACGCTCTGTGCACAAAGCCTTATTCTCTGTCACGTGCTGAACGTTGCGCTGTTTCTTTTTCAGTACCAAAGAAATGTCAGAAGGCTCGCGAGCACTTTGGTACAGTGAGAACCCAGCTGGAATCTCTGAAGACCAAGTTTCCCACTGATCAGTATTACAGGTGTGCAGGATCACACGCAGCCGGACGTGGATATGGGCACTGCCGGGGCATATTTGGTGTTATTACTTTGGAAGAACGATTTAAAGGTTTATGGGCTGAATGCCTCTTTCTGTTTGAAAAGTAAATCGTGGTAGAGAAGTGTGAAGTTATTTATCAGAACAGATAAAAAATGCTTTTGCTCAAACACTGTATTTATAACTTTTCACTAAAAATATCCAATATTTAATTCTTTTTCTAGAGTTTTTTTTAAAAAAGAAAAAGTTTAAAAAATTGATGTTCTCTTGGAGCTGCCCTCGTTTCTGGGAGCTGCACGTTTGCTGCTCCGTTCATTTCAGTGAAGTTAGGTATGGGGCATTTCTGAAGACAGCTCTAAATCTGTCATGAAATGGCTGTCTGATACTGCGGGTGCTAGATGAAACTGTCACCTTTGTGTTTTGTTTGCTGCCAGAAGGGGACAGTGTCTAGCAGCAACATTTCAAAGAACGAGAATCAGCTCAGATCTGCTGAGGGAAGCTGGGGCGGAAAGCCCTGGTTGTCTTCTGGGCACGACAGCCTGAGAAACTCCGTGAGCCGAGCAGGGGTGTGAGAGCTGCGAGCAGTGCTGGTGTCCAGCGTAGTGTCCTGGGGTGAAGTTCTGGAGATGACTTTAAGCTGGTGTCGCTTCGTTAAGCCAAAAATAGTGCAAAGTGCTATGTGTAAAGGTGGAGAACATAATGTATGCATAATGTGTGCCTGTTGCCTCGTTCTCCAGTAAGAGAGGTTACTTGCTTACACCTTGATTTGGTGCTTTCTTTGACAGATTTCATGAGCACTGGAGGTTTGTGCTTCAGCGGTTGGTGTTTCTGGCAGCGTTCGTAGTCTTCTTGGAGTCCGAAACGTTAGTGACCCGAGAAGCTGTTGCAGAAATACTTGGGAGTAAGTTAGCGTTGTAACTGAAGAGAAACAGCTCGTGACGTTTTCAGACGTTGTATTTTTCAGAGGTACAGGGAAACAGAAGAACTTCCTTTCTTCCCAAGAAATAGGTTCCAAAATGTATCTGGTATTTGATTTCAGCATATAAACAACAAATCATTTTAGAAGGTGGAAATCAGCAAACCTAATGTGAACAAAAGTATATATTCATTAATAAGTTCTTCAGCAATGAAGATTATTCATTCATATTGCATAAATCTTCCACAAAAGAGTAATACAAAGATGAGAGCTTATTTTCCTCATTTTCTGCTTTTGGTGTTTAAAAAGTGTGGAAAAAAGATTAAATTCTTATGCTGTGAGAGAATTGTGTCCTCCCAGAGCAAAGGATTTTAAAAAAAATCAGGAAAATAGTTTTCTAAAAAATGACTGTGGATCCCTCTGCTATACATTAACGTGAATTCTGTTATTCGGTTGGATCAGGTATAACCTGCTGCATGTCCAGTTGAGGATGTAGGAGATGCTAAATCAAAGCACTGAGAAGAGGCAGTAATTACCTCACGTACAGGAAAAGGCTGACTTCTCTTTTGTGATAATATTTAATAAATTTTATATTTCAAATTAGCTCCGGTAAACAAATGCAATTTCAGCTGGCTGGTTTTGCTCACGTTCAGTACCACCTGATTGCCCTCTGTTTTCCACCGTAGTTGAAGCCGATCGGGAGCGGGGCTTTCACCTGGACATTGAAGACTATCTTTCTGGTGTGTTGACTCTCGCCAGTGAGCTGGTAAGGAACATACTCACGCATATATTTGGATTGAAACAGACCTAAAAAACAAGTGATGTGTTTTCCAACTTTCCCGAGTTGTTCCTGGACATTACGATACGCAACACCTTGGCCCGAACTTCTGGCAAACTGCCTCTCTGTATGCCAGAGTTGTTCCTCACTGGTCCCTGAAGATTTAAACTAGTCCCTTGGTTGAAAATCCAGGATTGTTGTCAACAAAACAGTAGAACCAAGTATAAATAATCTGACTGCCTGGAACAAAACTGCTTCACTTGGTGAAGTAGCTGGTGGGAATAGTGGCGTGGTTTCGGTGGGTTCCTCCGTTGACGTTCTCCTGCGCGTCTTCCCCTTGTAGGCGAGACTGGCAGTGAACAGCGTCACGGCTGGTGACTATTCTCGCCCTCTCCGCATCTCAACCTTTATCAATGAGCTGGATTCTGGCTTCCGACTGCTCAACCTGAAGAACGACTCCCTGAGGAAACGTTACGACGGCCTGAAATACGACGTCAAGAAAATCGAGGAAGTGGTTTATGACTTGTCGATCAGAGGACTCAATAAGGAGGCAGCAGGTGGTGCTGGTGGGGAGAAGTGAAGGGTGCTGGTGTGAACAGCATCGCTGATTACCTCAGATGGTTGCCAATTGAGGAAGCGTGCTAGAGAAGCCTTCCTACAGTAGTTTAGAAGAACTGCAGCTGAAAGCTGCTCTCTATTTTCTTACAAAAGGTGTAGTACGGGTGTTAGCTCCCCAAATGTTTTGTAAAATCGTGTCTAGATTAGAGCAGGAGGTGCTCTGTTTCCAGTGGAATTCCTCTGTCAAAACACACGGTGCCGTTCTGCGCTCAGCAGCGCTGGCAGTCGGTAACGCCCCTGAGCTGGAACCCTCGTTAGGTCTGCAGCGTCGCCTCACTGCCCTGGCAGCGATGTGCTTCACCCCTCCCTGCTCACATCCCCCGCAGACGCCTGCGCAGCTCAGCACAGATACCTGTGATGTTTTAGGAAACACAGTGTGTAAATTTTTTAAAGACACTGATTTTTTTTTTTTTACTTTTTGTTTCTTAAATTTTCATCTGTGTCAGTAAGTTGAAGAGATTTGCATAACTGTTTATTAACCACATCTTTTTAAATGGCTTCTGTTAAAGTATCCCCCTTTATTGAGAAATTAGTGAAAATATTCCTGAGAATTTCTCCATTGGAACTGGTGTACTGCACCTGGGCACATCTCTCTCTCGGTTTTTTGCTTTCTTCCAAGATCTCTGTTACCAGGGAGAGCAAGGCTTTCTCAGACCTCTGCTTTCACTGGCTGGTGTTTGTTTTACTGACATCAGTAAATGCTGAGTTTTACTATGGTCATTTGCCTTGAGAATTTGGTGTAACCAAGCTTCAATTTTTTTAACTATCAAGGTTTCCGAACAGAGAAGTGTTAATGGATAAACTGCAGGTAGCGTCTGAGTTCTAACAACCTGTATAGGCCACAGCTGTACCCGGGTCCTGGGATTAAAAAAAAAAACACACCAAAACCATATAAACATGTAGTAAAATGTTTGTATCTTCAGAAGGGGGGAAATCACTGGTTTCAGATACTTCGCACGTGAGATGTTTGCAGACACCAACAGCCTCTTTCACCTGTGTAAATGGAGGGACTCAGACCTCCGAGGGTGTCTGTTGTCTCGTCCTAAATGACTTTGAGTTTTGCCATTCTACTTCTGGTGGTGCAGGAGGGCTAAGGAGAGCTTTACTTCTTTAGGAGGAGGAATATTTCCAGAGGATGAACACGAATAGTCAAGTTTATGTGGGGTTGGTTAGTGTTTCATTTTGTTAGCAGAGATTTCCCACTGTTTCAGTTAGTGTTTGGTTTTGTTTATTGGAAGAAAATGGTTTCTTGGTTATTTTGGCCAATAAAAGCTTTTGTTCTTTGATTTTGGCCATTTGGTAACCCTGCCTGTTGTCTGATTATCTGTTGTTACTTGCTTCGCTTCCCGGGAGCCTACTGTGAAATGTAATTCAAGCTCAGCCTTCAGCTGTACTTGGACAGTGAGCGAATTCCTCGCTTTGGCTGCAGGCTGTTCAGTGGCGCACACTCACCCGCTGGCGAGTGGAGCCTCGGTCAAGCTGCAAACAGATCTGGTAGGTAGTTGGTTTTTGTCATTTTTACTGTGTGAGACAGGTCCAAATTAAAAGTAAAACAGGAGAGGTATGGATGAGTTTATCATTACCAAATCCAAGATGTGGCAAGATTCATTTTCAGAGCATCTCATGATCTTCCGTGTTTGTCCTCATCGCCTGTATCTTGCGTCAGGTAACGCAGGGAGATGGTAAGATCCCTCTTTCACAGCTGAAGAAAGGAGGGTGTAACTCCCTGAGCCCCACGGCGATGAGACCAGCTGTCAGAGCAGGGCTTTGTTCCTGCCCCATGCCACTGTTTGCGTCTTCTTCACTTTAACCCTGTGGAGGTGGGAGGAAGGAAGACGTTTAAGCCAGTTCTGCTGCCAAAGCCAGAGGCTTGGGGTGAAGCAACACCCTCAGGCTCTGAGACACAGCCGTGCAGAGCAAGGTCACGCAGGAAACATGTGGGAGCAGGGAATTAGAGGAAGGTTTTCTGAGCGTCAGCCTGATGTCTCTCGGGTTGGAGGACTCCTGGCATGCGAGGCCACGTGGCGGGGCAGGTTTCTGGTTGCGTGGTGGGTGTTTGTTAAGGCTCTGCGCTGGCTTGTGTCCCGGGTGCTGCGGTTGCACTCGGTCACGCAAAAGGTCTGTGTCCTGACACGAGATCCCATCTGCCTAACGCAGCTTTTAGTAGATCCTCAGTCTGCCAGCTCCTGCATCTTGCATGGTTTCTGAGAGCTGGTGGAGATACCACAGCAGTGTGCCAGAGGTGCAGATACTGTGGAGGGACAACTGGAAGAGCAGGTCTCTTCCTTAGGGCTTACAAAGGCTGCAAGGTGTGGGGTGCTTCTGCCTAAAGCTCTGCGAAGAGCAAGTGCCTGAGGAAGAGATGCTCTGGTGCTGGGCTCCTGGAGGGCGTTCAGCAGCACCTTGTTCTTTCCCGTTCCTGTGTTTGGGAGAGCCTAGAGCCAGGCTGCGTAGTGCATACCCAAGCCAGGTCTGGGGAAGGGAAAAGAAAGCCACAAACGTTCTTCCCAGGCTGCAGCAGGGAACACCAGGGACATGCTTTTGGCTTCCTCTGCGCAGAGGTAGCCTGTAAGACCTTGAGGCCTTGACTGTGAATCTGCACATTACTCTGGTCTTAAATCACAGAATCACAGAATGGTAGGGGTTGGAAGGGACCTCTGTGGGTCATCTAGTCCAACCCCCCTGCCGAAGCAAGGTCACCTACAGCAGGCTGCACAGGACCTTGTCCATGTGGGTCTTGAATATCTCCAGAGAAGGAGACTCCTGTTCCAGGGCTCTGTCACCCTCAGGGTGAAGAAGTTCTTCCTCATGTTCAGACGGAACTTCCTCTGCTTCAGTTTGTGCCCATTGCCCCTTGTCCTGTCGCTGGGCACCACTGAAAAGAGTCTGGCCTCGCCCTCTTGACCCCCACCATTTAGATATTTATGGGCATTTATCAGGTCCCCTCTCAGCCTTCTCCAGGCTAAACAAGCTCAGCTCCCTCAGCCTTTCCTCATAGGAGAGATGCTCCAGTCCCCTCACCATCCTCGTAGCCCTCCGCTGGACTCTCTCCAGTAGCTCCTCATCTTTCTTAAACTGGACACAGTACTCCAGGTGGGCCCTCACTAGGGCAGTGTAGAGGGGAAGGAGAACCTCCCTCGACCTGCTGGCCACACTCCTCCTAATGCACCCCAGGATGCCATTGGCCTTCTTGGCAGCCAGGGCACACTGCTGGCTCATGGTCACCTTGTCACCCACCAGCAGTCCCAGGTCCCTCTCCGTAGAGCTGCTCTCCAGCAGGTCCGCCCCTGGCCTGTACTGGTGCGTGGCGTTGTTACTTCCCAGGTGCAGGACCCTGCGCTTGCCCTTGTGGGTAAATGGTAAGTTGTGTTTCTGTCCCAGCGCTGGGAGCAGCGGGAAGGACTGGAGCAGGGTCTCTCCTCTGACCCTGCCCATTCCCAGGGTACTGGGAACACGTCAGCCAGCGGGGAATGGCAGTGAGAGATGGAGCTCGGGGACTGCAGAGCCTCGGTGGCTCGTGGTGAATCGGACGTGCTCGAACTCTGAACAAATAACTCCTGCTGGCACTGAACGGGCTGCGTGGTGAGGGCTGGGAGCTGGGCAGGAGGGAGGGAGGGAGTCAGCGCTGCAGCACGGGGGTCTGGCGCAGCAGCCAGCACAGCTCCTCTCTGCGCTGCTGCAGCCCGATCGCTTGGATCATCTTTGTATTCACTCACTGGTTTGGGGTTTTTTCTTTCCCCCATCTTGATGTCATTTCTGTGGGGTTTTTTTATATCACAAGAAAGGGCACTTAAATAGCTGATTAACTGCTCTTTATCTACAGCGCTGCCTGCTCAGCCCCGGCAGATCCATGGCAGTGCGGAGCTGCAGCCGTTGGGACACAGGGCTGAGCAGAGCTCCGTGGCACCGGCCGCAGCGTAGAGCTGGGGCTGGCTGCTGAACCCGGCACTCTCTGCTCTGACTGAGCAACTGCAGCCCCAGACCAGCGACCGCTTTGAACTGGCACTTGTTAAAGGACACGTTACCGTCCCCAGACTGCCCTTTTCTGGCACCAGCACACGTCTCTGTGCAGTGAACTGGGTCAAGGAACTGATCCAGCTGGAACAATCTTTATGTTTCAGCGGTGTTTGCTCCCAATCCAGTTCACCACACAGTCCTGCACGCGCTGTCACAGGATGTGGAGGAAGGCTTCTTCCTCTCCCTGCAGTGCCGGCTGTAAGCGTTCACTGAGCTGTAATACTGCGTGGTAAACTGTCTGATTTTCTTGCAGTAATTTAACTGCTCCCACTTCTGTTCGGATTGCCGAGGATTCTCTCTTTGGGTAAATAATTTGCCTTCATTTGACTGCAAAGCGATGACTTCTGTGCTATAGAGCCTCGCTCGCTTTGTCGGCTGGTGAGGTCACTGCTCACCAAGGCAATTAAGGGAAGCAGAAGGTGGATGTGGATGACTCCTGGGGTCTGCGTGCGGGTATCGACCCGGTGCTCATCACCAGCCCCTCCTCCTTCGTTACAGTACTGTCCGTTGCAGGGTCCTGTGGTGCAACTGCGCTCCAGTGGGAGCAGGGGCGGTTCAGAGAGCCTCCTGCCTGCTGAATTTGTGGGGTGTCACTAAGCAGGCGCTGGATTTTGAAAGGAATGGTCCTTTACAGTATGTATCTCCTGCATGGGTCAGGCATCCGTTCCTTGAAGATGGGCATCTCCTTGCAGGTTTCTCTGCGCCTCTGTTCGTTGTCACTTCAAACCGCTTAGCCATCGCTGGAGGATTGCCCTGCCCGAGGGGGAAACGGGTGTCCTAAAACCAGCCCTTTTGTGAAAGAAGGGGGAATACACTCCTGGTCTGAACGCTTGTTCATCTGCGCCTTCACGCTGTGGGGGTACAAACATCTAACCTGCTTCTGCTGGGGAAAATGTGGGAGCCGGAGCCCCGGGAGGGCACTGCTGGCTCCCGTCCCGGCAGGGAGGGCTGCCTGCCTGCCTCTGGGTCTGCACTGGGCCCTGTGCCCCTCTCGCAGGCTTCTGTGAAGTCCGGTGACCACCACAGCCCATTGGAGACTTCAGCAGGACTGCGGAAAGCTGAAGGGGAAGAAAAAGCCTGAGCTTTCAGCCCCCGTGAAACGGTCCCGGCTGTAAAGCCTCGTGCTCTCTGCGTGTTTTGGCTACCCCAGCCGTCAGTCACGGGATCTGCCCTGCGATGTGCCTGTGACGTCCGGGCTCCCCACTCTCATCTGCCAGCCCCCCCCAGGGCACCCAGAGAGACATTTGATGTGGGTCCTCCCAAGGACGTGACTCTGGCGCTGCAAGGGAGGCTCCTGTGCTATGAGGGAAGGGTTCAAAACCACCTGGGACTCCACTGCCATGGAAGCAGAGGGTTCTGTGGCCTGCTCCTTCCCTGGGAGGGCTGCTTGCAGTCTGGGTCTTCTCACCTGCGGCCGAGATCATTTCTCAGGGATGCAAAGCCTGCGCTGGTGGAGATGGCACTGGGGCAGGATTTGAGCTGAAGAGTTGCAAATTACCTTTACGTTCATCCCTGCTAATGGACCTAGAGCCTAATACCAGCTTTTCAACTTGTTCCCCCGCCCCCGGAGGATGCTCTGCCTGGGTTCCAATTCCCTGTCAGAGCTCTTCACTCTCTGTTGAAGAGGGCCCTCTGTGTTCCTATTGTTCAACTTTTCCATCTGTGTTGTAGACAGGTTTTCCTTAGGGAACCACCTTCAGCTTCTGAGGGAGATGTCTTTTTTGCTAATGAGGGACCTTGGGGCTTGCCTGGAGTTTCTGGTCTGTGCAGTGGTATTGTCAAAACTTAAATTTTTTAAATTTATTTTTTAATTGCTGGTACCTGTCTCTAGTCATACTGATACTCTGCAGCACCTCTGTGAGACATAAGGCAGCTCCCTTGTCTGCCTGACTGGTAAGACTTTTTGCTTGTCATGTTCCACTGTAGCGACAAAAGGTCACTCAGTGGTGACAGTGAGATCTTTGAACACTTATCTGATCTCTGTCAGGAGGGAAGTTTCCTCAACTGCTTTTGGTTCCAGGTTTTTCCAATTTCAAGTCAGAGAATTTTCCAATTTCCGTCTACATCAGCCCAATTCCAGCTTAATCTCACCTGGTTCTCCAGCGTACATTTACAAGGAGACACAGCTGATACCGTGAAAGGAGAGTCACTGCAGCTGCCTCATCGTGAGCTTTGAAGGGATATAGTTGACGTGGTGCTAGAAGATTTGAATTATCTTCCCTTTAAGGATGTCAGGGCCAAGGAAAAGAATGCAAGATTCAACAGAATCTCCTGCTGGAGATCTGCCTTCCTGAGACTTTAGCACCATAACAGATTCATGTGCATTGAATGACGGAAGTTCCCCAAGGCAGGAGATCTGAGATGACATCAGAGCTTTTTCCAGAATTTGGGATGTGCTGAGGTCAATCTCTCGGTCTCCAGTGACAGCTACAACAGTTCTTGCTGCCAGACCAAAGCTGTGCTCCCTTTCAGGTGTGTTCTTGATCGTGTAGTGGAGACCCACGCTGAACACCCCTTCCCCATCCTCACTTCTGCAAAGGACAACCAGGAATGTACAAGGACACCATAAAAGAGAAGATCTCTGCCCTCTGAAGTATTTGCTCTTCAGTTCTCTGTGATTTTTCAGGCTTCCCACCCAGGCTGCTGACTCGTAAAGCAGCTATTCCTCCTTTCCTGGGGACCTGGTCTCGGACGGGGCTCTTGATCCAGTGTTGTGTCTTCTTGTGTGTCTGCCTTGAGCTCAAAATTACATGGACTCTATGATGAAGATGACTGCCTGTTGCTGTTTTCCTGGAAAATGACCAGTAAGACTCATCCTAAATTCTTGTTAAAGGTCATTTATGAGTTCTGATTAATCAGTGGAGTAATCTTGCTCTTTTTGTTCCCCTGAGATGGTACTTCCAGAGAGGCCTGCTTGTAATAGCAGGGTAAGTTCAGTGGGCAGGAGTCTTGACAAGTAATCTCAGTATTGTCAGTCATGACTTCTGAGAGGTAGGAAAATATTACGGAGCCCTAGGAAGGCCAGTTTGGAACAAATAATTGCTTTCTTGGCTTACAGACAATGCTGTTCCCAAGTACCCTGGGTTATAATAGTATTTTGTGACGTTTGTTAATCAGAAATGGAAAAATACAGCACCGCTAATCTCCAGGGCTGACAAGTAAGGTGTGTACTCGTGATACTGAACGACCTGGAGCTTCCCAGGAGAGGGATCACCCGGTTCGGACACGTGCCTGAGGATTACGGCAGCCGACTGCCCGCTCAGCGTGCTGACGCTCCTCACCCCGCAGCCCGAGCCCTCGCAGGCCCCGGAGCGTGCCCTGTGCTCGGTCCCCTCTCCACACCCGCGATGCGCAGGCAGTGAGCAGTCGAGCGCGCACCGCAGGACCGCAGAGGGGTAACGTGGAAGCACAGCGTCTGTCGCGCCCGACGGGTTCAGCCGCCGGGCTGCCGGCCCCCGAGCAGGCTGGCCCTGAGCAAAGAGCCTGTGCTGTTCCCCAGCCGCGGGGTTTTAGGACAGGGCTACACCACCACGTACATGTCCTGCGTGTAACTCAACACCCGGCGATTATTTACGGACTTCTTCTGGGGAGAGTTTGCCTGGTTCAGAGGAAACAGGCCATGATTACGAGGAGCCTGGCAGGCAGGTGTTTCCTCTGATACCTAGAAAAACCCCGGATCTGACAAACTGAACAACCACCCAAACGCAAGATCGATGCTAAATATCAGACCTTTTACACACACTTATTGTTCTCTGACCTTTTCCAACAGCCAGGGTGACTGGCGGTATCTTGATTTAAAGATAGGACTGTACAAACAGTCCACAGCTGGTTCTGAGTGTGATCTGGTGTGGAGCAAATCACCGTGCTGGAAAGTAATTGAAAACTTTCCAGAAAGCAGCAGCTTTCTGTGGCTGTGAAAGCCGCTCGCTGTTTGGATAAATTAAGCTATTAGGCTTATGGGACTTAGGCCTTCCCTGATTGACCTGCCACTGGAGTTACTGGAGAGAAGGCAGCTGCGCCACTTTGGTCATGGGAGAGAAAACGAAGGTGCTGCAAGCTGCTGCTTTGTGCATGTTCAGTGATCGGGGCCTGAAGGCTGTCAGATGCAGATTTGTCACGAGAGCCTAGGAGGAATCTTCCTGCAGCAGCTGCTCTGCCCAGGCATCCTACTGGATCTTGGATCTACTTGGAGAACAAACAGCAAGCTATGAAAGCAATGCCTCGTGCTCTTCTCTGGCTCATCGGTGCGCATTCTGGGGGAACACCAATTTATTGTCTAACGACTAGACAGAGGTGGAGGGAGGGAATCGCAGCTCACTTGAGGGAGCGGGGCTGCTGCCCCAACACGCGTTCTGCCAGCCATCGCTCGCCGCAGCGCTCGGCCGTGTGTTGCCACCCTCACGTCTTGGGTACGTGTCTGTAAAGCCCCTGATGACGCAGCAACTCCCACTTCCTGAAGGACAAAAGGAAGCACTGAAACACTGGATGGTGCAGATGGAGCTAAAACATGGCCCACGTGCGCACGTTTCTCTGCTGGCATCTGCCTCACCGCCCGCAGCAGCGCGGCGAGCCCCGGCAGCCGTGGCAGGGGACAAAGCACTGGGCACGGTTCAGCCCCTGCTCAGGCCGTGGGTCAGCGGTGACTTTGCGAGACGAGGGCTACCTGTGTGAAGGCAGCCTCTGTCCGCCTTCGGCTGCGCGCTCACGGGTGCTGGCTGATCTCTGCGGGACTGCACAGATACACTTCTTTGCGTGGATCCTCCTGGAACAGAAATATTTTGTTGGGAGTGAGTAACGCTGATGGGCTTTGTCTTTACCCTGGGGGGCTGAAAGAGCATTTACAGGCTGTCCTCTGAGACCCACCGACCGAAATTCAGGCTCCTCTCATTTAGCCTTTAGGGCTGTAACCTGAACTTTGCTGCGTGCATCACAGCCTCGCAGCGTGACATTTTGCTGACCTTGTAATCGCGAGGCCGCGGTCGGCGGTGATGTCAGGCTGAAAAGGTTAAACCCCGTGTGCCTTTTTACCATTGTTCAGCTCCGAGCTGTTTCCCTGCTGCGGAGTGGAGCGAGGCTGGGCCTTACAGGGCAGCGCTCCGTGGGCTCCATCTCGGCTCTCGCGTCCGGCGTGCTGGGGTCGGACCTGCCCAGGCAGGACTGCGGCCGGAGCGCGAGATTTTGTGCCAGTCTGTTGTTGCCTAGTGAGAATTCAGGTAGCAGGCTTGCGCCGTTCTCCCCGTCTGACTAGGAGCAGCCCCTGAATTCTGTTCAGGGGATCCAAAGAACAGACGTAGGCACATGGTTCACCTGAATGCCACCCACGCTAAATGAAGTATCTACTCCAGAAAACAAGGATTTAAAAAAATACCCCCCCTAAAGTCATTGAAGCGTAATTATTAAAACCTTTTATGTTACTCTACAGTACAATGTAAATTGTTCCTTTCAATTAAATTTTGAAATACACTAGATTACATCATTTAAATAATCGCAAACTTTCAAGTTCACCATTAGTGGTAGCAGAGCTATATTTACATACACTTCTGAGATATTTCAGATGCAGCGTTACGTTCCAGTCCCTAGGTCAGTTAAACAACAGACTTTCCATGGGGTATACTGCTCTTCCACAGGTCCTACCCATATCTGGGTGTATGTGTCAGGGAGCAAGAACTCCTTTTATTCTTGTCTGCTTTTTTTTCTTCTTTGCTGTGTGCATGCAGCTGAATCTGAGCAAATTGATGCCTACTTGATTTGGATTAAAGATGAAAGACCTTTCTTTTTAAACAACTATTTTGAGTGAATGTACAGAGGTGAATAATGAAATATAGTCCTTAGGCATAGCGTCGGAAAACATAATTTTCTCCAACTTTTCTCTCCTGTTGCGTGATACTGCACCTAATTTTGACCCTGACTTTACCTAATGCTGATGAAATATAGTCTATGGTGGAAACCTCTCTCATGTTGTCAAGACTGGCTTTCAACACAACCCATGCAATGGCAAGCATCATACATCATTCTCCCGCAGTGCAATATTAACAGGTTAAATTCAGTATTTCCCTCCAGAGATCGGCTCCTCGAGGGAAGCCCATCTCTGTATGGACGTCAGCCACAAAGAGGTGGTGAGTCCTGAGGCTGGAGACCAGGATCAGGCTGCTTGCTTCCAGTGCTGCTAAGAGTCTCCATGGGCCAGGCTCCACAGAGCAGAGCAAGCTCAAGCCACCGAGGCTCATGATGGTCCTTTGCTCATGGCACTGGTCCAGCCAAGTCTCCCTGGGTGCTGCCCGTGCAGGACTCAGGGCCTGGTGTGAGGGGTGCTGATCATGATGTTGGGCAGCGCGTTCCGCCGCTTCTTCCAGGAGCCCAGCTCCCTCGAGTACCGCCTGATCTGCCTGAACCAGTGGTGAGTCCGTGCCCGGTCGCTGTCCCGGAACACAAACGCCTCCCGCCTGATCTCAATGAGTTCAAAAGTGTCGTCGCAGTCAGGGTCAGTGGAGACGATGCAATTACTCAGCCTCAAGGGCTCCCTGAGCAAATGGAACTTCCCGTTATTTTTGTCCCTGATGAGTACCAGCACAGCGTCCTTCACAGGCCCTGGCTCGGCTGACTCCAGGCTGGACTCGGACACGCGCTTCATGTTCACCAGGAGGAGGACCTGCATGTTCTGGAACTTCAGGGTCTTGCTGCCTTTCTTCACCCACTGGCCATCGGGGGGCTGGGCCAGCTGCAGAGACCCCTCCATCACAAACCGCGTCTCCTCCCGCAGCCAGCCTACAGTTTTGAGGGCGGTTTCTCTCATCTCAATGTTGATGACTTCTCTCTTCTTCTTGCTGTCCTGGCGAAAGGAGCGGAGGGTCCACGTGTTCCCCTCCTGCTTGGTTTTCATGTTGATGTGCTCCAGGTGGGACTCGATGCGGCTCTTGGCCTCCCGCAGGCTGCCATGATCTGGGTGGTACTCGGTGGTGGCCTTGATGATCCTGCTGAGCAGCAGTGGGTACTTGGTGACTCTTTGCAAAGGGGCCATCAGGAAGGACCTCAAGTTCATCCGCCGCAGTGCTGTGTTGTCATTCTGGGAGACATTGAGGAATATTCTGCAGGGATTTAAGCAGAGGGAATGAAATGGTGACTGTTCTGCCAGCAGATGCTGTGATCCTAACTGCAAATGAACAGTGTGGCGCTGACAGCTGCTGGGCACTGCAGCCCGCTCTCTGGTTTTAAAGCCTTGTGAACTCCGTCTTCTCAAAAACTAACAAGTTCTGCAGCTGGGCACAGCTGCAGAACAGCAATGAAGGGCCTGGGACACAAGCATGTAACATCCTGGCAGTCTTCTATTAAACTACTGTAAAACAACGAGGGCGTGATCTTTCTCTGGTACACGCTGACGTAGGCCCGAGGCAGATACATCAGCTTATATCAGATTACATTAATTTGTAGCTCCTTTCATCATTGGATTACAAAGCACTCTAAACCAGAATGTGGTACTGCCATCATTTTTAGCTGCTGCAGTGGAAAGAGAGAAGTGACTCACCTGACGTGGCCTGGGAGGCCAGGGCTAGGGATGGGAAACAAATTCAAGCCATGCAGGCTTCCCGCGGTGGCTGTGCCCAGTGGAAATCCAAACCGTGCTCTGGTGCAGGGACTGGGAGCTCTTCTCAGCCGGGCGTTAGCTGGTGAAAGCTCAGCCCAGTGGTCAGCGGGCAAACAGCAGTACCACAAAGTACAGCACACACCCGGGGACCAACCGCCCGCCTCAGTGGACGTATCAAGGGTTAAGGTATTTTGGAAAGGAGATTTCTCTGCTCATCCCAAGAGACAGCAGCTCATCACTGAACAACATTAGCATCAAAACTTTGATCTAGCTGAGCTGACAAAGCCTTCGCCCTCAGCCTGCTGCCTTCCTGTCCCCACACCTGAAAGAATACGCTCAGCCCTCGTCTCACCTGAGCAACTCCTTCTCCTTCTCCAGTGCGTTGAGCATGTTCACGGAGGAGGACTGCTGAAGACAGTAGGTCTGAAAGGCTGGCAGCATGTTGACGAACTCTAGAAATATCTCACCGATGCACACGGTCATCAGGTCGACATCCCCCTGCAAGCATGCAGTGCTGGGTTAGCTTGGGAGAGGCACAGGCACAGAGCCTGCGTTCAGTCCTGCCAGCAGGCACCTACGGCAGGACACGCTGAGCACCAGACCAGAGATGGAAGCGGGCTCCCCCTTCCTGGTGGAAAGGCAGTCCCTGCAGGCCTGGGGAAGCAGTGTGTGGGGAGGGGAAGGAAAGCTGGTCTCACTGCTTGCTCTCCTACACATAAAGAGATGTATTCTCTGCTTCTGTGGGCTCGGCCAGCTCATCAGAGCAGGGGCTCCAAGGCCAGAGGCCACAGCGAGCCTGCTAGTTGGGAGGGTGTACGGGGGCCCTTCATGCCGGCGGGTCTGCCACAAGGCTAGTGCAGCAGTGCATAAATTAACTGAGAGCGTCTAGGAGCCAACGGGCAGAGGAAGCCTGCAGCTCAGTGGCACTTCACAGCTTCAGCAGTTGTTCTCAGCAACTGGTCTGGCTGGGAAGCAGTGTGCTCTTACTGGCTACTTTGATGCCTGAGTGAAAGATAAATTTCATGGTAAATAGTTTTCTGATTTCTGCATGTGTAATAAAATAAGGGAATAGTAAGAATGTGGTGCTACATAAGCTGCTTTGCTTTGTCTAGGTGTACGCTGACATGCTCCGCAATCACTACTCATTTGAGCAGCGAGCAGGGGAGCAGCTCTCTGGCTCCTGGCAGCTTTTTGGTGCAGTACTGAGCTCTGACTGCAAAGGGCAACATGGAGGAGGAGACAGGGAAACCCACGGCTGTTTGGAGAAGCCGTTGTCTCAATAAATTATTCACAGGGGACATCACACCTGCAGTGCTCATCTGTCTTCACTGTGCCAGGTGCGTGAGAGTGGCTGTCAAAGTTGCCAGCTTTTGAGACACACTCAGCCTGACATGCAGGGTTTCGGAGAGGGATGTGTTTCCTAGGAACAAAACATCCTGGTGAGACTGATACAGCAACAGCGGGTTTTGGTTTCTTGAAGAAAGGAGGGTGTGGAGCTGTTTATGTGTCCTTTGCAGTGATTGTCTGCGGCTCTGGAGCCTTATTTCTATTTCTCTGCCCTCTGCCCACCACGCTCATGGGGTAGGAAAGTCCCTTGGGCAAGGCAGGGTGTGTCAGTGGAAGCAGCTGGTACGCAGAGCTATAAGGGCCAACCGTGGCCAGAGCAGGGAGCAGGCTGCGCTGCCTGGCCCCACAGCCAGCCCGGAGGCAGGCTGCAACAAACTGCAACCCACGGCAGAGACACTCGAGCTGGCCTGAAGCGAGGAGGCTCCAGGCTGGGTAAAAGCCTGGGCTGTGAGCTTGGTCCCCTCCATTCCTCTGGTGACCATACCAAGTGGAGCCCTGTGCCCCCATGGTCACACGCTTATCAGCATCCGTGATCCTTGGCTTAAAGCTGACTTTGGTAATGGGACAGTTAGATCCCGTTAATGGGTTAAATGAGCTAGACTGCTGATGGCCTGCTAATGTCAGGGGCGTCACCAGAGCAGAGTGAGGCCAGCAGATGTGACCTGGCACAGGCCTACGGAAATCACTGGTTTATAATAGCCGAGGGAAGAAGGGACTGGACGGATGACCAGACCCAGTCCTACCTCCTGATCCCCTGCTCCACCTATGCTGCCTCACTAATGCAAAACCTACTCCTGTCTGCCTGGTCCGGCCCCTGTAGGGCATGCAGCATCATACCTGGTCAAAGGCCTGATCGATCTCTTCCTGGAGTACCTCCAGGAAGTTCTCGTTGAGGTCGATGAGCTCCTGGATGTTGCTGAAGATACCCAGGAGCTGCTCCTGGCTCAGCAGCCCAGCCGCCTGCATGGGGAGGTAGAACTCCTCCTTGATGATGCGCAGGTCCTCTCCGTAGCTGGCCTCCGTGTTGACAAACTCCAGCACAGACTCCTTGCGCTCCGTCCTGCGCTTGCGGCACTTCTCGCAGAGGTCAGCCCGCCTCTGATTGCAGTTCTGCCCATCCGTCTCCCCTGGGAGGTCCCTTTCTCCACAGTCGGTGCAGGGACGGTGGGCTTCCCAGGCCTGCAGGGAGCTCAGCGTTTCAGCAGCTCTGTTCCTCCACTTTCTGGCCGGCATCTGGCCGATGCCACTATCTGCCCTCTCCACGTCTGCTGACTTTGTCCGGGTGGCCTCGCTGGGATCCAGGTCGTCCCGGACATCATTCACGCCGACGATCCCGCTGTCCGTGCTCAGGCTGCTGACGTTGCTCCAATGATGCCTGGAGCGCAGGGAGCCACGCGGGGCGCGGCGGGTCTCATCGAAGCTGCCACCATGGCCCAGGTTGGCTTTTGCTACCACTGGACCTGAGAACAGACACAAATCGTTACAGCCTCGTCTGAAGATCTCAAGCTGGCACAGCCATGAGTGGCAGGAACCCTGGTGGGGGAGATCCAGTGAAAGCAGGGCTGTTAGCTCTCCCCCCTCCTGTTTTGCTGCTGGGGAGCGCAGGGCTCAAAAGTAAATGGCTCCCAGGCGAAACCTGTCATCCCTGCTCTGCCCATACCTGTGAACTCATTTGGTTTCTCTCCCCCACTGCCACCTCCCAGGCTGGGACAGAGACACAGCAGAGTAGATCCTGATTTCTTGCACACCTGGGTTAAACCCAGAAGGCTTCCCTCCCCCAGGTCATTAGAGTGGCTCCGTATTTACACCAGCGTAGCAGGGCTCAGCATCTGGCCCAGCAAGCCCCTCTGAGTGTGCAGAATGTGGGTACCGTAGTCTCGCTCCTGCCGGCGCTTCTGTGCGTGCTGCCGCGCTGCAGCCGCAATCTTCAGCTCCAGCTGCTTCCTCTTCACCGAGTCTGACGGCATAGGGTCACTGAAGTGCGGCCGCAGCCGGCACTCTCGCTGGGCCTTGGCACCGTCCGTGCTCTCATGGACGATGTCGGAGCTGGATCGGCGGCAGCCAGGACTGGGGGTCTGTAAGAAAATCAGGTGGGTTTGGAGCAAAGAGGTGGTCAAAGCAGCACCTGGTTTGCAGCCATGGGACTTCAGTTGCCAAAAGAGGGAAATGACAACTCATGAGTGGTGGAATTGTAAATGCATCTCTGCTACACGATAATCAGGAAATCTGTCCCATCAGGTCCCTCTGTTTTTCTTAGTCCTAACAGCAAGGACCCGTCACCCTCTGCTGTTGTGTAGCTCTGAGTACAGTGCCTTCGTGGTGGCTGGGTCACAGCTGTCAAACGACCATGAAGTCAACAGCATAGTCCTGGCTAAGGGCCTAAAGTGGGGGCTAAGCCTGTCCTCCAGGAACCTGAGCTAGCTTGCCTCTGCTCTGTGAACACTCCAGCCCTACACCTTGCCTGCACTAGCAGTTTGACCCAGTGGGGACTAGCAGGGAGTCCGTCTGATCTCCCGGGCGGTCCAGCAGTGAGGGGCTGGGGGCACAGTGAAAGCCATAAAGGAGCTATTGCTGAGCTCCCTGCAAAAGATGCAGCAGCAGATAGGCAAGGGCACAAAACCGGCTCCTGTGTCATTAACTAATAAAAAAGGCACTAGAAATGCTTCTCACAGGGTTTAATTGCTCAGGGGAGTTGGTGTGTTTTCAGGTCACAGGCTCCCAGTCTGCCCAGTTCCTACAACAAAGGGATGCTTTGGAGCTTCTGACAAGAAAAAAATCCTGAACACGTGCTCAAGATGAGAGGGGAACTCGTCTCCCTTACATTCCCTGCAGGTGGAGTGTCGCCGGCTGTCCCGCTGCTCGGTTTGTCCTCCCAGGTCTCTGTTGCCACGGACATCGCTGTGGGCTGCTGGCTGTCCTCCGGCGGCGGGAGATCAGGTTCCCTCAGATCACACTGACCCTTGGAGGGGGATTTGGCAGCAGTCTCAGCATTGCAGCTGCGGGGGAAGAAGCAGACTCTGATGAACATCACGTATGCAGTTCACCTGCCGTTCCTGACACAGGTGAGACCGAGCAGCAAGCCCAGGTTCGAACAACCAGCCGCAACACTTCAGGCACAGTGCAGGCAGGAATGCGGACTGGGGGCATGGATGGCTGCGCGTGTTTCAGGGGCTCTAAGCACAGCTCAGTTATAGCAGTGCCAATCGGGTAATTGCACTCATGCCAGCATCAGTGTGGGATATCAAGTCTCGGGTGTTCACAGGGCATTTTTTTGTCCATAAAACATGAAGTTCTCCCACAGGGACCACAAAAACCTCTTTCTAAGTAGGCCATATCCATATTTGCTGCTACTCAAAGAGATGTTGTCAACACAGAAAACATATTGCTCATCTGGAAGAAAATCACCTGCTAAAAACCATAATACTTTGAAGGGATTAGAAGATTAAAGGAGCTTTCCCTCTGTTTTTCATCTCATATGATCCCAAGCCCGCTGAAACCACTGGAAAGATTCCCTCCACTTTCAGTGAACTCAGGATCAGGCCTTTGGGTGCACTTGAGTCCTGAAAAGACTGGCAGAGTCTGCTGTTCTCACTTGTCAATTCCGGGCTGCTCTTCTTCACGGCTGTCTGGTGCTAGCAAGGGCCTGGGCTGGCTGACACAGGCAGCTTGTTCCAACCCCACGTTCCCCTCTCTGTAGACACCACCACCTCTCCAGACAGACACAGTCTGGTGCAAAACCACTGACTTGACAGAGTAGTTGACAGGCTGTAGTTGGTGATACTACTTGTGGTACATGTTTTTTAACAGACTCTCTAAGACACCTTATTTCCATGCATAATGAAGCCTGCTTAAAAGAATATTAATTTTTTTCATTTTGGGTTTACTTAAATTTTTTTCAGCTTGGATTTCTTTAAAAAGAAAGGTTGTGAGGACTGGATATGGATGGTTGTACATACATGAAGCCAGTGTCTGGAACATATTTCAGGTTATGCATGTATTTTATGCTTAACAAAAGTCTCCTATGACAGAAATCTGCTTCTTAAAGGCTTCACTTGTGAACTTATACCGGCAGGTCATACTGCTAATGTGCAATTCCAACACTGCCAGCTACAAGCAAACATGTGAGACAGATGGGCATTTTCCTTACAACGAATGACAGTTGGCTCAAATAACAAACCATCAGCCAATACTGACATCGCTGAAGAGGGAACAAATCTCCCAGAACACAAACTGGCTCTGTTATCAGGCCAGAGAAGTTGGTTTGCAACTTTCTGCTGATGCTTTTTCATCTTCCTCCACTTCTGCTTCCAGGTCCCAGCTGATACTACCAGAGGATTTTCCAACTTAAAAATGAGTTTAGCCACAACTGTGCAGCAATGGCTCAGTGCTAGCAGCAGGCTCCCGGCTTTTACTTGTTGCTGTGGTAACTCCCTGCCATACGGATTTGGAAGTGTCACTTCACCTCCCCAGGCCTCTTCTCCCCAGCCAGTAGAAAGGGGACACCAAGACCAGCGCTGTGACAGAGCGGTCTGTAGCATGGACTGCATTATCCCCCTCACAGGGCTGCAGTAAGAGCAGCAGCACGGGCACATAGCAAGGCTGTGGTCCCACCATGGTACTGCCCTGGCCCAGTGTCTCATTCCTCCCTCCCATCCCCAGCCACGTGTGGGGTACCACTCCTTCAGCTGGTCCAGCGTAACTGTCTGTGTGGCCTTGATCTAAAATCACTCCTGAAATGATCTGGGTTTAAAAAAATCTCCTCCCTCATGTATTCCCAGCCAGATCATTTAATTGATGTTTCATCTGAGTTAAGTATGAACAGTTCAGCAGGGCACACTTGTGGGAGGGAAGGCAGGGGTTAAGGAGCAAGAAAGCTCTTGAAGAGGATCTGCCACTGCCAGAAAACCACCACTTCCAAAAGCTGCTCCTGCTGAAACAGCTTCTGGTTGAAGCATGCAGAAAGAAGGAACCATGCTGAGGCACAGAGAGGCAACGGGATGTGTCCAGGCTCAGTAGCAGAGCTCAGAACTGGAATATTACCTTCTCCTCTTGATCACACCACCTCCCACCATACAGACCACGCTCTCAGAGAGAAGCTGAGCTTCCATTTGTCATTTTTACAGTGCTTCAAGAACATCCACTTAAACACAGAAAGTACTCCAGAGTATTACTGCTACTCTAAGTGAAGCCAACAGCAGCTCTCCGCTGATAAGCTCTGCGGAGCAGATGCCATTGCTTATTGTGGCTTCCATAACTCAATAGGGATATTTTGAAAAAAATCTGCAGATGTGACCTGCAGTGGGAATAAAAGCCAATGTTACCCAGAAAGCTGAGCTAAGGAAGTGTGGCTGGGGACTGAGAAATCCAACCCACCCCATGGTTGGTCAGCTAGAGGTAAGAAAGGCAATGATGTAGAGCCCACATTGTGTGAAACGAAATTTCTTCAACCCTGGTCTGACTGCTCTACTTCTAGTTGTGATTAGTTCCCTCCTGCACGATGCATTGGCCATGCTGTGTGGGGTAAGTGCTGCTCCACAGAGCAGTCGCTATGCACCGCATCACCAGTGTGATCAGGGGGATGTAGACAGAACAGGGAGGATACAAGCAGTTTTGTAGAGCCACAGCTTAGGGCTGCTCCTTTAACCTTTGCCCCTGGCTTAGGAGGAAGAAGGGACATTGCCAAGAAGAAGGGATATTGCCCCTTCCACCAGTCCCCTCCCCCTGTCAGAGATCTGGGCTGCCAGCAGGTCCACACCAATGCCCGCTCAAGCAGCCCTGTCCGCTCCCCATGCAGAGCTGCAGAAGGGGGCACTCTGGCATGTCGCCTTCTTGGGATCAAATCACTTATTGGGATAGGAGTTGTCTGCCTGGGGTTAGTGTCAGTATTCCCTGTTCTCTCCGAGACAGATGATGCACATCATCTTAGGGGACCAGCACAGGGAGGACAGGTTCTTTCTGAATGTCCTTTTAAACCTCTGGGCCATCAGCTCTGAACCTCATGGAAGCAGAGGCACTGGGTGTGTGGTGTACCATTGGCAATGCACCCGCTTTCCTTCACGGTCTCTGCGGGATTCTTCATGCTTGTATCATTGTCCAGGCCAGCACTACTCAGCCCTTTCCGCATGTTCCCAACTCCTTCTGAATAACAGAAACATTTTTGTCCAATCCTTTCCTGCTAGCACCTGCCTTCCTCTGCTATGGGAAGCTGTTATTGTACCCATCGGTTACAATATTATTATTGTACCGGTGTCGCCCCAAACACACCCCCATCACTCTTTTCAGGAAGCTTTCGTTCTTAGTCACGTCCTTTGCTTCCTTGTGCAGGCTTTTGTTGTCACTTTGTCCCCCATTTCCTAGACGGGAACGCCAGGTCCTTGCATGTCCTTATCCTAAACAATTCACTGCTTAAACAAGTTCGGAAAGAAACTATATACTGAAATATGTACAGGATTTCCACAGGAAACTATATACTGAAATATGTACAGGATCTCAACACCCCCTGCCCGCCAAGACTACAACCTAAATTAAAGGTATCCAGTGACCTATGAGGGGCCTAAAGCCACCATAATTATGAAGCTGAAAATCAAATCTTCACTGACAAAATATTAAGCCATCTGAATGAGCCTTAAGTGATTAACGATGAATTACTAGGGAGTCAATTAACTTCCCAGACAAAACTGCTTTGTAAAACTGTAACACTTACAGAGGAACACTAGAAAAAGACGACAATTTCAGCTACCTTATTCTGTGATGCTCCATCACAACATCTCTATCAAAGGCTTGCTGAGCTCAGTACCTGTGGGAATGGGACCACATCCCCAGCTTTAAGTTCATTTCATTTGAGACTTAGAAAAAATGTGGTGTGGATGTCAGCGATCATAATTTAGGACCCAAAATATCCAGACAAAAAAATCTCCCACCTCTGCAGCAAGAATGGAAACAAACCACCCCACCAACACTTGTTTCTCCTTTTCCCATCATTGCTGATTCCAGTTGGGCCACCTGCTTGCACAGCAAGGGATCCCCATTTCTCTGGCAGGAGGAAGGTGACAGGACTGCATTGTCCAAAACCAGGCTGGAGAAAGCAGTCCTTGTGAACATCTTGGCCAGAAGAGGGGAAAACGCTGGCTGGAGAAGAGGGAGGAAGGCTTTACCCAAGTATTTTCTGTCACTGCTTACGCTGTCTGAGGTGGCAGAAGGACAGTACTTGCAAGTACTTTCACTCGCTGCCTGCGCTGGTCTCCAGAGGGTGGTTAAAGACTCATAGCAGCCATCTTTCTCTCATTTGTTTGCCAGTTCACTACATACAGGCAGCAAGTGAAAGCACTTGTTGCTGCATGTCACACTACCTACATTCATGTCCTGCAGTGGTGGGACAGACACCGCATCTTTTTTCAAAGGAATCATGTCAGTACTTTGTATCCTTCTGCTGTTCTCCACTTTTGGCAAACGTTTAAAAAAAAAAAAAAAAAAAAGACCTTCCAACAATTTATTACAGCAACAAAATGAATGGGAAATTGGGTGTCAGGACTACTCATGACTGCTGTCTGGACAGAATTAAGGTGTATAAAGAGGCAAAGTCTAGATGAAAATGCTTTTTGATGTTTAATCCCATGCAAAGATGGAGTTTAAACTAGTTTAAGCTCAGCAGCTTAAAGACACATCCATGTGGCTATCAGAGACCCTAAGATGAAAGCTCTGCCAACAGCGTATTTATGCTACGGGAGTTAAATGTACACATCAGGAGAGAGACCAGACCGTTAACAAGGGAACTGCTTTCAGGTGACCCCACAGAGCATGTTACCTTTTCTTAATAAGTTCCAGGGCTGAACCTATGAATTCATCCTTCATTTTTTGTAGCTTAGCTCCATAGCTGGATAAGTCTGTGGCTTCTAACAGCAGCGATGAACAGCAAGAGGACTGGGCTTCAGAAGCCAGCGACTGCCCTGCAAGGTGGAGGACATCATTTAATTGTCTTGTCTCTCCTTTCTGCTGCTCACCACTGAAGATCTCCTGCCCAGCTTTGTGTATTGCTACTGCCTGCAAAGGTGATCGTGGAATAGGGCTAGAGCAAATAGGGACCGGGGATCTATCCGGGCTGGAGATCTCGAAGGTTCTGTCCTTCACCTCAGGGCTGCTCATTCTGAAACTGTCCCATGTGGCTGGATATTGGGAAAAGCCAGCAGAGGTGTGGTTTTCATGGAACACATCATCATCATCCTCCGCTGTGACAGCAGCCTCATTCACAGCTTTGGTCTCCAGAGCTTCTGGACAGAGGCTCTCATTGTTCTCCTCCTCCAGGGTCTGGTTTGCAGGCAGACCCTTATTCACGCATTCTGTTGGCCCACTGCTGGTGGCAGATGAATTTGCGTCCTTACTTCTCATTTGCTTGAATTCCTCAAAGGTGGGTATGTAGAGCCTCCCTTTGCAGCGGCCTTTCTTGCTCTCTCCCAGTGCGGCTTTGACATCTGTTCCCCCACTATACTGTTCCAGGGTTTCTGCTGTTCTGGATTTGGCCATCTCATGGCTTTCCCTGGCATGCTGAAGGAGCAAACTGGGGGAGCTGTTCTGCCTTCGGAGCTGAAGCCTCCTCCGAGCCTCCTGCTTGATGACTTCTGGACTAACGATCCTGTGTGCAAAACACAGTCTCTGCCTCCCTGTGAGGCTGTGCCTGAGAGCAGCGTGTTCCACCAAAACCGTGCAGCAGCTGACAGCACAACCGTTCTTGTACTGCTGGCACATCTGGCATTCAAAAAACTCCTGGGCCATCACGTCAGGCAGTGCCACCTGCGGACGCACTGGCTTGCAGGGCTCTGCCACCTTACTGCTGTGCAGCCTCAGCTTCTCCTTCAGCTCTTTTTTGGCACCCCCGTGTAGGGCTTTTTCCTCCGCTGAAGGGAAAAGCCACTGAGGCACTTTGGCAAAGGGAGGGAGGAGCACATTCTGTGCTGATCGAGGTGTCTGTTTAGCACGGAGAGAAAAGTTTCTCAGAGAGTCCGATGTGCTCTGTACTGGAGCCACATCCACACAGCCTTCTGTCCACTGGCTGGTGCCTCTATAGCGAAAGATGATCTCGTTATCCAAGCTCCGGCAGTGAGAATACAGCCCAGAGTCAGCAACTGTTGACCAGTGTAGGTTCTCCACGCTCCGATACATCCGGTTTTCCACAGGACTGGCCAAAGGTGCCTTGCCTGTGTGGCAGGAGTCTGGAGTGTGGAAGTCCCCAGAAAAAATATGAGTGTCTAGGTTCTTTAGTGGATGCATGCTGCTAACCGAAAAATCCTTTATGCCATGTTGTGCATAGAGCTGATTATTTTGGCAGCTCAGGATCACCCGGCAATGTTCCTGTCTCTCATCAACACTGATGTATGTCATAGCAAATGCACATGGAGGCTCTAAGACAGTGGCGTCTAGGGGGAGAGGAGGGAGCTGGGATGTCGCTTAGATGCCAGTCAATGTCCACAGACCACAGACAGCAAAGCGTGCTGCTGGGTACTCACATAAGAGAGCTCTCACATGGGTTGAGTCGCCATGAGCAGAAGACCTGTGAATGGAAGGAAAGATGAGTTACTGAAGCAGCCTGGTGATGACTCGCAGGATGCAACAGCAGATCTGCTTCCAGGGGACGCAGAAGCCAAACACCAACAGCTCGGGTAGAAACAGAGCAGCATGGCTAGGAGACGAGCTGCGGGGCTTGAGGCAGGGAATCTTTTCCATCTTTACCCAAGCCAACAGTGGCCTTACGCTACCCATCTGAACTTGGAGAAGTTTATCCTACCTACCCTCAGCAATTCCCTCACAATAACACTGCTCAACTCCAGTGACGAACGCTCAGAAGTGCTTGCTGCAGGCTCAGCTTACTCACACAGCAGCGCTAAGTAAGGAGATGGGAGGTTTACAAGAGATAACCAGGTTCTTTCCCTCAAATGGGGAGCAGACAAGAGTGTGGGGGTTAAGGAGAAGGCTGGGGGTGGGAAAGGATGACATGACAGTGTGGTCTCCTGGAAAGCTCAAGTTACAAGGAGGAAGAAGATGGCTGACTGGCGGTGGTTTTGTCCCTGAGAGTCACACTGCAGCCCCTTAATCCTCTGATTTACCCTTCACAGGGAAGAGGCATATGGTTTAGTGACTGGTAGCCAAGCATTTCCAAGGCCTTTCCAGTGCAGACAAAGGTACCTCACAGACTTTCACAAATGCACTCTCCTGACCCCTCAGCAACAGGTCCAACTGATCAGCCCCCATGACAGCTCTGCGGAGGCCCAGAAAGAGAAGGTGTGGTTTCCAAGGCTGTTCCTATGAGCTGCATTCAGCACTGTAAGGCCCAGGGAATCTAAATGACTAAATCACATGTTCTGAGCAATTCAGAGAATTAAATCCCAAAACTTCAGTTTGGGCCAGCAGGATGTAGGCTAAGTCATCCCTGGAAGTGGAAGGAGCCTCCTTACATTGAACGGAGAGACTCCAAATTTCTCTTAATGGTTAGGCCTCATGGACTGGCCAGCAGTCACACAAGATACCAGTGTCTGCTACAAGTCTGTCCACTCCTTCCCTTGGCAACCAGAGGCAAAGGAACGAGTGAGTGCCATGTGTAAAGGAGAATAAGATTGGGCAGAGTATATAGGGTTAGCCTGAGATCCTTTAGGGTGAAGTAGAGCTGGGATGGGGGGGCAAAGGTCTCTAGTAATAAGGCAGGCAAGAACCAACCAAGTTGAACATGCAGGAAGAGGTCTTGGTAAAGCAAGACAGGTCCACATAAGTTACAGCCGAGACTGTTTGCTTTGTAGTGCAGCTGGGTTCTCCACACGCTGCCAAACACTCAGGCAGCACAGCCACCTTGACCAGGAGGGGAATGAAGAGCCTTGCTCCTCCCTGATGGCTAAGACACCTCAGGCATCTAACTGTGCGAGGCACCAACAGACACCTTCCATCTGAGGAGAAGTCTGGGGCAGTGTGTTGTCTGGAAGCTAATCTTGGTAGCTCACTGGCAGCTTGATTCACCCCTTGCTTAGAGTGGTTCAAATTAGCATACTTTCCCCGCGTTAATGAAACTATCTCTAATCCAATCCCAGCGAAGGAAGGTAGAGCTGCTCCCACGGATCACTGCTGAATGGAGAACATTATTTACATCCTTCATAATTGCTAAAAATAAAAATTAAAACTAGCTCTCAAAGTGTGGCTGTTCCCCAAGATGTCACAGGTACTTCTCACCCAGTCTTCTCATGGTGGGGCTGGAGTTCCCCCTTCTTCATGGCTCTGGAGGAGCCCACAGGTGACAGCAGAGAAACGTGAGGATCAGGACTTTCTGTGATCATAGGTTATAACATGATCTGTCAAGAAAGAGAGAATGAGATGATGTGAGAGCCAGTCACTGAGTAGGGAACAGGGCTCCTGGCAGTGCCGAAGGGCTCCTGTGAGAAAGTGCTGTTAATGAGAGATGCCATGGCCTGTCAGGTTGGTCTGTGATCAGGTCACAGCCACGGGACTGAAAGCCACTGTGTCCTTTCCACACTCTGCTTTCAGACCAAGTAGAAAGAGAAAACAATCCTCGCTGTAGTGAGAGCTGAGAATAAAGCAGTCCTTGCCCAAGGCAGGGAGCTACACAGAGTGCGGCCTGAAAAGAAACCAAGGCCCATACGTGAGGTAGGTTCCTGGGCTACACGCTTGCTTGGTGAGCTCTGTGTGTATGCGTGTGAGAGCAGGGGAGCTGGAGAAGAAAGCATACAGGCAAGGGGAGCAGCAGTCACAAGAAGAGCAAGGAAGCAGAGGCACAGAAATGACGGGGTGGGATCTGCCTGTGGCTGCTCTCTTCACCAACAACACGGCACAGCTGAGAATACGAGGGACTTGTGTCCCCTCAGCCCCTCCTCGCTGCTGGAGCCCACAGCGCGGACCCCTCTGTGGGCTGACCCCAAGCCCCTGCCTGCTCCGGTGCGTGGCACAGACCACGCTGGGGGTCTGTGTCCGTCCGTCACAAGGGGGATGCCCCGAGCCCCCGGCCGCAGCAGGTGCCCCTTCACCCCACGGCAGAGCAGAGCCCCATGTCCCCAGCGGGCACAGAAGGTGCCAGTGCCCGCCAGCACCTCCAGGCAGCAGGGACCTGGGCAGGATTTTCCCAAAGGAGACGTGTGTGGGGTGGCAAAAGCTGCCTTCAGGGAAGGATCAGCTGGAAGAAACCTCCTGCAGGCACAGTGGGACTGGCAGAGCGTGGGGGACAGAGGCGGGCAGCAGAGGCAGGTCTGCAGAGTGGAGGACCCAGAGAAGACACAACAGCCAGAGCCGGCTGCGAGAGATGGCAGGAGACAGACACTTTCCAGAGGAGGCTGTGCAGAGTTTGCTGACACGCAGGCAGGCACCAAAAATTACTGGATTAAGTGAAGAGCAGAATTTTGTATCCAAATAATGTATTTCAATCTTTGTCACCCACCAGAGCCGAGTTTTCTTTCTCTAAAGAGTCACTTTTTGCTCTAAGAAAACACTCCAGACATGGAAGTCCCTCTAATGGAAGTCCCTCTGATACTTTCAGGAGAGCTCAGAGCAAAGGTGCATTTGGACGCAGCTCACAGATGGACGGCAAGGGGGTTCACCGTCCTGGCTGCAGTGAGGGGGAGCCTCAGAAACCTCACCCTGCCAGGTAGCTGTGGTGATCTCATAACAGCCAGCTTGGACAGGAGCACCTCTCTTCCCTGTCGCTCCATCTTTGAATGGACCATCTCTTTCCTACTGAACTCTTCTATCTATTCTTGCCCATTCCCCCCAAGCCACTACCCTGAGGGCTATGCACAGCATGCCAGGTAGCTAAACTTAATCCCACTGATCACCCAGGCCAACTGCTGCCTGAGTCCTGACCCATGAAGGGGGACCAGCTGCGCTGAGGCACAGCCTGCTTCCCCCGCTGCCCAGGGGTGCTTGGAGCAGGAGGAAAGCAGAGGTCTCTCTAAAACACCAGACAATTCTGACCTGGCCCGCAACCAGGAAACACTGAGCCCTTCTCCCTCCTTCCCCTGTTCTTGTGCTCCATTCCTCAAGGCACACAGCAACAGCATCACAGTTTCAGCTCAGATGCCTGCGTTTGCCAGGTCAGTGATGCTGCTATAATATAAAGCATGTGTCTACACAGCTCTACAGCAGCATGACCACAAGCATGTCCTAGGCACTCTGCTGGAGGAGAGCACGAGACGGAGACAGAAAAAAGCCATCCGAGTTAATACGCTTATGGCTGATATGCTAAAGATGATCTTTCAGCACATCCTTGCAGGCTCACTGTACATACAGAATATTCAGCTATGGTCTTACACGGTCACCATCAAAGAGACACTGGGAACTACAGCAACACGACAGAGTTTGTCCTCCCACCACCTCAGAGCTGTAACTACAGTCTATAGCTACAGCAGGTGACCCCAGGTATGGGAACTAACAAATGCCACAGAAACGTGTGGCAATGGAAAGAAGAAAATGCTGATCTCTCGCATGGTGACCCAACTCAGGGTCCTAATTCACCCTCTCCTAAAGGTATGCAGCAGTCCTAATGCGCCCTGTGTTCTCTTCCAGTTAAACCAGTGCCTTGCCAGTTCTTTCTTGCTCCCCTGCGTACGTAAGCACTGCGGGTTGACACTACACTCCTTCGTTTACCCACCTGGGTACTTCCAGGAAATCCTGTCCACACTTCCCCAAGCTAGGGCTTTATTCTAGTCCAGCAATCCTCCAGGCCAATGCTGACTTATTCCAGGAGAAACAGCAAAAAGGAGCTTAGTGTTGGCTGCTGCTGCGGGAATGGCACATCATTGCTCTTCGATCACGTTGTTTGTGCAACATTTGCCTATTTCCTGGCTCAGGGACTGAAAAGCTCCTGGTGCTTATGAGCCTCACGCCTTCAGTGAGCATAAGACTAAAGGCACTGTGTGCTCAGCTTATTTGCTACCCTGTGATTCTGTTTAATCAACTTCTCCTTCACTCCTCCAGTAAGTGCCTGCTTGGAGACTTGCCACTAACCTTCATTTTCCTGCAAAATCCTCCCAGAGAACTTCTTTCTCAAGGATTAAAGCTTGAAGGATAAATTACTCCTTCCCATACACATAAGAACTGTTCTGCCTGGCTGGCCTTCCCAGCAAAGCACTGAAGTGTCGGGAGGATGAAGCAGGCAGGCACAGGCTAAGTTGTTCAGTGGTGGTAAAAAGCACCGTGGGGAGGACCAGTCATGCCCAGGGACTCCAGGGACATCAGGACAAGGAACCACAGAGCCTTGCAAGGCCTCAGGAAAAGAGGAAAAGAGTAGGTTTGCCAGTGCTGCTTTGCAGAGTTTACTACAGCAAGATTTGCTCGATAGACCTGCCAAACAGCAAAGCTTGTTCCATGAGATGGTGGAGAGCAGCTTGCTATTGTCTGGCCTCTCCTGCCTTGATCAGAGACATCAAGTGAGTATGGTACATTTTCCACTGTCCACATTTACAACATCTCAGTCACAAGCAAATTAACTTCTGAGTCATGGCCATCACACCAAACTCCTGTTTCCAGGGGAGGGGAGTAAACGGAGTCACCTTACTCCATCTTGAAATACGAGATTAAACTAACCTTCAGGTCTCATTCTAATTTCTCTCCATTGGGTTTTGCAAATTGCACCACTGAACAGAGGTTGGTTTATTCTGGAGTACAGTCTCCCTTTCATTTCAGAGATCTAACCAGCTAGAGGGATGTGAAAGGCACATTTCAAAGAGCTGTACAAAGGATTTTAGCAAGCTATGATATTGCTGGGAGTTTTTTGCTATCTGATACAGCAAACCTCATGGACACAGCATGATTTGTCTACCGGTGTGTCATGCACATCACTCCATCTGCTTAGCAGAACACCAGCAATCTCCAGGGAAAAAATGCCAGATACATCTATTTTTTTTCACGTTAAAGGCTAACAAGAAAAATAAAGGTGTCTTGGCTGTATTTGCTTTCTTCACTGTTCACTTAACCAGAGCTATGCTGCAGGAACTAGTTGACGCAGTAGGATGATTAGGTGACCAGAGTTATATTCCCTGGGTTTTTTTGTCTGTTCTAGCACCTGAAACAGGAGCTGGGCTTATATAGTGGCTGTTAATTGCAGCAGGAGAGGTACAGCCAGAGTAGTTATCTAAACCAGTACAATTTCCTGAGTTTCCTTTCCTTCTTAGGCTGAACACCTGAGTGTAACTTTCCTCAAGTTTACAGTATTATCACTGCTCCATGGCACAGATCTGGATCGCTAACAAGAGGAATAACTGCCATCTTGGTTTCAAAACTAGGTAATATAGAGAAAACTATAACCACTATAGTCTGCTCACTGCATTCGTAGTCCTTGTGTTCTCAGCTTAATCATAAGCACGGACCATGTCATCTCAGAGACAGCTCGGCACAGGGAACAAAATCTCCCTTGAACCTCTGAAGCTCCAGTGCAGCCCAGGGTGTAGGGGTTGCTGAGAGCACAGGCAATGGCATTTAATTTCTGCTGTGCAATGAGCTGCTTGCTTTGGCACATGATACCGTCTAACTATTTTCCTCCTTCCATGTCTTTTCTCCTCATTCTTCTTTTTTTTTTCCTGCTTCCCCAACTCTTCCTCCATCCCACTGCATTCAACACAAGTTTACACAGCCATCTGTGGCTGCTGCTTCACAGGTACCACTTCCAAGGCATCACCACCATTACCACTGCCTCCAGAAATAGAACTGGTCTTGGCCATGGTCAGGGCTGGCTGATCAGAGCAGCCCAAAGGTATACACATGCCAGAGAAGAATCTGTCCACACTATCTGTTGATCATCACAGGAACATTATGCTATGGTACACACAGTCCCACCAGGGAGAGTGTAGGAATCACCATAACTTCATATGAACTTCTATTTTGATCAGATTGGCTCCTAAAAAGTTTCAAGGCAGTGGAAAAGCTAATCTCAAAATTTTATGGAATCATCTGAAGGTCTTGGGCATTCTTGGCTCCCTTTCTGTGGGGTTTCCAAGCTGTTTGGGAACCTTGATTTATTAACATGAAAGGTTTCACCTGGGAAGCCCTACTGCTCCACACATCTGTGCACTTGGCGGCAGTGCCTTTGATGAATTTTTCTGGCTGCTCTGTTCAGTCTCAGCAGCTTCTCCTTCTTGTGTCACAGCATGGTTTTTTCCTTGTGTTCCTCCTTCAGAAAGGCTGATACTTCCAGCCTACCTCAAAGGGCAGGCATTCTAGCGCACTTATTTCAGGCAGCATGCTTTCAAGGTGACCTGCGCTCCCTCTTGATTCCTTTCAGAAAGAGTACCCCTTTTGCTTCATCAATGCACCACTCCATCTCTTGGACAATACTGCTCCAACAGTCCTGCTGACAACGCAGCAGAGGGAATGGAGCTTGAGAGGACTGGCACTGACCTTGCAGCAAAGGAAGGCTGAGAATGTTAGTTACTGTAAGAAATGCTCCTGGAGACACCAGTGTGACATCCCCATCATGTGTCCCAGCTGGAACTGCTTGGCAGCATTAGATGTGAAGAGTCCCAGGAGATGGCATCACCCATCACCTGCCAAGCTTTCAGTGAGTCAAGACCCTGGTTGGCCATAAAGCTCCTTTGGATGACTCCTCCTCAGGAGGAAGAAATTCCTATTTGCAATAAAGTCCTCTCCCTAGACAGAGCACACACAGAACCAGTGAACCTGCAGGGTGCATCTGACCAATAGATCCTGCACTCCTCCATAACACCATGAGGCACGCTGCTCCCCTCTCGCAGCTGCAGAAAGAGCCCCTGGGGGTCATAACCAAGCAAAGCCAAAGCTTAGCTTGAGTCAGCTGATGTTTGGGACCAGGTGGTTTCCCCTGCCCCATGTACACGCCATGAGCCAAGCATTGGCATGCTTTTGGGTCATGCAGAGCAGATATTTCCCACCACCCGCCTTGGTCCTGGCATACACACGCAGCAAGCACTCTCAGCCTCGTGAGTAACAGGCACGAGCTGAGCACAGCCTCCAACCCTCTTCCAGGCCTGGCTCAGACACACACAGTTCTCAGAGGCAAACCTGAGCCAGTAAAACCTATCCAGCGCCTCATGAGATCTGGGAAGTACAAAGCCACATGTGAGCCCACTTTACAGCCTGGCACCTCCACCTCTCCTCCAAATTCCTACTCTGCATAGATATAACATCAGCACTAACTGCAGAAAATGGTCACAATATGACTACAAGTGAATTTATTATTCCTCAGGGCAGGGGGAGCCGAAAAGGTCAAGGCTGTCAACTGAAGCTCAGCCCCAGCAAAGGGTCCAACATCAGTTAAAACTTCCCAGTGCCAGCTCCAAACCATTCTCCTCTGTATTCCAGCTGACAGAGATGCACCCCCAACCCAAGCCCACCAACGCTGAGCCGATTGCCAGGCGTGCCTTTGCGAGGCAGCCCAGTACTGCCAGCCAAGACGCCTTCTCCAGTAGTGATCAGCGGCAGATAATTTTGGAAAGAGCAGACACAGATAGAGCATGTCTGCAGCAGCTAGCTGATGAGGTAGGGAACTACATCTCAGATCATCTAAAACCGTCTTGATCCTCTGCATGTGTTTTATGAAGGCAGAGGGGACAGTGAAAAGAATGCAGGGGGCATGCTGGGTTAGGTGAACGCGAGAACTGGGAGACAGAACTAAATCAAGCCAGCAGCAGGAAAGAGCTGGCCACTCGCTTTCCCTCGCAGCATGTGATGAGGATCAACAGAGCCTTCACCTAAGCACTCAGCTGAATGTTTTCTTCCTGTGTGCACTGAAGACTGGCTTTTCGACTCATGATTTTCACTCACTCCCTGGCAAGAAAGAGGTAAAAAGCCAGGTCACACTAAATGGAAGAAAAAAAATCAGGCTTTTTTTTTTTTGAACTTAATCATTTAACCCATGATTTAATCTCATGAGGTGCAGGGCCTGAGTCATGCCACTGGGTTTTTTGAAGGTGGAAATAGTCGTGGCTGGACTAGCAATACATGACCAACAAGGAACACAGAAACACAGCTTCTGCCATGTCCTGTTACACTGCCTCTACCAGTCCCAGGAAGACAACAGAAAAACAGTCCTACACAGTTGGATCCATCAGGATTGCTGAAGGGATTCCCAATTCCTCATTCCAAGATTGCCCCAAGAGTCTCAGTCCAATCCTTAAAATGCATAGGGCAAAGGAAAGAAACCAAACATTAACTCTAAGAACAAGGCATATGACAAAAATTTCTGCTCCCTTCCTTGCACCAGGGAGACATATTTTGCAGCACAGCCATATACCTCAAACTTTGAGTGCGCGAGTGGCTTCCTGCATAGGGCTTTCCAACAGGCAACATTAACCCTGACTCTCCTCTCACTAGCAGGGAAAAAAATCCCCCAACGTAATTCTATTGATCTCAGTTCATTAACTTTGCACTGGGACCTGGTCCAGCACCCCCTGGAGCTGATGGAAGGTGGAGGAGCAGAGTCCCTCCAAGCCAGCAACACACGCCTGATCGGTGAGCTCAGAGGGAGGCCTGGGGGAGGCAGGAGAGTGAGGGAGATGGGTGACCTCATCTTACACCTTGTTTGGTCGCATCCCAAAGCACTCTGGCATAGTGCTGGCGGAGGCAGGTCCGGCATGAGGAAACGCGGATGGCAGTAGTGTCGGCAGTCCTGGCCGGGGCGTGGATGGGCACGGGCAGTCACACTTCTCATTCCCCTGAGCGTGGAGGAACTTCGCAATGCTTCTACAGACAACCTGGGAGGACTGTACCTGTCAGGTGTCTCAGCTGAGGGATTTGCCCTCCCACGGTCCAGAGCTGCATGAGTGACAGTCCTGGTAGGGCGCTGGTGCCGCTGGCCAAGCTCTGCCCCTGTGTCAGCCCCGGGGAACATTACAAGCCTTTCCCTACCTACCTAGGAGAATTTCTTTTCGTCTTTTTTGCACATTTTCAACTTCTCAATCCCCAACTCCTCCCACGGGCCTCTCTAAACAACCCCCTTCCTTTCAGATGCTGATGCTTTTCAGCTGATCAGGCTGTGGGCCAGACCATGAGGTGGGTGTAAATCAGGATAGCTTGTCAATGCTCATTTACACTCGCTGAGAATTTCCCTTCCTTCACCATTTAGCAGAATTATATGACATGTCTTTTATCTCTCCTCACAGTTTAGCCTGCCATTCCCCTTTCCTGGCCCCCAGGCCTCCTGCTTTGCTCTGAACTCCCTGTAGGTTTGCAGGATAAGTTGCTTATTTGCAATGTAAAGTGTCTCTCAGTGCCACAGCCCCGTGCAAACAAACCCAAGAGAGGCACATTTATCCTTACGTGTGCAACAAATCCCCCCCAACTCAGCAGTTCCCTACAACACGCTGCACGTGACTTGCTAAGGGAAGAAATATGTCCCTTATTGCCACTACGCAATGCAGGACCTCTCTGGGGAGCCGTGGGGGAGGGAGAACGAGAGGACTGATCCCACAGAGACCCTGAACTCTCCCTCTTCTCCTTGAAGCTGATGGCGATGGCTCGCCACCCAACTCAGCAACATGTAGACTCCGACTGTCAATAGGCAGGATACCATTAATGACTCCTTGTTGCTATGGTGATATTGATGGATAGTCCCTGGGGTTGGTGGGAATTCAGGGAAAGCTTGGGGAGGGGGAGGGAAAGTGGGTCAAAAAAATTCCCCGGGAAAATGTGAGTTTGCCTACAGATGGGCAGTTGCGTGACATCCTAGACAAATTTGGTGGCATTTCACACGTCCTGACTCATCCTCCCTCTCACAGGAACACCGCGGTGCTCTTCAGAGCCAGCGCAAACACTCCAGCTCGCAGCAGGGCTCTGGCGCATAGGCGCGCTGCTGCAAGCGGATTTCATTACCAGGCGTTATTTTTGCAGCTTCACCCTGGCAATCCGTTTCACATACCAAGTAAAAACCTTGGCTCCAGTGAAATTACTCAGACCTGTGCCAGCAGGCACAGAGCCAGGATTTCTCCCAGCTCTCCCGATGCCTTATCACAAGTGACAATTTCATTCCGCTGCCACGATAGCCACTGGGAACCCCCTGCCTCTCCAGAGCTATTTCAAGCGTGGAAAAGCCGCTATTGCACAGAGATTTTTCCCCTCTTTTCCTGAGGCTCAGCGCTGTGCACTCTCCGAAGGTGGTGTCGTGGGCTCTCTCACAGACTCCTACTCTGCAATATGCAGTTTAGAGTAAGCTTTCACCCTTCATCCCAGCTGAGTAACAACCACTGCCAAGGACAGGCTGCGCTCCAGTCACCATCGGGTCCCTCACACCTCGCACAAGTGTTCTAGAGATTTGGGGCACAGGAACTGCCTTCCTAAAATACCAGGTCTCTCTCTGGCCTTGCTTTCTCTGGGAAAAACATTCCTAATTCAGGCTGGTGACATATTAATGAAGAAGCGATAAAGACCCAGTGGAGCTCCCTCTTCCTCTGCACATGCCAATTATCTAAGGCCACCAAGGGGTGTACAAACGGCAAGATGCTTTGTTTTTGGGGGGGGGATTTTAGTACAATCCATAAATTTCAGAGTATGCTTTTTGTCCTAGCAGATTCTCATCTTCTCTGCTGTGTTTTACACACATACAAACTTACTAGAGAACTTTTTACTCCAAACAGTGGTACCACTCCAGGCATGTACCACTCTCACCACCTGACAGACACTCTTACTCCGGGAAGTTGTTACTGGTTTAGATCTGTTATTATGGAATAAGCATATCCACAGGGGAGCAGTACCTCTAGCGGTATCATTACACAGACAGTTTTGCCAGTAAATGCCCCGGTGTAGATCAGATCCAACTGATGTGTCAGCTTTTCCATCTACTTGTGCGTTCAGATCCTTTGCCTCCATGTCAAGCCAAGAACTGGAGACAAAATTACCCTGTCCCTCTCTTTTGCATCTTTTGATACACATAGTTTTAATGGACTATAGAGTCTGAAAGCACTTTATATCAGGAACAGATCCCAAGAGCAAAATTCAGTCAGTTTCTCCTACATTACATGCCACTGTTCATCAAATTTATTGGGCAAGGTTCCCAAGCACACGGAGGCCGGACCAGCACTGACAGAGGCTCTCTCTTGTATAGCAACCCTTTGATCAGACTGTCAGCAGCATTTATTTGCCTGTGTTTCATATTCCTGAATGCTCCAGTGAGTTATTTTTCCCAGCAGACTATCAGAGGCAAAGGCTGCTCTTTCAGGTTGGATTTGCACCTCTTCCCTTTCCCACCATTTCAATTAGCTATGGAAACGATTTGTTGGTGGGGTATTTTTTCCTAGCTCCTTTTGCCTGCCTGTTTGTATTAGAAGCTTTAGGAACACCGATGGCTGGAGAAGACTCCAGCTAGTGTGTTCCCTGTAGGAAATGTCGTGGATTGCAATTAGCATGCCTAATTGCTCTGCTTGACCTGCAGCTGGCCAGGGTGGAGAGTGCAGGACCAGCTACAGCGTCCTGCCCTTCCCCCAGCTAGGAGCGAGGGGATGGGGGAGCTGTGAGTGCCATGGGTGGAAGAAAGGAGCTATCACCACAAACCGGTGAGGCCAGACAGGGCAGGAACTGGTTTCTTGCACTGGGAGACAGAGAAGGCTATAGGAACACAAGAGCTTCTTGAAATAAGATCTCTGCCTGTGGGGAACTGTTGTTCTACTCCGCATGCAGCTATTATTTTTCTGCTAATGACCCTGTGACTGCAGAGACATGGCAGATGGTGAACTGCCCAGAGTGGCCAGTTTGGACTGGGCTGGAGCTCTGGGCTCCTCCACTTGGAGACACCAGGGTAAATGCCTTTAGGCACAAATCTCAGCACACTAGGAAGAGCACATATTCCACAGGGCAACTTTCCAAGTGTGGTCTGCCCTGTACAGCTGGTCACCAAAGGTTTCTCAGAGCAGATCCCTTATATCAAGATATTTAACTTAAAACAGTATCAGATGCATTCAAGATAGGAGAATCTCTCTGGGCTGTCTTTGACCCCAGCTGAACGTTAGCTCCCAGGTGACCCCACAGGAATGGGATTTGGAAAGATCAGACTGGAGGCAATACAGATCCATGGGATTTCTCACCACACACAAACCTGGCCTCACCTACTCCCACACACATCAGGTCATGCATGGTTTACTGGCAATGTTTTTAAAGTCGCCATTAAGAAACAAATTCTAAGACTGATTAATACCAATGCATATGCTCTTGGGATGCTCCTAACCACATCTATGTATTTTTTCTTATCAATATCGTGAAGGGACTCTTTGGTGCTCCACCAGTTCCTACTCTATAGTGAAAGGTGATGGAGGAGGAGGCAGGACATGCCCCTTTGTTTAGAACCAGCTGTAAGAAAATGGTTTTGTTTGCTGAAGTGCACTGAATAGTTTGTGCAAGGAAGCTGCATCTTCTTGCAGTGCAGGTTAGCCATTGCACATGTAAGATTGTGAAGTAAAAATAAATGCAGGAGTTCTGTAGCTCTTTCTAAGCAAGCGAGGGGGAAGAGAAGGACAGTAAACCAGATCCCTTCTTCCTGTGCTGTGGAACTGAGATATTAGCTACATCACACAGTCCCCACAACTTTAAGTGTGAAGAAGACCCACCCTGGATCCAGAGCCACAAGATACTCCATGCCCCTTCCTATGCCACGAACTTGCTGCAGGATCTGAAGCTAGCTGCTCCCAACCAGCTCTGGGCTCTGTATTTCCCTCACAATCAGAGTTAGGTATCTCTACTTCCACACCATTTAGCAGAACATTCCAAGTGCCTCATGAAGGCTGCTACATTCTCATAAATCTTTACTTTTTTTTGTAACTGGGAAAAAGTAAGACACAGATCATAGCAGCTGGTGAGAGCCCTTGCATGCACACTTATATTACCAAGGCAGTGCTAAGAGCTGAATCAAGAGCATCATGGCTGAGCTGCAGGCAAACAACCAGCTTTCTTCTCATAACTTGGCTCCTGAACTGCACTGAAAGTCTGCAGCCTTTGTGGTTGTCTCAAAGTACCCACACCTACCCAAAGCTAAACACTCTACAGCAAGGTGAGATAAAACAACTCTATAGATACAACTCAATAATATCAATCAAAAGAGAGAAAATATTGTCTATGCACACACTAAATCACTCATGGGAAACAGGTATGAATCCTTCATAAACACCATTTTAAAGAGTACTCTAAGACGATATGGTGGGGATGCTGCAGCCAGTGTTATGGTAAGAGTCTCATGCAACACAGCATCTCAGAAAAGGATTTCACCTCAACTTCATAAATACTGCCCATCGACAATTCCTGCATGTAGCTGTAACACCTCAGAAAGTTTAATTACCACTTAAGAAATGGAAGACAAAATGAGCTACGTGACCTTTCCCACCCCAGATCCTGTAGGTCAGCATTATTTAAGACAACTGGGAGCCTGAAAAGCTAAACATTAGTGTTGGCAGATGAACAGATGGATGGATCGCTGCCAGCATAATCCATCTTCCCACTCGCCTCTGCAGGACTGGGTGACATTCAAAATGAACTACTTCCCTATGCAAAGAGAAATGCACGCAATGCGATGAGCAGGCTTTAAAATGCACTCATCAGCTGGCAGGACCAGTGGCAAAATGCTTTCTGGCTGCTACCTAATATTGCAGGCGAGGCTGTAAACAAGAGGCGTCAGGCTGTGACAGAGTGGGGAATGTAGTGACCACAGCGGATGTGCTGTAAGCCAACCCCTGAGCAACCTGTAAAAATCTGTCAGGATGCTGTCATTTTTCCTTTGTGTATAAATGCTCTAAATCTAATTAACCTTTTAATCACAGCAGATAAAATTATGGTATTATCATCAAAGGGGATGTTCTATCTACAGTTTCATGAAAAATTTCCATCTCTGTTCAACTGGGATTTTTTTTTTTTTTTTTTTTGGCTTGGGGCTCTACAAGTCAATTTCCCAAGCACTGAAAAATAGAAGAGAGTAAAATCTATTTCATAGGAGATCTCTTAACACAGCCAGTCACTGTGCAGATATCAGCTCGCCTGATGCCAGATGGGACTGGGTCCAGAGCTTTCAGATCCAGCTCAAATACCTGCTGCCTGAGCACACAGGCTGCTCCTGGCTCCCTGACTGGGGCAGGCACGACAGGAGCTGCGACGCGCTGCACCAGAATAAAGGCCCTGACAGAGGACACTGAAACCCACAGGCTCTCACATATCCTGGGATTTCTGGTGCTCAGTGAGGATACAAAAGTAAAATAATTTCCTTCATCTACTAGCTAGAGAAGACTGTTCTGTCAGCTACAACATGACTTTTCTAAATTGACACAAATAACTCTTAACATGGACCTTTGTGCCTACAGTACCCCAAAGGACAGAGACCTCTGTCTCTGGTCTGCAGTATCACTCAGATCAGACTGAGTGGGGGTTGTGGGGGTTTTTTACAACAGCTGAAGTCTTCTGGCTTTTCTACATCTGCTGGCAAACATCCGTACTGTTGACAAAGTCAGCCAGCACAGCCAAATGCAGAAATAACCCCAATCAAGATCTGAACCTGGGACTCCAGGTGAATGAAGCTTCCTGACTAACTCACTGCAGCATCTGGCTTCACTGAACTTGCCTGTGCAATGTGAACCAAAAAAGCACTCATTTCCATTTACTGTTGCCCATATGCCACCTCTAAATATACTCACGTACTAGCATTTACGCAACGTTCAGTACAAAATCCATATGGCTCCTTTCAGCAAGCAGCAACAGCAAGAAGGGTGAGTTGCAAAGAGTCTGGAGATGGAGCCTGTAAAGATTTCTTTCTAACCACTGTATAACACTCGTTGCAAATGGACAGTGATGGAAGAGTTGTTACAACCCGCTCCAGATGGGCCACGTTTTCTTTTCTGCATGAAGTTAAATTACAGAATCACAGAATCACAGAATAGCAGGGGTTGGAAGGGACCTCTGTGGGTCATCTAGTCCAACCCCCCTGCCGAAGCAGGGTCACCTACAGCAGGCTGCACAGGATCTTGTCCAGGCGGGTCTTGAATATCTCCAGAGAAGGAGACTCCACAACCTCCCTGGGCAGCCTGTTCCAGTGCTCCGTCACCCTCAGAGGGAAGAAGTTCTTCCTCATGTTCAGACGGAACTTCCTGTGCCTCAGTTTGTGCCCATTGCCCCTTGTCCTGTCACTGGGCACCACTGAAAAGAGCTTGGCCCCATCCTCCTGACACCCACCCTTCAGATATTTGTAGGCATTTATAAGGTCCCCTCGCAGCCTTCTCTTCTTCAGGCTGAACAAGCCCAGTTCCCTCAACCTCTCCTCGTAGGGGAGATGCTCCAGTCCCCTCACCATCCTCGTAGCCCTCCGCTGGACTCTCTCCAGTAGCTCTTCATCCTTCTTGAACTGGGGAGCCCAGAACTGGACACAGTACTCCAGATGAGGCCTCACCAGGGCAGTGTAGAGGGGAAGGAGAACCTCCCTTGTCCTGCTGGCCACACTCTTCTTGATGCACCCCAGGATCCCATTGGCTTTCTTGGCAGCCAGGGCACACTGCTGGCTCATGGTTAACCTGTCGTCCACCAGGACACCCAGGTCCCTCTCCGCAGAGCTGCTCTCCAGCAGGTCCACCCCAAGCCTGTACTGGTGCATGAGGTTGTTCCTCCCCAGGTGCAGGACCCTGCACTTGCCCTTGTTGAACTTCATCAGGTTCCTCTCTGCCCAGCTTTCCAGCCTATCCAGGTCATGCTGAATGGCAGCACAGCCTTCTGGTGTATCTACCACACCTCCCAGTTTGGTGTCGTCAGCAAACTTGCTGAGGGTACATTCTAACTCTTCATCCAGGTCGTTGATGAAGAAGTTAAACAAGACTGGGCCCAGTACTGACCCCTGAGGGACACCACTTGTCACCAGCCTCCAACTAGACTCAGCGCCGCTGATGACAACCCTCTGAGTTCTGCCATTCAGCCAGTTCTCTATCCACTTCACCGACCACTCATCCAGCCCACACTTCCTCAGCTTCCCTAGGAGGATATCATGGGAGACTGTGTCGAAAGCCTTGCTGAAGTCAAGGTAGATAACATCCACGGCTCTCCCTTCGTCTACCCAGCCAGTCATGTCATTGTAGAAAGCTATCAGATTGGTCAGGCATGATTTCCCCTTGGTGAATCCATGCTGACTACTCCTGATAACCTTCTTTTCTTCCACTTGCTTCATGATGGCCTCCAGGATAAGCTGCTCCATCACCTTTCCCGGGATGGAGGTGAGGCTGACCGGCCTGTAGTTCCCTGGGTCCTCCTTCTTGCATGAAGTGTCTACTAGTGATCCCTTTGGAGCAGAAGCTGGGTAGCAGAGGAGATCCAGGCCTAGGCTGAAGAGTGTCAGAGCCCCCAGTACAACAGCCTGTAATTAATTACCTTGGCCAGCCTCATCTGGAACCTCTACCTTTGCTCCTGCCACCCCTTGGCCTGGGAGCTGCATTTAAGTCCTTGCCTGAGCTGGGCTGTATACATAGTGATTCTGGTCTGGCCAGCTTGACTCTTGGCTGACACCAGAGCTGTGTTGGGACTATAGCTTTCTCTGGTGCTTGTTGGACTGCTGGCTGAACCAGGATACAGTCGTGGCACCCATACTGTTGTTCCCATCTGGGTGCAATGGGACTGTACCCCTCATCCAAGGTTGCTGTCTCAACCTGCCCTGCTGCCTGGCTACCCCCTCACCTTCCACTCTAGAGATCACCATCCTCACTTGCTCCCTGACAGGGAGTTTCCCGAGCCCTTGAGTTTGGCGAGTATTACTTCCCCAGGTTAAACAAAAGAAAGAAATGTTCGCATGGAACAAGAGAGTAGAAAATCAAGAGTTTTCAAATGTCTCATGCAGCAACCACTGCCAGGAGACCTTCCAGGATGTAGAAGCAAAGCAACCCAATTCTGTCACTAGTGGCCTTTTGACTTCAGAATGGCAAACCACCCAAATGAGAGCCTTTGAATGTTAACAATTTGCTTTGACAGATAAAGGCTAACAACGTGTTTGCTGTCACTGCCTAAATCACAGAAAAAAATGCAGCAGCCAATTAACCACTTCTGGATCGTGCTCACCTTAACCATCAGTACTACAAGACCATTAAACTTTCACATCCACTGAAAGAGAAAAAGGCTACATGCCTGTAAGAGACTGCAGTCAGAGTGGTAAACCAGGGGCCTCACACTGCTATTACTCCCAGTCTTACAGATGATGGGTTCTTAACTCCAAAAATTGTTGTATCCCTTGTGGGCACATGCTGTATTAGACTTAATCTTGACAGATAGCAAGGAATTGATCACAGAATTAAAAACATAACTGGTTGCTTAGTTACCAACGATCACTACACAGTTGTATTTGCTGTGTGCAAACAGAGCCCAGAGCAAACCAATTATCCATCATTACGTCTCTAAAAATGTCAGTTTCAGAGAGCTGAAAACAACCATGAGCCAGGTAATAAAGGAAATCTGACTAAAAAAATAAAAATGATAATTGGGAGCCCGGTTTTTTTTGCTAAATGTTCAAATAGGCACAATCCTGTGGCTGAGCGAAGCAAATATATTGGTTTGGAAAAAAAATATGAAAAAACCCTTGTTTATTGGGAAAGTGAAAGCAAGTGTGTTATGTGTATAAACACTGGGAAAATAGAAAGTAGTAAATAAAAATGACGAGCTAAGAATTGCACAAAACCGATAAGGGAAAAAAAGACGCTGGGAGAATTAAAGAGCTTCAGGATTAATGATGGCATGAAGGAGCCGAAATATATTGGGTCCTGAAAACAGCATAGTGTCATTCCAAAAATGAAGTGGAACTACAGTCAGTAGCAGTGCCATGAATGTAAAGTAAGGAGAAAGCTACCTCTGTCAGCTGCTCAGCAATGACTGTCTTGGGAGCTCTGCAACATTAATCTGAGATGATTTTTTGTTTTGTTTGAATACCAAAAAATGAGATAAGAGTGGCCTTAGATTTAGGTCAGTTTGGAAAATGCATTTCATAAAAGCAGCACATTCCCGTTGGTTAGGAACAGAAACTACACTAAAGCAGACTACGGAAAGGTGCATGATTTCATAGTGAAGATATTTAACCTCTAGAACAATTTTCTGGGGGCTGTGATGATTAGTGGGAAAGGCTCGGGCACGGGAAACAGCCCTGTGTCTGTGTGAGGCAGACTAGAAGAGCCAGCAGGTGCAATGGTTGCAGGGATCTGCAAATGTCCCTCCCACTTCTTGAAACACAGATATATGGATATTGCTATTTAATACACTGCGAAGAGCCACGCTCTTATTTCTCACAATTAGGTGCTGTTCTTTCATATTCCCTCCCCAAAGATCAGAACATTAAATCTCCCATAACTATGACCTTTCTTTAGCAAGGTCTGTCTTTCATCTATCAATCAAACTGAGCCTTGGTGCCAGATCTGTGGATAAGCTGCTGTACTTGGATGCCTTACCAGCAGCACATTCATGAGAGTATCCACCACATAGACGCTGGCAGGTTAGATACTCACAGGCTAACCCATGGACTGAATTTATCACCATGGCTCTAAACAACTCATGCTCAGCACTGCTAGTGTCCAGCTTCTCTTCTCCTCAGCAGTTCATCTTCCCTCTCCTAAAATACACGATAACAAAAGCAGATACAGACATTTCTGCCTTCCTTGTATGTGCTGTAAAGTGCAGCTATGCTATATCTGATCATGTCCTCATGACAGTTTAAGCTCTCTGAAGACAGAAATAGTCAGGGCTAGATGCAGCCACAGTAGAAATGGGTTTGGGCTGAATGCTCTGCTTCTCTCCAGTAAAACCTGCATGTCCTGTGTACAAAGGGCTATAAGCGCTAAGCCCTCGACAAGACCTGGGCTGGAGAAATTCCCTGCTCGCTGCCGGTGGTTGGGCTAGATGACCTCTAAAGGTCCCTTCCAACCCAAAGCATTCTGATTCGATGATTCTATGAACGTGCAGTTTACAGAGGAGGAGAGAAAGAAGGAAATAGGTCAATCTGACTTCTTTATGCAACAGCTCAATATGGTAAAAATACATTCTATAGGGGACATACAGCATCTTTTTGCCTTTGATTCCATTATGGGATTGCTTCTTATTTGGCCAGGAGAGCGGACGCAAAGAACAAAATGAGAAATTGAGGCTGATCGCAAATGAGCAGAGAGAAGTAGGCTCCTGCCTACTCAAGAGTCGTATAGAAACTGCTAACAGTGCTTCAGTGTCAGAAAGTATTTTGTGCTGTCGAGTTTGAGCAGAAACTCAGGAGAAGAAAGGTTACAAGTAGTCACCAGATCAACTCTGCGTTTGCAGTAGCAGCTATTGTGCTGTGAAGAAGTTTACCTGCAGCCTGGACAGGATGTATGCAGTGTACTGAGAGATGCTGCTTGCACATGTATTAACAGTTGTGCCTGGCAATGTGTGCCTGTTACATATAAAATCGATCCAGGCAGATGCTTACAAAATGGGATTGGTTCACAAACACCACAATCTGCCTGCTCTGGAGAAACATTAGAGACCCAGCAACAATTTCATGGAGCGAGTCTGTGTGAAAGATGGAAAGTGCCTCTCTCAGCTGCTGTGGTGTCCAGGCCATCTGTCTGAAGGTCTCCATTCTGCCTGCAGGTCAGCATGTAGCAGCTGAGTCCATTTCTGTACATGCAAAGCTATCTTCCCTGTGTAAAGACAGGGCTTTGTGACCTCCTGAGAGACAGGGGAGTTCTGTTACCTCTTCTGCCCACCGCAGATCTACTCCAAATTAGCACTGTCTGCTACTAATCTCTTGTTAACTATAAAGGCCCTCAGGTACGTAAACCTGGACCAAATGAAAAAAGCTCCAGGAAATAATGGGCTTACCTCATCATATCCCAGCTGGCAGCACTGCCCAGAACATGGTGGAAAACTTGATTTATTAAAATTAATGAAGGAACTGGCTAGTCTTGAATAATTCATTACATATCAGCTGCTGCTGAGGTAACAGGAGCTCAGCAAGATCCGCTTCAGCACTGCACAGTGCCTAAAATCTTTAAATAAAATGAAGTCAAAGATTGGCTAGTTAAAGATTAAAGGGTTTTCTCCATGTGAAGTGGGAGGCCCTGATTCGTGTTGCTGAGATCATCTAGCTGCCACCTGCGAAAATCGCTGTGGTCTCTCAAAAGGAAATCACTCAGCTAACATCACCGATTTCTGACAGGGCATGAAGTATTCTGCCTCAGCCATAAACTTCTGCAGAATGTAATGGCTCTGTTTGTCACGATTCTCACCGAAATCAAGTTTAAATTTCGATATTTACCATAAGCTAGGGATGTCTAAGGATGCTGGTTTGCTTTTCTGATCATTATGTATGAAAATAAATCAGCCAGACATGCAAAGAAGTAGAGTAGGCACTAGCACCTGAGTATGCAGATCTCACGGTGCAATATCTGCTGCTGCTCGGGGCTTTTGTCAGAAAAATGGCAGAATCTAATTACCCACAGCCTGGGCAGTGTCAGGGATGGATTTTGGAAGCATGTCAGAAGCCCTGGAACAGAATCCCACTAACTTAATCTGGTCCCACTTGATGAAATGCGGGCCCTTTTTCAACTCTACTAAAGTCAATAGTAAAATATTTGATAAATGTGTAGAAGCAGCAGCAAAATCAGGCAGTGTAATTAGATGCTGATGAGAAAAAGAAAAGCACACACTCCTCTTCCTGTATGTCCTCCTTCTGCAGAGGTCAGAGGAATCGTAGTTAATAAATAAAGAGGAAAAACAGATAAATGCAATGAACACCATCGTGCCTCCCAGCAGCTGGTACAGGGTCTCCTAATGCAATCACGAAATTCTCCAGTAGCCACAGCTGAAGACCCTCCCTGAAGTCCGTCTCTTTCTCTCTTTCCAACTGGTGATGATGGGAACCGGCCCCACAGGCCAGCGCCACGTCCTGTGCTGGGAACTGTGCTCTGCTCCGGCTCTGGTTTGCGTTGCCTTCCTTTGTCTCCCACCGGGCACCTCGCAATTTGTGATGCCCCGATGGTACAGCAGCTCTGGATCGCATTACAACAGTTGGACAAGACAGCCCTTGACTCAAGGTCCTCGTGAAGTGGGAGAGACCCTGATGCCTTGCTCACTGCCTCGAAGCAGATTTTATTTCCAGCTGCTATTCCTGCTTCAGCCAGAGCAGATGATTTTGGCCAGGCCTCAGTGTCTGAAGTATTTTGGTAGGCCATTGACATCGTGGGACATTTGACCTAGCCCCAGGAGACTGCCAGTTTCCTCTCCTCTCTAAAAATACTGCTCAATCAATCACTCGTGAGAGTGTTTTGAAAAATAAAGCCAACTCCTCTTGCCTTGAAATGGAGGCAGCACTTTGTCCTCTTGCTGTCTGTTAATAGCCTCTCTGCAGGAGGTCACCGGACATCGATTCACGCTCCTGAGCTTTTTGTGGACACAGGTTAAGATCATTTGGAGGAGACACAAACTGACATTGTGACTTCTCACCCTGAAGCGTGTGAATGAAGCAAATATTGTAACTTTCACAGCTGCAGAGTGGAAAATGCTGGGAACAGGTTGTAACCTGGCAACATGTGAGAGCTGATAGCTGGTCCCTGATCTCCTGGGGTCCTCCCAGACAAGACACTCCAATTCCTCAGTTCAGCTCTGGTATCTGTAAAAGGAGATAACAAAACTACCTTGCAGCATCTGCAAGAACTAGACCCTTCCTCTCCTTGGAGTTTTTGAGCACCAAGGAAAGTCGGGTACAGCTTCCTAAAACTGAAGTGTAATTATCTGGAACTAACTGAACTCTGGGACCTGTGTTCAAGTGTAACAGCTCCAAGCCACTCTCTGAGCACAAGCTGGCATGGCTCTAGCTACCTTGAAGGACACGGATGCCTTTCCCTCACAAGCTGTAAGGAAATGCAGGTAGGTAGGCAAGGACAGGACTATGGTATCAAAGGATTGGTCCATGAAGCATACACCACCAGGGTAACTGTGTGTGTGGTTGTGTCTTTGCAGCTGCTTTTGGCCTTTCACCATTGTTTTCTTCTCCTTTTCCTTCTTTCTCTCTCCTTTTCTTTTTTTTAAACAGTCATCTGTTATCTTCTGGAAAGGGCAGCTGACTAGTGCTGATGTACAGTTGCTCTGGGAGCTGGTTTAGGAGGCACGGTGCCCCTCTGACTTGCCAGTCAATGGCAGTTGCTATGTGGCTTCCTTTGCTTTGTTCTTTCAGGAGACCAGTTGGTGTTTACAGCATTTTCTCTAAGCAAGGCATCATCCCTGAGATATGCTTGTAGAAGAGTGCTTCAGGGAATTCCAGTTCGGAGGTGAGAGTAAAGGATTTAATCATTAAAAAACAAAACACCACACCACAAAAAAACCCACAAAACCACAAAGAAATCCTGGAGGAGATGCTGCTTCTTTCCAAGTGATTCTGTCAGGTAGGAACTGTAAGAGAAGTAGGGAGGCAAGAGTTTTACCAGTTCCAATACAATCCCATTTTTTCAGGAAGATATTAAAAGTCCATTTCAATGCAATCCATTTTGTGGAAGGGTGGAGCCTGTTCAAACATTCACCTGGTCTCCACTTTCCCAGTCTAAACAGTGAAAAAAAGGTAGAGAAGAGCACAAAGCAGCCTAGTTCTTATTCCAGGCAGAAAGGAAGACGAACTTTAGCACAATTTAGATGCTTCTATTAAGTTTGTTTGTTTGGCTGTTTTTAACCTAAAAGACATAAAATGGATGTAATTGAGGGGGCTAGGACTTTGGGGACACTGATGTGGCTGCGCTGGGATCCCAAAACAGTCTGTAAGTCTCTTGAAGAGACACTTTGTTTCCCCAGGGTACAACAGTGAGGGAACAGCAGGGCGCTGGTCCTGGTTCTCCCAGTTCTGCCCGCAGTGGTGGTGTGCTGAAGGCATGCTCAGTGCCGCAGATGGGCGAGCCCAGCTAAGTGTTAAACTTGGCTTAGGCTAAGCAGGAAGAAAGAAAAAAAAAAAATTAAATGTGTTTTTAGTTTCTCTAAGGATATGGTGGATCTAAGCCAAAAGCGTGTATTTGTACTGCTTTGCCTACGGCAGCATAAGCGCCTTCTCTGGTGAATCACTAGGTCCCCAAAGCTTTTGCTCCTCCTAAATGAATGCCAGGCATCCTGGGGAAATGCTGCCAGGTACAAGGACACTGTGACACTACTGGGCTAAAGCATGATGGGTGTCCGTGGCTGAGGGTCTGCAGGATTCTGCCCCAAGCTCCCCAGGATGACGACGTTTGGGATCTAATCCCCAGTGTCTGATTTTTCACTATGCCCCAATTTAGTGCTACTTTCTAATATTTCAAAAAGCATTTTCCCAACCTGTTGCCCCCCCAGTATCTCTCAGGAAGCTGCTGACAGCAGTTCCCCATTGTTCAGGGGCCAGCATGAGCAGGATGCTGGCAGGCAGGTGCACAGGGTAGCTTTGGAGGTGAAGGAACGGACAGAAGATTGCTGCCACCATGATGCTATGGACAAGTCACACACAGCAAGGTCTGGAAACAAAAATTCTGCAAGGTGGAGATAAGGGGGGCAGGGGCAAAACCACTCAGATGAATCTGAGGCTTCCTTGCAGCTGCAGCAGCCTTGTTAACATGCACTAGATGAAGACCAGGCTCAACTGTTTTATGTTAATTGCCTGGCTGCTTTAATTGGATATAGGCTTCCAAGTCCTCAAGTCAGCTGTGTGACAAGACAAACTGGTATTTACCTCTTATCTGCTTTATCTTGGCTTGCCCAGTGCTGCATGGTCAGTAGACATGTTCCTGTGCATTAGAATTGTCCGCAGAGCTGATGGATTTTTTCTGCAAGAGGAACAAGCAACATTCTATACCTCAAGCTCAGACTCTGTGTTGAGGCAAAGCTACTCTGGCCTGAGTTCAGTTTCTGCTCCAGGCAATGCCTCCAAGGCACCAATAACCATCATCAGCAAGCAGACAACAATCACTGAGCTGCAGGGCTACTCCTCTCAGTGCAAAGACTGCACCTGGGTACCTGATGGCCTCTGAGGATGCGACACGTGCATCGCTCCTGCAGTGCAGTCAGTGTCCCTCTGGACTTGCTGAGGGACACAGCGGTCTCACGCTGTAACAACACGCGGGGCTAGAGTATCAGAGACCACAGAGCAGTGTTCTGAGCTTGGAGGTTATGAGCATGGCTGAGGACAAGGCAGGTTTCTAACATGGGTCGCTGGCACATGGGGCTTCCCACTGTAGTCCATGCCAAGGGGCTGGCAAGCAGAGGGATGCACGGCTGCTGAGTCCAACTTCTGCCTTTTCCCTCCCTTTCTCCTTTGGCTTGTTGCCAAAGATGACGTAGGATAGGAACACCATCAGGGACAGAAAACACCCCCACGCTTCTGAGCACTGCACCAGCCCGTGAGCTGATGTGATTAGGTGGAGCGCCAGGTTTGCAGCCAGGCCCAGCAAGCCACCCACAGCCAGGAGCAGCAGGCTGTGTGGTGCAGAGCCAGCATGTGGTTCCAGCATGTGGGCTGGCCTTGCAGTTGTACCAACACACTGACACACACCCAGCCTGGCTCCACTGGGCTGTCTCTGAGCCTGCGGAGCAAACTCCTCAGCCCTGTTAGAACCAGCACGACATTGTCTCAGCCTCCTTACATCAACCTCTGGTAGGGCTTTGTATGGAGAGAACTCAGGCTCTGTCCCCCATCCCCATTGCAGCTTCAGTGATGTAGAAGCAGAGGAAAAAAGACATTAAATATTCTGCATCAAGGAGTGCTGGGTCCTTCTCTAAAGAAAGTGGGGGAGGATCCCTCAGTAGGGTGTAGTCTCACACCACAAGCTTTTCTGCCAGGTTCCCTAGCTGGGAGGGAGGCCCTGAGGCTAAGAGTCTCCCTGCTGCTCCACGACCCCATGGACGACTGGGCAGTGGTGCAGTCTACCACGTGCCCATCATCCAAGCTCGGCACATGGTGACAGAGACAAGAGGGTGGCCACTGCCTTGCGAAAGGCACGTGCTTGCCGGAGTGCTGCTGGAAGACACCTCTGACTACAGCTCTCCTCCCTCCTTGCAGGACAATTCCCCTCAGTGAGGACCACACGTGTGTGCTGGGCCTAGAAGCGGGTTCATCTCCATCAAATGACCACAAGCCTGTCCTCGCACTCAGTACATTGAACAGAAAGGAAGCTGGGAGACCTGGACTATTGCATATAAAGAAGCAGTACCATAGGCTCAAGTTTCTCCTCACTTACGTGGATGTAAACAACCTGATTTTGGCTGCTGCCGGAGTGTCCCTGCATAGGATACAGAGCTACCAAGGCAAGCTACAGTGAAATCAGCCACCTCTTCGAGCCATTTACCACATCACGAGGCAGGATGAATCAATAATATGTATTGAGCTGGGAAAAGTTAATCTGCATCCAGAGCATCATAACAAATTAAAAGGAAATAAAATCAGTACAATTCCACTGGCTCTCATTACTATCACAGTGGAGAGTAATTAAAATCCATGGGCCAAATTCAACGCCGGCAGAACCCTCACAAAGACAAAGGCACTGTACAAGGGCATTGCTTTTTCCAGATGCTATGTGTTTCAAACAGCAGCAGTAATGGCAAAATGGAGAGGACAGGGCAGGGTAGGAGGGGAACCTATTCAGGAGCCAGGCATTCTGCTTCTTGCTCTTCCTCACCTGGAGTCATGCTGCTCGCCTGCTGCTTTGGTGCTTGATGGGGCTGAATCTCAAAAGCTCCAGGCATTTGTACTTGGGGCTCCTTCTCCCATCACAAGGCCTCCCCAAGCCAATACACAACTGCCATTCATCAGCCCTGGCTAACACCCCTGTCCTGCCTCTTCCCTCCTCCACTCCCTTAACCTGCCCCCTCGGAGCTCCTCTGTCCTCCCCACTCCTCAGCACAGCCACCCCTGCTACACCCCATCTTCCTTGCCACAGAAATTCCTTTCCCCACCACAGCGCAGCCTCTGCTACCCGTTGCCTGGCAAGGCTCTCAACCCATCTTCCTGTGCCTTCCTACGAACTCCTCCTGCGCTGCCCATGCCTTGGTGCCCTGCCCCTCTCTGAGCCCCCACTGCCCCACACGGCTCTGTCTCAGCTCAGTCCAGCGGCTAATTCCCACTCAGCGGAAGGAGAACGTGTGATGCACAGAAAGCACATCCCTCATCAGCGTGCACAGCACCATGTCCAACTTCCCAGCACCGCGGCGCGAGGTGGGAGCGCAGCCACCGCACAGGCACCCAGAGAGGCAGCTGATGGTGACGCTGGCTGCTGACAGCCAGTGGGATGGGGGATGTGGATGCCAAAGTTTGGTTCACAGGGCTCAGGGGCTAGAAACAGCCATTAAAGGAGAGAGGCCACTGCTGTGACGCAGTCTTTATATGAAGTCAGATACAGGTAAAAGCACGGCTCTTCATGCAATGAGGAAATAAAGTTGCTGACTGTCATCCCTCTGGACAGGCCAGAGGGAGTAGGGAGCTTCTTCCCATGGAGGTCCAAAGCTATCCTGTACAAAAAAATCCAAGCTATGCACTAATGCATACTGCACTGTCGTAAGCATGGAGGGGATGACTGATGCGGCTGTGGGCTACGCCAGTGCCTGCAGTTGCTTCTGGGGTGGGCGAGCTCTGTTTTATGGATTTACTTCATGCTACTGCTGTAATGAAGAAAAGCCTGAGGAGTGTGCTGTGAGCCAGAATAAAAAGTGTCGCAGAGTTACTGCTCTACTGTTTGCACGTGACCAGAAATAACGCAGCGCTGTGTAGAAGCACAATGCCTGTGTCCCCTGGGGATGCGGCTATATGGCAACCAGATAGGATAGAACTTGGAATAAAGGGCAGAAGATCCTCCCTGAAAGACACGACTGGCTATATTCAAGACCCGCCTGGACAAGGTCCTGTGCAGCCTGCTGTAGGTGACCCTGCTTCGGCACGGGGGTTGGACAAGATGACCCACAGAGGTCCCTTCCAACCCCTACCATTCTGCGATTCTGTGATTCTGGCTGTGGAGGCACTTCTGCATTAGCAGACCTGGTTCTCAGAGCCAGGAATGGGATGTCAGCTCTTCCCATAGATGCTGGAAGGTGTCCTGAAACTGAAGTAGCAGATCAAACAAGCAAGCTACACACCTTAATCTTAGAAAGCTGATCAGCTCAGGGGCTGCTTATCAGTAAGGAAGGCTTCCACGGCCTACTCCTTCCTCTTTCAAAAATAGATTTTCTTTTTCTTTCTTTTTTCTCCTGTGACTTTGGCTGATGTTTGTTCTCAATGCTACTGAGCTTTCAGAGAAGCTGAACTAACGACTTGTGAGGTCTCCCCACTGCAGGTATGGCTTCTGTGAGCACAAGCACCAATTTCCAAAACCATGTCTAGCCCTTAAACCAGGAAGAGGACTGCTGGCCTGGGGCTCACAGACAGGTTATCTTGTGTTGCAGAAACCAGAACCCTGATTGTCCACAGAGAACAGAGCTGTTGCAACAGCTGTGGTAAAAAATGGGGCACATCAGTGCAAAACAGTTAAGTACCGCAAACCAAGACTCCTAAGGGAGTGCTCTCAGATCTTCTTGTAATTGAGAGGTCTCAGTTCCGTTCAGGCCTGAGGTTTTTCCAGATTAAACTACCACAGCACAGATTAGCAGTGAAACTGTATTGATCCTTTATGAGAAGCAGTTACCTCCCTGGTTCTTGAAAGGGGTCTTTCAAGAGGGACCTCCTCTTGAAAGGGGTTGCTTCTGTCTACTCCAGCAGGCTGGAAGGATCAGCCACACCACCACGAGTGACAGGAGTATTTCAGCACAGAGCTGATCGATATCCCCAGGCACTGATGTGCTGCTAGTCCAGAGAGCTCAGCTTCAATCCAGTACCAGCCACAGCTGGTGCTAACTCTACTCCAGTCAAACTCTGAACCACCGCTTTGCCTCTAGACCTCTCTGCAGAGCTAGAAGCCTGAGATGCAAAGATCCTTAAGACGAGCAAGGACTTGATTAAAGGGAATGGCAGGCGAGTTGTCCTTGAGACAAGCTACGAAGCCAGCAGATACATCTGTCACAGCAGCTCTGACTGGCTGTGACACTAGGAACGAATGCATATCACTTCTGTGCTAGGTCTGAATGAAGCTGTCTCTCCTCAGTGTCTGAGGGTCTTTAATTCCCTTCCTCCTCGGGGGAAGAACTTTGCATGCAAAGTTCAGCTGTGTGTACTCCGAGTCTTGTGAATCACTCACTTGTGGTCAAAGCCACTGTCATCTTTCAGTCACTAACTGGCTTCCTAAACGTGCCTGCAGAAACAGTCACATTGCTGTGTTGCAAACAAATAAGTTTTGACAGGACAGTGCCAGCACTGCTCCCAGATGCCGGGGAAGCCACAAGATGGGCTGCACAGTGGCTGGCTGGAGCATCTCTAGCACTGCATCCACAGCTACTGCAGTGCTTGGCTGCTTCTGCAAGCACTGACAAAGAACCAAGCCTGTAAACTCCCACTAGCATCTGCTGAGCTTCATATCCCAAAGGAAAAATGGATTTTTGCTTACACGTATCTTCAAGCATTTCAGCAGTAGAGAAGGCAAGGGCGTAGACATTCTCTCTAACTAAAAAAAACAAAGCCATGTTTTTTCCTTATCAGAAAAAAAAAATTTATTGCTGCTCCTTGACTTCCTGTCTAGTACAGGAGATGGAGAAGGATTTCAAAAGCTTTAGTTCCTTCCTGGAAAGAAGCCTTTCGGACAGGTACTGTTTAATTCCCGATGAGGTTATTTCTAGAAGGTGAGGGGACTGTCTCAAACCCAGGTTCCAAAAAGTCTGCAGAGAGCCCAGAGTCATTCCAGGCCCGGAGTTGTTCCATAGTAAAATGAGTATCAGCAGACAGTGGAGATTTTTAAAATTTTTTTATTTTTCCCCTTGTGCTTCACCTTGAAGCAGCTGTTAGCAAACGCAGAAAAACTCCTCTGCCCCTCAGTGTATTTAATACAGCCTTGGCAAAGGGACTGCAGTCTGTCATCTCATGAATATGGGAATTGCCTAATTCTCCAGCTATTCTTATTACCTCAGCCTGAGGGTCCCAGCTTTCCATAACTAATTCCTGAAATCACAGACTTTCCAGTGTCCTTGCTGTCCTTGAGCAGCAAATCGCTGCTCCTGATGCTGATGTCTGCTGTGGTGATGCAGGCTTTTCCAGGGCCCTCCCTGAGCAGGGATGGCACTGTGGACAAGGCTACCGACCCCAGTTCCTGGAGCTGCTCATCCTTTGCTGCTGTAACCTACAGCAGGGTGTTTTGAAAATAACAAATGCTGCGTGGTACTCTGCAGCAGCTCAGGGCTGGCTGAACAGCTCTGAAGCCTGGACAGTGGGCTGGCAGCAGTAACACAACCCATCCCTGGCAGCAGAGGAGATCCCTCACCCTGTTCCTACAAACCACGGATCTGCCTGCCTCCTTCCACACCCTACCTCTTCTGCACCTCCCACAAAGACTAGGAGTTTGCACTGCCTCCTGGCTGTTGCTCCATTTTCCCCTTCTCATGGTGTATGTTCTCAGTCTACCTTCCCTTCCTGTGCCCATGCACCTGTCTTCTGCTCCTTCATTATTTTTCTTATCATCACTGATGCTGCCAGCCCTGTCTGTCCTCTGAAGACTCAGAGCTAAACCTGTTCCTGTGCTGGAAGGTGATAATGGCTGCCAGGAACCAGCTGTCAGGGCTGCTGCGAACTGCAAAGCAGCTGGAAAAGCTGAGGCTGAGCTAATTATGAAGCAGCGACTGCAAAACTTGCGGAGACTCTGGCCAGAGGTGCCTGGTTTATTCCCAGAGACAAACGGGCACATCCTTTGAATGTCAGCAGGTGACATGTGAGCGGGAAAGTCACCGAGCTGTGGACAGCTGTACAGTCCTGGCTACAGTGCTGCACATGATGCCGCCTCATCTGGCAAACGCCCACGACTGCTGCTGCCAAGCTGCTCTGGACAAGGAGAATATGCTCACATGCTGCAGTGGCAGCTGAGGAAATCTTAACACTGGTCTCAAGGGCCAGATTCCTGCAGGTAAGAGTTTTCCTTGGAGGCCAAGAAGTAGCTACAGCAGCACAGGTTACTGGCAAGGTGGAAAAAAAACCGTAAGTTCTTCGTGTTTCTTTTGTCACACAGGATTTTTTTCCCTAGAGTTTGCCAAAAGGGTAACTGCATCAATGGTAAGTAAAAACTGGATTGTGTCAGTAGTTCATTTCTTCTTCATGGTTCAAAACTGGCCTATACAGATGCCACAGAAGGAATCACCTTGGAAGTCTATGGTTTTGTAATCAGAACCTCCTTTTCAATTAGTCATATTATAGGGCTGTAAACACAATAATTCCATCAATACTACGGAACAGTCATGCTGCATTTGTATTAACATAAACGAGTGCTAATGTGCCATAGAGCTAATCTGATATGACAGTAATTGGCTGATGCCCAGCCATGGAGGCCCTGGAGCTACACTTGCTCTCTCTTCTCTACAAGAACTGTCCTCTGAAACACTGGAAAGGAAACAAGCTGTGATACCACGTCTTGCCTGCCAGCAACGAACTATGCTTCTTGCAACTGCAGCACCAGGCTGTTTGGGGATTTTTTTTTTTTTGGGGGGGGGGGGGGGGGGAGTGTATCTAAAGTGAAACTTGTTCTCCTACAAACCTAAATATTAAGAAATCTGAATTTCCATAACACCTCGTAAGACTAGATCAGACTCGGCAAGCACCAAATGGATATTAAACCCAGAAAAGCCACAAAAGCATCCAATCTCTGCTCCTTTCCCTTACCTCCATGACTACTGGGAGCTGTACAACATCACCTAGTCTGCAGCAGGCTTTTCTTACACAGATGAAGCTTAAAACTTTGTAAATGCTTTGGGGCTACCGTTGTTGTCTTGTGCAGTGCTCTACAGACAGGGCAGCGAGCCCTAATTCTGAGACTGCAGCTGGGGTTCTCTAGCCTTAAAGGAGATCAACACAAGCAATGCCTAAGGATGGGAACTAGATCTCAAAACACAGCCCATCTCCTGTCTGGGCAACGAAACGAAGTGGGGAGACTCTCAAAAACAGGCTAGGATCAGGAGTCTTCTGGGTTACAGTCATAACAAGAACCACTTATTTTGCTTTCAGAAATACGTCCTTCAAAGAGAGTCTTAGGGATGAGAGACCCTCTCTCTTTTGTGAGGGAGGCTGTCAAAGAAGTTACAGCAGATATCTAGGCTTTCTGTATTTGGCTCATCAGCTCTGTGCGTGCTCTGCTGTCTAACTGTACAATGCCTGGCTTAATGCACCCTCATCCATAACGGAGCTCTTCGGTTCTACCCCAGTACAAACCAAACAACAGCCAGAGACTTGTTTAAACCAGAAACCATCCTTCTCAATGGTACGGCACTAAAGGCACATCATTTTTGGCAACATGCAACAGCAGCATCTCAAAGTCCCAAAGCATACATGGCCTGTCAGCGCCCAAAACAGCTCCCGGAGCAGCCAGTGAAGTCAAGAGAGAATTTTGTTAGAGGAGGTGGTGAAGAGCACCCTAAACAGAGGATTTAGGATCTGAGAGATAATGGCTTAGGTTCTGGATTTGACTGGAATCTTTCTAGGTCTCTGATCCAGTCCCCCATCTGTAAAATGGGATCAATAAAACCTCCCCGACTTGCAGCAGGGCTCCCAGTCTTAACCGATATCTGTGAAGCATTTTGAGAGCCATGAATGAAAGAAACCATCGCGAAGCCCTCAGGCCTTACTATAAGACCGACAAACAATGCAGAGTTGCTTATGATGCTTTTCAGTGCCACAATGACCTGGAGACGAGGGAAGGCGAAAGCGCAGATGCACCCAGCGCTGCTTTGCTGCAGTGTGAATAAAAATGGTCGGAGCAGGTTTTATAGATTTCCCTCTCGGGAACCCTGTCGTAGCCGCTATTTTCAACACCGCGGTGAAACTTCCACCTCAGTGGATTCAGACAGATGCCCTCGCTCACAGCTCAGGTATCACACCCTGCTACCGTTTGGGAAAACGCATCCCGGAGTTGAAACGTTAGGAATCACGAATGGAAACGAATGAAGAAACGACTCGTTCGCACCCCGCAGACTGAGAGAGCCCGGCGCTGCTCAGCCACCCCCCGCCACCGCCGAACCCGGGCTGACACCGGCCGAAAGCCCAGCCAGCCCGCACCTGACGGGCTCGACCCTGCCCGCCTGCACAGCGGCCCCGCCGCGGCTGCCCGAGGGCCGGGGGGGGAGGCCTGGGGGTCCCGCGGAGCCCCGCGCAGCCCGGGTGACCCCGCCGCAGCCGTCGCCAGGCGCTGCGGGCGAAGGGACGGCAAGGGCGTGGGGGTGCGGGTGCCCCGGCAGCAAGCGGCTGTCGGCCGGGAAAGGTGCGGCGGGGTGCGGGGGGCTCCCGCCGCGCTCCCCGGGCCGGGCGCGGGACCCGGGGGTCCCCGCCGGGGCCGGCCGAAGGACGTGCGGAACGAGACCCAAGGCAGAAACGCAAGGCTGCGCCCGGCTCCGCGCCGTATGCCGCCCCGGGAGCGGGGCAGACGCCGGGCGGGGCAGCCAGGCCACCGCCAGCCCCGCCGCGCAGCCATTCGCCTTTGTTGCAGCCCCGCGCCCGCCAGGTGCGGCGCCCGCAGCCCGCGCCCCGCTGGCTCTCCCCTGAGGAGAGGGCCCCGGCAGCGCGGCGGAGGGCGGGCGGCCTGCGGCAGCCGGCGGGGGCCCGCCCGCACCCACCCACTCACCCACCCGCTCACTCACCCACCTACCTACCTGCGGAGCCCGCCCGAGACGCGTCGCCTCCCGCCTTTGTTGTGCATGCCCCGGCAGCGCCGAGCCGCCCGCCGCTCCGTCCGCCCGCGCCCGCCGAGCCGCGGCCAGGCCCCGGCTTAGCCCGTCGCCACGGCAACGGCGGGCGCGCGGCGGCGCGTGCGGCGCGGGTGAGGTAGCGGCGGCCCCGCCCCCGCTGCGCGGCCGGAGCTGGGTGTCCCCGCGGGGCGGGCAGCGGGGACCGGCCCTCGGCCCAGCGCCGCTCCCCGCCGCTCCCGGGCACCGACGACGGAGCTGGGTCTGAGGGAAAGCCCCTCGTTTTCCACGCCCGGGAGGCCGCCCGCAGGCTGCTCCCGGTCTGCTCCCCGCGCTCGCCAGTGTGAGGCCGCGCCTCGAGGGCTGCGGGCGGCTCTGGGCCCCTCAGCGCAAGGGCATGGAGGGGCTGGAGCGTGTCCAGAGAGCAACGGGGCTGGTGAGGGGTCTGGAGAACGAGTCTGATGGGGAGCGGCTGAGGGAGCTGGGGCTGTTCAGTCTGGAGAAGAGGAGGCTGAGGGGGGACCTTATTGCTCTCTACAGCTACCTAGAAGGAGGTTGTACTGAGGCAGGTGTTGGTCTCTTCTTCCAGGTAATTGACAATAGGACAAGAGGCAATGGCCTCAAGTTGCATCAGGGGAGGTTTAGATTGGATATTAGGAAAAATTTCTTTACTGAAAGAGTGGTCAGGCATGGGAACAGGCTGCCCAGGGAGGTGGTTGAGTCCCCGTCCCTGGAGGGGTTCAAAAAACGTGTAGATGTGGCACTTGGGGATATGGTTTAGCAGGCATGGTGATGTTGGGGTGACGCTTGGACTTGGTGATCTGAGAGGTCTTTTCCAACCTTAACAATTCTGCGATTCTATGATTCTGCCCTGGTGCCAGCATGCCTCTGGTGACTGTGGTGGCTCTTCCCAGGTCAGCCAGCCTCCACAGGCCTTGGAACCCGGCCGACAGGCTCGCTCCACACGGAGGACAGAGCCGAGGCAATGGCACAGCCTCTGTTTTTCCCTGTTCCTGAGCACAGAACCGAGTTGTATCCTACATCTGCAACTATTTTACTTTAATTCACCATTCATTTTGGGGGTGGCAGTGCCAGCTTGAACACCTCTTCCCTTCCAGACTTGGCCAACTTAACGGTTGCTTTGGTAGTTTCTAGGATGAAGTGTCGCAGTTGACCAGCTGTATCATGTAATGCTAGATTGAGCTGGGCCTTATTATCTGTCTGGTACGTTCATCTTGTTCCAAACAGGCAGGTTCTCGGCTGGTGAGATGCATTAAATGAAGTTTCCCTGATCAGAATTGCTCACTTTCATGGGGTTTATTAAGTGATCAAGCATAGGTAAAGACATTGTTCCTGTCTGAGGATGTAATTAAACAGAGAACTGAATTCTGCAGTGAAAAGCTGAATTCGAAGAGAAATAAATGGCATGGCAACCCTGAGCTCTTTCTGTGTATTCAAGACCAGACTATACACGTTGTTTCTTTCAGGGGCCCATCGAACTCCCATTTCACCTTAGCAGAAAGGGATTTTGGTGGCAGTGGGCTCACACAGCATCCCATGCTGAAGGGTCTCAAAACAAGCCACAACGCGTATAGAAAGCCTCCTCAGTAAGCCTCATCTGGAGAGAGGAGACAGAATGCGCTCGGGGTCACAGAGGAGTTCTCTGGCACAGGCGTGGAAAAACTGCCAGAGCAGCGGTGTCCTGACCTTGGTCCTCACCTGCCAACTTTGTCCTTTGGCCCTCAGAAGGCAGCCGGAGCGAAGCCAGCCTGGCTGTCAGGGCAGGCAGGGGAGAGGGGCCGCAAGGCACCCTCCTTTAGCTCCCCTTGGTAAAGCCGGGCCCATGTAGCGCTCATTTAGTAAACAATCTCTTTATTAAAGAGTTTTTCACTGTACGCAAGGATGGCTGGAGGATGACCCAGCACTACTGCGCTATGAAGACTGATGATACGGAGAACTTGGGGACCAATTGCGGTGATCTTCACAGCTCCCCCTGCAAAGAGCTGCCTCCTTTTGGGACGCCTGCTCGTTTACAAACAGTTCTGATTCCACTACTTGGAGAAAGCCTTCATTTCAGCTTGTCCTTGATGGACGTGGTACTCTGCAGTGGAGAGTGGATGTTTGTACCAGCTTCTCTTCCCATGGAAATCAGCAGTGGAAGCCTTGGGATGGAGAGGTGAAATGGCATCGGGGTCATCTCCTGTCCTCAGCTCAGAGCTCCTGTTACAGCTGCTCTGAAGGCCAGGAGACGCCCTTGGACTTAGCAGTGCAGCCTCACGCGCATGCCTGTGTCTCTGCTGGAGATGAGCATCCTGTTGTTCACAGAGTCCAGTTACAGCTAATGCTGAAAAAAAAAAAAAGTATGTCTGCATAAACAGGAATTTTCCTCAATTGCAGGAGCCAGCAGAGGACACTGCCTTGTCTCCAGCCCTGAGAGGGCCAAGTGATTACTTTTTTGTTGTTCCTTTTGCTGCCATCTTCCTGCTCTACGACTCTGGTGGTACCTTCGGCAGAACAGTCACTGTCCCTTCTTTTTTATCCACATCCATCAGAAAATCTTGTTTTCCAGATTGTTTGCTGCTGCTGAAACTGTAGCAATGATGCTCCTTTATAGCATTACTTAAGGGAGGGAAGAAACAAAACCACATGACAAATTGGTCCAATTTATCACAGCAACAGAAACCTGCAATTCAGCTAAATTGCCCCCACAGGCCAGCTTAGACGGCATCAATATTTAATGACCTGAGCGCCGCCGCCTTCGCAGCTGTGGCTTCACCTCAGCCCCTCCTCATGCCACCGCGTGGCCCCCCAGCTTTGTCGCTCCGCCGGTGAGGGAGGGCAGCCCCGCGCTGCCTCTGCTGCGAGCAGGCTCTGTCTCCAGGCTGCCGGGGCAGGCCCGCTCGCTATCCAAAGCAGGACAGCCCAGACCTGCTGCGCACGACCAAATTCTGCCCCTTTTCCTGGCTGGCTGGACCACCGGTGCGGCACGTTTATGCCCGAGTAACAGCTCCCAGCTTTCCCAGCATGGCTGTGGTCTGTGGGAGCAACAGCAGACTCATCTCGGCTCACGGCCTCTCCTACGGTGGAGAGGTGGTCGTATAACCCAGACAGGACTGTTCACCTGGTAGCAGGCTGGAGGTGGCTTCTGCTCAGCTGTCCGCGTCTGTTCCCGTTACTCAGGCAGGAGTATTTTATCCCAGAAGGAGCTGTAGCGAAATAAATTGCCGGCAATGTGCCCTGTGTGTGCTGCAGAGGACCTGAAAAGAGGATGAGCCAAGCTATGCCAGCTCCCTCCCACCCGTGAGCCAAGCAGGCAGCAGGGGAGCTGGGGGTCTCTTTTGCTGGGCCCACGCTCCAGGCTGGCCAGAGCAACCGGCATCCAAGAGCATCTCCCAGCCCCGCCCCGGCAGGTTGCACTGGCTCCTTTGTGCCGGGGACAGCAGCGGCAGCAAGCAACGGGTTACATGGTTATAGACGGCCGTAGGCGTGTTCCCTCGTGGCTCTCTGGCCTTGGTTTCCTGGGTCTGTAAAATGGAGATGACCGAGATCTCCTGGTGACAAGCACCAAGTAAGAGGAGGCATTTTTATTTATCAGGGCAGTGGTGGGGTGGGGGGAACTTGGGCTGCTAATAAATGACCCAACAACTGAATTCCTCCAGCAAGACTGCACCTTCCACCAGGCTCTCTGTTCACTTAAAAAAACTCCATTATCCAGGAAACTGTGTATTCCAAAGGGGGAGTTCATTATCAACTCCAATGGCAGTGAGTGGCAGAGCCCATTACCATTACAATAAATGGATTTTTGGTAAGATGGCTCTATAATTCACTTGGTATTTAACACTGGCCAGGGGGGCTCATCTCTTTCCATCAAATACATTAAGCAAAGCACCTTTGAGAACATCCCCCTGAGCTAGAGAGCTGTTATAATGAGGGTGATTGGGAATAAACATAACAGGAGAAGCTGCGGTCTCAAAATAGTTTGGGTCAGTGGCTGCATGGCAGAGAGGACTACGGTGTGCACAGAGGACACGGGGAGGGAACAGCTGCCTCGCTGCAGTTCATCCCCAGATGCCGGGCCTTCTCCAGTGCCAGGGCTCTGCAGCTGCTGGGGGGTCACCTCCATCCCTGGAGCGCTCGGTGGCTGCCCCCCAGCCCCTCCACTCTGGTGGCTGTAGGGGACCTGTCTTGCTATGGGCACAGCCTAAAACTAACAGCAGGGCTGTGCAGAACACCACGTAACAGACACATGCAAGTGCCCTGGCGAATACTTAATGCATTGTTCCACCAGTTAACTCTCCAAGAAAGGAACTGAGAGCCAGTTCAGTGGCTTCCAAATCACAGCTTGTGTTGAAAAAATTAGTAACTTAGAGCACAGCTCTTCCTCTTGGCAGCTGTCCAGTTATTAATTTCAGTGTATCAGCAGCATCTGAATGGGCTTGGGCTACTGCCCACTATTTCTATTTATTTGTTTTCCATTCATCTCCACTAAAATTAAAACTGAAAACCTTCTAGAGAGAATAGAAAACAAACATGCTGAACTAGTACTGCTGCCCACATACAACTGACAGAAATCACTGTGCTTTTTCCTCCTCTGCAGTAAGGTAAGATCTGATTCTTAAGACTCTCTGGGCCTGTCACCTGAAAAACAGCATAGGCACCTATGGCACCAGCTGCAGCTTGAGTTCTCCTTGCTTTCTGGGCACATCAGCCAGCAGCCTCCGCTGCCATTGACTGTAGGTTTTTACTGTGTACAGGGTCACAGTGACTGCAGAGGCCCTGTGCTGGAGACCTTTCTGGATTGAACAGCATCTGCATGGTTTAGGAAGATGGAGCCGATGGTCCAGGTGGTCACTGAGGCTACAATCCCATGTAACAGTTTGGATTGCGCCCATGTTACAATGCACTGCACTGTCTGTGGAAAGAACTGCATGCTTTTAAATGAAAACACATGTAATCCAGGAATATTGGCGGTTTTTTCCTCCCCTTGCTTTTTCCTTTGCTGCTATCAAGAAGCTGGTGGAGGTTCCTCAGGCCAAGCCTGCTTGTGCTGAATGGTAGCTGTTCTACCCAGCCATAAGCACCCAGCCTGCCTAGGCCTTACCCAACTTCTTATCGATGTCTTGGTTTCTTCTGAACCCATCTTTATGTCAAAGCACATCACCTGATAAAAAGTCTTGCTATAAAAGCTTTTACAATGGCATGATTCTTTATGCATCCAAGTGTGAATAAGAACTGAAAAGCCAAAGGTTATGAACTTACTTTTAAAGTGACATAAATTACAAAATATACTCATTTACAACTACAGTATTTAAATCCTATTTGCAACAGCACTATCAGTAGGATCTAACTGTTGATGTACAGGAAAAGATTCTTAATAAGTAAAATGCACTGAAATAAGGCTTTGGTCTTTTTCAGTGCTTTGTCTTACAACTCAAGTGTTTTCCTTCCTTAAAAAACACACCCAAGTGAACACATAGTGCAAGGTATGAGTCTGACTGAACAAGAAATTCTTCTGCCTGTTACCTAAAAGGATTTCCTTCCATCAATAAACAGAGTTCCCAGTTCTGCATTTAGGGCATCGTCAGGTATGACATCATCCTCCATAAACTCATCTTCAAGCTTCTTCCACCATGGCCAGCGAGTGTATTTCAGCATAGTGTTGTGGGATTGTCTTGCCCTGGTAGCTACAGGGATTGATCGACTCATAAAGACATCAAGATCTTTTTCTGTGGCCTCTGCTAACCCTGGAGCATCTGTAAGAACAAGGAGAAGAGTATTCTGTATTTTGTTTGCGATTTACAAGTATTTCAAACAAAAAAAGAAGGAGCACTGCCCTCCCACTTTGCACTGTCCTAAGTCACTGCTTTCCCCATGCTGGCATTACAATTTTATGGCTGCATGATAAATCTGATTGGAGAAGTGATCCAAATTAGGCTAATGTGAAAAAAATAAATACATAATGGGGGAGGGAGAAGAAGGGGGGAAAAGTAGGACTACTTCATGCAGGTGCGGTGGTGGCATCCACCAAAATGACTTCTTGTGAAACTATGACCTAAGAGTAAGAGGAGCTCCTGGTTGCTACTGCTGGATCAGCGCTCTTGGCGCAGGGTGACACCACTATCGTGTTTCCACCGCTCTGACCCAGCAGCACTGCCTATTCCCTGCCTGGGGGACCCAGCACAGTGTAGGAGCGTGTTGCCGATTTCCCTCTTCAGGGAGTGATGAGCTGCAGTGACATAGCACGTGACAGACTAAGTAATGCAGTTCAATAACTTGCTGAATTTCGTCCTGCTTGGGTGCTCTCTGGTGGCTGCAGTTTGCTATTCTCGTTCCTTCATTCCAGGCTACTTGTCTGGAATTAAGATAGCACAATAGTGAATGCCGTTTCAAATAAAGCCAGGTCAGAGAAAATGAAAACATGACTAAAAATTCATAGCTCAAAGACTTCCCTCTTTATCTGGAAGAGGTGAGAGCACTTCAACCAGCAGCTTGCTTACAACACAAGAAATCAGAACAAAGCAAAACAGACGTAGAGCCGAGAGGTTGTGCAAGATCCCCTTCTTACTAATTTTAATGCCTTTCACAGGGCCATTGCTTTTCTTGTGATCAGAGAGAGACTTCTAGCAGCAGAATAAGCTGCTCCTTGACAAGCAGGTGTATATACTTAACCTACAGCCTAATCTAACAAAGCCTGAATCCCAAGACAAGGCATATGGCAAAGGAAGAAAGATGTATCAATTCTGAAATGAGGCTTTACCACTGTTCCTTCTAATTTTGTCTCTAAATTAGTTTCATCCAAACAGTAATCAAAACTATGACCAGAGCAGTCACATACTCATTAGCAGCTCCACATCGGTGTTGACTTGAGCCAGTAACGCCTCTCTCCGCTGCACTGCTCTCTGATCCAGTCTGCTCCTCCACAGAAACTGTGCCAGCTTTTCCTGGGCGTGCATATGTAATTCTTTACTCATTTCTTCTGACATTTGGGAAGCCTGGAGGAAAATAACAGTTTATTACCATTAGGAGCTGGTTATTTTAAATCTTTTGGGGGCAGAATAATATCTAAACAAGTAATGCAAATGCTGTTCTTAATTGTTATCTTAATAATTTTGCTTCCTCTGCAGATCTCTGCAAAACGATCCACCACCAAGTATATGAATTTTCCAATTACAGTTTGACCCTTTTTATTAGATTAACAGTTAAAATCCCCGATATCCTAGTACCTTGCTCTCAGACAAGCAGGGTTAATATATGCATACTTCACATGGATTATCTTGATCAGAATTTATGAAGCTGAATATATTTCATCCCTAATGTATTTTATGTTGCATCATTAATGCGAATTATGAAATGACTAAGAAACAGACCGGATGCAATTTGATGTAGTCATCCACCTTCTGCTGCAAAGCCAGTCTCTGCTCATCAGTCATTCCCTTGGGATCTTTCCAAGGAGAGAGAAGTCTCCTCCTTCTTCGCTTTTCCAAGAATTTACAAGCCTTTGTAAAGAACATATGAGAATATGACAGTCACAAACAGGAAGTTTGTCTTCTCGCTCTGTTTGTAATCAACCAGTGAAAGAAAAATGCTTCAGTACTGCATCTGTTAAAGCATAAATTTAGCTATGAAGCTGCAAAGACAATGTACAATGGCCAGCATGAATGCTAAATAGCAAGTGAGAACACTCATAATAAATTACTGACTCATCTGTAGTGTGGTGAAATCCCAGCCTTAGGTTTCAAAATGGCAGCTCTTACATTTTAGCTCCAAGACTGTATCAGACTTTGTAACACATGCAAGGTTTAACCTGTCTAAGCAACTTGTGGCTCTAGACTATCATCCTCTGAACAATGTTTTAATAAATTATGGCTACCTCGACAGTAAGAGAATAAACAGAGCTTTTCAAGACATCACAATAATTCACTCAGTCCTATCCAATGTTAGAACACATTATATACACTTACTGCTCTCTGAATGATGACAGCTGCTTTATACTCCTTAAGAGATTGTCTTTGTCGATGAAAATTTCTTCTTGCTCTATACCCTCGCCAGAATCTCTGGATAGTTACTGCTGATTTCCCCTCCATTTCCTCCATGTACTTATTTACCTGACCTACAAATGTAACAAAAATCTAGTTATAAGGCAGTGGGTTGGGATCTTTCAACAATTTGCATTTTTAATCCTCAAATCACATAGTACCAAACAAAGCTTCAGTGCTGTCAGTTAAAAACCCCTCTTCATCCAAGGTCTGCTAGCTGTGGGCTTCAGAGACTTGCAGCTGCAATGGAGCTTTGTAACCCAAGAAAACTGGGCTCCCCTTTCTCCGGCACCATTTTGAAGGCAGCAGATCTTGATCAGTAGTTACTGAGCCCTTGTAGAATTAGCAAGTTCTTTGTCAGATAATTAGGTCAGGAGAAGAGACAGTAAGACTACAGTGCAAAGAGACATGCAAGATTAGGAAATACATTTGGGGAAACTGTTCTTAAGGAGACCCAGACCGTTCAATCTTCTGATATAGTTTAATATAAATCATACTGGCATGGATTATTTCCAGTAAGGCAAGCTGTTGTTCATGGAAGAGTCTCATGGCCCTCTGCCTCTGAAGTTGCATTTGCAGTTTTAGAGCCTCATCTTCCTTCTGTTTTTTTAAATGCTGCAGCTCCTTTTCCCGTTTAGCTCTGCAATACACAAATACATCAACAATTAGCTTAAGTTATAAGTTTCTTAAAAGCATCTCTCTTTCTTTTAAATGGCAATAATCTGCCATCCCAGCTGTTGGCTGCAGGACCACACCAAGCAACAAGAAATTACCCACAAGCTAACAAATTACCACACTGTCTATAGCCATGACAAATTCTGAGCCAGTCACTCAATCTGCTATCAAAGGATATATTTTTACTTCGGATAAAGTTCTCGGGACCCTGAAGGGGACAATGCTCCATGTGGGACATTCACAGCCAGCATGAACTAGAACAATAATTTTTATTCCATCATCTAAGGAAAAGGTAAAACAACATGAGCCATCTGCTCCAGTATGCACCTTTTCCAGTGCATCCTTCAGCATGCACGGCATCTGCTTTCCATAATACGTACTATTATTTTTGTACTGACTGCAAGAGCAGATCAGAATGTTGGCTCTTAAGGCTCACATCTTAAATTTGGAGGGATTTTTTTTCTCAGGGAAATACAGACTGACACATTTTCTCCATTGATTTTGTTAGCAGAACAGAAGGAAAGAATTTTCTTGCAAATTCTTTCTGATCTGTACTAGTTGTTGTAATCTGATGTTAGGATGTTGCCCCACTGTGATTGGCATTGGAAAAGCCTCAGCATATCTTTCACAGATGAGACAACTGAAAAGTCTGCAGCTGGCCCTGGTGTCTTCAAGCCAATAATAGTCCGTATATCAATTATACACACACCAACATATCAATATAGAGGCTAATATATTGATACTAAATACACTGATGTATCGATACTAATAATTTCTGAGACCACTTGGACATGGTCTCAGCGAAGCATGAGAAGCTGTGAGCTACGGCCCCCCCTCCTTTCACTACCCCTTCTCGTCCCAGTGGACCTAACCTCATTAGCAGCCTAACACTTGAGACTTTACGAGTCCACCCCATAATGAGGTAATGATGCAACTCCTCCTCTTCCCCCACTGCAGCAAAGTGACTTGCCCGCTCAGGGCCCGGGTACCCCCACTGGGCCCACTGCCCCAAGTTCTGCTCTCCTCTAGCACTTCTCCACAGACAATGAATGGAGCACCTCAGCACTAGGGAAGAGAACAAATGGACAGAGCACAGGCATAAAGGTGCCAGAAAGGGAAAAAAAGGCTGTAGACTAGAACTAATGTCCAGCAGTTTTGGTACTGCTGCATGTCACATACCTTCAGACTCACAGTACTATTAAGGTATTTGTGTGTTTCCCATTGCTACTATAAAATGGCTTGTAATTTTTCAACCAAGCATACTTTCTCCTTAGTCTCCATAACTGGGTGGGGAAAGATGGAATGGAAGCTATTTTATACAAGAGATGCTCTGGATTTAAAGGTCTGGCCCTAACTGATAGAACAGCCTCCACCATGGCCTGAGAGACCATAAACATTTTATGACAGTAATGCAGACTTGAAGCGTGCCCACACATCTACCTACAGAGACAGATCATGATACACGTGATTACATCAGAACGGTCGCAACAAACCTAAAGGTTTTCAGCCCACGTGTTTCTGTGAATTAGAGCTGTAAATCTTTGCATGTTTAATCCAGGTAGGCACACATTATACTTCTAAGCAGAATGATGTCACAGGATCAAACAGGATCAAATAGTATCAAACAGGACTTCTGATGACATTTTCTTGATAAAACTATTAGTAATTCTCCCTATAAATTTTTATGAGCTCCATTAGATGGTAAACAAGAACGTTTCATGAACTTCTCAGATGTGCATCTGTGAAACTACCAATAGCAGGTCAGGTATTTAAATGTTTCTTTGGTACTGATTCTTTCCCATGCAGTCTGCAAAACACATGTTCTTCTTCATTCTCTGTTCCTCCTAATGATAAGACATATTTGTTTGTACAAGACCACACTGTGACAGGGAAACACCTCTGAAAAGATGTAAAATACACACAGAGTAAGATCCAAGCTTCTTTCAGCAGTTCACGGCGCAGATCAGCCTCCCTCTGATCATCTCTTTATAGATATAAAACGGTTTGATTTTTGACACAATTAATACAAATTATTGCCATTTTAACAGTTCTACAATTAGCTATGTAACAGTGAACAAACTTCAAGGAGAGATTACAGGCTTTAATACCAAACGAGGAGACGTTTCTGAAACCACAGAGTTTCAGAAGTTTATGACTTGCAGAGTTTAAAATCTACTGGAGCTGCAGGTGACCCAAGTTTGGAGTTTCAACCTCAGCAGCATTTAACCACACTTGTTCTAAAATAAATCTGTTAATACAATCAAACCCTGACTGTTAAAAATTCAGAAGTCCTCTTGAAAGTTTTTCTAAGGTCACGCTTACACTATTCCAAACACTATTTTGCAGCACAAGACTTAACTGCAGCTTTGACCTACACAGAAAAAACCCAACACCGGAGCTGTACAGTTTCTATATTGTACTCAGTACATGGGGACTGACTGAGCCATGAACACACAGCTCTAAGTATCAGTACATTCCCATTCCTCTCAGTATTAAATAAACACATTCAAAAGTCTATTTAAATTACTCAAGGACTACTTAACAAGCATGCGCTAATGCTTACAATACTGAAAATATGACACAAGACAGTCAAGGCTGATAGCCTTGCTGCCCTTTCCCTTCTGCTTTGCCTTGTTGTCTTAACTTGTTATCCAAGCCTGCTGGGCTATGATTACGGCCTGCGGGCTTGCAAAGTACCTGATGAGGGAAGGAATATTGGCTCAAAGTGTATGGTGGAGTAAAAAGGAGTGACAAGGATGTCTGTCACTCTTGGTGTTTCAGCACACAAGCTGGAGTGGCTAGTGGCCCTCAACGGACACACTGCTTGTCCCTGCAAATCTTCCAGCATTTAAAGATTACACCCTAGCTAGTCCAGTATCTTCTTGATGCCAGTCAAGACGACAAATCGTAACTGTCTGATCTCTTAACACCTTGATCATAATGCAATGTGATTTGACTAATTGATTTCTAAGATTTAGTTTTGACAAGTGCTCAATGTGCAAAAAAAAGCTGAAAATACATGCTGTGGAGTCTGAACTTCATGTACATGATTAACCTATGTTAAATTCACACCAAATGTCTCAAAAGAGTTAGCCTAACAAGTGCTAACATTACTGCTGACATCCTACTTGAAATAAAACAAGCATTACTGATGTAGCTTCATTCTTCTGTGGTGCTCCAAGTCACAGGATACTACTTCTAGGTCACCGAAGTGACTCTACTTCTGAGAGTCAAAGATTTCAAATATTAATGAAGAACAAAGTCTTGCAAGCACTATACTGAGCAAGCGCTATGGTTCTTGGTTTCTGCAGCACTCTGGCATGGCAGACTGGAAACTCCAAGACAGCTCCACATTCAATTTATGGTGGAATTTTTTGTCAAGTTAACTGTGAACCGGTTAACTATTCAACCACCATTACATCATCTTCTAGTGCTATTTAGTGCAATCCCATGCTACAGTGTGCCACACTTTCAGTTCTCCGTATGCCATAATTTTTTACACTGAAAACATAAAAGCATCATAGAAGTAAGTTTTTTCATTGAGAAGTTTGGCAGCTGGGAAAGGGACAGTTGGAGCACTTTTGGCACCAGAAGTGGCAGTTTGGTACTGCTGGAAAAGCACAGTGTTTGGACATTTCTGCTTAAAGAATCTGTAGTGAAACAGCTCATATTGGCATTACATTACGTTTATGTTTCAGAAATAACAGCTGACTGGAAAAAGGCATCTTCAAGATGAAGGAACTCTTGGTCAGCCCAAACTCATGCCCTGGGACATAAGGGAAATGGGAATAACGAAGAGCATAGTCAGGACCCTAAATTTTAGGAGGGCAAACTTCCAGCTCTTCAAGGAGATAGTCAGAAGGACTCCCTGGGAAACGGTCCTCAGGGACAGGGGAACAGAACAGAGCTGGCAGGTCTTTAAGGATGTGTTCCAGAGAGCGCAAGAGCTCTCGATCCCCAAGTGTAAGAAGTCGGGCAGAGAAGGGAAGAGACCGGCATGGCTGAGGCAAGAGATGCTGGTCAAACTAAGGAAGAAGAGGGAACTGCACAGGAAGTGGAAGCGGGGACTGGCTGCCTGGGAAGAGTATAGGGAAGCTGCCCGGTTGTGTAGGGATGGGGTCAGGAAGGCCAAGGCACAGCTGGAGCTGAACTTGGCAAGGGATGCGAAAAATAACAAGAAGGGCTTCTACAGGTATGTCAGCTGGAAAAAGATGGTCAAAGAAAGCGTATCCCCGCTCATGAGTGAGACCGGCAAACTGGTAACAGCAGATGAGGAGAAAGCTGAGGTACTCAACAACTTTTTTGTCTCAGTCTTCACTGGCAACCTCTCTCCTCACCCCTCCCGAGTCGATGAATGGCATGAGGAGACCAGGAGGGTAAAATCCCTCCAGCTGCAAGTGAAGACCAGGTTCGGGACCTCCTGCAGAACCTAAATGTACAGAAGTCCATGGGACCTGATGAGATGCATCCCAGAGTCCTGAGGGAACTGGCTGATGTAGTTGCCAAGCCACTCTCCATGATATTTGAAAAGTCATGGCAGTCAGGGGAAGTTCCCAGTGACTGGAAAAAGGGAAACATTGTGCCCCTTTTCAAAAAGGGTAGAAAGGAAGACCCTGGGAACTACCAACCTGTCAGCCTCACCTCTGTGCCTGGGAAGATCATGGAACAGATCCTCCTAGAAGATATGCTAAGGCACATGGAGGCCAGGGAGGTGATTCGAGACACCCAGCATGGCTTCACCAAGGGCAAGTCCTGCCTCACCAACCTAGTGGCTTTCTATGATGGTGTAACAACAAGGGTGGACACGGGAAAACCAATGGATGTCATCTATCTGGATTTTTGTAAAGCCTTTGACACGGTCCCCCACAACATCCTTCTCTCTAAATTGGAGAGCCATGGATTTGATGGGTGGACCGTTAGGTGGATAAGGAATTGGTTAGATGGTCGCAGCCAAAGGGATAGTGGTCAACGGCTCAATGTCCAGATGGAGACCAGTGACGAGTGGAGTCCCTCAGGGGTCCGTACTGGGACCGGTGCTGTTCAATATATTTATCAATGACATGGACAGCGACATCAAGTGTACCCTCAGCAAGTCTGCAGATGACACCAAGCTGAGTGGTACAGTTGACACACCAGAAGGACAGGATGCCATCCAGAGGGACCTGGACAAGCTGGAGAGGTGGGCCTGTGTGAACCTCATGAGGTTCAACACAGCCAAGTGCAAGGTCCTGCACCTGGGTCGGGGTAATCCCTGCTATCAATACAGGCTGGGGGATGAAAGGATCGAGAGCAGCCCTGCCGAGAGGGAGCTGGGGGTACTGACAGACGAAAGGCTGGACGTGAGCCGGCAATGTGCGCTGGCAGCCCAGAGGGCCAACCGTGTCCTGGGCTGCATCAAGAGAAGCGTGGCCAGCAGGGCGAGACAGGTGATTCTGCCCCTCTACTCTGCTCTGGTGAGACCTCACCTGGAGTTCTGCGTTCAGCTCTGGAGCCCTCAGCACAAGAAGGACATGGAACTGTTGGAGCGGGTCCAAAGGAGGGCTACAAAAATGATCCGAGGGCTGGAGGACCTCTGCTATGAGGACAGGCTGAGAGAGTTGGGCTTGTTCAGCCTGGAGAAGAGAAGGCTGCGGGGAGACCTGATTGCAGCCTTTCAGTACTTAAAGGGAGCCTATAGGAAAGATGGGGACAATCTTTTTAGTAGAGACAGCAGTGACAGGATGAGGGGTAATGGTTTTAAACTAAAACAGGGTAGGTTTAGGCTGGATATAAGGAAGAAATTCTTTACAATGAGGGTGGTGAAACACTGGAACGGGTTGCCCAGAGAGGTAGTGGTGGCCCCATCCCTGGAAACCTTCAAGCCCAGGTTGGACAGGGCTCTGAGCACCCTGATCTCGTTAGCGGTGTCCCTGCTTGCTGCGGGGGGGTTGGACCAGATGACCTCTAGGGGTCCCTTCCAACCCAAAACTTTCTATGATTCTATGATTCTATGACATAAGAACAAATCCTCAGGGAAGTTATTTCCAGGAAGGACAGGAAGTGAACAGGAATAGCCAGCACAGATTTATCACAGGCAGATCACATATGACCAGTCTGATTGCCTTCTGTGATGAGATGACTGGCTCTGTGGATGAGAGGAGAGCAGCGGATGTCGTTTGCCTTGACTTTATTAAGACTGTCCTCACAGTCTCCCATGCAGGGCGGCACTGACACTCAGAGGAACCCCCACAAACACAAAAAATGGGCCAACAGAAACCACACAAAGTTCAGATGGGAAGTTCTAAACCTGGCACAAAAAACCCTCATGAACCAGGACAGGTTTGGCACCAATTATCTGGACAGCAGCTCCAATGAAAAGGACCTGGGGTTCTTGGTGGGTGACAAGTTGAACACGAGCCAGTAGCATGTCCTTGCAGTAACAAAGGCTAGTTGCACAGTGGGCTGCACTAGCAAAAGCAGAGGCAAAAGCAAAGCAGGTCAAGGAAGATTATTATTTCACTTTACTTGGCACTCTTGAGGACACACCTGGAATAGTGGCCGCACTCTACTGGGCCCCCCAGTAGAAGACAGCTATTGACGAAGTGAAGGGATAGAGACTGTTCAGCTGGGGACAATTAGGTCAATGGAATGTATGACACACAAAGACAGGCAAAGAGATGGGTTTGTTTAGGCTAAAGGAAGGGAAATCTAACTTCTGTCTTCCACTACGTAAAGGAAGGGAAGACAGAGCCAGACTCTTAGAGTTGCACAGAAAAAGGACGACAGGCAGCAGTAAAGAGCTGCAACAAGGAAATTCCTGCTGGCTGTAACGGAAGAATTCATCACAAGGCAAGTCATGCAGCACCAGGACAGGGACTAAGTGAGATGGTGGGATTTCGATCCTTGGAGACCTCCAGAACTGGATACAGCCCTGAGCAGCTGGATCCCATTTTGAGGCTGGCCCCCGTCCAAGTAGGCTATAGGATTAGATGACCTGTATCTTTCCTGTGACTCTGTGACCTGAGAAAAAAATCAAACCAAACCAAACCTTTTTACTAGATTCGTCTCTCTAGTGCTTTTTACAAAGCCATACTCCTTACCTGAAGCTTCTCTGTAACGTGGTCACTGCTTGGGGTAGTTTCTTCAGCCTTTTTCTTGTCTGAAATCCCCTCCACAGAGCCTGGATTATACAAGCTGCTTGATGCTGCCTCTGAAATTAATAAAACAGTTGGTAGTATATTTTCTCTGCATATAAAATCACTTTATTACTGCTTGCATAGTTGGAACAATCTCAACATTTGGCCAAAACCCATCAGTTTTCAAAAGCATAAAAATTCAGTATTTGTAAGAGCTTGGGAAATTTAAGGTCCTGTAAAGTGGTTATTATCACAAAATCTGTACTTGCTTCAAAGCCAGCTAATCTGATCACTTGGATCGATGCTCTCTGTTATAAACAAATGAATCTACAGCACAAAGATAAAATATGCATTAGCTGCATTTATCAATGTTAGAAATTTGTATTTAAAACATCTGAAGCACTTGATATTTCAAAAGGTAATTCAATCAAAACAGAATAAACGCTAGAGAGGACAGAAAGACAACTTCGGAGAATTAGCAGAAGAAAAAAATGTTACATTTGCAGTATGATCAAAAATCACTGAAATGCAACACATTCTTTTTTCTTTTTAAAAATTTAATAAATAGGAAACTTAAAAATCCATTAATATTGTGAAAAAATAACATAGGCTTTGAAAAGCATCACCAAAGTGAGAGTAAATCCATTCTAGACATATATAAATCTCATGTAACTAGGATTTCACATACAAAAGTCTCATTAAACTTCAGTACCTGCACTTCTCCTTTTCCGTTGGATTGTTCCAAGTACAGTGCGTCCAAGAGTTGATTGAGAGCCCTGTCAAATCCTTTGCCAGTCCACTGTTTATTTAAAAGCCCTTTTAATCCTAAAAGAGAGAGAAGCAGCATGCAACGCCGCTATGACAAATTCTTCTTTTCAGGATTTCAGACTAACAATTTGAGTCAAAAAATCAAATCTGATTCTGTGTGCAAACGAACACTAGATTGGAGCTGAACGCCTTCAGGCATCTTTCAGTTTCAGTGCAGAATATTATCAATGACTATCTGGTGCTCCAACCACCACAGAAGTATTATACAGCGATCATAACTTTGTATGTCCAAGTCACTATCTATTGTGTCTACATAACTGGCAGTTAAATTATCAATGTACTTTCAGTGTCTTATCAGCAAGTCATTGTAAGGTACTAAAAGGATGTAAAGCACTACGCAAGTGCTAGGTTTTATTAGCACTGCTTTCATATTTTTTGTAATAAAATTTATTTATTTATAACTGGAATTCTTTGATCTCTTATCTGTACAGCACAGTCTAACTGTGAGTACATGCACATACAATCCCTGAGACAAAACAGCTTTCTAGGTTCGCTGTAGCTAAAAAGCATACTTGTGCTTCCCCCCACAACACACACCCCCTGTGCTGCGAACAGGACACAGACAGACAATAGCACGCTTTTTAGCTTTGTATCAGGCAAATCCCAGAGCTTGAAAGTTTTGCAGGGAGCTGGAGGGAAAAGGAAGGAGGGCAGGAAGAAGACGTGTTTGGATAGCCTCCTGAAGAACTACAGATTCAAGTAACTTATCTGTCTTCAAATCATTGTCCATAAGCATATTCACACACTAGGCAACTCCAAGGAATCCATCATACTTACTTACAGGATCTGGATATGGAGTACAAAGTCCTTCATGCAACAGAAACAGCACATCTGTTCTATCACACATGCACCATTTTGCAACGACGGTGATGGTTAAGCACTTGAGGAGACAGGTGAGACTCCAAATGGAGCCAGTGGGTGCCCTGAAGCTGCCTGAGCTCTGCAAAAGCATGTAGCCTGGCTACACAAGGCAGTTCCCTCACAGCGGTCCTGTGGGTCTGATGCAACCATTCACCAGTTTCTGTACAGACTACACAGCCAGAGGCACCCTTCAGCTGCTGACAGGGAGTACACCTCAAGCCCCTCAGATGTGTCAACCCACGCACAGGAAAAAAACTGGCCCTCCTGGAAACCTGAGGTAAAGACTGTGGCAGTCTTGGAGATGTGAGGTTCAGGTGATGTCCTCACCTCCGGCAGGCTGCCTTTACTGGCAGAAAGCTTACACTGAAATACCTCATACTGGCAACGGCTCTGAGCCACTTGAAGGCAAGATACTTCAATGAGATGGCCAGATGGTGGAAATGCTGTAATGCTTTCTTTGTTGCTGCTGTTCCTCAAACTGTTTAAAGGATTCCAAAGCTGGGGTGAAAACTAACATACGGACTCTAACTTTAAAAAAAAAAAAAGAAAAAAAAAAGAGGAAACCATGATTATTTTTTTTTTCTTAGTGGAAGCAGGAAACGTGTGCAGAAGAGAGGTGAAGAATCTCTAAGTGACTGTGGCATATTGTGATTCCAGAGCAAAATGAAGCATAGTCCTTTGAGTGAGACTTGCACCTCTTCAGACAAGCCAGCATTGCACAGCTGGGACAATCAGACCATCACAGCAGCTTCACAAGAATCCACAACATGGTACCAGCCTTAGGCATGGTATACTTCATTCTGTACCGCAGGAAGCCCTCCTTTCTCAATTCTGTAGGCAAAACGGTGGCAAAGCTGGTTCAGAAGTCTATCTTGATGGTACTGCCTAATCAGCAGTCAGCACAAGCAATAAAAAAAAGGGATTTGGACCTTTTTGTCTAGCATACCCACTTCTTGCTGTTCCTGTCCCCAAAGGACTGAGGCTGCTCACAGGCTGTTTTGACCATCAATAACATCCAGAATAAAAAAGACCTGGCAAACATCAAAGCCTTTCTTAGTCTCCATGGGCATGACAGAGGACAAAGGGGCTTCCTGGAGCTCCCTGCTAGGCTAGAGATAGAAACATTAAATGGGACACCTCATTAAATAATGAACAACATAGAGCAAATTATATGTATACTCAGCCTCCTCATCTAAAGGCATCAAGGCAAAATGATAAACTCATTCCATGAATTTTTGGAAAGAGTTCATTCCGATCACTTGGGTATCAAAAGACAGTCAGCTCCTCGGTAAGAGAGCGGCACCTATCAGATAAGAAGACCTGTAACAGCCAGGGTCAGAAGTCGGTTTTAAGTAAAACTTCCATGCTTCTGGATTAGTGAGCCTCACCACACTGAATCGTAGAATCATTTAGGTTGGACAAGACCTCTAAGATCATCAAGTCCAACCATCCACCCAACACCACCATGCCTACTAAACCATATCCCCAAGTACCACATCTACAAGTTTTTTAAACACCTCCAGGGATGGTGACTCAACCACTTCCCTGGGCACCCTGTTCCTAAGTCTGACCATTCTTTCAGTAAAGAAATTTTTCCTAATATCCAATCTAAACCTCCCCTGACGCAACTTGAGGCCATTGCCTCTCATCCTATCACTAGTTACCTGGGAGAAGAGACCAACCCCTGCCTCACTACACCCTCCTTTCAGGTAGTTGTAGAGAGCAGTAAGGTCCCCCCTCAGCCTCCTCCAGACTAAACAGCCCCAGTTTCCTCAGTCGCTCCTCATAAGACTTGTTCTCCAGACCCCTCACCAGCCTCATTGCCCTTCTCTGGACACGCTCCAGCACCTCAATGTCCTTCTTGTAGTGAGGGGCCCAAACTGAACACAGCACTCCAGGTGCGGCCTAAATGGCAGATGTCTGACATACGGCTCTTACCGTGGCAGTACAGGCACCCTGCTGCTAGGATCTCTCCATACCCAACCTGCACAGCAAAAAAGATGCGGAACATCACATTGAAAGCAGTAACGCCCATCAGGTTGGAAACAACAGACAACACCTTTAAGAGACAAGTTGCCATATGCAGAGTCCTCAATACACAGATGAAAATAAATCTCGGAAACAGAAAGAGATGTGGCACCTTAAACTACAATGAAAATGAACAGAAGAGAAGGAAAAAACCCCACAGCACTGCAGTTTCCATTGGTGTCAGATAGTTATTGAACCAAGTCAGGAAGCCTCCATCTTTGTATTTTTAGAGTGAACGTAAGAGGAGGCTGGGCGATTGGTCCCGTGCACGTTTACAAACCTTTGTAGCGAGTCGTGAGTAACTTCACAAGCTGCTTGCAAGATTTTGCCACCAACAGTAGTAGTTTTGTTGCAGCATTTCCTATGACAGGATTGGTGGTAGATGAAAGCTTATAAACAAGTTCATCCAAAACAGAGTGAAGAGTCTCTTCCTGAATCTGAAGCAAGACAGAACTTTAAAAAGAAAAAAAAAAAAAAAGAAAAAAAAAAAAGGCGGCAGGGACACAGAATTGCAGTGTTAATCACAAACTATAAGCTTTTTAACAGTGACTTATTTTAGAGATGTCAGGCATTCAGCAAGCCAACACACCCAGCTAGCTGGACCAGAAATCTGATCCAGGCACTATTACTGTTTCAAGCAACTGATTCCCATTCCCTCAACTTAAAAACAAGATAAAGAAAATAGCTATTATTTCCCAGAATTCTTGTATACAAAAAAGTTCGATTTTACCAAGCAGAAATGAACTGAGTTTTAAATTTAAAATTCAGAAAGACCAATGATAGGAAAACGACTAACCTATTGACCCTCAAAATATTGTGTAAAACAGACATCATTGTAATTGCTGTGTCGACATCATCTGTTATTAACAACTGCAGGAAGTGATCATTTTGCAGTACTGCAAAAAGACAAAAACAAGGAAACAAGAAATCATGCAATCAGAACCAGACTTAAAATACCATAAACCAAATAAACTTCATTATGGAACATAAGCCATAGCAAGTAAAACCAGATACCATTTCTGGAACAAACTCCCTCTTTTATAATTTTTACACTGAAACTTATTGGAATAAGTAAACTACTTCAACATCCAAAACACACACTGAGCCCTGTTTTTTCTGCTTCCGGATATCACTCAGGCACTGGTATTGCAATGGAATAAAAGCTTTAAAACCTTTTATGTTACACTAGTACCAGTTTCTTCTTACAACAGCAGAATTATCCCTGGGCAACAATATCCGGAAAGATAAGACTTCAACCCTGACAATTTGTTATGCCAGATTTATTTAATGCAAGCCCACTGATGTCATTAAAACACCATTTTTTTTTATTCCAGTGTATCAGTGTCTACATATTTAATAATTTTTCTGGCCGTGTGAATTTTTAGTTACACAGCTTACTATCCTTCAGTTTTTGTTCTATATTAGCAACAAAAACAAATTCTGCTTTTTAAAAATCAGTGTGATTAACATTGGTTTGATTGAAAGCTTATTTTGGTCAGAAATGTACAGTGAAGTCTGTTAGATATTTTTAAATTTTCCTGGCATAGCAAGAACTTCAAAAATCTGTTTTCAAGTCTACCCACTTTCAAGGGCCAGCAATGTACTCTGGTCAAATTTCTGCATATGTTAATCACACACAGGCAAAAATATCAACTGTACCTTATCAGGAAAAAAACAAAACAAACACGATTTTTTTTTAAGGTTTAGATTTACAAAGGGAAATTACAGGAAAACACTTTTAATGTTTATCTCTGAAAGACTAGAAGGGGAACTCTTTAGTATTTCCCTTTAGCGGATCTTTTCCGTTTTAGATATTGCTGTTTCTGTTGAGTGGACTACTTTAAGAGATTGATTTAACATCTACTCCAATTTAGAAAACTAGGTGGAGATTAGCTTAGGAGTGATTCTTGATAGCTGTAGCTGCCATAAGCAAATTTTCAGGTATTTTATCAGTTTACTTTTTCCCTTACCACACGCTGCTAGTTGAACATGCCCACCGAAGAGCCAGCAGATGGCATCAGTTACCGTTTGGAACCAGCGTAAAAAATCTCGTTTTTCTGCATCCTAGACAAAAGAGAAGTAGCTAAAAGCACGTGTACATATCTTCACTAGAGGACTTCAGCTTGACGCAGTGGGGAGGTTTGTATGCTCCAGGGATTTGGAGACCAAAACTCCATCAAACTGCCAAGTGGTTGGTGAAACTGCAGGAACCAGTCAAAAAAATAACTTGAGAGTCCTTCAAGGCCAGAGATCAATCAAGAAAATCCAAACATACTAAAAAAAGCATCCAATCCTGAAAACAGCGTAACAAGGAGAGAGAAGGCTTGCTTACTCCTTAAAAAATATTTGCTAGCACAGGAGGGCTAAAAAGATAAATAGTAGCTCAGTACAAATGCATCATAGATTTAATCCCCAAAGTGGGAAATACATTAGTTAAGGTTAAAGCACAAAAAAAAAAAAGGGGTACAAAGTGGCGAAGGACACATTTCAAACAGAAAAGGTTCCTAAAAACTGGCATGGTGAGGCTTCAGAAGCACCTCCTAGTTGGAGGTCTGGGAGCAAACACCAAACCACTGTCAAGGTGAAGTCTGATCAGCTTGCCAAACAGACTGGGTTATGAGCTTGCCTGTGGTAACACTGGAGTGTAAAAAAAGACCAGGAAGAACCCAGGTTTTAACATGTGAACGCACATACACACACACAGTCTAGAGTCTGTATCCCAGGTGTGAGCCACAAGCCATTGGAAATCTAAAACCTAAAAACGCGTGTGGACAGTAAAGGGGCTTTTGATAGTACTACACTGCTGACAAACGTTGTCATAAAGCACTCGGCCTGATATCTCCCACATGACTTGAGCCTCCAACAAATGAAACTCTGGAAAGTCTTATACCTAGACCCGTGCTGTAAGTCCCAGCCGCCAGTCATGGTTTAACTCTGTATTTGGTTCTTGCTGACAATGAGAGATACAAAATCACAGTAATAAGCTGTAATATTATCTGTTCTGTGTTTTGGCAATACGTCAGTTTCTGAAAGCTATTTCAGTGCTTCCTTTGACTTCAAAGACTTGTGCAAAAAGCAAATGAGGGCAGAACAAACTACTAATCTCCACTGGTAGAGTGGGATTTCCAAAGTTCCACTGAGCAAGCACCAAGTCTGGGTGCCCAGTCACCTCTGAGACCACAAGGTTTAAAAGCCAAATTACTAATTATAATATAGACTGCATTTGCATTCAAAAGAAATCTTTACCCACAAGCATGACTCAAGTAGCATGTAGGCTGAGACATAAAAGGAAAGTGTGGGGGAAATTACATATTGTGGATCAGACTCGAGTTTCCTGGGATGTCATTCAGGAAGCTTCCTTCTTAAACACTAAATGCACTTCTAAAGTATTGAGCTAACAGAAAATATGTTGCTCTACCGATACTTTCTGAGAATTGATTGTGTTTGTGGTGCCCAGCACAATACTCCATAGCAAAACTTTAACTAAGTGCAAGAAGCCAGTGAGCCAAGAAATGAGATACTAAGGGGAAACAGGGATATTCAAAGAAACTATCAGAACCCATGAGGTTGATAATTTAAATAATTAGTGGGTTTTGTTTATTGAGTTTTTTTTCTGCTGATTCCGGAACTCTGAATGCTCCAAAAGCATGAGGGAACCTAACTGGGCAAAACCCTTGCCTGCAAAGGGAGAGAGAAATGCGAGAAAGTGTTCAAATCTACAAATTCTGCCTTTGGGGTTCCCAGCATGCAGGTTCAGAAGCAGTGAGCATTTCTGGAACTCTTTGCCAATTTCGTGGCAGAAACTGTATGGCAAAACAGAAGACAACAAGTCTGATTTCAAGTCTTCAGACTTCCTAAACCCTTTTTGTAAAGCTGAATAAAGCAGTGGGAACAGAGACGTTACAAAGACTGAACTAATTATATGCAAAGTTAAAAAGACACTACCGTGACTGGGATGCTGCCATTTGTACGGCATTTTTTTCTGTCCTACTCCTCTAATTCTTCTATCCTATTTATAATTGCATTCCTTCCCTCTGCCTTTGAAACTTGCAAAAAGCAGTAGCCAAACTCTCTAAACAAACCTAAGGTAACAAACTAGCTTTGCATATGCAATAGGCCGAATGCTCCACGATGACAGATTTCCGTTTCAAAGCTCCAAGGCATATGAAAAACTACTGTGATTTCTGGAAAACAGATTTTCATAATACACTGTCCATAGAATAATATCCTACTTACACAATACGTAATCTTGGAAAGTTTACAGAGATTCTCTGCTCTTTTATCTATGAAATTTAAATACCTTGATTGCTCGGATAAATCGTGCTTGCAAGCGTCTTCCCAAAAACAGCAGGTTATCTATAGCTGAAGGAAGAAATTTCTTGTAAAATTCCTCAGGATCTTCTCTTACCTCTAGTCCTACACAACAATGACTGAAATGGGAAAAAGAAAAAAAAGAAGAAAAAAAAATTAACCTGAATAGCCGAGGGCCTGTTTGAACATCTTTGAATGAATGTCACGTGATCAGAGGAGAAATGCTTCACTGGCATGGGACAATTCAACACTGAACAACAGTTCAGTGCTGTGACTGGCTCCAAGGTAGCTGCCTCAAAAGGAAGAGGAATCACTGGCAGACTGGAGACAGCAAGGATATTACTACTCATTACAGCATGTCTCTGTTGAAAACATATCCAAGGCACTTTCTCCTTTAGCTTCCCAGAATCTGTTCAGGCTCGTTCCACTTCCTAGGGAAGGGCTCTGATGGTCATAAAATAGAAAGGTAGACACAAACCTGATAAAGGAAACTTCATGAAGAGGGTGCAGATCAGGCAATGAAAATACGTATAAAAAAACACTACTTGCCACAAAATCTTCAGCAAGTCTGTCTGCAACTCTCCTCTAACTGAGAAATACATATGGGCTAGAAATCAGTTCTTCAGATCTCGGTTTTCTTACTTTACTCACCGCAAACATGTCAGTCATTTCTGGAAGACTTTTTACAAGAAACTACGTGTTTTACAACTGGGAAGTTTTTCAATTCTGTACTCACAGAATCACAGAATAGTAGGGGTTGGAAGGGACCTCTGTGGGTCATCTAGTCCAACCCTCAGTCCAACTCTGCAGTGATACCCGTGCAACAAAATAGTCTTCCTAACTTTTCATGAATTTTGCTTTCTGACATCTTACCTAGGCTTTGTTAGCTTTTTGTGAATGCGCACACGCAAAGCTCTGCCTACCAAAGCCCTTGGAAAGTAAATTGTAGGCATGAAACTGAGATTTATCTAGTTACAAAAGAACGTTTTTATAGCTAAAATAAATTTCAGTCTTCTCTGCAAACTGAAATAGCTTATAGGGGATGATTTAAGCATCATGCAACTCTGGTGATAAATCATGCATCTATTAGTTAAATTCCTGGCATTAAAAATTCATACTGCAGATATGGCATAAATAAGAGATGGATGCCTAATTGCTTCATGCCTTAGAATTTTGCTCCCTAGTTAAGACAAAATCAAGTACAACTTGGGGAAAATTTAAAGCTTGTTATTTTTCCTGACACTGAAGATTGAGATTGGATCACTGGGGATTTGAGTTTAAAGTTGTCTTATTTACAAGCTGTGAATTAAACTTCATTATGCCACTCTCACAATATCACTACATCAAGCTATCTAGTCTGTATGAACTGTGTCCTCTATTATATTTAAAATGTAAATAGATATTTTTAAATGGGTATATTAAATAGATATTTGAATAGTCAAGCCAAGCTGTGGGTCAACCAGGCTGAAGATTTTTACAAGATGAAATCTAAGTAAACAAGCTTTCTAAAGTAATTGCAATTCAAAATTCGCAATTACTGAGGAAGAACTGTGACACTGATGGGTACTGTTCACAAAAAAAGGTAAAGCCAACACAAAAACTGCTCCCACCAAACAGTTTACCCAGCCCAATGAAACACAATGCGAATGAATTAAACAGGACCAATTAGGCTATGCCTGACCCCTCTGCTCTTGCCTGCTCCCTGCACTTTAACCCCGGCCCTTCCTGAACAACAAGCCTTGTTCTGGATGGAAGCCAATGTATTACAGCTTGAAAAGAAAAAGAGCAAGATGAAAGCCTAGAAAAAAAACTTCTCAGCAATTTTTTTTTACCTTAGTATCTCTGCTAGCTGGGCTGCAATAGCCCAGCCTCCACGCAGTCGGGAGTGGTCTTGTCTGAGGACCAGCATGCAGTACTGAGTAAGATCATAATCGTATATGTCTTGCTTAATTTTTTTGGATTCTTCACACCCCAAGGAAACACTATTTAAAATTTCTGTGGGAAGAAAGCATGTGAGAGACAGAAAGCAGCATAAGATTCTGATGTAAAAGATTTTTGATTTTTTTTTTCTTTTTCCAAAACTTTAGCAGGGTGTGTGCACACAGAGCCAGGATTAAGGCAATTCTAAAAGTGCTAACAGCAGCATAAAACATTTTGTCAGCATTTTTCACTCCTACAGCTAGAATCAATTTGTGAGATTATACGACAATCGGGAAGGGTAGCGAAGGTGACGCTTCCATTTTCCGATCACACATTTAGTAGTAAAACACACGTTACTTGGCCCATTTGTATTAATTTCCTAGGCCAGATAAAACCACAGCCACTGTGAAACACACAGCTTCCTTATAATTACGTCCCAATTTAGAACAGGACCCGACTTGTTCCTGCCGCTTCTACGAGCGGTGGCTCTGCGGCAGAAGGGAAGACGGGGGGGTCACACAGGAGCTCGCGACTGCGCTTTCAGCTGAAGAGCTCAGCAGCCAACGCTGACAGCCCTTCCAGCTCTCTGCCCAAAAGCACTGGGAGAAATGATCTGACCAAGCGCAAAGCTCCCTGCCCACATCAGCAGGGCTCCTACAGACAGGGTGCAGCTGGGAGGGCCAGAAGACCTCCTCTCCATTTGCCGCCCCGCTCCTCCTCCTCGCCGCTGCCAAGCCAAACGCCACTTGATACGGCTTTTCCCGAGAGGGCGTTATCAGCCTTACGGAGCTTCCAGCCCCGCCCGGCGTTCTCGGAAAAGCCTCCTGCGTCTAAGGAGGCGGAAGGCAGGATGACTGTCCGTGCTTCGCCACCTCATCCTTTTTCGCTTCAGAGACGGCGTTCATTACCCTTCAGCTTCAGCAGCAGCTGCGGGACGTCCCGCTCCCCGCTCTCCGCGACCCGAGCCGCCAAGGCCAGCACCCGGGGCTCCGCAGCCGCCGGCCCCGCGCGGGCCATGGGCAGCGGAGAGCGGCCCGCGGTACCATGGGCCCGCGCCTCGCTCGCTTTTTAATCGTTTCGGTGCAGGCGCGGGGTCCCTCGGGCCGCTGCGTCCTCCGCGCCTCGGGCTCCCCCTGAGGAAAGAAACAAACATGGAGGAAGGTCCCGCCCACGCCCCCTCTCGAGGCCGCGGGACCGGCTCTGCCGGCAGCGCCGGGCTCCGGCAGGGCAGCCCGGGAGAGGCCGCCAGCAGCACCCCGGCCGCGGAAGGGCGGCGAGGGACCGGTGGCCTCTCCCGCCTCAGTGCCGCCGAGGCCCGGCGATCGGCCAGCGGGGCCCTCACGGCCGCTCTAAGGGGAGCCCCTTCCCCACCCCCGACCCCTCTCACCGCCGCGCGGGGGCTCCCCCACTTCGGAGCCGGGGGGGGGGGGGGGAGGGTTGGAACTGGCGACCGAACCCGCCGTATCTAACCCAGATCGCTCCCCCGCATCCCCCTCCCCTCCCAGCTGTGTGGTCGCGGCCGCTCTCCGCCAACCACAGCTCTCCCCTCAAGGAGGAGGGTGTCATTTGCATATCGGCGTGCGGGCTGGCTCCTCCGACAAACCTACTCGTGGAAACTTACGGAGGGCCGCTCCGCCGCCCAATCCAAGCCCACGCTGCTCGTGACGCGCCGCTCGGAGGGGAGGAGCTCCGCTGCGGACGGCCTGTGGGAGCCGGGGTGGGCGGGGCTTCCCGCCGGGCGGGGGGCGCGTGGGCGTGTCCGGGCGTCGCGAGGGATGTTCGGCGGCGGCGGCGGCAACAGGGGCGGCGGGGTCCGCCGGGACTCGTCATGGTCTGAGGCGCCGCCATGAACGGAGCCGTCCCGTCGCTTTTCGACCCGAAGGAACGGGTGTTGAAACTGGGAGAGACCTTCGAGAAACAGCCGCGTTGCGCTTTCCACACCGTCCGCTGTGAGCCGGGGGGGGGGGGGGGGGGGGGGGGGGGGGGGGGGGGACCGTTGGGGTTGGCCCCTCAGGGGAGCCGTTGAGGTAGCTCCTCAGGGGAACCATTGGGCCCGGGGAGCGGCACCCGGGCCCCCCCCCGCTCCCCGGGCCCAACGATCCCTTGAGGGATGGGGACGTTGCAGGTGCCGCGGCCCGGCTTGGCCTTGCTCGCAGAGGCGTCGTCGTGAGGGAGAAACGTGGCGTTGACAGGCGGCGGGGGGGGGTGTGGAAAGGAGCGAGGGCAGCGGGGATTGAACCGGGTCCCTGCGGCTGGGGGTGCTGGGTCTCCGGGAGCGATGGGGTGCGGAGCGGGTTTCGTCCGCTCCTGGGAGCGTGTTTGGCGGTGAGGTGCGCGGCTGTTGTGTCTCGGTGTTTTCCCTCGCCGCTTTCTTGGTGCTGGCTTCACTTTTTACGTCTTCTGCATCCATGTGTCTCGGTGCAAGCCTCTGAAAACCGAGCTAGGCTGACCCTCTGGCTTTTCCCTCCTTCCTTGTTCTTAGTTTTTAAAAGTTACATCCAATTCGGCAATCAAAGGTTAAAAGCAGTATTAATCACAAAGCTACTATACCCTCCCTGGGTACATAATTACTATCTAGAGAGGTGTGTGCTCAAAGGTTCTGAGGGTAGCTAGGAGACAAATGCTCTCAGGATTATAGTTCTGGTAATTTAGGACTGCTGCTTCTGGTTTTGATGTCTCATTATTTATAGACTGATCCCCAAGATTCAGTCTCACGTACGTTCTCTGGAGAACGTCCCGTATGCTTTCACACAGTGCAGCGAGATGGGTAATGTGCTTTTCTGTGAGCAAATGGAATGGCACTTAGAAGGATTGTCTGCAACTGTGAGGGAGGGGGGAGCGGGCGAAAGCTATAAATCGATTTGAACAAATGCTGTAACTTGAAATTTACCCTAATTTTGAAGAGGACTGAAAACCACATCTGGTACCTCCTACCCTTATGATTTTTTGCTGACTCCTGCAGTTTGATGATTTATTCTGGATGATTTATTTTGAAATGTGTTTTGAAATCTTTCTTCCTTTCCAACAAGTGAGGCATAGAAACTGGCACGTTCATTAGTTCTGTCAAATGCACGTGCAAAAATATCCTTCTCTGACACCTGAAGTTTTTGTTAACAAATGAGTAAAGGGGAAGACATCTACTGGTTAAAAGTTAAGATCAGAAGTCCGTTTATGGACATTGGAATCAGTATCTTAATTTTTTTAAGTATTAACCACCCCGCGGCTGTATGTTAAAGCAAACATTCTTCAATTCAGTGAGAAACTTTGGTACTGTTTTACACTTATTCCTGTAAGACGACGTGTGGATTTTTGCCGTGAACAAGGTTAGCAGGGGCTGTTAGCTATATCTTAGCTCAAAGCCTTCTGCTGCGTGCATAGTCCTGCCCACCAGCTCTCGATGCTTGGTTTTCTTGCCCGGCTGGTGTGCGAGCTGGAGCCAGGGTTCCCAGCTGTGGTCTGTGCTGCCTGGCCCGCGGGTTGTGTTGCTGAGCTTGGAAGCTCCCCAGCTGTAACAGAGTGCTGCCGCCTGCGACCAGCGCGGGTGACGTGACAGGCTGCGGGGTGAGGTGCACGTGCTGTCCAGTGGGTCCCCTTTACGCACCCGTCCCTCCATGCCGCTCCCCGGGGTGCAAGGCTGGCCCTGCATTTGCTGGAACCACGGGTTCAAACCCACAGCTGTTACCACATGCCTTGCAGAGCCTCCTGATGCCCTCCTATCTCCCTAGATCTGCACAGGCAGGCCTTTTTGCTGTAGCCCTTCCCAATTCGTTTGGGAATTCGTCAAATAATATTTCATAGATATGTTACATAGCTGCGGTGCTGATGCCTGAACACATGCTCATGTTTAATGTCTCGGATTTTTGAAAAGGGCCAGAAATTGGTGTCGTCTTTTGTTTAAAACTTCTTTTAATCGATACTTTAGATGTTGAAAGAGACAAAAAGGAAATCAGTATTTAATTGGGAAGTAATTTCACTTTTGACAAAAATAAATACACTGAAACTCAAGTTTTGGTCAGCTTTTGATATGCATGTTGCAGCAAAATCAGAAATGGATAGAGAAATGGATATTGAGGATTGATGTTGTTCTTTGCATTTTCGGTCGCTTGTCTACATCTCTGGTGTTTGGGATCAACATTTTCAAGAACTATTTATTGATCTTTCTGAAAGTAATTATGTGAGGATTTGTCTTTTGAAATATAATGCAGCTTGTTCAGCCTCTTTATCCTTTGAAACCTGAAACCATTTTTCTAATTTTAACCGAAAGGTTTTAACACCTATACTGAATCTTGAGAAAATCATCTTGACTTTGAATTCTACTGACTTATGGAATGATCCGCTCATGCAAATGGTAGATGCACTGGCAAAAAAACTTGATATCCTCCAACTGCAATTAAAAGTTGTCTACATTTAGAAGATTCCTGAAAAGCCTGTAAATAATCCCATTTTTTTTTATATTTAGATGACTTCAAGCCTGCATCTATTGATATGTCCTGTGAAGGAGACCTTGAAGTTGGCAAAGGTGAACAGGTGACAATAACACTGCCAAATATTGAGGTGAGTGGGGTGGCTGAAGAGTGGCGGGCCTAAGGGAACTATTTATTTTGTTGTGATAGGTACATACTGAATAGAGAAGGATATGAGGTTTCAGTGCTGTTTCAGAGCTGCTTGTGTGATTTTTAGAGTAGAAAAACAATTGCAGCAGGAATGTAAAATTTCAAAAGACCTGAAGGTTAAACAGCTGCACTGTGACTTTAAGTGTATTCACCGCATTGGAAATATGCTGTAGGATGACCCAGAAGTGTTGCGTACACAGAAAAGCTTCATGTGGATGTTGGCAGTGCAAGTTTCCCCTTGGTATTTATTGCTCTAGTGCAGTTCTAAAGCAGGAAAGACTGGAAAGGGAAAATTTACTACCTGCCATGCCTTACTGCTCTGCTGATATGGTAACTGAAACCCCTTTTGGTAAAAGGAGTCCTACAGTGAGCATGGTGTCATTGGGAAATAAGCATTTAATCAGTTTCAAACTAAGCTAAGCTGGGTGAAATCCCATTCCAGCTGCTTTTGGTCATGGCTGCTGTGAATCTAATTGATATTGTGAATTAGCCGGTAACATTTTTAAAGGCTAGAAATGGTCACTTGTAGTGAACTTGTCATCACCGTAATGGATTGATGTTTCTAAGAAGACAAGAAAAAAAAAGGCTGCACGAGTAACACTTACTGGACTTTGATTTAATAGGGCTCAACTCCACCAGTGACGGTGTTCAAGGGCTCAAAGAAGCCTTACCTAAAGGAATGTATCTTAATTATCAACCATGACACTGGAGAATGTCGCCTAGAGAAACTTAGTAGCAACATCACTGTGAAAAAAACCAGGTGGGTGGTTTACAGGAGAAACAACTGTGCTTTACTCATTGTGAAAATCAATTTGATAATGAGTTTAAACTGAGATGCAGGACTACCTATTACTATTTTTAGCAAAACATCATTTTTAGAAAATACTTGGCCTTGTTCAAGAGAGTGAAAAGCCTGCTTTCTCAGCACACTGAGTTTACAGCTTTCGAGTCTTGATTGGTGGAAGAAATGGGAATGTGGGTTTTTTGTTTGTTTGTTTGTTTAAACTAAAAACTGTTACATTGTTGAAAGAGATGGTAACTATTTTCTGATGAGTTGGGGGAGAAATCTGTTTGGAAAGTAGCTTGCATACTGTCTTCTGACTTCTAAATGAGGAAATAAAAAAAGATCAATCTTGTGACATGTTTCAGTAGTATTAATGGCTTGTTTTGCTGATACCAAGTTTTTGAATATTTTCTTTTCTACTGCTGAGTACATAATAGTAATTCTGCTGGAAATTACTTATAAGTGATCCTGGGTAGCCAGGTATAAAAACAAATCAACTGACAAAGGGTTAAAAAGTTATTAACACAGTATTAAAAGCCAATTTTTAGTGCAACTTTATATAATTATATGCCAGTGTACTAATGTACTTAGAAATCTAATGATGCTATTTAGAAAGGCATGACAAACAATTCCATAACTTTAGGTACTGTATTCTTGCATATTTCCTTGCATCTTGTCTTCTAGTAATTAATAATCTTTTGCTTTTACCTGCAGAGCTGAAGGAAGCAGTAAAGTTCAGTCTCGCATAGAGCAGCAACAGCAGCAAATGCGAAATGCAACTAAGGTTCCCAACAACGTTAAAAATTCTCCACCTAAAGAAAAGATGTTTCCATCTTCTCCTATGGATGACATTGAACGAGGTAAGCTCCACTGGCACATAAGTTTCATAAACTTTGCTCTTAACTAGCAATTAGTTTTTAAGAGCCAATGTGTTTTGTGTGGTTTTTGGTTTTGTTTCTTTGAGATTCACACTAGAAGCTGATTATGTACTTTGCCCTGATATGGAAATGAACACTCTGGCTCAAGTGGTAACAAAACAGTATTTGAAACTCGCTAAAGTGAAAAATCAGATGAAGTATTAGACTTAATAATGCTAAGGGTCCCACTGCTCTCTCCTTGATTCTGTCTTCTGCTGCTATTTTAATTAAACATATAGTTGGTTGTATTGTTGCACTGGACCCGACTGAGTCGCCTCTGTTTTGACATCGCTCCTCTTTCTTTCTCTGCGCTCAGTAAATGTATAGGTTACAGCGCTTTACAACTCAAAATACATTTTAAATTACCAGATAAGACCTTGTGAAAGATGAGGTTCCAATGAAAAAGACAGCTAAAAACCTGCATAAATCAACCCTTGAGCAGTGCTATGTACTCTGTTCTTGAGAGACTCTGGTTTGGTGTGACACTCATATTTCACTTAATAGGAGGCCTTATTTCCCTTTGAGGACAAGGAGGATGGCAGGTGGTAATTACTTGCTACAGAAATGCTGACAGGTGGCAGTTTCAGTGACTGGAATTGACATCTGCCTCCCAAGATGTTCTGAATTCCTTTAAACAAATTTTTTTTTTTTTTTTAGATGAGTCATTTTGAAGGTAGGGGATTTTTTTCTATTTTGGTCTTAAACTCTGACCAGAAATCTATACTACAGAACAGTACCAGAATACATGTACGGTTGCAAAGAGGAGTACTCGAGCACATGGAATAAAATGATACTTTTTCTTGGTGGTCTGTTGTTTTGAGGCGAGGGTGGGTGGGTGTCAAACATACTGCAAGTCATGCTGCCAACATGTATCAGACTCCTATGTAGTGCCAGTCCCATTTTGAGTACTACTAAAGAATGGGGAATACTTGACAAATAGGGATGGTAGGGACCCTTTAAAGTCATCTAGTCCATCCTTCTGTCCTCAAGTGAGATTTCTGACATTTTTTAACATGTTCTTAAAGCCTTCCGGTGACAGATCCTGTGTTCTCTCTGGCAATCCATTCCAGGGCTTCACTCTCTTTACTGTTCAAGTTCTCCCTGATAAATAATCTGACAGTATGCCCATTACTACTTTCATACTTAACATGCAAGTATAGGCCAGATTACTCTGCTGCTTTTGAGCAGTCCTTCATGTACTCGGAAGTCTCTATGTCTCTTCCATTATTTAAGTAAAACGATGCCAGTTTTCTAGATACTTGATTAATTGTCACTCTCCCTTAGGTATCTTGCAACGAGTCCAAGAACTTCCTGAAGTGTAGTGCCTAAATACATTTACTGTTTCAGCTAAGGTTTTAGCAGTGCTGAGTTGAGCAAGAAGACTGTCTTACAGGCACTATTCATCTTTATACACAAAGACCAAATAGTATCACATACAGTGTAATGCTTGTCACTTCCATAACAGTATGGTGCGGTAGAGCTGTGTGTAGTGATCTACTGTAACTCAGACTCTTCAGAAGTGTTGCCTGCTTAATCGTTCTTCATACCACGGTTGTGTAACGAACTGTTCCTGCTTCAGTACACTACCTTGAACGTGTTACTAACTTTGTTTTTTTGGGTGGGGGAAAGATCACTGTACCTTTGTCCTCTAGCATAGGACTTGAGTGGTTTCTTTCAGTTAGCTTAGAGCTCCAGATGTGTGGTAGGTCAGTTGTTTCTTTGGCCTTTCTTCTGTAGAATTAATTTTGACATTACTTCTTGATCATTCTGCTAGCTACATCCCAATTTTTGCCTTAGCTTTTCTGTTGTCTTTTCTGTCCTTAAGCTGTTCTCTTATACATGACCTTAGTAACAGGAGGATGCATCCTTCTCTACCCCCCCTTCTCTTTTCTTATGTATGAGTCAGCCAGTACGATCTCTTATTGTACTTTCTGTTCTTTCTTGGCATTGAGTTAGCTTGTCCTTGTAGCCATAGCCTCACTGTTTCAGGTGCCGTTTTTCCTGAACACCATTTTCCTTTAGGCTGGCCTTTGATAAGGCTGACTGCCCTAAGTACTTTTCCTTTAGAGTGGCCTTTGATAACTCAGAATTGGAAGGCTTTGTGGAAGCTTGTGTTGAAGCTTATTCTTTTGTTCTCCCTTCTCTCGATTAAGCTCTGAGCCATCTTGCATCTTGGTGACTTTCATCTTCAACCTGTTCTTATGTATTGGGAGAATTTGAAGTGAGATGGGCCACCCTCCTATGTGCTTTTTTATGTCTGCTATATCAAAGCTGTTCCTGAAGTATTCCAAGTGCTTGTAAGATCATATGAACAAGTGTCCGGGTAGTTACGATCTTGTATAATGATGAACTTTTGCACTCTGGGTAACTCCAAGTCACTGCATAAAATCTCCATCCACAATGATTCAGTAGTCTGAAACAGACTTCTCGCTTCAGCAGCGCCCTTATTTTGCACAATTATTGTGTGTACCCTTTCTGAAAAACTTGCTCTATATGTTGGGCTTTGGCTAGTATATATAAAAAATGCAGAGTGTGCAGCGTGATGTATCCAGTCATACTCTCCCAAATGTTATTTTAGTCAGGCGAGTTATTTCATCAAGAATGCAAGTTGTCTGAGTCAGTCTGATCCGTTAAATTCCAGTATTTCTTGTCTGCCTTGTGGTGTTCTAGCTTTTGCCCCACCCACACAACTATAAAGAGAACAAGGATTTGGTGAAATCTTCCTAATAGTAAACTGTGGATGGTTCCTTTGGATGTTCTTCACGCTTAATTTAATTTTGAGCAACATGTCACATAGTCTAAACAAGTGTATTGATTGTAATGCTGAACTGCTGGGAGGCATTTTGCGTGCCACTGCAAACATCTTACAGCCAACTCACCTGTGTGATTGTAACTGCAGTTTTTAGTCAGTGAAAGGCATCTTTGGGGGTGCTAAGGAAAATACATAAGACTTGCTAGCTGCAGAAGTTAAAGGCTACGTGGAATGCACCACCCTGTGGAATGTGGGGTTAGCATTTGGATTCAGTCACCCTTGTTCTAACGCTTGGCTTGGAAGGGAAAAAAGTACCCAAGCTACAAGAGAAGAAAACCAGATGACAGGCTGGATGCTTGCTTGTGCGCTTTTCATTGTTCTGGAGAGTTTTGGTGTTTCTGGTTTGGTTTTGTTTGGGTTTTTTAGTTACTGTAATGCATTGACCTGATTTATGTTGTTGACTTTTCTTTTTTAATTTTTTTTCCCTGCTTATATTTCAATTATGATGAATGTTAATTGAGAGACAAATCATGTTGTTTGCAGAGCTAAAAGCAGAAGCCAGTATCATGGACCAGCTGAGTAGCTCTGATAGTTCATCTGACTCTAAAAGTTCTTCATCCTCTTCATCGAGTAGTGAAAATAGTTCTAGTGATTCTGAAGATGAGGAAATGAAGCCCTCTCTTCCTATGTCAATGCCGTATTTGCAGCCACAGCCTACTGTGTCTGCCATACCACATCAGCCTGTCCCTGACAAAGATGCCAGTCATAACAGATCCCAAGAGAGCAGTGGTCATATGATGAATACACTACGTAAGTACAAAGGCTGTTCTTTTCTTAGTGCACAACTCCAGACATCAAGATTCTGAAAGGAAACCATATTGTTTTTAACTATGTCTCTGTTATAATTAAAACTGTGGGAAGTGATGCTAGGGTTTGATTGTTCAGCAGCGGTCTGAATTAGACAGTGAGCTAGAAGGTTCTTGGTCCCCAGAGATATTAGTTTAAAGCTGATGCAGTTGAAAATATTTCCTAAGCTCTTCTGGCTTCCTCCCAGTTATGTACATTGGGACTGGAGAACAGTAATTTTGTATTGAAAATACTTGAACTAACAGGGCACTCCCAAAACATATGCTTATAATTTCTTGGGTAGAACTATGGGCAAGATCCTATACTAGCAATACTCTGAATTACAGGAGAGATGGTGTATTCTTAGCTACTTCAGTTACTATTATTCATGGCACTATTCCACTGGACAGCATGGCAAAACTGTCCTTTGCCTACAAGGAAGGAGGCAATCTGCTTTCAGGTGATACTATCTTATTCCACCCATTCAGGCAACTAAAAATAATTTGAAGAGTAGCTGTGATGTTGTTCAAGAAGTGGTTGCTGCACAGTCTGGAACTGAGTGCTCAGTGTATTCGAAAAAGGATAGTTTGGACAGAAAAAAAATCCCACTAGGTAGAGAATCTTAAGTTCGCTACCTGAATAGCAGGAGTATTCAGACATAGAAGTGAGTATTCAGCTATAGTGACTCTTCAAAACCAATTATATTTTTAATTGGGTGCTTAGCTGCAGGCTCCCGGTTTGAAGAGATCAACCCTGGTTTGCAGCCCAAGATCTTTAAAGTTTATCATTTATATGTAAACTCGTTATACTGAAATTTTAGACTCTGGCAGATCTACTTTTATTTCAGTACTTAATGGATAACATGAACAGGTTGGGGTTTATTTTGTAGCTAGTATTTAAATACTGAATTAAATATCTGTGCTAGTTATTTATGTACTGCATTAACAGATAAGATCAGACTGAAAAGTCCTGTGACATTGTGTGCAAAGGACTAAATGCTGCTTTCATTTTACTGTCACTGTAGACAACAATGTCTTCATGTTTACAATTTGTGTAACTTTAGAGTGTGCAATTTATTTCAACCCTTATTCACAAATGGGATTTCGCATTCTTCATGCTTTAAATAAAACTGTTATGAAAATGAGACTAAGTTCTATCCCCAGTGTCAGAATCCCAGCTGGCAAAGCTTCCACTGAGAAATACACTTACAAGTACAGGTGGCCAAGTCCACCAGTTCCAACAGTCATAGTGAGAAAACACCTCTTAAAACATGACAACATCAAAACTATTACAGGGGAACTTGGTGGCTTGATGGTGTTAGAGAACCATGTTGATAGGCAGAAACTCTGTCTGCAGCATCAAGCCTTGGGCTTGACTACCTGAGCTTGCCTAGATTTTTAGCTTAATGCTGTTTACTTCTGTTATGGTTATGGATCTGTTTACTGCTTAAAATGATTATGTTTCCAACGTCCAGTATGGTTAATGCTTAAAATACACTTCAACTAGACAAAGATCAAAAATGTCACTTTCAAGGAGAATGTGTTTCTCTAGCTCCCTTGCTGAGGGAATTTGGCAGAAGAGTGAAACCTGGAGAAACTAAATGGATAGCACATGGTTCTAGCTTGAATGGCAAGAGTTCTCAGTTGGGGTCCTGTACAGTCATTTCTTCCATCTCAAATAATGTTTTACAGAAATAAAATATTGAATCAACAAATGTCAGCACAATCTGTTTGCTTGTCTAATCCTGTTTCGAGGTCTGATTGCTTATGTGCATGACTAGTTTTGTGCACCTCTGTAGAATCGGGGCCATATTATATATGTATAATTAGTGAAGTTTCCCTTTGGCTTGCTGTGTGCAGGCAGAAGGCTGGGGGAAGGGTTAGAGAGCAGAGTTTCATCTTGCATGTAGAAATCATGCAGCTGAGGTTTTGTGGGATTCAGGAAAACACAGGAGGTGGTGTCTAGAGCATGGTAACCAAATACTTCTGTCAGATATACACCATCCACCCCTTCAGGAATCCAGGGCTCAAGACTGCCCCTCAACCCCAAAATACTGCTTCTTCCCCTTTCTACCTTCAGAAGCTGATTATATATTGCCTTAGATCAAAGTTTGTGAATGGTGGCACTAATGAATCTGTTCTTCATAAATATTTGATCATATGTTGCTTTATGTCTACTTCTTGTTTAAACAAGAGTTATGTTAAATAAAGTAATCTTCCACAGAAAAACCAGCATAGATTGGCTGTTCTGGGTCCTTGTGTTATGTACATAGTATCCAGCACAACTTCACTTCTTTTGATTCTCGGCATTGGTACAACCAGCTAGTCATGAAATAACTTTCCCTTGCACTAGTTTCATGCTGGTGTGACCACTAAGATCTGTGAAACGCAGGTTACTGCTGTCTCCTATAACAGGCAAGAATTCAACTGAACATATTTATAGTCATTGATGTAAAAGTTTAGGAAATGTCGTAATTTGCAGTGCAATCTATTTCCTCAATTAATATAGCTAATAAGCAATTGGCATGGTGAAAACTGAATTCAACAGTTTTCCCTGCTTTATTGCTGCCTTGTAAGTACAACAGATTCTAGATGTTTCTTCGGAGTCCTAGTTATAGGAACTTTCAATTCTTGCACCAAACCCGTCTGAAAACTACCAAGGCTAGTCTGTGTTATTTTGCCATCTCTCTGAAGGTGTTTTTTGGAGGCAGGGTTATAAAAATGGGGCAGAAAATTTTCCCAGAAGTAAATCCTAATGCATTATTTCTGACTCTGGAACTTGGAGTTCTTGCTTTTCCCATCTGTTGGTTTTCACAAGCATTGGTATTTTTGGCTGGTGTTACAGGGTTTGTGTAATTTCTATTAACTGCGTTGAAAGAGCTTTTGAAGGCTGCAGAATCACTATTTGGAAGGTTATCTTCTTGTTCGTACTCCCAGTCCTCTCCTAAAGCAGGTAGCGCATAACAGGGCTGGGATTTCTAAGAAGTCACTGTAAGTTTTCCTTTGAGTGATAAACACATGAGTTTAATTTACTAATGCCATTCTCTGCCTTGAAATGTTATTTCTCGGGATAATATATTGTCCTGGATAATTATTGGCAAATTACTTGATTTTGCTCTTTCAAAATTTCAACTTTATATTAAAATAACACATCGTAAATGTTGTCTCTCTGTAGAGAATTAGAAATAAATTTGTCTACAGTAATACTTTAAAGATTGCTGGAAACGGCCATCTTCGCTATTCTTGTCTTATATAAAAGTGTTTTCTGTTGTGTTGCAGAGAATCATGTACCACTTTCTAAGCTTTAGTGACGACACTGTGGAAAACAAAGGATGGCTAAATGCAGCCATGTTAAAGACTTCAGTGTTCTGGCAGAAATGATATGCCTGATAACAAAAGATCCAATCTGAGTGTCTTGTTGGGTTTACCCTCTTGAGGTTACATTTTACCCATCTGCAAAAGTGGTCTGTGAAGGGTGCTGCAGCTGAGGAAAAGGCGTGTGAAGACAGTGTGCCTACTCAGTTTGTGATTTTTTTTTTTATTTTTTTTTTCATTGCTTTTTAGGCCATTTCTGCAAGACACAGTCTGAGATACTTTTTTTTTTTTTTTTTTTTTTTTTTAATGGCTGTTTGGAAAAGGTGGTGTGAATAAAAGCATACTAGTTGGAACAAATTCTTAAAAATGTGTGGGAAGTTGCTGGATATGATGTAGGTTCTGTATAGCATGCTGCTGTATTTTTTGTTGGTTATCTGTCATCCTGGAAAGAGTCCCTCCCTCCCACCTCCTAAGCTTATGGACATCCATTGCAAGCACAATGTAATCTTTCTTCTTACTTCCCCATTTTGAAATATATATAGCCACCAAATTAAAGTGCTTTGTAAAATTTCTTTTGATGTTTTGTTTGTTCACTTGTTCCAAAACCTGTTTGAAATAGTAGGTCACTGATACATCTTTAAATGGTACATCAAAGAGCTGCTCTTCTTGATTGAGACACCACTTTGTTTTGAAGCACAGCTGAGTAGCATTCAGATGTGTTTCAAACAAACCAACAACTCGTTTTTCACAAAACTGCATTCACCAGCAGTTTTCCTACTTATGAAGCATGAAAATGTGGGTGGCAGAGATAGCTAGGTGTTGCCTTTTGTGATCTGGTGATATTAACTAAATGCACTGGTGGCTAATAAGCTAATGGATTCCTTGCCAAGATTTTAAAATTGTAGAAAAGATCTCTCTAAGGTTCTGTCACTGGGGCGTTTGGTTCTACACCTATTTATTCTCTTCTCCTAGGATAGTTTGGGTTAGAAGGGACCTTTAAAGATCATCCAGTCCAACCCCACTGACCTGTTTGGTGTGGTTGGTTTTTTTTTTTTTTTTTTTTATTTAAGCCTTTAATTGGGAGAGGGAATATCTTGAAAGAAGAAAAGTGTTTCCTTGAAAATGACTAATATGTTGACTCTCTTCTAGGAAATGACTTGCAGCTGAGTGAATCTGGAAGCGATAGTGATGACTGAACAAATTTTTGGCCTTAAATGTATCACCTTTTTTGCTAAATGTGTCTTAGCGTTTGTTTTGCACTAAGATTAGATTACCAGAGACTGGAATGAATGTCCTCAATTTTGATAACAGACATCCTAATTTTCTACTGACACATCATGTCTATAATACAGCAGCATTGATATCCCATCAGTGCCATGGTTATGAGTTTATTTTTCAAATTACTGTATTTACAGTAAAATTGTGTATGATCTGATTTTGATTATTTTTGCCTCAGCCACCTGTTTTACTTGAAACTGATTTGTAACAGCTAGTTACTTTATATAAAATAGTTACTGAATGGAGAAATTTCTGATATTTATGGAGGCAAGTTTCCTTCCTGTCATTTAAATGCTGAATGCTGATCTCACAACTTTTACTTGGAGGGAGTGAAAGGGAGAACAACTCAATGAGATCTGCTGTGTCAGCTACACTTTTTGTTCAGCTCACAGTTCATACCTTTAAGGAAACTGCTGAGTAATGTGGTCCACTAGTGCAGTTACAGTTTACAATTGTTCAACACATTGCTGAATTCTTAATTTCATTGTATTTGTAGGACTTTATATTTCTGAGCCTCAAGATTCCTAAGGGAACTTGTCTATTTTCTGCCTTTTTTGTGCAACTTGAATAGGCTGGTCTTTATACAACCTTTTTGTATCCAAATTTAGATAACTGCAGAGACAGCAATGAATTTCCTTCATTTAATTCTGTAATGGAAATCAGAAAATTTCTTTAGGAGTATGAAAGTAATTTAATAAAGCAATATTTATCATTTTCATGTGTCTGATTCTGTTTTTACTGATTAAGAATTCCATGTTTTACCTACAGTAGTCATGCCCATGAAAAGGTCATGCAAAGAAATAGAAAGCAGTGAAATGGCAGCTAATACCAACTCCCCACACTGTTTGTAAGACTTGGGTGTTCATTGCTTTCGCCTACACTGAGACAAGCCCTAATAACAGCTCGCCAGAAGTTTATGGCGGTGCTAGTGTACTGATGAATGTTTATTACAGATTATATCCAAATGCCACTGGTAAGTGATACTGTGTTAGACAAGAGAAGGTGTTTGCCTAGTCTTATTTTTTTCCTCATTTGAAATTATATTTCAAGACCTGAAGAACTGCAGCTAGGAGTCCAAATTTCATCCTGTAGTCTACTGCTGAAAAGTTTTGTAACTACTAGTAGCAAATGTCTGTAGGATGAATTCTGATGAGATAGATCTGCTCAGTTTTGCACAGGAGTCTCCTTTGCTAGATTGTAGTGATTGAATTGCATCTCCATGTCCAAACTGTGAGGACTGAATCCTATGTGTAAGCCTGAATGGGCAGACATGAACAAATGCACACTCAGTAAATGTATATGATAGATGGGACTAGACTAGCTCAGCATCTCAGCTGTGCTGTATCAGCCTGTGCTTACCTCTAGACAGATTAAGAGGCCAAAACCATGTCTACCCCTCACAAAGGAACCTTTATTGGTACCACCTGGCAGCATGAAATATTGTAAATGCAGCTTTCTGGTTCTTCCCCACATTGCGCTCCATACCCCCAACTATGGCACTGGTCAGTGCTTTGGACCAGGTAACAGCTTGCTCGGCTTCCAGCTTCCCAAAGTCGGTGTCGTAAGAAGCAAAACATTTTCCTGTTTATACTCCAAGGAAAAAGCTCAAGTTAATAACCATGGGTGAACAGGTCTTTGAGAAGAAAAGGGCTGATGAGCAACCTTGAGGAAGGATGCAATGTAATGACCGCCATAAGATACTTGGAACTTTCTCAAGGAAAGGATATTGAGTTCTCTGATGGGTCATAGCTGTTGGTACTGGAACTCTAGCAGAGTACTTGGTTCTTGGCACCTGCTACTAGTGAGGTCTGCTAGGGTGATGCGAGGACCTGAGATGTTGTAGGTAACCTTAGGACTAAGGAGCAGCCCTGTGTGCTAAATAAAGGGGTGTATCATAATACAGCATCCTGAGCTGAAATGTCCTCTTTTTGCCTTCCCCCTGTCCCCAGTGGTTTATCTGCATCAAAGCCTTGCTTTAGGCCAATGCTAAATTCTAATTCTAGCCAGAATGTTGCTGTTTTTTCTGAGTAACAGCGCATGAGAATGTATGAGAGCGAGCAGATGTGAGGAAGCACTGACCAGGCCGGGGTCTAAATCACGGAGGGTGTGTGTACTCATGGATTATAATCACTCCTTCAACGGTAAAACCATTGAGTACAATCTACCTGTATCTGTATATAATTGCACTTGCATGTATACAGGTGCTTAAATATAGTTCTGGGAGTAAAGCAGATCTCCAAGTTCCTGAGTCTCAGGACTGTAACTAAGCCTGCGCTATCTCTCGGATTCGGTCTTTGGGTTGAAAGCTTTCTAGGATGGGAAGGCCCTCAGTTAAGCTTTTGCATAACACTTTGTACTAAGTGATCAGTAGCCAGTCAGGCACTACCCAGTACAAATAAGTATGTGACCTAGATGGAAATATTCTGTCAAATGCACAGTTGTCATAACTGAGGAAAGGCTTCCTTTAAATATCAAGACAGGAGATAAGATTCTGGAGCGGAGTTATTATAGAGATAAGGGGAAAAAGATAACAGACCTTAAACGTGTGAAGGACAAAAGCTCTGCATGCTGGTTCCAGCCCAAGCGTATGTGACCTGACTCCCCTTCTCCATGCAAGTGCCAAACAGGCAACTGAGCTCAAGAGTCTGCTCTGGCCTGTCGTCATACAGAGGGGGTCGGCCTGCATCTCCTTCGTGACCTGCTGGGGGTATTTGGGTATTTCCTCCCCTGCGGCTTGCGTTGTGTGCCCCGAGCAGTGCTGAGCCCCCGTATCTCCTGCTGCAGGCTGTTCTCAAACGGCAGGGAATAAGGGAGGTACTCTAGCAACAGAAAAGCTGATCAGCTTGTCTTTTTGGTCCTGGAATGTTTTTTTAAGACCCTGATTTGAAAATTCTTTTCCCCTCCTTTAAAAACAGTTTTATTCCTGTTGTGTCAACTTAACTAGTGATGAATAAAATCAGCAACTGCTACAGGTTTCTACGACCACTGTTGCTACGACCTCTGAGTACCTCTTTCAAAACAGTCTTCTGAAATACATCTGGTTCTACCTCGTTGCTTTCAGCTATTTTGTCTTTACACGCAAGGATTTAAAGTGTGTGTGTATGTATCTCTAAGCAGTAGATAACATCTGAAGAATATTTTATTGTGACATTATAATTAAGCTATTGTGTAGGGTTTGGATTTGAGGAACATCTGTGTATCACATTGATAAGTCAAAAATATTATCCAAATATAACTGGAAACTTCAACATTTTTTGGTCTTCTAACTACCGCAGTGCTAATTGGAGCCACAGCTCACCTGAGCCCTTCTCTCTGCGTGGCACCTGGTACGTCCACAATTTGTCTAGTAACTGCCTCTTCAGGGCTGCAGCATTCAACCCTCATTAAGTCCTGAAATGGTGATAATGTGTGCTTACCAATTGCAACCACCTTACCTGGCAGCTTCCAGTTTTTGTAAGATCTCCGTCCTACTCTTGTTTTTTTCACAGACCCTCCCTTGGGGCTTGTGGAGAGGCTGAGGTGATCTCTTCAGGGCAGCCCTGGCTCCGCTGTATTCCGCGACTAGCACTGGGATCGACATTTCCTTGGGGTTTTCTGTCTCTCTGTAATTCCCTCTTGAGATCCTTGCCCCTAATGCTGTAATGGGCCTTTGGGAAGTTCTGATTTATGAGCATCAAACTCGATATAATGTCTAGGCATTTTGTAATTCTTTGGTAAGTAATAATCTTATTAGCAGCATAATCTCTGAAAATTATTTGGATGCCTAGGCATGGATTACTGAAAACAGCTGCTCATCAAAATCATGATATCAGCATCAGCTGGAGCACTGCTCATTGCTGAGTTTATTGTCAAGGCACCTGATAGGATCAGCGTTATTGCATGAGCTTTGTTTTTTATTTTGGATGAAGGCGGCAGATAATCTTTTTTCAGATTAAAGGATTTTAGCAAGTCACTTCTGTGTGAACAGGCAGTGAATCATCTCGAGAACAGAGCAACAGTATTTCTAAGAAGAATTACTAGTTGGGTCTTTCTTGACTGATTTCTGGGGAACCAAACATGAACAGATCATCTCAGATAATAGTTTGCTTTGGTTCTCAAGATTTTGGCCCACAAAAATTATATCACTTCTAGCCAACACTTTTCATTTTCTTTAGAAATTCTACAGGAAGGTTTCTGGGAACAGCCAAGCAGACTGCTGAATCTTTCTTAAGCAGAAAAGATGAGGATGCCTTGACCAGTCAGAAACAAAGAAGCCCAGAAGAGGAAGGAGAAGATGACTTGGTTCATGACGGTTCCTAGGCTAATGCTTGCAGAGCGCGCGTGAATTCCTCCTCTCACCACTTTTTGAGGTCGTTCAGCTAACCACTTAAGGTGCTGAGGACAGTGTAAGCAGATACAGAGTTCAGACCAGCTTTCTGAGGAGACGTAAAAAGAAGAATGAGGAAAACTGAAGTTTTGAATAAGGGTGTTCACATTTTGTTAAAATATATATTCCTTCTGCTTTGGGGAAGGTAGGGGAAACGCAGAAAGAAGGTTAAGGTGTACTGAAATGAGGAGAAAAAAGTGTGAAAGTATAATTTCTTTCACAGTTTAGACCTAAAAATTGATAGGAGTAGTCATCCACGTCTGAGGGGAGGATTAAGAGACCTAAGTGTCTCAGCTATTACTCTGCACAGCTCAGCAAAACTGCTGACAGCTTCTCCTGTTGTTAGCTAGTTAGTAATTCTGTCCCAAGCGATCTTGCTTCCCCTGCATAAGAACAAGTCACGATGGCTTGGGTATTGCAGGCAGCAGCTCCTTGCTTACCAGCTATACGCACAGGAATGGGCTGAATTAGTGGAAAGCTCTAAAGAATCTGTAAGTGTGGCTTTTATTTCACTGCTTGCAAATTGGAGAAAAGGTCCTGGAGGGCAGACTCTGAGCTCAGGGTTTGTGAGAGCAGGAAGAACTCTTCAGCTCCTCAGCAGAGATACCAACTTTGCGCAGGGTTTTCATAAAACCCCTGCTACGTCTGCTGTAGTGAAGGGTCTGGCCTGCTGGGAACAGCAAGGGCTTGGGCTCTAGCTGTTTCTGAATCCATAGAAGAAATTAGTGTGTTCTCAGATTTTCCTTCTCTGAAAAGCAAAACCCTCTGCTGTGGTGAGGAAGGAATGGAGGTTAGAGGCAAAAATGAAGGAGCTTTTCATTCAACAGAGGAAGCTTTGTTGATGTACAACACATACCTGGTGAGCTAGCTGCTGAGACCTCTCTTGACTTGCTTTGAACAGGAGCCCTTGTCACAGAACCTGTTCTCCATCTCTCATCTCCCATATGCTGTCTTTTCTGTGCAGTCTGGCTTCTCTCCTGAAAATTCAGACCTGGCTTGTTCTCATAAGTGTTCTTGCGCCTGACAGAGGATTATTTGCTCCCTCTAAGAGATGAGGCCTTCTTCATGCTGTTATTTAAAGTGGAGTGTCCTACAAAGGTAATTAAAGAAGACCCAACAACAACCCAAACTGTTCTTTAATCTCTTTAGTTTCACTTCCACATGCTGTGTATCTTGTTCTACCAGTTTCAATGCTCTTGCAAAATAGTTGCACAATGACTTCCTCTTAGCAACCAGCAGAATTAAACTTGAGCTCACCTAATTGGCTGTACCTTTTCTAAGATCCTTGGTGTACTGAGTTTCCAATAAACTCTGCAACCCTCCCTTTTTCCTGCACGTTTTCAGTGCCATGGCTTTTGGAATAAGTACTTGTGGACATCCTTATATACAGGTCTCAGAGACATGGGAGCTGACTGCAGCCAGAAATGCCAACTTGTCCCTTAACCAATTTCCTTTTTACACCTGACTCTCCACACATTGACAATTTACAAAAAGATCTAGGCTTCTACCAGAGTTTTGATCCAAGTGTTTACAGTAGTTTTAAAACCACCATGAAGTGTTCCTAAAAGCTCAGGCTGTTTTAAAGGCCAATGTCTGACTGAGATTCCTCCTTCAAAACAGGTTTTGTGCTGGTTTCTGGTTTTGCTGGAGTAATGAGGGCACAACAGAGCCAACACAAGGTAATGGGCCACTCGGAGCATTATGGCCAGACAAACTATTTTGGAATTAGCTGTCCTTCAGCAACTCTTCCAGAAGGGCTTTGTGCTTTACGATCGTAACTACAATGTGGAACATCTTCCACTCCGGTGCTGAATGATAACCCAGGGTTTTTTTTGCTCTGTGCAAAAGTCACCAACAGAAACATTTAGCTAACATTTCATAAATGCTTTTTTTATAAATACTGGTCATCAAAAATGTTTGTCAAATGTGACCTGAACGTAGGTGGGGAAAACTCCATGTAGATTAGCAGCTACACTAGTGTTGCTCCTTTATTTGAGCTACTTTCCCCCTTACAAGTCAGACTTTGCCTAGTAACCTTCACCAGGACATGGTATTTGTCCAGGATACCGACGATCAGTGGCTGTGACTATGTTTAACCGAGGATGCAAGACCGTTAAGCTATTTAAGAAGTTCTTGCCACAGTAAGTACATTTTAGAAAGTACCACCTGGAAGGAGTGTACTGAGCTTTGTGGGGACTTTTTATCTCCGGGACTTTTTATCTCCATTCATTTGTAAAACAAAACGACTGCTGAAAGCTTAGAACCCATCCCTGCTTTTGTACTTTTTGTTTGACTCCCTCCTGGTGATGAAACAACAGCTACTCACAGGTGAATAACTGAGGACCCTGAGAGAGAAACTTGTTAAAATTTTAATAAAGTCTCGGATATATTTATAATTCTGTAGAGAGACTCTAAGCTGAGCGAACCAAAGAAGCTGCCATGTTACATCAGAGCCTTTGATCCAAATGACCTCTGTTCTAGAAATGAGAAGTGCTTATGCTGCACATGTCTCTCTAAACCTAACAAAAATACGTCTGAGATTGTCTGTACTGTACTAGAGAATGATCACTGTCAGGTAACTTCGGCTCCTGTTAAAGAGGAGCAACTCTGTGATGGGAGGTTGGCAAACAGCCAGCATCCATGGGATGTGTTTGATGGTGCTGGTGGCTTGATCTGATGCTTGCTGGAACCTTGAGAGCAACCCCAAGGCAGGCGTATTGGTTATTGGAAGTGCAGACTGCAAAATGCTCCCTACTGCATGGTAGCTTGTGAACCTCCTGGGTCTTATCAGCAGCTCACACCACACAGAGACCTCCTGCCTGATATAGATGCTCAGCTGCGAGAGGCTGCCTCGCAGCTGTGTTTTCTTCACCTTGTACTTCTTTGACAAGGAGGAGGGGCTGGACAAATGGTAAATTTCTTTTCCAAGCTAAATGAAAACTGTAATTTCAAGCTTTCTTGCCTTGGCACCTCTCACACCTTTCCAGCTTACAGGGATAGCGGCAGGGTGTTGGGTAGGGAGGGAAGTGTTTTGGTCATCCCACAATAAGGTGAGATGACTGTTCAAGGTTAGCGCAGTGGCTCAGCAGCAGGACTCCTCACCGATTGACTCCACTCAGGTGACAAAGCCGCACAGTTTAACATCCACCCAGCTTGCTGCGCTACTACAGCCTTCCCCAACTGCCACACAACACAGTTCCAGGGAAGCCAGGCCACTTGGTCTCACAGGTTTCTTTCTCCCCATGCTAGCATGAGCTTCCCTTCTCTCTTCTCATGGTAGGGGGTATTTAGGATTAACTGCATCTGGTATGGGGAAGTGATAATATGCCCCTGCTCCTTCCTGGCTTTGCTGAGGCCTCCTTAGCCTGGTCTCATGGGGCAAACCACTGAAGTTCCTTCCCTCCACCTTCCCACTGCATCAGGGGATGAAATGAAAATCACCTCTGCAATGCAGACAGCTGCTCCTCTACCTCCGACTGGGGGGATCAGACAACTCTTGTATCCCTCAACCTCAGTGGCAAGGACCCTATCAGGTACCTTCTCCGAAGGCTAAAGCATGACTATGCTGGAGCCAAAAGGGAACATCTGGGTTACTTTGCATGGTGGTGTGTGGTTGGATGGCCCATCGGGTGAAAAGTGAAATGGGGCATCTGCGTGCCCTCTCCTGGTCTCCCCTATCTCCTTGACTTGGCCTGGGGCAGCTCTGTAGCAGTGCTGTGTTGCTTCCTTGCAGACTCGCAGCTGCGATGGGTGGCAGGTCCTGTGTCCATAACCAGTGGGCATGACTCTCTCATCGTAGTCTTCATGCAGCTACTCTGTATTGGTCCAGTTGATGCAATAGTACTTTGTTGTTGCTGTGTCCCTTTTTACAAAGGTGAATGAGATACAGTCTTCCTAAAGGGACCACTCTCAAAGCACAAAGAAAGAGCATCTCAGAAGGGAGACAAGCCATGGCAACCACACCAGGTACTCGTTTTCCCTCTGGGTCTGCGTTAGTCACGCATCCAAGCTCACAGTCCTGCCAGGGCATAACCCACCCAGCTGCCTGGTCTCAGCCTCCGGTGCTACCATCCATGAGGAAAGAAAAAGCATAAAATGCAAATGTTTGAGTCACATATAAAGGGTGGGTGAGTAGGATTAGGTGAGGCTGTGCTGACTAACCCACCGCAGCAACAGGCAAGCGCTGCTCCGAATTTGTCCTGAAGGAGATGGAGCTGGCTGTGCTGAAGCTCAAGGCGGTGTTGGAAGGCGCTGCTGGTGCAGAACTGTCTGAACTTTGATTCTGGGCCACCCTGCCAAAATGGGATCCCAGGCCTGGGTCTGGCTGTATTCACATGGGGACATCACAAAATTGATGATAGAAAGCAAACCAGGGATATATCGTTGCTACTTTGCATCTGACAAAGGAAAGTCAAATCCCTTGAGGCAGAAACAGTTTATCTGTGGCCCAAAGTGACTCATTAGGAGTTGTTTCAAACAATCCACGTCTTTGTATTGAAAAGGCAAGTCCTGATGTATTTGGCAAGGACGCAATTTCAGATTGTTTTATAATTTGCTTTGTAAAGCTGTACGCAGGGTTAATGACAGTTTAGTATTAATTATGCATCTCTGGCAATTTGCAGAGACATTTTTCTGACTAAAATCTCATTTCTGCTTTTAACGTTTCTAGTTCTTGAACAACAAAACAACTGGAAATTAGAGCACTGCTTCCTCAAATGGCTTTATCTGAGGCTTTCAGGTTATGATACAATTAAGCATTTTACTACGAGGCCCCGTATGGACAGCACAAAATTTACTCATCCCCAGCCACAGTGCAGGCTCCCCCAGACTAGTGTGTGGTGGATGTTTGTTAGCGACCGGCAGTGCCAAAATAACTCTTTGGAGAGGCAGGCTTACAGCTGGCTGACACTGGGCTGGGAGGAAATGAGACGGTCAGGACGTATTTAGCAGTAAAACAGCTTACCTGTTCAGTCGCACTGACAAACAGATGCATAAAAACAAAAGAGTGGCTCTTATCACAAACAACACGTGTGAGTGGGGTCCCAGACCTGGCTGCTCTGAATTTCCAGGAATTAGCTGGTAATGTATTAGCTGCGTTAAGATAAAACTGTGTGTCTGCAAGGCTTGCTGTTAACTGTCTTTTGTGTGTGTGTACTGAGATACAGGCAGCTCTGAAGAAAGAGCATCTGGTGCTGTAGATGCTGATCTCAACTTCCACAGGGTGAAGACAACTGTTACATAGCAATTGTTCAGTGAAGGGCCAGGAAGAATGGTTGATAAATTTCATTTTTCATTTACAATGGCTTTAAATGCCTCAGGGTTGTAACACAGATTTTAAAACCTGACCAGCATTTCAATTAATTGCAAAATTCTAACTGATTTCAATGTGACCAAAATGACAACTTGAATTCACAAATATCCGAGTGACATTCTTCAGGGCATGGATAAGTAATTTCCACAGGGATTAGATACACGCACAACGACTTCCACAGTCACTTTCCCCAGCTAATTTCAAATGACTGGTGTGGTTTGGTTGGTCTTTCTGCACTTCACTCTTCTAATGATTGCCCGCAGGACTGGTCACCCCTATGCACTAGTGTAGCTGTGCTGTCAGTGGGAAGAGTGTAACGGTCCTGAGAGCAACCCCTCTCCTGGGGCTTTTGGTACCTGGGCTTGGGTCGAGCTAGAGCGAGCGGAGCCAAGGGCAGCCCCCTCCCTTTGGTGACCGTGGGGAGAGGCTCCCAGACAGTGCTGAAGGAACTCGCTGATGAGGCCATCATTTCTACCAGCTGCATTTTGTCACACTCAGCTCCTGGCTCCCCATCCCTTGGGGAGTGGCCAGCCCATGCTGCTCCCCATCTTAGAGGGAGTTTAAATCCAAGCAGCTTTTTTTTTAAAAAAAAAAATCCCTGCAATTAAAAGACACCCCAGCTGATGGAAGTACTTGCGCTTCACGTGCTTGCAGGTTTCCAAAGGCCTACACTTCGCATCCCATATAGTTCAACCAATTTGACTAGACTGACCCCAAGTATAGTTTGTACCTTCTCTGGGCAAACCTTTACTTAAGTTTCAGTTCCTGCAGATACACACCTTTTTCCAGGAGCTTACATCTGCATGCTGGTGAAGAACATAAATAACATTATTTAAAATTGGCATTTCAGCACATGGCACTGATGGATTTGTGTGTGAGACAGGAGATGGTGCAGTGTTCAGGAATAGTTTGATTCCCTGGATTCTGGCTTTGCAAAGAAATCTGAAGCAATTTGGTTTGAGGCCTCTTCTCACAGTGTTCTAGTCTTAAAGCTGTTCTTTTGCATGCTGCATGCTTTCCTTCTTGTGCGACCACATTTTTGCCAAGGAAGGCAGACCATTTTTCCATGACCTCAGATTAAGTGGAGAGATCCTCTGAGGCTCAGGATGGGAACTACCCCCATGAGAGCTGGTGTTGGTATCGATTAGGACTCACAGAGCTCAGAGGGCTTCCCAAGGCTATTCCATGGAGCAGTCCAGAGCTGGACCTTTTACTAATGAATTTCATAATGATTGCCTGGGTGCCACCAGATCCTCTAATCAAGACACTGGGAATTGGGCACCCAGAAGATGAAGCTGATTGCTAGCAGGGATAGAAAAAAGAGAAGAAAGACAAATAAAATGGAGCTTTTTGAAACGTCTCCCACAGAAGGTGTCTCCCCTAAGGGAACTCTCACAACATTTGTACAAACACCCAGATGGCAGCTGCCTGTGCCCTGTGTCGGGTGGGCTTGGTTCCTGGTGGGTCCCACATGGCTGCCCACGAGCTTTGCTACCTTGCTTCTCCCCAGTTCCCACTCAAGGACCTTCCCCTGCCTCGCTCCTCCAGTGAGGATGATGTGCCTTGGCGAGCAGGCCAGGTGCCAGGCCGGGCAGCTGCCCAGAGTTTTGCTGTCTTTGGAGAAAACGCTGGTGTTTGGGATCTCTGACTCCCTTTTTAAAAGCACTCTTGATGTTTCAGTTCGTCTTGTGGGGCTGTCTGCCAAGTGCTGAAAAATCAGGCTTGGCTGTTAATTTGTATGTGTATGTCTACATACAGGTGAGATAAGAACTCCTGAAGGGAACTATTATTTCCTCCCTCAGTTCCACCAGAGACTGCCATGTGCCCAAGGACTGCCTTCCCAACAGCAGCCGTGAAAGAAAAACATTTCCAAAGAACCAGCCGTGTAAAAAACAACCACACACACCCCTTTCTGCTGCATTTTTGTTGCTTGTCAGTGGATATTTTCTCCTGCGTTTCCTGAGGTCTGTCGCAAGCGCCCAGTCCCAGCTGTCACGTCAAACCTCCCCTGACAAAACCCCTGCCGCCGCCCGAAAGCACCGAGCTGGCACCGAAGCGGTTGGCAATCGCTCAGCGGCGGTTTAAAGATTTAAAGGTAGTGACGACGGGGGAGAGCGCGTTGCTGCTCCACAGCCCGACCCAGAGGAAAGATCAACACCCTGCTGGCCGCAGGTCCAGGCCCGGGCGTTCCGAGGCCGCCTCACCCGCTGGCTCCCCGGCTGCTCCCTTTGCTGCTGGAAAACTTGTTCTGCGGGCAGCCGATGTCCCGGTCTCCGCGGGTCACGGTCCGATCCTGCCTGCTGAAGGCTGCCCTGACACAAACCGGTGTTCTCCCTCGCTCGGACGCTCCCGCTTCCCCTCACACTGCGGCACCGGGGAGCTCTGCCCAGGCCGGGCAGGGCTGGGGGCAGCCGGCCCGGCGAGGGCTCGGCGGCGGCCCGAAGCGCTCCCTGGGGCTCCCCAGCTCTCCCCAGGCTCTGGAGGGGGGCGAGGGGAGGCGGGAAGGGGCCACAGCAGCGGCCCGAGCGCCCGGGTTCAGGGCTCGCTGGCGCCTTTCGCTCCGCGACCCGCAGTCAGAGCCGCGGGGGCGATGGCTCCCGTTCCCCGCGGGCATGGCGAGGGGCTGGTTTCTTTCAGTCGCTGCCCCGGGGAACCAGGAGGTCTCCTCCACGGTACTTTACCTCAGCGACCCGCAGCGGCGATGGCTGAGGGGCCGGCGCCATCTTCCGGGCTTCGGCGCACGGCGGCGGCGGCCCGGGCCGGGGGGCGGCGGGGAGAGGCCGCGGAGGGAGCAGCGGAGCTGGGCAGCAAAGGGGAGCTCGGAGGGGCCGGGAGGGAAACGGGTCCCGGGGGCTGGGGGCCCAGTGAGCGCCGGTGAGGAGCGGCGAGAGCTGTCGGGGCTCTCACGCCTCTTCCCGCCCTCCGGCCGCTGCCTCCGTGAGGAGAGCTCCGGCCGCCCCGGAGCACTCCCGGCCCGACCTCGGCATGGGACGACACACCTGCGGCAGGGCTGGGAGGGAAAGCTCCGCGGACAGCTGGTGGTATGGGTGAAAACGGGGCTGAGGAGCAGCCGGAGCAGCGAGGTGTTGGCTGCCTGGGAGCCCCTCCTCGCTGCCGGCAGGCAGCCAGAAAAGCACTTGGCATGTTGCGGTTTGGATTTGTTCTCCCCTCCCTTTCCTCGCTCAAGCTTTTTATCCTTTATAGACTCGTATTTCTCAAACATCTCGGCTGAGGAACAAAGCAGGCAGTGCAGCCGGCTGCTGAGAAACGCGCTGCCCGCCGCTCGCCCAGCGCTCGCGTGGCGAGGCCCGACATGGCGCCACACACTGCCGCGGGCTCCCTGCGCCTGCTCCGGCCAGCAGAATGCTGCGTGTAGGAAAGCAGGAGAGAAAAAACTACGCATCTTACTTGTGGCAGGTGAAGGGCTCTTTGCCTGGGTGAGGGACAGGCGCCAGGCTGGCGTACGGCCCCTGCGTGATGGGGGCTGCGTGGGTGCTGCCATGGTGCCCCGAGCGCGGGCAAGGGTGGGCAGCTCTCCCAGGGGGGTTCCTTCCAGGCTGGGTTTGTCCTGCGCCAGGCAGGTCGGGGTCTGGGAGAGGCGGACCTGCGCGCGTCTGTGCAGGCATGGCACGGAGTCCGGCGAGGTGTTAAAGAGCGGTCTTCCCATCCGCACTTAGCAGCCTCCTGTATCCCGTGCCCCCCGAGGAGGAGGGCATCGGTCGTTGCTGAGCATTGCTGGCGCTTCTGGGGAACACAAGTTAGCAGCCATGCTGAAACTGCACAGAGCTGCAGGAGTTGGAAATAGGCAAGGCACACCGCAGTCTTGTTACCTCAGTTCACGCACAGTCAGCCTCAAGAGCTTGCTATGGTGTTTATCCGATGGGTTGAAAAGGAATCTCGTCTGCGCATCCTCGCTGTGACCGCTGCTATTCTGCATGGGAGGAGGCGGTCGGCATGGAGTGAGGCCACGAAGAAAGTCTCAGTAGTATCCAGGGACAAATGGGAGATGTGCACAGATGAATTGTGCTTTCTTGGCTAATACACATTAAGGAAGAAAGTCCGGCCTGAGTACGCTGCCAGTCTGCTGCTGTGGGAATGCAGAATGAATGCCGTGGAGTCACTGCCTCTTTCTGCATTTGAAAGGGACTAACGCTTCCCATCGCAGCCTTTTGCTGTCCTCACAGGCTTCAAGCTCTCCGCTCCAAGGCCTGTCTCTCACTAGGTGTGGGGATGACATCTCGCACAAATGCAATTGTTGTCATATCTGGTGCTTTTGGGCACGACTGATATTCCTGTTAATGATTATTCCTCGCGGTAACCCCTGTGGTGGTGCTTCTGTTGCAAATCAGGAAACTGTAGAAATAAATCTCTTCCTCTCAAGGGTGTTTTGTGGTTCAAGCAGAGAGTTGCAATGCAAGAATTCCCTTTTGCCTTGCCATTGACTTGGTTTGGCTGTAGGCAAGTCATTTCCTCTCTCAGGAGGAGCTTCATGTCTCTGGAGGTCTCAGGAGCCTGTAGATAACATGAAAAAGTGGTTGGGAGTGGAATCACTTGTGTAGTGGTAAAGGAGTGTTTTGTTCGTGCTTAGTTGTCTTTTATCACTTACCACGTCAAAGAAGAAAATGGTTGAGGTCATCAGCATAGGGGGAATGCCTCTTGAGGAATACTTAATTCTCTAAAAAATACAGTTTTGCAGAATGAAATTGTTTGGAAATCTGGGCTGAGTTCAGTGAATTGTTTGGGCCAAAAATGAAGAGGGAGAACTTTTCCAAGGAAGAGAGAGCTTTTCCAAGGAAGGTTTTGTTCTGACAACCTCAGAATAAAATGTGACATGATTTGTCAAAAGGGATGTTTGTTTAAATCATTGCAGTTTCTAGGGAGGAAAATGAGACATTTAGTGTGACCTGTAGTAGGAAAGGGCTCAGAATTGACTGAAAAAGCCTGAAAAAAGCCTCAGACTGTCTGAGGTCAGCCTGTTTTATGGGTTATGATCAATTTTTTGCTCAGCCATCATCCAAACCTTCAAATCTTCATCATGATAAACCTGGGCTGATGACAGGACTCCCTGACACACTTTTCTTATCTCAGAGTTACAGTTTGCTGCTGCTCTCACCTGCAGGAAGAATTTGACTTGCATCTCGGTGTATGGAATGCAGAGAGGTAGTAGCAATTTCCAGCCAAAGAACTGCTTGAAACTGATGAATGTATCCTATAGCTCCGCAGCTGGATGGGCTGCAAGGTACTGAGCGATTCCCCGGAAGGGCTGCCTGCCTTGTTTTTTTTCCCCCTCCAGTAGCAAGTCCTCAGCATCATCCTCTCCATGATGCAGAGCTTTGTGCAACTCGAATAACCTTGGGAGGGAGATTCGCTTTCTAAGACAAACAGTGCCAGATTGGACCTGCTTTCAGTTAAGATAAATTATGTTGTGTTCATGCTGTGTACTAAGCTGTTTCAATTGCAGATAGATTGTCTTACGAAAAAGCTCCTAACAGTCAAACCCAGTCTATCTGTTAGTTTTGTAATGAGCCCTAAAGCCCTGGAGGAAGAGGGAGAAACTGCTGCAGCTCTTTCCCAAGATCTGGCGGTAACTGTGAGATCTTTATGTCGGAAAATGCTGGGGTTTTTTTCTTGAAACTGAGGGAAAGTGCTTGGTGATTATATCTGTTTGTGTTTGAGTGTGCTGATGGGGAAACTGAGGTATCCTTCTGTAAGGCCTTTGGTTAGTAAGGGTCAAGAGTGATAAAATGTCTGGAAAACATGCATAATATCACCTTCAAAGGCTGGCTTATCCATCAGATTGCAGATGTCCGTGGAGAAGGAGCCTCTTCTGCCTGCTGGCTTGCGCTCCTGTACGCCCCTGACGCAGGAGTGACTGACGATGAGCTCTGTGAGTTGGACAGCACGCCTCTACCATCACTGTTGTGGTGGGCAGATGCTGGGCTGGGGGAGAACATGCCAGTCCCCGGGCTGGCCATGCAGTGGCACTGAAAGCAAAGCTACATCCCAGATGTCAGCTCTGGGAAGGTGTGTGCTGGCTACAAGGCAGGTGCTGGGCAGGCGCTCCTGTGCTGGGAGGGTGGAGGGGGCGGTGGAAGGAATTAATCGGCTGCAGTCTGCAGAGCACAGGGGGACATACTCAGTCCTGCGCCCTTTGGGTGTTTGCTCTGTTAGCCCAATTGCCCACAATATGCTTCTGCGCTGCCCGCTGGCTTTCTGGGGCTTACTGGGAAAGTGACGGTCTTTCTTTGTTGCTTGCTCAGTTTGCGCTGCAGAACGACAGAGATTTCAGCTTTCCCTTTTGCAAGAGAGGTGTATTTTCAGCCCTCCCTTTGTTCTGTCTTGTCTGTCCCATGAATGAGATGCTGACTTTGCTCACGAGTGTATCTGCAAAGTGCATGGAAGCAAACAGAAGCTGGAGGAAGAAGTGTTGTTAAAAGCGCACGGAAAGAAGGTAGAGTCTGCAGCAGCAAAAGTTCTTACTGTAGCTAGCGACAAAGGCAAAGATGGCCTATTGATCTGCTAAATGGCAGAGTATGCACAATGCAATAAATGGGTTTGAGCTGTTGTACTTGAAATGGCTGAAAATATTTTGATGAAATAGTTTTACTCAGAAAATACTTCTCAAAAGGGAGGTGGTTTTGATTAAACTCTGCTTGGATCGAGGACATACAGAGAAATGACTGCATGCTCTATTACACTGCATAGCATGGGAGTTGCAGCACTCATCTGGGCGGCAGGAGCTGTGGGAATGCGAGCTGCTGAATGTGAGCTTGAATGAATGTATCCCAACTTCGTGTACCAGGTTCCTGGGTATTTTTGGGCAGGTTTTTATTAGCTTGTCCTATGGAAACTGTTCTGCTTTGTAGAAAAGAAATATTCATTAGCCTTGAGAAAGCTGAGTTCAAGTCACTGTTTGGTTGAAGCTGTGATATTTATGGAGTGCAAAGTGCAGCAGAGACAGTGGCATGCAGGAGACCTGCTGAGAAATCAACCTGGACTTGAAGAGTATCACCCTGTCCCAGCTGACAGCCACTAGCCACTGGGGTATACATGTGTTTTGTTTCAGAAAGGATTTGAGAGGCCTTGGTTTTGTTCTAAAACAGGATTTTTCAGAGTTGCAAAAATCTCTGTGGGTTGGGAACCCATTTCCTACCCAGTACTTGTTTCAGTAGAGCAGCCACAGGAGCGAAACACAAGATTTACTGTACAGTGTGTTCACATGCGTGCAGTAGCTAATGGAATAGCACAATTAAACTCCCAACTCAATAGGTTTCGCTAGTTTCCAGATAAGTTCTAAATTTGGAACATTGCCCAGAAGACTTGCTGGAAATCTTTGAAAATACGTGAGCGTACATTTCCTTTCAAACTGTGCTAGGTATTATCTGTTAAACAACTAGGCGAGCACAGTGCAAGCTGAAAAGCAAACTGAACCCCTGACCTGTTCAAATTAAACAGTTCTCTCTGGGTGAATATGAATTAAAATATTCCCGCTGGATGGGAAGGCTCCCCTGCTGCTTTGACTTTGCAGATCAAACACTGTGAAAACAAACAATCTCTCCAACCTTGTGCCCCTTTTCAAGGCATCACCTGCCTTGTTCTTGTACGATATCTCCTGCACTGGTATTACAGCTCTTCCCCTCCCATGTGCAGGGGACAGAAAGGGTGGTGGACCCGCGCAGATGTACGGTGGATTGCCAGTTGACTCCACGGGCAGGTAACATGGTGCCCCTGACTGAGTCCATATGCCATATTGTTCAGGATGTGTTTACTGCAACACAGGAGTATCATCTGCTTGTGGATTTTTGGTTGCCTCAAAGCACTGTTCTTTCCTCAAGGTGTCTTTAAAGAATGCAGCTATTGCAACTAGACTTCCTGTGTTTTTCCAACCTCTGAACAAGGAAATAGATCAATTTTGCCTGGTGTGTTTCACCTTAAAACTGGTGGAGGAATAATAGGGCTGTCAGTCAGCAGTGATCTGCCATACAGATGCGTGTATCTTCTGTGCTATGTGATGAGCACTCTGCATCCACCACCTCTGCAACAGTGAGGGGCTGTGGGGTGCAAACCAACCTGAAAGAAGCCTCTTGGTCTGCGAGGCCCTGTGGTTTTACGTAAGCAGCAGTAGAGAGTCCCTGAGGCGGGAAGGGACGGAACCAGAGGGGCTTAGTCTGTCCTAAAATACAAGCCAAACATGCTTGGGATGCAGAATGCAGTTTTTCTTTCGTATTTACTGCTAGCTGCCACCTGCCTTGCCAGGTGGGAGTGTACAGGCACAAACCTCAGCTCCTGCCACTCACAGCCACTGCTGCCTGTGCCTTACATCAGCATTCCCCTCACCTAGCAGGTATATTGCTTTCCTCCTCTGCTGTCTGGCTCTGATTGATGCTGTCATTTGTGTATTGAGACAACCAGAGCCTATAAATCCTTCCAAATACCCTATTATTAAAAAGGGATCTCACCTTCAACTTTGGGGTGGTGAGAAGGGCTCATTATGCTCCTGTTTGCCGGCTGTGCTTATGCAGGCAGTTTCTCTTGCAGCCAGAGATAACGCTGGCTCGGATGTGTAGTATAATGCGGTCAGTGAGTAGGTTGCATGCGTCAAAAGGTACCTCGAGGGCAGGGAGATCTTTCAAAGGCAGAAGCTGAGATTTTTACAGCTGTGCTCTGGGGGGCTGGTGACGTGGGGATGGGCATTTGTGACTTCGAGGTGATAGCTCTCTCCAGAGTGGTTGAGAGTGGTGGCACCAGCCCAAGGACCCTTTGTTGCTTCCTTACCTATGGCTAGGGTGAAGATGGGTATAAAGCCAGAGGGCCCGCTTTGCTCACAGAGCCTGTTGCAGTGCTGTTTTGGGGGGACAGACACAGCCAGTATGAGCAAGGCAGGTGCTGTCTTGACCTGATGAGAGGCTTCTCAGCCTGCTCCCTCCTGTGTCCCAGGGGCCCTGCTTCTGTAGGGGAGGGCAGGCATGGACCAGCTATGCACCAAGCATCACCTACAGGCCAAAGACATCTGTGAGAGAATTATCAGTCCATCTGAGATTTGGCAGTATTGACTGTCTACTACTACCTCACCTCTGAGAAAAGTAATGCTGAGGTAAATGTCTACTTCTGTGCCCAACTGGATTGAGTTTTCCTGCATTCTGGAGATTTCTTCCCCATTTTTTATTATTTTGCTTCAGGCTGAAGGGTCTGTTTTAGGGCCAGCATAATAACTATCATAACTTTGTCAGGCTGACACATCAGTATGGTGCCAATCAGAGTTATAGAGACCCTGGGACCACTTCATCACAGCAGCTTCACTCCAAGGCTCCTTTTAATCTTTCCTAATAAAATTTAAATGACAGTAGCTGTTCCAGTCATGAACCAAGAAAAGCCTCTCATATTATTTCCTTCCTTTTTTTTTTTCCAGTGTTGGGTTTTCCCTTTTATAGTAACTAATTTATATCAGAGCTGACATCTTCCAGAGCCAGCTATGTGTGTCTGAAACAAGTGGCGTTTCTGTTTAGTGACTCTCTTGTTAGCAGATAGTGTTTCCAGAGTGATGTGGAAAACCGTATAGTTTGGCCATTGCTACCCTCAGCAGAATCCAGGCTGAATTTCCTGATGCTTATGGGTGGTTTTGACCAGGAGCTGTTATTGAGCGTGGATAGAGATTTGCTGCAGGTTCTTCTAACCAGCCGTTAGAGATCTGACCCCCTGATGATGCTGAGGTGCCTGTCTGCCTCAGTCCCACATTAAATGGGGAGAGCCAATGGCTCCTCACATGCTTCCACTTTTCTCCTCTCCCCAGTAGAAGACAGGAGGAGAGCTTTAAAAAACTGCACAACATTTTCACTTCAAGCATGAGTGGCATTAAATGGCCTGCTTCGCTGAGAAATGGGCCTCACACTTGGAAGGAGAGCTAGGGCGGTTTGCAGTGGCTTTTAGATCCTGCAGGCTGCACAGTTCACAGACTTGGACCAGCCCCTGAGAAAAAAGTCTTTGGCAGTAAGAGTCAAGCCACGAAAACCAGACTCGGCCTTCCTGAAGTGTGAGGGGTCAGGGAGCTGTTTGGCAATCCTGTGGCTTGAACCTCAGTCTGAGCTATTTCTAGCACTGAACACACTGGGACTGGAGCAATAATTTGGGTTATGCCCATGTCTTTTGCTTATTTTTCATTTAACCTGTTAATGGCTGCTGTCTTGTGTTGCTTTTCAGATCTACTGAGACCAGCTGCTCATGACTGCATTAGTGGGAATGGATGTTTATGACTGATCCCTTAGTGGCTGCAAGCCACTCATGCATCATGCTCCATCAAAACATCACACTCAGCTTGGTTCAAACAGGTATTTTTTTCTGGGCTGTTCCTCAGTATGCTTCTAGCAGAAAGCTGAAGAATGACCATAATCACTGAGGGTCTCAGAGTCTTTTTGGGAAAGAGGAAGGCTGCTGGCGTGGGGAGGGTGTCAGTCTGGTGGGGTGGATGCTGCCCCAGTCCAAACACCCCGCAGGCGATAAGCTGGTGTGTTGGAGTTGTGTGCTATGTGTGGGTGAGTGCAGGTTTGCTGACCCAGTCTCCAGGAATTGCTAGGTTCCCTTCATGTCATTCATAGGTCATTAAGCTTGAGGGAAGGCAGGAGACTGCACTGGTAATGTGTGAAATCCAAGTGCTGTGGCAAGGAGGTGGGAGAGGGGGACTGATGTCCTTTCTCATCTCGGTTAACCTCTTCATCCAGTGAATTTGCACTGGTCTAGTATGGGGAAGAGCTGCTCCAGCTACTGCACCAGCACAGCTCTCCCCTTTGACCTTAGGACTTATCCTTCCTTTCTTTTAGCAATTGGCCAAGCCGCACATGCAAGGGAAGATGACAGTGAATTATAATCAAGGCATCTTCCATCTCCTTTCAGAATGCATGTCAGGGAAGGTTGTATCTGGGGCCTTACTAATACTGCAGTGGTGAAATGTCACCAACTCCGTGGCACAAGCAGGCCTTCATTTACATGAGTATAATAGAGATCAGGCTGGGATCCGCAGACTTCAGTGTCAAAGGCCTGCAGGGTTGTATTACATTTTCTTCCTGCTGATGGAAATGAAGTCCTGTGGGAAATGAGTGGTTTGGTCTCATCTGAATTCTTTCTGGAGCAGTGTTGCCTTCAGAAACTCTAACTGGCAGTCAATGCCTCTCTTCTTGGCAGTCTCAGCTGGAAAAACAAGGAATGAGTGGTTTGGAAAAAACATTTTTGGCATCTCTCAGCCATTCGTGTTATCTTACTTAGCTACAAGGCAGGTTGTTACCAGGAACATTTGTTTGTTGTGTCTTGGTGGAGAATGAGATAACATTTAGAAGACACACTATGCGTCCGAATCTCTGTCACTTTCTACGGCCAAACCCGAACAGAACATCTTTGAAGAGGGTGACATCTTTGGTTACATTTCCTGTCTTGACTCAATATCCAGTGTCCTCCATACTTCCATGGACAGTTTGGCTCATACCCACTAGCACTGTTGCCCTCCTGTGCTGATACGTTTCCAGCATGCCTTGCTGGAGATCTGGCCCTTTAGCAAAACTGCATGTTTTTGGGAGACTTGACCTTGGGAGACTTCTGGCCAAAATGTATCCATCTCAAGAGCTTGTATGTTACAGGGCATCATGGCCTCTTTCTGTCCTGAGTTATTTGCGGTTGGCTCTTTCAGAAAACACTGCCTAGATTGACACTGGCTTTGCTGACTGTTTTCAGTACTTAGTACTTCTCAAGTTTTAGAAGGTGTGGGAGAAAGTGAACTAAGCTCAGATCTGTAAGGGATCCTTACATGAAGTTAGATATCCTGATCCTCTGGCCTGTGAAAGCTGCTTTTGTTTTGGTAGTAAGATGAGAGTTCTGGCTGCTGCTGCTGCAGGAGATAGTGGGAAGGGACAAAATCAGTTTCAGCTGACTTTATCCCAGGTAGATCTATTACAAGATGTCTAGAGCTTGCTACAGACTAATGCCGTCCAGAGACAATTTTCTCCAGTCTACTGCTTTTTGGTGGATCTCTGAAGAACATCATAAATGGTCAGTTTTGAAGCCTAACAGACCCTAGGGCATAACTGAGGTTCAAAGAGTTGCAGTAACTCCAGCAACATCTTTTTAAGCCCTTTTCTTTTCTCCTACATTTCTCTTCAAAATTTTAAATCCTGTGCCCCTGTGGCATTTTTTAGCATGTACCAATATGCGAAGTTTCTATCAGAGAGGACCCAAAGTTCTGTTTATGGGGGACATGTGTATGAATTATTACTTGCAAAGCTAGCAGTCAAGTAGTGGGTTATAGTACTAATTAAGGCAAGTGTCATACCAAGAGCACACTTGTTGGAATTAATGGCCCAAAGCATTACTACTTAGCACACCTTTTGAAGTTAATGGAATCATATTAATTGGGATCTTGGAGGGACTGAGGGATGCAGAGTACATTGCTTCTGGGTAGCACCTCTGTTATTACATTAAAGCTGGAACAGTATCCAAGCTCTTCTTGCCTTTTGTGCCCCTTTTGCACAGCCATTTCACAAATGGATGGCTCTGACGAGGCCCAGAGGAAGGTTGTTGGGTCCTAGGGTAAAAGGTGAAAAAGTCTGTTCCAGCTGTGGTTGCAGAGGATCACTGTGCCTGCAGAAAGCAGTGCTGAGAACTGCCAGACTGCCTCTGGCACAATCCTGAAGGAACAAGGAGGTGGGTTCAAAAATATTGTTTTTATATAGACCTTTTTCCCTGGGTCTGATTCTGCAAATTCACCTCCCCTCCACGGAGCTTTTTCCAGTGAGCACAACCCAGGGTATTGGTGCAAGGCACACTGTCAGAGCATTAAAAAAAAAAGTGTCTGTCAGCGATACTGAGACCTTTTGGATATTTGCCAGCTGCAGTAGCAGTGAGAGCAGTGCAGTGTGTAGTGCAACCTAATGCCAAGAAAATTTTAGCTTTGAATCATAGAAGCATAGAATCATATGTTGGAAAAGACTTCTAAGATCACCAGTTCCAATTGTCCACCCAACACCACCATGCCTACTAAAACATATCTCGAAGTACCACCTCTGCGTGTTTTTTAAACACCTCCAGGGATGGTGACCCAACCACCTCCCTGGGCAGCCTGTTCCAATGTCTGACCATCCTTTCAGTAAAGAAATTTTTCCTAACATCCAATCTAAACCTCCCCTGATGCAACTTGAGGGCGTTGCCTCTCGTCCTATCACTAGTTACCTGGAAGAAGAGACCAACACCTGCCTCGCTACAACCTCCTTTCAGGTAGTTGTAGAGAGCAATAAGGTCCCCCCTCAGCCTCCTCTTCTCCAGACTATACAGCCCCAGTTCCCTCAGTCACTCCTCATAAGACTTGTTCTCCAGACCCCTCACCAGCCTTGTTGCCCTTCTCTGGATACACTCCATCAACTCAATGTCCTTCTTGTAGTGAGGGGCCCAAAACTCAACACAGTACTCCAGGTGTGGCCTCACCAGCGCCAAGTACAGGGGACAATCACCTCCCTACTCCTGCTGGCCACACTATTCCTGATACCAGCCAGGATGCCATTGGCCTTCTTGGCCACCTGGGCACTGCTGGCTCATGTTCAGCTGGCTGTTGACCAACACTCCAAGGTCCTTTTCCACTGGGCAGCTTTCCAGCCACTCCTCCCCAAGCCTGTAGCGTTGCATGGGGTTGTTATGACCCAAGTGCAGGACCTGGCACTTGGCCTTGTTGAACCTCATACAGCTGTCCTCAGCCCATCGATCCAGCCTGTCCAGATCTCTCTGCAGAGCCTTCGTACTCTCGAGCAGATCGACACTCGCACCCAACCTGGTGTCATCTGCAAACTTACTGAGGGAGCACTCAACCCCCTCATTCAGATCATTGATAAAGATGTTAAATGTTGACATAGCAGAAAGCAACTCATGGACTACATCTGCTTTCTTTGGAAAAAAAAATGAGAAAGTTGATACTTTTCCATATGAAACCAAGCCTCAAAACTTTTAATAGAGTGCTTTGTGCATTTGAGGAAAAAGAAAGGAAAAAACCACAGCAGTTTTCTACTGAGAATTTTGATTCCAGACCAGAATGTTCTCATTTTCATTCAAGTTTTCCATATGGGGGAAATAATTTTCAAGCATCTCTCATATAAAGTAATTAAGCATAGATGAGGAATGGATGATTTCAGAAGAACAGGAACACATACTATCTGTAGATAATGGTATTAAATCCAATATGCACTGGGAGTGGGAGTTTTTATGATACTGTAGATTTGCTGCACCACTTTATACTTGCTGAGTTCAGACTTAAAAAAAAAATACTAAGGTATGATATAGCATTTTCTCTGTATAAAGAGGAGTAAAATTATTAATTGCCCTTTGTAACATTACTAGGATCTAGGTTCATGATTACCATTAACTAAATTTGTAGACTTTCACATTATCTCCTGGGCTGATGTAGATGAAACATTCATATTTGCTTGAAATGATGATGATTTGATGTCAACTCAATCTTCCACTGCATGGAAGCTGAAACAACAGCATGGTTGAGCTGGTGCTGCCTGTGTGGGAAGTTCACTGTTGGCTCCATGCTGGCCTCTCCTCCCACCTCAGACACCTTGGGGGGCCTGACTGCAGTGTCCAGAGCTCACTATATGGCACTGCTCAGCTGGGCACGAGCTGGAGCATGTGAGCCCTAATCCTGCTACAGACTTACTGCGTGATGTTGGACACATCTCAGCCTTACTGCTGGGTCTGCTGTGCAGCCACCCGTAACTGGCTGCAAGGGACGGGCAGAGTCTGCCGGCACAAAGTCCTTCTGTTCAGGGCAGTTTCTCTCAGGGCTTGTTACCCTGACCTTTGCCTGCAGAACCGCTTTGCTCCCAAGCAAGCGCGAAGCACTCCTGGCTGTTTAAATCTATTGCAGTTCTGTTTGAATTGAAAGATTCCCCTGTTCCTTGGCGCAGTGTGTTGTAAAATAATCAGTGACATTTGTTAAATGGAGAACACGTAGGGCAAGGACTCCATCAGCTCTGAGGAGACAGTGAGTAATGGTCTCTTAATGTCTGAGAGCTTTAAAGCTACTATAATATTCTTCAAAGCCAAGATAGTGCGGTGGGGCCTGCATTGCTATCCCACGTTCAGGGGAAGGCCATTGCTGAGCACGTAGCCAGCCACCATACCTGAGCAGCGTCTGTGCGGAGGGGAAGGAATGAGTTGCTGTGCATCATGCATCAGAGACGAGACAGATTTATTATTTACTTGTGAGCGTTCCTGTAGCACCCATCACTCAACTGCTAACCCGCGCCTGCTAGATGCTGCTTTGCACTTCTAGCGGTGTCTGCTCTGTCCTCTTCCCGACACAAATCAATACGTTAAGCCTCAGTGCATTTGGGAAGCAGGTAAAAGTTGCACAGCCGTCACCACAGAAGGGGGAGCGGAGGGGAAATGCGTGTCTCTGTCATCTGATGGAAACCTGCAGTACAGCTGGACATGGGTCTCCTTGTTTTGGATCCCTCAGACCCGTGGTGCCAGAGATCCCTGTCCCAAAGGCTTCATCTTACCCCTCGGGCAAGGTCCTGTCTCTGGAGGGCTCAGAAGAAAAGGCGGGATGCTGCCTTCATCCTGAGTCCCGTACTGGGTTTGATTTAAACTGAATGTCTCTTCCCCTCACGTGCAGATCCCTCAAGCTGTGAGGAGCAGCTTAGCAGAGGACCTGTCCCGATCACACGCAGGACCTGCGCAGGCTCTCTGCCAGCCCGCATTACCGCTACTGCCATGCACAGCACAGGGCTGAACTGATCGCCCTCGTCTGTCACCGATACATGAAGATGCATATTAACGGTATTTGAGACTTGGCTGAGTAACAACTATGTGGTAATGAACTGTGCATTTTTAGCTTCAGAGTCTCTGGGACAGACGGATGGAAGCAGAGGGATGATTTATACCCTCAAACCTGTTATTTACAAGCAGTCATGTTCCTCATCTTCCTGTAGACAAATTGAAAGAGTTGTAAATTTGCCATATACAGTCCCTTGAGCTAATGCTTATGGGAGTTGTAATTTAAAACATTAATTTGTCCCAGAGAACTGAGTCTGAATAGCATTGCCATGGAAATAGGCACAAAACCTGAAAATAGGTGGACATACTCCACACAGTCCTTACTATAAAGAATATGATGTCCATATAGACACAACAGAAGAAGCAGGAGGGAAATTAGGTCTCCCGAGTGGCAATTCACCTTATTAATCACTGCCACTAGTGACTAGTTAAGGACTAATTAAGGGCTAACTGTGGGTCATGAGAAGTGAACCGGTTACCAAACAGGCATGACAGCACTGGGCATTTATTCCCTAACTGATCATACAGAAGTGAATGTGCACTCCCTGCTTTTGGTGAGCATGGGACTACTGGCATTTTAGAATTGATCTGGAAAACAACTCTGCCTCGTTTCTGAGGAAAAATCTTGTGTGTGTGTCTGTGGGAATACAGCCATTATGTGAGATAAGGCACAAAGTGTGGGGGGAAACAGACGTTAGAATATTTGCACTTCTTGCTTTCTGGACACTTTTATGAGGGCAGCAAGACTCACCCCACACAGAAGCATTTGTAAGAGGCGAGAGGCTGTTATTTTCCTTTGCAAATAGTACTGTGTTTTAGTATCATTATCCCCCAGTGCCTGTGGCTTAACGCCCAGGATCCTGAGTCTAAGGAAGAAATGAAATACAGCTATTTTCTGTACTTTGTCTGTTTTCCCTGCAAATCTGCTTTCAGCCTGGGATATGGATTCTTGAGGGCTAATGTGGAAGTCAATAGATCTAGTTAAATGGATTGTATTCCCTTTTAATTCTAGTAATTGCACAGGCTTGACTGGAGTTTTTACTGATCTACAAGAAGGAATTGCTAGTTGTGCCGTGGACTTATGTGAAGAAAGAGGCCAAGCCTCTGTAATATTTTTTGCCTCAGTTTCTTGTCTCCCACCTTCAAAGTCTTCTTTGTTGCTGTGAGTGGAAAGCACCAAGTACAGTGAATCCCCGGTGTCTGCTCCGGCTCATGGGCAGAGCTAACTGCAGATCCTCAGAGTCCTGGCCAGACGCTATGGCATGAGCCTGCTTGCTGTCCTGCCGTAAGGCTGCCACACATATCTAAAGCACAGGAGGAGAAGACTTCACCTATTTGTCCAGGGCTACCTCAAGGTAATGTTACAAGCAGATTGCCAAATTCTGTGCTCTGGTTGTGCCTTTCTTCCTATGCATGCATGGATCAACTGTACCTAGGAGCTCTGCAGTGCCTAATGAAGTGGGGCTTCACAGGGTAACTGCACCTGAGGCTGTGAGAACATCTGCTTGCCTTCTTGTTCCCCCAGTCCTGCTTGGGTATCTCAGCGCTGTGCTAATACAGTAGCGATCTTCCAATACTAATCAAAACACATCTTCCATTGTGTTCCTTTGCTAGTGCTGCCGGATGTGTTAAAATAGCTTCCTTAGACCTGATGCTCTCTGGCTGTTATCTTCATTTCCCACACCGCTCCTAGGTGTGTTTTCTCTTTTAACTGGGTGTTTCATATATCTGGCAATGGTAAATGCCCTATATTTTCCAGAACCACTTTTGTTGCTATTTGCACATTATCTATTCCTCTCTCTCCCAGAGATATAGTCCCTGTCACAGCATTGGGTCCTCAGTTCCCTGCAAAGAGGCAGGAGGAAAAAAATCGCTTCATAAATTCCCCCATTTCATCACCTGCTGACTCCAGTTCACCCCTATCATTTCTACTGGAGTAATCGTCTTGTTTACTTTCTGTCTGGTACAGACTTGTCCACAGTGCATTATGCTTCCTGGGATCCTCTCTGTAAGTCTGATACTCAATATCTCTTTCTGGTTCCTTAATAATCCTCCTAACTCACTTCACCTTGGTTTTATAGGTCTTCTAGTCCCCTTGCTAGGTAGTTCATATCTTTAATACAATTCTCTTTATTGCTTGTACTCCTCTTTACCTTCTAGCCTAAACACGTTGGCCTCTAATGCCTGGGGTTTTGCTCCTAGTCTAGACTCCTTTAATTAGCACTGAGCTCACAGCAGGTGAAACAGTAATTTTACAGACTCACTCATGGAGCTGTGAGAGATTATCCAGGGGCAGAGCCCGTGTTTCTCTGCTCCCCAAACCGTCTCTGCCCCTGATGCTCCAAAGACCCCTCTTAGACGGTGCTGTTCCTTTCCTTTTCTGTGGCCTGTTGTTATTTCAGGTACTAACCTTGTCTCTTATTAGGCCTGTTTGGCATTTACCACAGTGGAGCTGGGCATGCGGGTGTCTCCCACCTGCTGATAAGGGGTAGCACTAGTAGGGCCGTTATCTGTCATTTTTGGACTTAAATCTGCAGAGGGTCCAATGCCAGCTCAGTGGAAGCAGAGGAGCGTATTTGACTGCATGCTCTAAGGAGTGTGGGAATTAACACCGGTCGCTCTACATGGGCACTTTTCAAACCTTAAATGTGTAAGTCAGAAAAAAATCTGAGGATGTTCCAGTATTGCACTGAAGCCAGGAAGAACTCAGGAAGTTCACGACTAATGGAAATGGATGGCGGAGTATACTAGGGTGTTCTGTAGATCAGGCTCTCTCAAAGCAAGCGTGAATCCTCATGGTAGTCTGTTCTGCTTTGTGGATCTTGTTTATATTTGGTGTCATTGATTGTATGTGCAAGATTGGTGTTACATAGCCGCAACTAGTGCCCAGTTGGGTAAGCATGTGAAGCACAGTAACATACTTGTGCAAGTTCTTTTGCTCCAGTATCTGGAACAAATCCAAGCAGGGTTTCATCCCATATCCCAGTCTTCATCCTGTGCCCATGTCAGACCTGATTCAGTTGCTCTCTATGAACCGCAGCCCTGCTTCACCGGCACGTAGGCTGGGGACCTGCTCTGTGCAGCGTGGCCTGGGGGCACGAGCAATGGGTAAGTGGCAAAGAGGCCCTCATACAGGCCAGTATAACTCCCACTGCTGTCTGCAGGCTCTTCACAGAAAGCTGTGCTAAAAATAGAATAAAGACCACAGATGAACGTTCTCCTAATCCCAGATAGAGAACTTTTCCTCTGATCAATGCATTGGCTTATTGCCACATGCAATGCAGAAATTGTTCAGATGGACACCGGACTGCTAACAGGAAGGGAACATCTCTACAGGCGATGTGGTAACAAAGTGAAAATAAAAACCATTTCTCCTTCACATTGCTGAGATAAAATGAAGTGCTTTCCATGTCCCTGACCTGTCACCCCAGTTCCTGTCTTGCCTTTTTATCTGTGCCAATAATGACAGTAAGTGATCCAGCAGGATGACTTTCCACTGAAGACCCAAGAAAGGCCAGATAGCTGAAATATTGTGAGGTTATTCAGAGAAGCAAAGATCTTGAGGAACAATTACATGTTTTTTAATGTCAAAAAAGCTGTGCCAGTATGACTCCGTCTTCCTGGTGTGCAGAAGATACAGATGTGCTTTTAAGGCCCTACAGATGTCGGCATGTGCATAGCATGGCTTGTGCCTAATACTGCTCTGCTTTGTTGCTGGAATTTTGAAACACCAAAACTTGCAATAAAGTGGAGGAGGCAGAGACCAAGTAAGATATAAGGGCATCATAGTGGAGTAGTTATGATTCTGGCAGAACAACAAGAGGCAGTGACGACTTTTGCTTTGGAGATGAGAACGATGTTGAGAACTCCTGGAGTATTTCGTTTTCAGAACCAAAATGTGCCAAGCAAACCTGCTTGCTTTTTTTCCTGGATACCATTACAAAAACTAATAGATGTAGGTAAGAACACACTGTGTGGAACAGAGTAAAGTATTTGAGACACTCTTTTGTGAGATGTTATAAGCAAAATTAATTTCAGTTGGCTGGGAGGTAAATGCTACCCCAAGGATTCAGGGATACAATTTAGATGGCTAGAATATGAAAATGCATACTCCAGTCTCAGAGCAGGGTGTGTGTGTGATTTTGTATGCTTGATTATTAATGTGTATATTTGCTTTGTCTTGCTGGAAAAGACAAAAACAGAGGCAGGGAACGTTCGGAGTAGTTCCCCAAGCCTGTGTTTCAGCAGGACGTTGGCACACAGCCTCTTGGATCTTCTGGGGCAGGGGTTCTCTCTGGTGTCTGCAGGTTGTCTAAATGTAGGCTGAGAAGACTTCATCTCCTCCCAAGGAGAAGGTTGGAGATGGACAGACGAATTGCCTCCCAGAAGAGTTTGCCTCCCTCCAGTGACTAGAGGGACCATCTCAATGAGTAGGTTAGACTACAGGTGTCACTTCTGGATAGCTGAATGTAGGTGAGAGGTGTCCCACACCTGTAGTCACACATGCAGAGATATTTAGTGGGAGTTACCTGACTGCCTCTATACTTAACAACTCTGGAATTTCTTGTATTCTGTAGACAGCACCTTAAGGGCTGCTGGGGATAGATGTGAATGCCACCCATTGCACATACTGAAAGTACATGCTCCTGACGACTGGAGAAAAAAGTACTTTCCAGTTCAAGAATTTGGGGAATAAAATGGTAAGATAAAATCCTATCATTCTGATTTCCCTGATGGTTTCCATCTTCTGATATCAAGTATGTTCTGACGTCAGTCATGAGAACTGCTGGCTGTGGAGTTAATGCTGCACAGTGCCTCAGAGCAGAGCGTGCCAGCATTCCTGTGCTGCCTCTGCTTTGAGGATTCGTGGGAATATTAGCTGAACCTGAGGTGCAGTCTGGGAGGGAAAGCAAGACAGGCATCACAAGGAGATGATCCTTTTTGAAAGAGTTATCTTCTTTATTTCATTCTCTTTTTCAAAATCATCCATATTGTCTTCCATTCCCAAATCCTCAGCAGTTTCAGAACACTTCATTAAAAGGTCATATTCATCTATGCTGGTGCCTTAGATATCTTCTGCTTCCACTCTCAAGAGAAGCTAAAATTCCCTAGTGAGGATAAATGGAGAAAGTGTGAGACAAAATTGGGTAGATACAGTTTCTGTGGAACACGGGGAGAAGGAAAGCATATGTAGAAATCGCATCTCCTGACAAGATTGCTCAGGCAAGACATTAGTCACAGGCCGGGAGTCAAATGGCTTCCTGAATAACACCAGAAAACAGCAGCTATCATCAAATGACACATCGCAATATGATATTTTGGGGCAAATTGCTTAATGCATATGCATTTCAGCTTAACTCACTGTGAAATAAGGACAACACTGTTCACTCATCCCAAAAAGTAAATACGTACGGAAGGTAATAAGTTCGCTAGATATTCATGTCATGGAATGATACATCAGAGTGTGCTGTGCACTGAAGCTTACGCACTACCGCTTGTTCCTGACAAATGTGCAATTTCTTATAGGCATATCTGGAAGCATCTACTTAATCATCCTGGATTGGAGAGGTTTCACCAGTGTCCTGAGTCAGAGGTACCATCCCGTTCGTGAGAAGTGCTCCTGCCCTCTCATACATGTCAATGATATTTCTGTACTCGAGCACTCTGAATGTCATACGCACATTTTTCCATGCATGCCCTCGGGTGCATACGTGGTAGAAAACTAAATAGGCTACATTCTCTTACCCCTTAACCAGACGGTTGTTAAATTGTGAACTCCATAGTTAAAGTTGTAAAGCCAATTTCATAACTCATGTAGTAATGTTCCCGCTATTTAATAAGGCAATTCGTTGATCTGCAACAGCAAATTATACTTTTTGAGCATTTAAGTCATACTTCCACTTGGCTTCCAGTTTATGAGGAAATTTAATATTTCCCTGGGCTCACTAGTGCTGACTGTACAGAACTTCTGGTGTTGGGCATTTATTCAGCATAGAAGCTTGAGCAAATTTATTGCTATTTTATGCACAATATGGGATCATTTCATTTTAGAGATCTCCACTTTGACCAGCTACCACCAGTGCCACTGGAGTATGCCCAATTCTGGCAAACAAATCCAAAAGGAATGGAATTATCCTTGAGCTGCATAGGCAGCCAAAATGAGGGACACCTGGCGCACAAAGGACATGATGCTAGATTTCTAAAGCTGGCCTGACCTGGTCACCATCTCTGCAAAAACACCAAAGGACCCAGTGTCTCCCCTGAATAATGGGGAGAATTCAAACATAGGAATTGGGTGCCTTGAGGAAAACTATTTCAGAGGGAGCCATTGAACAAGAACTGGTGACATTTGTGTTGAGCCCTAAATGATTTGAAGAAGGTATTTTTATGACCCTAAAGCTGTTTTTGTTTTCTGTTTAGGTCAGGTCATGCAGTGAAAGATACGGCTCTTGTCTACAAACCTTCTCTCAGCTGTAGCCTTAGACCATGGTCATCAAGGTGGTCACAGCTGGAGTCCTCACAGTGCTGACATCAGAGGTCCCATCCATTTGCAATCACAGTTGTTCTGGAAATCTGCCAGGACACTGGAGGTGATTCATGGAGACAGAAATATCCTGCTTCTAATATTCCTTTTTCCAAATGGATCCTTCATCATCTAAAACCTCTTCCTAGCCTGGAAACAGGCTATCCTGTTTATTCTAGGATATTTCAGAACATATTTGAAAAATTTCCTTTAGGTGGCAGCAGGAGTACAAGAATATTCAGCCTCTTCGCTACTCTGGGCTCCCTCGGTGGTGTGGCTTTGTGCTGAACATAAACCCAGTTTTACAACACTTTCACAGTTTAACAAACGTGAGTTTTTATTTTCGTTATTAGAGCGACTTGCTGATGAGCTGAAGTCGTGAGTCAAGACCCCTCACCCATCTGCCCAGTCCTTTGGCTCTCTGTATGTAACTGCTGTCACAGTCTGGACACTTCGCAATATGGAAATAGTGCAGTCCCTGCCCAGGGGACCTCAGTCTGGACTCGGTATCGCCTATGCATAACATTGTGATGGAGTGTGAAAGGCAAAGAGATGAGGAGGAGAATGCCCAAGATTACTGTGTTTCTTGTTCATGTGTTCTACGAGTCAAGGCAAAACTATCAGTAGTCTAAATACAATTGCAGTTGAGCTGCTAACCTTTGCAGAACTCCCCATCTCTGGGATGGCCCTACTGCTTGCTTATCTGCTGGGAGACCAAAAGATATTTCTCTGTTCCTTGCTTCATTTTCAGACTCTTTCTTCTGTCAAGCCTTGTTTACTTTGGAAGGAAATTCCCAGGTGATGTGTCCATCGCATTTCTGGGAAATGCTTTGAAGTTTATGGTCTGTTTGTGAGACAACGAAGCCTGCAAAGCCCTTTCACTTCAGACACTGGTGTGTCTAGGGGTCTCTTGGGAAGACAACAGGGATCTGGAAGTGTTGGGTCTGAGCTCCACAGGGTGCCATTCAGGCACTTCCATCCATCTGGAAGTGCGCCAATAGCTCTCTACTGCTGAGGGGAACCTGCCTCCGGCCGGGCTGGCCTTGGGCTCGTGAGAAGCAAGGCAGAGGCTGAACTATGGCTATCACCTCTCCCTCACCATTAAGTGACTGATGTGGGATCTAGCTGGGCACCTGTGGTTGGGCCCCTCAGGTGATTCTCATATGCTGCTGTATAAGACCCTGCTCTGCTTCAGACCCTTCTGCTTTCTGGACTTGCTGGCCTCAGACTCTTCATTTCTCAGTGCTGCTGCAGAGGAGAAATAATATTTTTACTGTATGTTGGGCTCCTGTCTTCTCAAGAGGGCCTTGGAGTAACATCACCTTTTTGAAGAGCAAGCAGAAACATCAGATCACATTGCAGTGACTTGTGGAAGCTGCTGGCTGGGAGGTATAAGTCCTTGTATCCTGGCATTCTCAAACCTCCTTCCATTCATCTGTCGATGAACAACTGCCATTGCCTTGCACCCTCCTGGAGCCTGGCCATTTATCCAGCTTTTATGGTGAGTAAATAATATGCTCAGTTATATGTCTGGAAATAAGGTTCTGTACAAATTCCTGTGGGCAATCAATATACAGAGTCGTTTTATGTTAGAAATAGCTTGTTCCAAATGGCCATATATATCTTTATTATACTGTAAATTCTCACACTGTCACTGGAAGCCACATATGCCTTATTACCCAGCTTTTGTTGCACAGCAACCTCCTTCCCTTTCCAAGCCTCTTTCTCTCTTCTCCTGTCCCCCTGGCTCAAGGCTTATAAATTAACTGACCTCTCCAACGCACTGCAAAATCTCCTTCCCTTCCTGATACAAAAGAGTCCTTTGGGTTTTTTTTCTCCCTGAGAAGACCTTATGGCAGCCTTCTTCCAAAAAAATGAAAAACCAGGCTTCAAATATCCATGCCCTATAGCCTTACTATTTGAGCTGTGTTTTCTCCATCAAAATTATTTCTATGGCAAAAGCCTTGAGAGCTCCCAGCCAGCACTGAGTCCCATTCCGTCAGGTGCTGTACCCAGCATACAAGATGGCTTTAGCTATCTTGAACCAACAGTTTTACCAGAGATCATCTGCATCCTCTGGTTAAAGTCTCTCCACATCTGGGGACTAGTCTGAAAGGTTTGTGAAAGATAAAGTTGTGGCACCTGGGCAGTCAGATAAAGTGAGGACAGTTCTGGCCACATCATGGAATATAAACTGCATTGGCACTGCAGGCAGGGATGGGAGAGATGGACGGTTACTGCCCTCAGTAGCTCAGGGGCTGCTTCGCAGTCCTGTGCTTTAGCTAGAAAATCACTGGCAATGGTTTGGAGAAGGGGGTTGATAGCTGTGAGCCTTCTCTGTGGGGAAAATGCAAAAAAAAAATCAGGGAAGATTTTTTACATGTGGTGGTATTTTCAGAAGGAGAATGAGAGCCCTTGAACTCAGACACAGCTGATGCCCTAGAAGCACTCTGGTTCTCCTTCTTGAGATGGGGAAATGAAAGCTATTTGCAGGGTTAAAGTTATGCGCATTGGAGACAGCAAAACAAACAGTAATGGCTTGAAGAGAAGACAAGAAAATGAAGCATGGCTGTGCCTTGGGAACAGCCACTGCTTGCTCAGCATGTCTTGCTGCTGTACACCAGCTCTGAGCAGTTCTCACCTTCAGACTTTGAATTACTTTAGGAGAGGTATCTCTTTTTTACTGTTCTTAGCACCATTGTGCCTGGAGAGAGCAAGCTAGGCTTGTCCTGCTTGGCGCAGCTGCAGCAAACCTCTGGCTAAGTGAGAGCCAGAGACTATCATAGAAGGGAGGGGTGGTGCTCACAGGGGTAAGGAGCATGGGTTTTAGCTTATTGGTGGGTCTCAGCTAAGCTTAGAAGAAATTTCTTTGCAAATCCAGCATGTTTGAGCAGAAGTCTTGAGGAGGCAACTAAAATGCCTCACTGGGAAACCATTTTTGTTTTTCAGGGTGAGTGTGGATCATAGAATCATAGAATACTTTGGGTTGGAAGGGACCTTTAGAGGTCATCTAGCCCAACACCCCTGCAGTGAGCAGGGACATCTTCAACTAGACCAGGTTGCTCAGAGCCCTGTCCAACCTGGCCTTGAATGTTTCCAGGGGTGGGGCCTCCACTACCTCTCTGGGCAACCTGTGCCAGTGTTTCATCACCCTTATAGTAAAAGCTTTCTTCCTTATCTCTAGTCTAAATCTATCCTCTCTTAGTTTACAGCCATTACTCCTTGTTCTGTCGCAACAAACCCTGCTGAAAATATTTCCCCTGTCTTTCCTATAGGCCCCCTTCAGGTACTGGAAGGCTGCTATAAGGTGTCCCCTCAGCCTTCTCTTCTCCAGGCTGAACAGTCCCAACTCTCTTAGACTTTCTTCATGGGAGAGGTGCTCCAGCCCTCGGATCATCTTTGTGGCCCTCCTCTGGATCCGCTCCAACAGATCCATGTCCTTCTGTGCTGGGGGCTCCAGAGCTGGACACAGGACTCCAGGTGGGGTCTCACCAGAGTGGAGAAGAGGGGCAGAATCCCCTCCCTCGACCTGCTGGCCACACTTCTCTTGATGTAGCCCAGGATACGGTTGGCATTCTGGGCTGCAAGTGCACATTGGTGACTCATGTCCAGCTTTTCATCCACCAGTACTGCCAAGTCCTTCTTGGCAGGGCTGCTCTCAATTCCTTCATCCCCCAGCCTGTATTGATAGTGGGGGTTGCCCCAGCCTAGATGCAGCACCTTGCACTTCACCTTGTTGAACCTCATAAAGTTCACACAGGCCCACTTCTGAAGCTTGTCCAGGTGCCTCTGGATGGCATCCCGTCCTTCTGGTGTGTCAACTGCACCACTCGGCTTGGAGTCATCTGCAAACTTGCTGAGGGTGCACTCGATCTCACTAAGTTACTGATGAAAATGTTAAACAGCACTGGTCCCAGTACAGACTGCTGATGGACACCACTGGTCACCGGTGTCCATTTGAACATCGAGCCATTGACCACTATCCTCTGGCTGCGACATTCCAACCAACTCCTGAGCCACTGAACAGTCCACCCATCAAATCCATATTTTTCCAATTCAGAGAGAATGACGTTGTGGGGGACTGTGTTGAAGGCTTTACAGAAGTCCAGACAGATCACATCCGTAGGTTTTCCTTTGTCCACTGATCTAAGTCAAGCCATCATAGAAAGCCACTAGGTTGGTCAGGCAGGAGTTGCCCTTGGTGAAGCCATGCTGGCTGTCTCGAATCACCTCCCTGTTCTCCACGTGCCTTAGCACAGCTTCTAGGAGGATCTGTTCCATGATCTTCCTAGGCACAGAGGTGAGACTGACAGGTCAGTAGTTCTCAGGGTCCTCCTTCCTACCCTTTTTAAAAATGGGCACAATGTTTCCCTTCCTCCAGTCACCAGGAACTTTGCCTGACTGCCATGACCTTTCAAATATCATGGAGAGTGGCTTGGCAATGACATCAGCCAATTCCCTCAGGACTCAGGGATGCATCTCATCAGGTCCTATAGACTTATGTATGTTCAGGTTCCTCAGGTAGTCCTGAACCTGGTCTTCCTTTACAGTGGAAGGGGCTTTTCCCCTCTGGTCCCTATCTTGCAGTCCGTCAACTCGGGAGGGGCGAGAAGAGAGGTTGCCAGTGAAGACGGAGGCAAAAAAGTTGTTGAGTACCTCAGTCTACTCCTCATCTGTTGACACGAGGTTGCCTTTCTTGCTTATCAGGGGGGGTATGCTTTCTTTGACCTTCCTAGTCAGGTGCATCCATGGTGCAGGGCTGGGCCTGGCTGGAGGGGCTGAAACATGTCCCACAGGTCTGGGACTGAGAAGTTTCTCCCCATTTGGTAAGAGCTCCCCTTGGAATAAAAGTACTTCTCTGTGCCAGGGCCTGGTGATCTGCTTAGCACAGAGGTGCCACATCTGCAGCTGTGGAGATATTAGTTGTGGCTGAGCCATGACCTTGGACCAGAGCTCTCGGGGAGACTTGCTGCCAGCTCCGCGGTCTGACAGAGAGGGAATAAGTGAAGTTACTCATCATAGTTATGTGGAATGTTTGCAAAGGCTGTTAATAAAACACAGCCAGGAGCACTGACTCCAGCCCCTGGGACAAGGCCTGCATCTCCATTAGCATTGCCTGCCTGCGCTAGGCAAGGTGTGAGACCCACCGTGGGGCCCTGGAAGCAGGCACCAGTTGTGTGGAGTGGCAGAGCTCTGCTGGAAAAGCCAATGTAATCCTGCAAAATGAAGTCACAGCTGGAGGCAACGGGCACATCCTTTGCTGGTGTAAATCACCACGACCTGATTGATTTCAGGGCCAGCCTTGGTATTGAAGAAGCCACAAAAAGTTCTTTCAAAGGAGTCTTTAGAGAAATGTTTCTCTCTTGGTCTCCTGTTCATTTGCCTGTGATAATGCATCTGCAGCACACTATCAATGTGGAGCTTGTTCATGAGAAAAAGAAAGAAGAAGAGAGACTGCTGTTCATCTTATTGACTGCTTATTCACTTCTTTAAAAGTAATTAGGAGTTTAATCAGAGTTTCTATGGATTTTTGGGGGAATCTGTAATTAAAATCTGCAAAGTCCCCTTGCATTATATACTTAACTTTCTCCTAGAGCTGCTCAAATATCTTTAATATTCTCACTTCCTCTAATGGGAATTGTCAAGTACCCCAACATAAAAACGAACAGCTAACAAAATTGCTGCAACTGGCCACCAAACGGCAGCCCCCAACAGTTTTTTGTTGTTAGGAAGGGTCTGATCTGTAGTAACAGCCCAGGCTGTAGGTTAACGGGCCTGATCAACTCCAAGCTGCTTTTTCTCTAATGAATAGAGATGTTTCTTTTCATCAGCGTACAGAGTGCAGCGTATGGAGAGGGGGAAGGGAAGGAGAAGAGGAAAAAAAAAAAAGGCATCTTACTGCGTAGGGATGGAGCCAGTCTCTTGATAAGCTTTCAATTAAGAGCAGATTAAAATTAGGTTTATCTCCTGAAAATGGCAATGACGTTAATATAATAATACAATGTAATAACTTAATAACCCAGTTGGAAGTGACTCATCCACTTCAGAAAGATCACAATTTTGCTGCCTAGTTCTGGGGAGGTCAAGTGTGCCCATCCCTTGTTCCTTGGGAGAGGCAAAGCTGGGCAGTAATTCATGCCCCAGCTGTTTCTCCTCCCTGGCTGGTCCTCAGGGCAGTTGGATCATCTACCTCCAGGGCTGCTGGGAGGTGAGGGCTGGGGAGGTGATTAAGGGCTCTTACTTGCCTTGAAATGCAAATCTCCTGATAATTAGTGTATTCCTGGAGGAAGATCTTCACCTGCTGGCAGGCATTGCATTTGGAGGGTAGCCAGGGTTAGTCCAGCTTTCTCTCAGCGTCAGAACTACAGTGCTTGTTTCTTTGTTAGCGCCTACCTGGTGGGAGGGCCCTGTGTACTTGGCCCAGGTGACCAGCAAGGGACCAGTGTTGAACGGTGGCCCCAAGGGATGATGAGACACTGGCCTGAGCCACAGGCAGGAAGCACATTTGCCTCCCAGTGAGACCCAGAGTTCGCAGCAGCTGGTGCCTGCGTGCCATCAAGTGTCACCACCACTCACTGACACACAGCCCAACACACCAGCACAGCCCTGGGATGTGACTTTGTTCAGGTTGCCTGGTATATTGCCTGGGAAACACAGTGAGATCTGGTCTCCTGGTCTCCTTTCGTAGAATCATAGGATCACAGAAACATAGAATCATGGGTTGGAAAAGACTTCTAAGATCACCAGTTCCAATCGTGATCCCAACACCGCCATGCCTACTAAACCATATCCCAAAGTGCCACATCTACCTCGACTTCAGCAAGACTTTTGACACTGTCTCCCATAACATTCTCATAGGCAAGCTCAGGAAGTGTGGGCTGGATGAGTGGTCAGTGAGGTGGATTGAGAACTGGCTGAATGGCAGAACTCAGAGGGTTGTCATCAGCGGCGCTGAGTCCAGTTGGAGGCCTGTAACTAGTAGTGTCCCCCAGGGGTCAGTACTGGGACCAGTCTTGTTCAACTTCTGCATCAATGACCTGGATGAAGAGTTAGAGTGTACCCTCAAGAAGTTTGCTGATGACACAAAACTGGGAGGAGTGGTGGATACACCTGAAGGCTGTGCTGCCATTCAGCGAGACCTGGACGGGACGGAGAGTTCAACAAGGGCAAGTGCAGGGTCCTGCACCTGGGGAGGAATAACCCCATGCACCAGTACAGGCCAGGGGGATCTGCTGGGGAGCAGCTCTGCAGAGAGGGACCTGGGTATCCTGGTGGATGACAGGTTGACCATGAGCCAGTAGTGTGCCCTTGTTGCCAAGAAGGCCAATGGGATCCTGGGGTGCATTGAGAGGAGTGTGGCCAGCAGGTCAAGGGAGGTTCTCCTCCCCCTCTACTCTGCCCTAGTGAGGCCCCACCTGGAGTACTGTGTCCAGTTCTGGGCTCCCCAGTTCAAGAAAGCTGGAGAGAGTCCAGCGCAGGGATACAAAGATGATGAGGGGACTGGAGCATCTCTCCTACGAGGAGAGGCTGAGGGAGCTGGGCTTCTTTAGCCTGGAGAAGACAAGGCTGAGAGGGGACCTGATAAATGCCTATAAATATCTTAAGGGTGGGTGTCAAGGGGATGGGGCCAGACTCTTTTCAGTGGTGCCCAGTGACAGGACAAGGGGCAATGGGCACAAACTGAAGCACAGGAAGTTCCGTCTGAACATGAGGAAGAACTTCTTCCCTCTGAGGGTGATGGAGCACTGGAAAAGGCTGCCCAGGGAGGTGGTGGAGTCTCTTTCTCTGGAGATATTCAAGACCCACCTGGACAAGGTCCTGTGCAGCCTGCTGTAGGAGATCCTGCTTCGGCAGGAGGGTTGGACTAGATGACCCACAGAGGTCCCTTCCAACCCTGAACATTCTGTGATTCTGTGATCTACATGTTTTTTAAACACCTCCAGGGATGGTGACTCAACCACCTCCCTGGGCAGCCTGTTCCAATGTCTGACCCCTCTTTCAGTAAAGAAATTTTTCATAGTATCTAATCTAAACCTCCCTTGACGCAACTTGAGGCCATGGCCTCTCGTCCTACTGCTAGTTAGTTGAGAGAAGAGACCAACACCTGCCTCACTACAACCTCCTTCCAGGTAGTAGTAGAGAGCAGTAAGGACCCCCTCAGCCTCCTCCAGATGAAACAACCCCCAGCTCCCTCAATCGTTCCTTGTAAGACTTGTTCTCTAGACCCTTTACCAGCCTTGTTGCCCTTCTCTGGACAAGCTCCATCATCTCAATGTCTTTCTTGTAGTGAGGGGCCCAAAACTGAACACAGTATTTGAGGTGCAGCCTCACCAGTGCAAAGCAGAGGGGCACGATCACCTCCCTACTCCTGCTGGCCACACTATTGCTGACACAAGCCAGGATGCTGTTGGCTGGCTTGGCCACCTGGGCACACTGCTGGCTCAACACTTTTTCTTTGCTCTGGCTCTAATGTTGGTTGGACTGCTCTTCGTGCATCACTTTGAGTTCCTTGGTGTTGCCCTTCACAGTTTAAGGCCACAAGGAGCTGCTTTGGCCTGTGTGTCTGAGTTTGCATTCAGACACTCAACTGCATTCAGATCTCCCTTGTAAGTGAAGACAGTCTCTTCTTGACCACATCAGTCTGGCAGGCCAGCAGCTACAAGAAAGGATCTTCTTCCCTTCAAACTGCCCCCAAACTACCTGTCCCCTCACCCCTATGGAGCCCAAGGCTTGCAGCAGCATCAGGGAAGTTGATGCCTGGCCAACTGGTTCAGAGGTGTATGTTGAAGTTATGCTGACTTGGGCCACTGCTTCAGATCTGCTCCACACCAGTTCCTCCTCATCTCCTTTCTGTGTGCTGCTGGCTTTTCACAGTTTCTGAATCCAGCTGGATCTAGAGGAGCACTCTGTCGGCATTTCTCTCGCATGGTGGACATAGGTGTAAGCAGAGCCTTAGGCTGCATTTTTCTAGGCACTCTATTAACACGTGGCTGATACCCCCAAGCAGTTTGGTGCAACTGACAAGGGAGATTTGAGGTGCAGAGGCATGTGATGAGTCCTTGCGTAGAAACAACTGTTGAGGCTCAGCAGAGTCCTCCAACACCTGGACTTCACTGCTTACCCAATCCCACTGCTCCACCAGCGAAAAGACAAGGTCCCAGAGCCTTGAGGTGTAGCAGCCAGTGTCTAGCCAGAGACCCAGGAATCAAACACCAACACCTGGTTGTTCCCTGCTTCTCAGTACAGCCCATCACAAGCATTAAGGACTACGAAATCTGCTGGTCTTCATGGAAGTTTATCTCCTCTGTTCAGGTAAACAAAATAGATTTCCTCTGCCACAAGAGAGTGTCAGTGAAAGCTGCCCTGTGCAGTGTTTACTGCCCTGAGCTCAGGTGTTGACCCCTGCAATTAACCCAGACTGTCACTCGGGAAGAACCTGATTGAACTGGTGTTGTGGGAGAGTGCAGCCACTCATTCAGCTGATGTCGGGATGATCTCAGACATGCCCTTTGGTTTCAGGGACAAAGCTGGTAAATCTGTTCCTGCAATCCAGACAAGGTAGCATTTTCCTGCTCTTCCTGGACAGAGACTTATTTATGTTTGGGAAAAACAGTCAGAAATATTTGTTATTTTTTTTTAATGAACCCCCATTTGAGCTCATAGCAGTCTACTTTCCTTCTAATGTCTGCAGTGCTTTGAATGCAGGATGCACATCTGGTTTACAGCTGCTGGAACCTGTAATCCCACTGCAAATTCATACCTGCTCCTGCAATGAGCTCCAGGTCCTCTGATTATAAAACTGTGTGGCTTTGTATTAAATCCCTGTGAGGGCCGTAAATCAGCATCTCAATGGCTTGACTGCCAGAGCAAAACCTTTGCAGGCACTTCTTTTATAAGGGCCCACTAGCTGGAATTAGCCTTGATGCTTACCAGCTGTTTGCTATCACTGCATTGCTGGTCATTTCGCCCAGAGAGTTTTATCGTTAACACCAACCTGTTACATCTCCTGCTGATCAGTTCTCTGTTGTCAGACATGAGACAATGCCTGCTACCCCCTTGGAGGGCTGCTCGTGCTTGGTATCCTCTGCATACCCTGCAGAGTGGATGTGATATGGCTGATTTCTCACCATCCCTTGACAGAGGCAACTGGTGCAAGATGTTAACACCTTACCTGGTGCTTAGCCCCTCCAAGCAGCTGAGACAAGGGAGAGGCAGGAAGGAGCTTCCAATGCAAGGTCATCTCTGGTGCCTTTAGCTCCCTCTTGACTGGGCTCTGCCAGCTGCCCTCGGGATTGAGGAGATCTGATTTGACTGGGGGTGATTTGCTCGTCTCGTTTTATGGACCAATCAACCCTGTAGCTTGCAACTCCTGTGTCAGAGAAAGGTATATACCTCTGTGCCCTACATGGTGTTTTATGGAGGACGGTATAAAACTCTTCCTTTGTCATGAAGACTGTCATCTTGGTCCAGAACCTAGGCATTGAGCTTTACCTATGAAAAGTGATCAGGTTAAATGGGTTTTCTTCCCAGATAGAGCACTCAAGGCCTCTAAACAATAAAGTGTAATGATGTAGTAATTTTTGACTAACGATGTTTCAGCACTTGAATGAGTTACCATGCTTTTGTGTGCTGGCCACTCTGTTATGTGCTGGAGATTTCCTGCACTTCAGTGTGTCAGTGGCTTGCTTGTGCCCTTGAGTTTAGTTAGCTGAAAACAATGAATTAAAGCAGCTTTCCGGTAAGACAAACACTTACCTGTGCCCAAATGCAAAACACTTCAGAGCAGTATTTACTCATGTCTGACCTCTAATGTGGGTCTAACCCTTTACCTTTTGAGTTGAGTGATTCACCGTGATTTACTGCAGGATGGATCTGCTCAGTCCAGTGCAGGTGTAGGGTGGACAAGTTCAGTGATAAAGAAAGTGAAAAACAGCAGTAAGCAACTGAAGTAACAAGGAAATATGAGCCTGGAGAAAAAAAAGACCATTTTTCTTTCCCTTGGCATTATGGGCTGTGGTTTTCCATCCATAAAATGGAGTGTGTAGGACTCTTGCTGTCTTAAAACTCTATCTTTAATTAAGAAATGCACTGGAAAGTCATCCAGTGGAGAGTGACAGCACAGCAATAATGTGGCCATGACTAATCCAGTTCCTTGTGGTTTTCCCTTTCCCAGTCCTGGATGTGTAGCTAGGGACATTAGAGTGGGAAAAGAAATGGCTTGAAAGCAATTAAACTGGGAAGTGGCTGTGTAGTAGCCATAGGGAGAGGAGAGCAAAGAACAACAAGGGAAAATGGGGAATGGAAAGGAAAACAAGGGGTTTCTCCAGTGTAAACAGGACATTGCATGAACTGCACGAGATGTGGCATCAACACCGGCAGCAGAAATCCATCTGTCTATGGTTATGGGGCAATCTGGTCCCATAAGTCCCTCTGGTTATGGGGCTCCATTCCTTTACCCTGCTCTAGTTTGATTTTGAAGGTCCCTCAGCACCCATCTGGGTTCAGGAAAAAGGATCCTTCATTCCTGTGTTTTGTGTGAGGTGATGCCCATCAGGTTGCTTTTCACCACCCGTTGTATTTGTGACCTGGTTTCTCTGTGCAGGGACTTCTGGTGGCAAAAGGCTGGGGACAGTCCTGGGCCCCCAGTTGTCCCCAGGTGTATGGCTGACCTCACGTGTTTCTTTACACCAGAGTCTGTCACTTACTGGGGTGCCCATCTGTTCAAGGGGCTGCCTGTGTCGGGAGGGGGTGAGATAGACTTTGTTGCTGATATCCAGGGCAAAACTTCGCAGCCTCTACAGTACTGCCTGAAAGCTCTGCTCCCTCAATTGTCTGAGGATAGTGAAGGCAGCAGTTTCTGGATTTTCGCTGCTTTAGAAGGTTAAGCTGTGGCTGCTTTCAGGTACTTCTGCATTCCATCACCCATGTGCCATGATAGCAGATTTGGTAAGTGCCTGCTTAGCTGCATTTCCCTCAGATATTTACCAGTGATTTATTAACACTGTCAGGGGAACAGAAAAAAATATAGGACATTTTGCAATGGGAGTCTGGTTTTTATTGTAGCAATGGTATAGGCTTTTTTCTTGAGCTTTGGCCTGTATTATTTTGGCCTGATTTTGAAGTGCTTCTTTTTTAATAGTTTTCCATTGACTGACACAGGAGGTTACTTGTAAAATTGTAATAGAGAAATTCAAATGTTGCACTCTATAGAAAAATAAGACATTCATGTTGTGCATCATAAATATGGAAATTTAGCGTTTGACAGCAAGAACAAGCTCAGCTGACTGTGGATGTTTCTGAGGATGCTTTCTCGCTTTATGCCCTCCCAACAGCATAGTCAGGACTGGACCTCCTACATGGGTGTGTGAAAGCTGCTTGTCTTTATTCCTGAGTGGCCAGGGCTAGCCAGTATTGATAACTGTGTTCAGTATTCAATAAACAGTGTTTATTGTTGTTCGAAAAAAGTAATTCCCCTTCTGGCAGTGAAGGAGGTGTGGTTTGTAAAAAGAAGCCCAGGAGCGGTGCTGTGGCTGAAGATACAGCGAGGGTTTGACAGAAACGCAGCAGAGCTGGGTTACGTATGCGTCGGTGTGCGGGAGCAGAGCAGCCCTGTCAAGGCACGAGCTCTGCTTGCTATAGCCACTGCCCCAGATGAGACCCTGCAGAAAGCAGATACTGTGCAAAATGGCTCACATACCATAACTCCTAGCCATGCTTACTTCGGAGGATTTCTCCAAATTATGTGGGACTGGAAAACATGCCTAACAGCTTCGTTTGACATACTTTCAAATGTGAAATTTCTTTGAGAAGTATCTTACATTGGCCACGCTGTAGATACCGAGATGTCTACTAAGGCTTGTTACAGAGGTCATGGCTGTTTTCTTTTGAACAGATGATATTGCTTGTATATAGAGAGTGATGTTCTTTCAAAGAATCGCTGCTCATCCAGCATGCTTTTGGAGATTTTTGGCTTTCAGGAGACTTTTCTGTGCTCTGATCTCCCACCTTGGGTTCTCTTCGTCATTAACGTCCTCTGGGGCAGAAGCACCTGAGCTGCAAACACAGATGCTGGAGGAGCATTTGGGAATGTGCCACTTGCCCTGTTCCTGCACTTTTGCCTGAGCATCTTTGGCCGCAGTCAGAGGCAGACTCCAAGGTGGACACACATCTACCCGGCAATGCTGTTCTCTTTTAGTTATTCTTCTTTTTCTCTCCCACCACTTTGCCACTCCACATCTGTGCTGAGAAGCTGACTGAAAACATACCTTGGCCTCTTCCATAACTTGAGCCTGGCATCATCTATGGGCTGGATGTGAAGAGAGAAATGAGTAATTCACCTATTGGTCCCTGGCTGCCAGGTTATGCGGCAACTCCACAGGAGAAGCCTCCCTTTCTTAAATACAGGATTCTCGAGGTAACTGCAGATATGCTGGATTGTCCCTCGCAGCACTTACCTGCCTGATGCATGCGGCCAGCTCCCTGCCCCGGGTCTGGCCGCTACTTAGTCACCGTATAGTCTGTTTTAATCTGTTCCTCACAAAGCAATCCCAGAAGCCTCCCAGGCATTTCTGCTGTCTTTCTCCCAGTGCAGTGGAGTTTGTCGATACCCAGCCTGCTGATGGAGATTTAAAAATCTGTATGTGTATTTTTAAGCAAGCAGGTCTCTGCACTGAGCTCTTGGAGAGCAGCAGCTGAAGGCTGTGTGCATGGAGGTGTACAGGGAGGGGAAGCTGGAAAAGAGAGGAATATCCACCAGGATGCATGCTGTCTCTCCCTGACCCCATTGAGGACCTTCTCGGAGCCCATGCCTCGTTTCGAGTCTGTCACCTCGGTTGTCAGGGAGCTGCTGGAACAGGCTGGGAACAGGCTGTGCTGCTGCCAATGGCACTACACAAAAAGGCATTCACAAATAACGAAGCTCTGAAACACCCTGAGCAAAAGTGTCAGCAGCTTGAATTGGGGTCACTTGTGCCTTGGAGAGAAGCAGGCCGGGCTGGGGGAGTGGGGAAAAGACCTCCACCTCTTCTGCCTGGCTGGGGAAAGCGGCCTCCAAGGCCATAGGGAGTGAACCTGCTGTCTCTGACTGTCCCTGGGAAAGCCAGGCTCTGGCACGGGTCCTTAACCCTGCTGTGGATCAGAGTCCAGTCACCCTGGTCCTCTTCAAGCCTCATGTGGGTACCCCCAAAAACATCCTCACAACCACAGACCTTGGCTTTCTGAAGCTGCTGTAGGCAAACAGGTGCTGCCTATGGACCAGCAGTTCCTGTAGTCCCCTGACTGCCTGCAAAGCCCTGAGCAGCCTTGGACAAGTTGCCACCTTGCTTTGTGCCTCAGTTTCCCCTTTTCTATAACAGGATAAGAACGTTGCTCTCCCAAAGGGAGGGGGTAAGGTGAGGAAGGATGTTTGTGTCTTTATGGCTGTCCCTGCCTGATGGGCTGCTCCTCCCAGAGAGTGAAAGGAGATTGGTTTTGAGACAAAGGCAGAAGGATACTTGCCTTTGCCATTAAACCAGTGGCTGGCTCTGGCCACATGATAACACGTCTTCCTGCTCTTTCCTTGAAACAGGAAGGTGGATCTCACCAGGTGCAAGCAGCATGAAGGTTTTGCTGAAGCTTAGCTCTCAACCAGCCAGTTTATGGCCCCCATTTGAAGGTCTCATGCCTTTGGCTCAAGGAAGCTCATGAAGGCAAGCCATAAGGACCCCCAACAGCAGGGTATGCGAAACACAGGCTTTCCACTAGCTGTACTTGATTCATGAATCAACTCTGAGGGAAGAAGATCAGATTTTTAAGGCTGTACTGAGTGGGAGCAAAGCCTGCCCCTGCCTCCCAGGTAAAGGACTTTGCCAGCATAATTTCTCTGCAGTGCAGTACCAAGGGTTGAACCACCAGTGCTACCTGCTCTGAACACATGAGATGCAGAGCTGAGGACATGTGGGATGTAGTGCTGCTGTTCCCCATACTGGAATGGTTAGAGAGCATGCAGATACCAGCTGGACGTGTGTTCAAGGTTATTACAAGTGCAATCACTAAATGCTGTCTCCTGAAACCCTGGGGCTGATTTGCAGCAAATTAAAGAATAGAGCAGAAGCCCATATGCTGTTTCACTGGTCGAAGTGGGGAGAACAAATTAAAGTGCCTTTTTTAGCACAGTGAGACAGCTGTGCTCTTCTCAAGGCAGTTCCTGAGAAGCCATCTATCCATGCTTGATGGAGGGGAAAGAATGTGGCCTAGCAACAGCCAGTTAGCCACCAGTGGCAGGGCTGGCTAATGCTTGCTGGTGAGGAAATCTTTTGATGACAAAGACCAAGGGGCAGATGCAAGCCTCAGACACTCCCTACTAAGCAGTGTTGAATGCCTTTCATGGGACTGTCATGTGCTAGGTGAGAAAGGGCTGCAAGCCTACAGAACAGGGCTTTTAGGGCTCAACGGCAGTGGGTATCAGGCGTTCGGTGGGATTACTTCACTATTGGTTGTGACTCTGAGTTACTATTGGCAGAGTGAACTTGGGGAACTGGGTTATAGGAACACTCTTCAGCTGCTTCCCTGAAAAGGCAGGCAGCTACTTAAAGAGCCTGTAGTGGTTTTTAGGCACAACAGACGTATTATATATGTAATGTTACCGTTAAGCCTTGGTGCACTCTGGAAATGTCTGTCATTCTTATTCTGCTGTTAGTAAAATGAGTTTTAGGAATTCTAAGTGACCAGGATCCCAATAGATTTCTGCATGAGGAGCAAATGGAAAGGTGGGTGTGTTGTCATGCCTTGCCACAGGTATAACAACTGACAACTGGATATTGTTTATTGTGCTTGTTTGTGATTTCTAACATAGTTTTCATAACAAAAACAAAGTTGGAAATTAGAGAAAATGTCACTTGAGTGTTAATAGATGACAAGAACCAAGTTGCTCAGAGGATGTTAACCCCTCCCCATACATGTACCTAGATGCTGGGTGTGTATAATTGTTTCAGCATCCTAGGAGGATTGTTAATGCTTTCTTTTAACCCCTTGCTGATAGTGCTTTATAGTTCACATGAGATTATTCAATTAAATTAAACCACACCAAATGTAGGCTGAAGTTTCCCTTACTTGGTGTTTAGGACCTTACACTTTGGAATGAGTTCAGCCTGTGATGTGCATGTTTTTGGATGTTCCTGGGCTGTTCCTGTGTAGTCCAGAGCTGAGACAAGTCGCTCTGTTATGAAGAGGTTTTAGTTTGCCAAGCAGTGTCTAGCTGTCTCCTGAAAAAGTTCTTATGGATCCACAGTCAATAAAAGGTTGCAAATGATTATTCTAAAGGGCTGACTGCTGTAAGACAAAAGAAGAGTTCCTTTCCTTTTCCAGGTGAAAACTTGTCCCAGAGATGAAGTGGTTTGCTGAAGGTCCCTCAGGAAATGTAAAGGAGAGACAGGAGATGAACCCAAGCCACCTGACATCCCATTTGATGCTCTCTTAACCAAACTGACTGCCTGCATTATGGGAAACTCAGCAAGAAACACAGATAATGAAGCTGCCCGGCTGCCTGGAAGAACGACTCTGCTGCTATACAGCAGGTAATCCTTTAGATTTCAGAAATGGCATAATTTGTAAGTAGGAAGTTTACAGAACATGTCATCTGAAGACACTGCCATGTTTAATGCATTTGGTGCCAATGATTTACTTTCCCTTGCTATGCTGTTTACAGAGCGGCTGGTACAGAGCTGTTGAGCTTGCTATTGAAGATGAAAGGCTGGTTGTTTTTCAAAGCCCTTTGTGCTTCTTTGCTCCTAACTGAAGCTGTCAGTGCAGATGCTTTTTATTTCCTTTAGCACTGGAGGTCTGAAGTCCCTTCTCTAAAGATTTCCTCAATTCAAAGGAAGATTTCTTTTAGTCTTTGTCCCAAAAGAACTGGAGAGTCTTTGCTCTTTCGTTTGGGCTGAAGATTCCACAGGTGATACCAGTGCCTTAGAAGGGCTGCTGAAAACCTTTAACCCCCGGACAGACAATGTCCCATGTGAAGTCCTTTGATGAAGGCGTGAGGAGGTCAGTCTGTCCTGATCATTTCTGTGGCCTGGGAATGAGAAGAGCCCTCTTGAACTATATAGATATAGTGAAAAATTTCCAGTGATTATTAATTGGTGGTGTTTACAATGGTACATACAGGACGGAGCTTCCTCCCCTCAAAACAGACACAAAGAGCACATGTTGGGTACTGTACATACCCCCACAGAGAGACGCTCGCTGAAGTTGTTTAAAAGCCAAGGAATCAAGGCAGCAGAATCTTCCCCATTTCAGAGCTGAGGCACTGAAGCTATGTGAGGTCAAATAATTTGCCGAAGATCATGACAGGAAGATGAGACACAGCTAAGAACTAAAAACAAGGTGCTGATCTGGTACCTTAACAACCTGATTTTCCTCTTGTGTGCCATCTGTCATGCACTAAAACAGGCTGAATTACAGGATTTTTCTCTCTGATATGACCTGTCAGCTGCTGGTTCTGTTGCTTTGGTGGGGGAGCTGTCTTAGAAATCTCTCTGATCAGTCATTAAATCTGCAGGATGTCACTTTTTTTGAAATGTTCTAGCCAATGAGTATCTCTCAGAGCCGATCTAATTGGTCCCTAGTGGCAGTCTGAAGGGCAGCCCCTGTGATGCCCATTCCAAGCATGCAGCCTTCCCACCCAGCCTGCACCAGCAGGGTTATCTGTCAGTCAAACCAATGCTCTTAAATGGCTGCATCGTCCAACTGGAAAGCAGTCTATGCAAATCTCATAACGAAGCTGTACTGAAAAAAAATGAATCCTGAGTGTTCTCCAAAGCTCTTCCCACCAGTGCATTGAAGTGACTTCTGACTGATGAAATGCTCTTCAGCTAAATGTGCTTTTCATCTGTAAATGTGTTTTCTGTAAATGATTCATAAAAGTGATTCCAAATAGTATTTTTCAGGCTGCCCCGTAGCCCTGCTGCCAATGCACACCCGTTTGCTGACCGTGCGGTGTAGCCCTGGAGGGAAGCTGCAGCAGAGCTGCTAGTGAGTTGTGAAAAGCCCATAGCCCAGCCACTCTCATCTGAGCTGAAGGAGAGGGAAACAGTCCCAAAGTCACATAATTCACTAACGACCAGAGCAGAGCTTCCTCTCCTTGCTGAGCGATTTGAGTGAATTGATACTGAAGGGCGAATGCTGAAACCCAAGGAGGAATGTCTCTAGATACATTTCTGGTTTTAATTTTCTCCACTTAACAGAATGTGATGGCACCTGACACTGGGAGGTCCAGGCTACTATTTGCTTGTTTCCTTCCTGTTTTATTTCTTGGGGTGGTGTTTGCATAGCAAACCACAGCAGAATGCACACAATCTTCTTCCTTCTGTGCATCCACATGTGAGCTACTTCTTTGCTGTTACTGATTAACTCTTATATAACTGAGATTAGAAATACATGCGTGTGAGGAAGGTGACGTGGCTGCCAAAGAAAACTTGTGTCCTGTATCTTGAGTATCAGACCACCAGAGAACTGTGTAAAGAGTAATCAAAATGCATATGGCTACTACTAAAGTGACTGCATCTCAGCAGGGTGTGTAGTTCTTTCTGTTATATTTGGCCAACTGCACTGTATCAGTACAAAAAACATTCCCCAGACTCAAAAGACCAGCTCCAGTCACACCAGAAGTCTGTACAGAACTGGTCAGAATGTGAATCTTTTAAGTCCTAGAGCATTGCCCCCAATTTGCTTCCTCAAACTGCCCGATCTGAGAACATCGCAAATTCTCTAACTGATTCTATTACCAGCTTTACTGATTTCTATTTTAAAAAATGTTTTGTTGATTTTTATTTTGTAAATTTTAACCTTTTCAAAAAATATCCCAAGTGCACTGTATATGTCATCTCCTGCCACAGAACCCATTTGGCTTAATAGTTAAAAGATTGATCACCACCAGCAACAGACATAAAAGTTTAAACTGTGTATAACTGTTCTCTGCACTAATGCAATAAAAGTGAGTTTACTTTCACAGTGGTAATTTTAGCAGTGATCTAAATCAATACCCTGTTGATGATCAGACAAATCTTCCTTTAAAAAGAAATGCAGTGCAAGTGAGGTAGTTAGTATTATGGACACATTATTGTCTTTACTTTCTGCAATCAGATTTTATTCATGCTTTTACAATAGGTGTAAATTTTTATATTTCCTTAGGCAAGCAGAAGAATGAACTGAACTTCTGGAAAATTACTTAAAATAGGCTATGGTGATAAAAAAAAATAGACAATCTCGTACAATGTTTAAAAGGTCAATGGATTAGAGTGCCGAGTGCTGCAAATGGGCAGCCCTGCTATGCTGGGGCTGGCAGTCAGGCAGCTGAAAAAGAAAAGCTTGACTGGCGTGGTGTTTGAAGTGTGGTGGGGAATTTGGTAGGGGGGAGGGAGAATAATGGGGACAAAATTCGGTGGTATGAAGCACAGCCACTGGGTGGGTGGTGTTTGGAACAGGAACCATCTCACATGAGGATGGAGGACTCGCTCCTGTGACAGACCTGGGCTTCCTCCGCTGTGCCTTGTCCTCACCCTTCAATTCCAGGCTGCCCTCAGCTGTGACCAAGTGTAGGAGAAGTGAGCGAGACCAGGGAAGTGGCTTTGTACCTTGGTGTGAGGTAAACACTTAGCAGATAGAACAGCAACTCTGGAAAGCTCTGGTTCTGATGCTTGCAAGCAGTACCAAAAAAGTAGGACAGCCAGTTTTATTTTCCCATTCTCTTGATGATGTTGCTTTAAAAAGTTGAAAGAAATCATTGAGATCTTGCTATGCGAAAGTTTCAAGGGCACTCATGGCATGGAAAAGCGTGTTGCTTGACATGACTCTGCCCCCAAGCTGCACTGGCTCAGGAGAACAATGTGGTAGCCGCTCACACTCACATTGCTTCCAAGGGTGGAGCTTTTGTTTTCCCTGTTTCCTAGGTCCATCAAAAGGAGCCCAGGTCAGTTACAGGATGCCCTCCATGCCTCTCTCTGGAAACTCTAGCTGGATTTATGCTTGCAGTTCATTTGAGAATCACCGCTTTACTATTGTCAGCAGTGCAATTGCTGTTGCTTTCCAGGAGAACCTGTTCAGCTGAAAATATAGATAGACATGTAAATTATTATCCTTTCTTCTCCTTTAATGTCTGGATAGTCCCTTGCCATACTCTTGCAAACCAAGACCACCCATGAACCAGTTTGAATGCTACATGCAATGTGTTACTCCCACCTGACAGGGGACAGCTATTCTGTGTGCGTGGCTGCGCGTCAGGAAATGCTTGGAGCTGAGGTCCTGAGGCTGACCTGCCTCAAATAGGAGTCACTGCCCTGTGTTTTCCCTTCCGTAATCTTTCAAACCATTCTCCCATCTGACAGCTGTTTTGTAAACTCTCAGCAAAGCTGGCTGCAAAGTGCTATCATTGCAATTTTCAAGCACAAGGAGAGAAATGGTCGTGGCAGATTCAGTGCAGTATAACTGAAGGCAGTGACATGCATTACATTATAGCTGACCTTTCTATCTCTGGTCCTTTCTTTTTCTTATGCTTAGCAAGTTGTGAAGAAGTCAGCTTAGGTTGACTGTTCCTTGCCTGAAGAGCCATGCCAGTCTATCAAGAGATGGCTATGTGATGGACAAGTTGAATGTTAAGCCTTGTATGTTCACCAGTCTGGATTATTCCTCATTAAAGCAGTTCACATCAGTGCAAGTTCAGATCCTCATGCAGAAACAGCCTCCTTTGCAAACAGCAGGGATGGGATGGGCCATGGCCTGGTTTCTCAGGCCTGTTTCAATTTGCAGAATAACACATTTCCATGGGCAGGAGCAGACTGCACTTTCTTAAGTTACTTAGTCAATTTGGTTCACTTAGCAATAGTAGGGTGGGTATAGCAACCTGGCTTGCTTTGTCCTAGAGAGCTGTGTCTCCAAGGACTCTTAAGTCATAATAACAGATGGGGCCGGCTTTGATACTTGCTTGCTTTTTCCTTGGGGACTCAAATGGAATCAGTAGCTCACTTTAGGTGGCCTGCTGGAGAGCTTCTGAATGGTAGTGCAATTGTATTTTGATACTAGTGGAGACATCCAGGGCTGATTACCTTACCTGTCAGGGCTAGAATAAGCATGGAAGCTTCCACAGCTGATGGAAAGAGAAAAGACCAGGGATGGAGAGTCTGTGGCTCAATGGCCATCCACATGTTGAAGAACACAGATGTAAACCCACCTGTCAGCTGATAGTGGTAGCTCATCACCATGGTTCTCAAATGACTTGGAGGACAAGCACTCTCCAGCTGCGTGCTGGAAGCAGCAGGTTCAATGAAATGAGCTTCTGTTGCGTGCCCTGAAGCCAAAGAACATTTATTTCAGGAACAAGCCAGTGCTAGCAGTGACCTTTCGTATCCTATCCTCTGGGGCTCTGGTGATCTGTGTAAGCCAATCCTTTGTCTTGGTTTTGACTTTTCTTTGGCTTCCCATTTCCGTCTCACCTTGTTTCATCACATGTCAAATTACCTTCATCCTTGCTGCCTGCCAAGGTGGGGCATGGGCCAAAAATACGGTAGAGCAGAAGGTACCATATGCACAACCTGCTTTCACTGGCCAGATACAGCTGTGTAGTCCAAGCCTGTGGTCCCAAAGCTATTATCTTACCCTGTGAGCAGGCAGGGAGCCTGTTGCCTTCAATGACTCTTGCCTAAGGAAGCACTTTGCGACTTGTCCTACAGCAAGGTGTTAAGTGATGTAGACTTGCCCCTCTCCAGGCCATCTGTCCAACCTCTGGTGGAGAAGAGGAACTGTTCACCATGTTGTCTAAGCTGTATTTGGCCACCCTGTTTGGCCAGACCTGCTGCCCTTTTCTGGCTTGCATATCAATACCAGCTGGCTCAGGCAATCACCCAATGCATCTGCCACAGCTTTACGAAGCAGCTGCAGCTTTCATTGGCATGGCCGGAGTCATCTGTTCTGCATGAATGGAGCTGACTAGCATCTGTCTTCAGTTTCAGTGGTGGGTGCTCTCTCCATGGAGAAGTTTGCTCTGGCAGCCAGCACATAGCTGAGATATCCGAGATTCTGCGCCAGCAAGGGAGGGCTGGATGGGGTGGATAGGTGGGGCAGATCTGGCCCATACAGGTAACAGGTCTTCACCCTGTGCAAGTAGCTGTCCTCTTCACTCTGCCCTTCCCTAACAGCAAACACAACCCCAGAGCTTGTTCTCCTTCGCTGGCTGGTAAATGATCCATGTTCACGGAAGAGGCAGCGGAGGCAGTGTAAGCCTGTATTGCCGCTCACTGGCGATGACCTGCCTCCTTACATGTGCTTTGTCCATGCCAGTGCACCATTAGCCAGGTGGAGAAGTGTCAGGAGAGTGCACTGGTGATGCAGTTGTCTCCAGCTCTAGAAGATCTGGGAACGTAGTGGTTTTAGGCACTCAGAGATGCACATTTCCACCTCACCAGAATGCGTGCGAGTTAGGAAGTGTTCCCATCCTGATGCAGAACAAGCTGCCTGTGTTTTGAAATACTGGAAAACAAGGCTTGACTCAGTCAAAATGTTTTTGACATGTTCAATTTCATTTGTAAATTTTTACTATGTGTTTGCAGTTTTTTTAACTGTAACAACTAAAATCTTTGAAATGACGTATTGAATATTTTTGAAACTTTATTCTCTCTCATTTCTTACATAAAGACAATCTTCTCCACTCCTTTCCCCTGCAAGCCCACGTTTTTAACCCATCTAAGTGAATCCCTACTTCCTGCTTGAAAAAAGATCAGTTGGTATAATCTAAATCTACTTGATTCAATTAGAAAGAGCTTTTGCAGAGCTGCAAAGTCAGGGAGTTTATCTCTTGAATGCTAAATAGTGGCAAAGAGGTTACCACCAGACATAAAGTTAACCCTAGTACAAATTTTTCTTAGCTTCCAGCTCAGTTTTAGACTCTGGTAATTCTGTCTTTGGATTGAGTCAGGAAATCACAGTAAGAAGCCTCATAAAGCACCTAGAAATTATTTGATAGTGAGACACCAAACAAACAGAAAAGTGCATCCACATGTTTTACAGTCCTAACTGCAAGTGGAGACATTAACTACTCATTCACTAGCATTTGATTCCAAATCCCTATAAAGGGCTTTGAGAAAATGTGTGTTGTTGAGATTTGCCATCAGCCAAGTCTTTCCTCATACTGGGTCTTGTAGCTACTTGACTAATAATGTGAGGCACAAGGCATCTAACAGCTCAGCACCAGAGTAAATCTACTCAATCCTTGCAGCATGTATGGTTTTTTAACTAGACTTAGCTCCAGCTGTGTCCCTAGCATACAGAACTGTCTTACTGGCGACAACCCGCTGAAATCAGTGGAGTTATGTTCTTACGTCTGTTGATCTGGTCCTACAGGCTCCTCTTGATCTTCTGCAGCCCCGCATGCCATGGCACAACTTAAACCCGGAGCATGGCCTCCTACTGGGCTCCGTGGCTGGCATATTAAAATGTGTGTATGTAATACATATTTGTAGGTATTTTGATGATATATCTGTAATTGTTTGAACAGTTCAGCCCGAGGAGACTGAACTGAGGTGTAGAGGAAGCACCCCTGTCTGGCCAAGATACAGCAGAGGAAATCTCTGCCATAAGCAATGACATCAAACCACACCAATTATTCAATTAAAGCTAAACCCATCTTTAATCAAGACAGTCAATTTAAGAGGCCTTTGGGATTTTTTGAGAAGGATGAACTCCTAATCAGTGCAAAGGGAATTGCTTGTATTTATTCCAGGACTGAAGTTGCCCCCAAATTTGCAGATGCTAATTTTGAAAAAGAGAATCAATCATTAGTTTTTAATAAAGAACTTGCTCCGTGGAAGGTGGGAGGAGGGACTGAAAGCATTTCCTCATACGGTGGACTAGTGCACCGATCAGGGAAAGTGCAGTCAGATGAATATTCCTTATTTAACGTCCAAACCCGTAATTCAGAAAAAAAGCAATTTCTTCTGAATCTGAGTTCCATGTGACTGCCTTTTATCTGAGCTCCATAAAATTATTCCCCTGCTAAATTCTCATGAAATAGGCTGTTTACTCCAGTAGCTGTTGACTCCCTGAGATCATTTTGAAACCAAAACATTCTGTTTTTATTAGTAATGATCCATCTTCCACCCCGGTGATGTGAGGGTCTTGAGAAGGGTGTTTGTGCCTGGGTTTCAACTTTCCACACTGAATTGCCGTTGCTTCACTGGTGTGGGGATGGGCTGGATGCGCTGGTTCCTGCTTGTCTCCCTGGCTGTGCATAGCACTGGGGTACAACAGAAAGATGTGAGAGCACCTGGCAGTGGTGCTACCTCCGGCCAAGTCAAAAGGCAGTGTCCTTGGCCTCACACTCACTGCACGAGCTTGTAGCTAGATCCTTCTCACCCTCATTCCCACTGCAGTGTCTCAGCAAGGTCTCCTCTCCTCGGTCTCAGTTATGATAATTTCTTCCTTCCTTGGTTGCCTCATGTGATTCATCCCCAGGGTTTATTTCTGTGTGGCAACAACTAGACGTAATTTTTCTACAGTCTCCTGTTTATTCTGGACTTGCACACTGCAAATTTCCTACATAGCCCATTTTAAAAACATAGATCTATTTATTTTTGCTGACTCTGGGCAAAGTAACTGTTCTGAAATCCCATAGGGACAGAGCATTATGGGCAGACAGATGTGATGAGCTGGGGCTGCTCCACATACCAAGTGCAGCTGGCTGAAAATAGCCTTGATCTTTTTATAAACTGAAGTATTGTCCAGCCCTGTGCTCACTGACCTAATGTGTGAATGTGCTGGGGAGACTGGGCAGGAGAGCTGCCTCGGCATTTCCCAGGTGGTGTTTGCTTGGGGCATTCTTGCCTTGACAGATTTCTTCCCATGCATGCACTCTGAGGCAGATTGAATACTTTATAAACCTTTTTATATCTATATATAATTTTTATGGCAAATTGAGCTCCCCTCATGTTGTATTGCTTCTCTTCCTTCTTCTCCTTGGTGACCTCACAGTCATCAGTGCCTGAATTCCTGCCCTTATGTACCTCATTTTGTCTCTCTGCTGTCTCTAAGAAGGGCTCCATATCCATGACCCAGCAAATGTGGCTTTGATGCTAGTTACTGGGGCCTGAAGGGCAGTTGACATGGCTTGACCATACTTGGGCCTATCAAGGTGTGTAGAAGAACCCAGAAATCTGGTATTCCCTGCCAGGAGCAGCAATGGGAACTGCAAGCTTGTTGCAGGGCTTTCAGGCTCCTGCCTCCATGCCAGGGAGTCTGGAAGCCCCCAGACACCAAGGGTTTGCAGGGTCCTTGCTGTGGAAATGAGCCAAGTTCCCTGGGCAGCCAGATGGTAGAGGCCTGGGGGCCCAGATGTCCTCACTCCTGTGCGGTCTGCCAACAACAAAGGAAGAGACTTTTCCTATCAAATCATTTTACTACAGGTTGAGCTCCACAGGCAAGGCAGTTCTTCCTGCTTCTCACCAAAATAGGTAAGAGGGGAATCAGGCTTTTAGTCTCAAGGGACCCAGTGGCATCTAATCATGTCCTCTGAATTATTCTGTCACAAGCATCTTGAATGTCTGGTTTATCTCCTCTAAAATGGTTGGTACAATGCTCATCAATCAGCCTTATTTAACAACAAACATGCCACAGGTGTTTTAGCAACCTGAGCGCTGGGGCTGAAATAATTGCACTCTCTGGAGCCCTGTCCCTGAACCGGGAGGGAGCTGCTGGTGCCTTTGAGATGCTTGGGTGCTGTGGGGATGGGGGCACGGGGTGCCTGGCTGGATGGCCAGCTGCATCAGGCTCTGTCCTTCTGCACCATACCAACTCTTGGGAGCAGCAAATTTTGGTTTTACAGTGGATTATGCAGGCATGGCTGAAGAAAGTGAAAACTTCTTTTCTCTCACGGGCAATTAAAGAACCCAGGTTATTTTGCCTATCAGACTCTGCCTGCCTGCCTTGCTCCTAGTTCACTGCAAGCTGCATTTCAGTGGCAAGTGGTTCTCACCCTTGTAGAAAGTGGGGGTGCCTGACAAGTGTTTGGTAGTCACAGGAGGACAGGCTTTTTGGAGAAGCTGAGTAGTCAGTACAGGGAGTTTCCCTCCTGCTTGCTAGTCACCAAAGCCTAAATCTTATTTTAGGCATTAAGCTGAATATGAACTCTTGAAAACATATGGCATCAATTCTGACGCTGATCTCTTTTGGTAAATTGGCTTGATAGAGGTGAATCCTTTGAGTTACTTTCCATTTTCCAATAGGGAATGTGAAAAAAGGAGGAGTCTCTAGGGTTGAGAGAGACCAGGTCTGGCCAAGCTAGCACCAACATGATCCCTGTCTTAGCTGTCTGTCTTCCCTTTAAGACCAGCTGTTTCTATGGGAGCAAGCGCAAGTCAGAAAGAGACCCCATCAATAACTCTACACTTAAAAAGGCACTGAGCGGTACAGAAAATACGAAAGCCTCCCCTGAAATGCATGAATGGTGAATTAAAGAGTTAATGAATCCTCAAGAAGCTTTAAGTTTGCATGCAGAAATGAGAGAGGGGAGGTTCACCAGTACATTGCTCCGGCCAAACCCACAGACGAAGATTAACTGAAAGCCTTCAGGGACAACAACCAGAACAATGTTACTGTGAGGCCAAGAGCTTGTTTCGCCATTTGTTCTCTGTACATCAGCACGGTATACAAATGCTGCTGTGGGTACAAGGAGAAATAACCTTATATTCATTCCTTACATTCATCTCAGACACATCCTGAAGTTTAAGCAGTTCATAGAGCTCTTTTTTTTGTCTTGGACGACTTCAGTGCTTTCTCCATGGAAATCCCTCCATCTGGGGACACTCTACCAGCACGTTTCTTTGAAACTTGCTGCAGATATTTCCGTAAGTAATATGTGCCTTGATTTTGCTCCTGTTCTTTCCGTGTTCCCTGGTTAGGAGTGCTTGAGCAGACAGACATTGTGTGAGGAATGTTTGTGGGAGTGGGCTTTTTTGAGGCAATAGTCCAGACTATCCATGGAAGAACTTAAGAATGAGAGTTGTGCAAATCTACTCTGTGAGCCTGTTTCTAAGACGTATGCTCTTCCGCGTGAAAAACTCTGAAGTGTACCATGTAACCTACATGTCCTATTTTGCCTGCTTAGATTGCAGATCACTAATGCTGTCAAAGTACCTGAAATTGTCTGTAGAAACTACTTGACAAATAGTCCTGAAAAACAAAGAAACCTAAGAAAAAAACCCTCTATTCATAGGGGGGAAAAATCAAAAGGCAGAAAATGAGCAAGCTACTTTTATTTTTTGTGAATTAATCACCCATCTCCAGATCCGACAAATAACTCAGAGGAGGCTGGAGTCTCTTTTTGCTCTATTTTCAACCAGTGCTGGAAGCAAAAGTGCCAGAAATCTCTCTGCAAAGCCTGTTCTGATGAGATTTCCAGCCAGTTTTCATGAATCAAGTTGGTTTGGATCAACTGTGAATAAGCCCTTGGGCAGAACTAGCAAATCATGGGTTCATTGATCACAGACACTTCTGTGCATGGGGTCTGACCCAACACTCAATAAAGGCAATGAGAAACCCACCAGGGCAGCTTATCCGATAGCTGTGAAGCCTCTTTGTGTTTCTCGCCAAGGCAGCTGGACTCAGCTATTCCCACACACTGCAAACCGGATGGGGCTGAATTTTGCTTATGGTCCATTCACCCAATTTATGGGGGTTTGCATCAAGCCCAGGCCCAGGGACAAGTTCTCTCCACCGTTCACTGCTGATTTAAAAAAAATAGTGTAGCGAATGAGACCTAGTAAGAACGAAGCTCGTCTTTTCCTCCTGCTGCTCTGATGCCTTGTTTCCCAGCAGTAATTAACCGGGACAGATGCTGCTTCTTCTGGGATTGTCCCTGGAGGCTGTCTCCACAACTAACAAGTTTTTTAAGTTATGCTGCTCTATTGATCCCCTGTCTGAACAATTTCCAGTGGTGCTTGCTCTAAGCCCAAAGGTGTCTGTAGTCAACCCTGTAAAGATATTTGAGAGCACTGTTTTAAAAGGCTGCCTCTCCTGAAGCATGCTGTGTGTTATAAATGTGACAAGCTACATAGGAGGACCTGAAGCAGAGACATTTGAGAGAGCTTAGGAACTTTTAATCCTTCAGCCTGAGCCCAGCCATACTTACTGACTTTGGTTTGGGAGCCTCTGATTCAAACACAGTCTTTTCACCTGGCATCCACACCTGGAGCAGTGTCCCCTCTCCAATCTAGAGGAGGCCAGAAGTCTTAAAAAAATCAAATTCTATTAGAAGCTTTTTCCTCAAAAGGAGTTCTCCAATGTGGTAAGAATGATGTTGTGAGACTGTCCCCTACCTTGCTTTGAAATGCCCTCCCCTGTGCCTGGGTTCCTCCTGTGCACCCAAATCCCAGCCTCAGTCTAAGCTAAGCAGAAAGCTGCAGCCACTGCTTCAAGACATGGATGAAACCTTTCATACTCCTCTGTATCTTAAGGACATTTCAAAAATAGAAGGTAAAGTATCTACAGAATCAAGCATGGGAAGAACTCAATTTGACATAAGGAGGAGTGTGAGTTAATAAGGTTTGGGTCTTCAACAAGTAATTATGGGATAATTCATCTAATGAGAGTCTATTTGTGTAGCGCTACTGTGGGGTTTGGATTTGCTGAGTGGTCCTCAAGGGTGACATGTCAGCCTTATGGATGGCATAGGGGTTAATAGTTCTTTCTCAGGTTTGTATATAGCACAACAGTGCTGTTGTAATGTGATTGCAACACGCATAAGAGCTGCTTGCTCTCTGGCTGCTTCTCCGTTGCCCTCCTGGTTGTATTTGCTATGCTACCCTTGAATGCAAATACCGTCTCAGTAGACAGGGAATCCTGAGGTCTTTGGTGTTTTTTTTTTGCTTATAAGTACAACTGGAACGTGTTTGAAGGACTGGTTTGTATCATAAGGAGTGAGAGAATACAGGTTTCTAGGCTGCCCTTGTATCATAACTAGACAACCTCTCCTTGCCTTGTAGTCCTTCTGAGGAATGAAAGAGTTAAGGTATTCTCCAGCATGTCTATTGCTCCTGCAGAATAATTGCCATTTTAAAGATGCCTGCCTTGATATTACAATGTAATACTCTGCCTGACTAAACCCTAAAAATCTGGTGGCTGGTAGATAAAAATCATTGAGAATGATTGTTTCATTTGAGGCATCAATAATTTCAGCAGAGCTGTTAGGACAACAGCTCAGCTGCTCAGAAAATGGCAAAGAAAATTTTTCTGTGTTAAGTAGCTCAGTTTGCTTGCTCTGTAAACTCCAGCTGAGGCTCCTGGGGGTCAGCTTTTCTGGAGGTGGAAATCTGGTATGGAGTGTCTGATGGGGCATTGGGGCTACCGATCCTGCTTGTGAGGCTGTGTGAAAAGGTAATACGTGTGTTGAGAAGTGAAAGCACTGACTGAATGATCACTCAGGAGTTGCGGGCCCAGTTCTTGTTTTCTGTGGCTGGTTTTATGCACAGTCTTGGGACGGTTTCTTTTTCTCCTTGCCCTTACATTGGCTCAATTGCTGGTCCAGTCTTGCAGTAGGTGGAAGAGAGTAGGAGAGATCAGACCTCCCATCTGCTTCTTCAAGCTCTCTGGACGGCCCCATAGCTGGTAAGGTCTCTGCCTGGAGTGACTTGAATCAACCAGGAGCCAAGGCAGCAAGGCACTATGATCCCTGTCTCCATCTGGGCTGTCAGTGTGCTCCCAAGCAGCTGTAGCACCAAACTGTGCCTGTGGAGCCAGATGCCATGCTGGACATGGGACTTGCAGGGAGCATCCTCAAGACACTGGATTTCCTTCAGAACTTTTCTTTTAGAAGGTGGGTAGTCCTCTGTCACTTCTTCCCAGCCTGGTGGCAAAGTTACTGGGGCTGATAGCCCTCAATTTGGAGGCTGATGCAGGAAGGCAGGTTGGAGTAAGCCTGTGTTTGAAGGGGTCTGTGCTGATTAGAGTCAGATGCTATTACCATAGGAGGAGTTAACTGAGGGGTATCAATAGACAGCAGGCCATCTCTTGAATTTTCCTTTCCTGCCTGCTATTTAATAAAACTACTGAGAGGAAGGCTGCATTAACTTTACTTTTATCTTTAGTTCTGTGACTGCAGTAAAAGCCAGTATTTGAGAAGTCACTCAATACAGGATAGGATTGGTTCTGTAATAGTAATAATAACTTGTTTTCCCTCTTTAAAAATAAATATGGTCCTTACAGAAAGATTTACCCATTGCTGGCAGTCAATCAGCCAGGACAATTTGGGCTCTGAGCACTTGATTAGAATAATGTTAAGGAAAATTGCCTTCCTGAATCAAGTAAGGATCCATTAACCTGATGAAACAGGGTTTGCTTATCTGAGAGGTTAAGACTCAAAACACAGCCTGGGCTGCATTAGATGAGGCCTCTTTTAGAATAGCATAAAGACGGAGAGTAATAAAAACACCATCTGCCATGTCTAGTCAATCAGATCTAGTATAAGAGAGGAATTATTGCTCTGACTTTACCATTATAAGATAGTCTGTTTGTTAACAATGGGAAGTGTCAGGAATGCTGAAAACTGGTTTTATTCCCTCAAATTATTTCTACCTGTCTTTATCTTGAGGAGAATGAGTATTAATCTGAGTTTATACAGCAAAGAAATATTTCTAGGTGAGTACAATGCTAAGGCATTCCATGTTGAGTCTCTTTAGTGATTTATTGTTAGAGGTAAAACTGAATGGGAGACACAGGAAAAGTGCCATGTACACTTTCCTTCTGAAAGTGATTATTTCTATAAACAAATCTGTTGCACTGAGTTGCTGAGCACTCAAAGGTTCTTTGAAGTCAGTTCAATATATACCACTCAAGTGGCCTTCTGCATCTTAAAGGAATGGCATGGCTAGATCTTCTCATGTATCCTAGACATAGCTGGAGGTCATGGAAAAGGTGAATGTAATTTTTTGGCGTGGATTTCTTATAGCTAATAAACGTTAGCACTAATGGATTTCTCTGTCAGTAAGCACCAGAGTGCACTACCCTGTTTACTAAGGGCTGTGCAGGAGCACTTGGAGATGTCCAGAGGCTGAATGCCAAACAGCAAAGACATGCTAGCTGTGGGCACAGGAGATGCAAGGGGTGGAGGGGGGGTGGGAAGTCTATGTCAGCACATCCCCAGCACTGCTGCTCATTGTCTGGGGTGGAAATGCCACCTCCCCTTGTCACGCACCGCAGATGAGACTGCAGTGGATATATTAACTGATCTTCACCATCTAGCAACTCTTGCTGTAGCTGGTACGTGCCTATGCTACCTCTCAACCCCCATGCACCATTCCCATCTTGCTATTGCAGCCGATGAGCTCTTCCCTGTTTACCAGGCAGACAGCCTCTCCAGGGAAATAGGTTTAAGAAAGCAAGCGCTGGGACTAGTGAAACCTCTGCCAAGTCTGGGCGTTTTGCTTTGCTCAGATACAGATGGCTGCTGGAGAGTAATAAATGTAAAGACGGACCAGATCAATAGCTGATAGCTCACCTTAGGAAGATACTGGAAGTCTGCAGAGGGTTTCTATTCTTATAGTGTCAGAGGAACTGCTTAGAAATAGATTAGGAAAGCAGAAGGGCCTGGAGGTGAATGTAGTAGCCTGAAGAGTGAACGTGGCTTAATTTGACTTCATTAAACCTCCTGCTGTTGTGTAGGACTCATGCTCTGAGCCGGTGTCTGCAGTCACTCGAAGCACATGGGGCTGGCTTTCCTCCTGGTGCAGCCAGCAAAGCTCTGGTAGCCTGCAGGTGCAGTAAGAGCAATGTACACCATTGCCTGCTCCTTGGTCATGTGCCGTGCTGCTGCCCGGCACATTAAGCACTGCTCTGTATCTCCTGGGTGGCCACAAGCTGGAAAACACCAGACGTGTTTTTTGTGTGCCTGTGGGAAAAAGATTTCTGTGTTCAGGGTTGCTGTTTGCACAAGTGAAGCGTGCAGAGTGTTTGCAGGTATGTGACACAGGACTTGACTGTTGTGTGATGGGCACAACCCTGTGCAAGATCCCAGGAGGAAGGAGACAGGCTCGGGATAGAAAAGGAGGGTTAGAGAAAGTGCCTGATTCAGTATTTGGTCATAGCCAGATGATGTGCTCCAGGCAGGAGAGGTTATTTCTGGGAGAAAGGAGTGTTGAGCAGAGGGAAGTTAACATGTGCTGTGTGGGTGGCATCTGGGAGAGGCTGAGCACCCCCGGTCCCACTGATGTCAGGTGGATCACAGACCACTAGGAAGAGTGGATCTCTTTTGGGGAGTGAGCATAAGGAGAAAGAGGCATAGATGAATTCTTCCTTCTAAGCGGATATAACCTTTCTCTCCCTCAAAGTCAGAGGGGATTTGCCATGAGTGCCAGGAGAGCAGACTGCCCTGGGCACAGGAGGCTCAGGACAAACTTAACTCTGCTATGAGTGTCATGATCCCTGGAGACCCACAGGCTGTATGTTTAGAGCAAAATTTAAAAAAGAGACTCTAATTTTGTGTGGGTCCATGTGGGACTGATGCAGGGAAAACCCATGACTGCACTTCCCGCTGTAGCTGGAGAGAGCTACTCGCACTCACCGTGTTAGCAAATTGATCCCCGTGGTCACTGCAGAGGGAGGCTGAAGAGAATGGATGGCACTGCAAGCTTGTTACGAAAATACAGGGAACCAGAGTTAATGAATCTTGGATGAGCCCCTGATCCGCCTGGCCCTTAGTGTGGTGGTGGAGGAAGCAGGCTGGTGAGGAACTGATTAACATCTCAGTGGAAATGACAGTCCCCAGCAGGTCATATCACATCTGTCTGTGCTTGCATCTGGGAGAGGTCACTGTTGGAGAGCTGAGATCTCTCTGGATTAGATCTGCAGGGTTTTTTTAACAGAACAGAGGTATTTAGGGGATTTGCATGTTCTCTGTCCCTGGCAGCTTGTCCTGATGAAGCACTGATTACACAATTGCGATCTAAGTTAAGCTGTAGCCAAAAATCAGCTATGTGCTGGGATATGGTGAGATACCCTCTCTGTGATGGCAAAGATTTGAAATTGTGCAGTGCGTTATATCGTCTGACACAGAGAATCTTGCAAAGAATAAAACAATCAGACTGTTTACTGTGGATGCATGGAAAAAATTGGAAAAGCTGAAATTAATGCCTTCCCTGAGATTCTCCTAGGCCTGTAGCTGGACTAATGAATGAAGCCATTTGTCCCAGATGTACCGGAGATTAGTGCTGCTTGACTCTTGTTTTATGGCCAACGGAGTTAAGGCTAGGAAACTTGAAATATGTGCTCGAGGTGCCTGACAAGTAGCATAGTCAGAACCGAACCCCAGGGTTCTGCTGCCGCATCCTGTAGCTGTGCCCCCTCCTTCACTGTCCCATAGACCCCTCTGGTGCCGGGCATCCCTGTGAGCTGGCTGTGAGGAATAGAGTGGTTCGAGGATTCCTGCTTTCTCATTACCAGCTGCCTCTGGCTGCAGGGGAGGCTAGCAGTGAGTAAAATCAGCTTTTTACTCCAGAGCTGGGGGGGAGAGGGTTTGGGACTTGCTATCAGAAAGGAGCTACTGGCCAGCTGAGGGGTCAGTGCAAAAAGGGAAATTCCCAAGGCAGTATCTGTCCCAGAGGCTGGAAGTGAGTGCGGAGAGAAGGGCAATGCACCCAAGGGGTGACTGAGACATTGGACGCGACTGTCTTGTGTCATTCTTCCAGACCCAAGGCTGCTGCAAGCTGCAATGTCTTCAGTAGCTGAGGTATCCCTCAGAGCCTGTGGCAGAATAAATCAGTAGCTGGTTTTTCTTTGCTGTGATAATACTACAGGCAGGGCAGCTTAATGGATAGACTGCTGGGCTGGCATGCGAGAGGTTTCAGGGGAGCCTGCCTTCGTCAGGATGTTTTTTTCCCTCTTATGCTCATCTCTGAAGTGGAGATAACTGACATCTGCTCAGCGAAATGCCCTGAGACCTACTGCTGAAAGTCACTGTGTAAGATCCTGCTTCTGATACCACCAGGGAGAAAATGTTCTTGGACACCAAATGGTCCTCGAGTGCTCTTCCAAAGTCCTGCCACACCACATCCGTCTTTCTTCCAGCTGCAGGAACCCTACCACCTTCTCACTCCATGAAGGGGATGACCCACCCTCAGCCCCAGGCAAGTGGACCAGGTAAACAGTCAAGTTTTTCTGTTTCCAGGCTCCCTCTGTTATTCAGAGGATTTGAACAGAGAGCCTGAGTTATATCAGAGACAGACAACTGTGGCACTGGGTGTGTGAGGGGCTAGCACACCTTGTTTGTTAGGGACATAAAAAAGACAGGCAGAATTGATCACTTAGACTCTCGCAAGTCAAACACCACTGACTAGTGTGTTAGAAACTGAGCTCACGTTCCATTTTACACATATCTTAGCTCTCCTTTTCTTAATTTTTTTTTTTCAGAGCATTCTTTCTGTTGCTGACTTTACCTACCTTTGTGAACAGGAAAACGATCTATTGTTTTATCTAGGGACGGTCTCTAAGAAGCAGGCAGCATTCCTAAAATGCTTTAAATCGCTGTAAAGGGGAAACAAAGGCCAAGCAGGAAGGGCAGAACATAGAAACAACCTAGGGACTGAAGATGTTCCCATGGGTCCAGATTGCCTGGGGCACCTTGATGTCCATTTTCTCTGTCTTGAACTTACTGAAACCAGTGCTGTCAGTCAGCTCTGGGTCAAGGTGTGGTACCTTGTTGCATAGTGTCAAGTGCAGCTTAGAACTGGAGGGGGAAACAGCTGGAAAGGAATTCAAGAGGTTGCTTAGTCTGGCTCCTTACTGACAGCCCCAATAGTTAAATTATTCCTGATTTTCTATGCAATGTATAGCTTCCTTGGTATTTGCTTACTGTTAATCAGTGATCTGTTCTGAAAGACCACAAGTCATATTCTGGAGCCAGCGTCCAATTTTTTGCAGCGTTTTTGTGAAACTCCCATATTGATAGCCTAGAAGGTAATATAAATTTGTGGTTGTATTTTGTTTGTGCTGGATTTTCTTCATTTCCTGCCTCAGCTGATCAGCTCTATCTTTTCCTGTGTTTTGCTTGGCCATTCCTTCCAATGAGAGAAAAATCCCAGTTTTTCCATGCTATGAGTCTCTTAAAAAGTTGTTCCAAAGGAAAGCCCTTTCCTGCTGTGTTTTTTTCCCCCCCTAATCTTCTAACAGAACTCACAAGCATTACTAAGTAAAGCTTTTTATTCTTCCCACCAATGATTCTCCCTCCAGCTTTTCTTCTCTATTGCATTGTCTGGCTTGTAGTGCTCATGCTTCTTTTCTGCTTGTTTTTCACAGTGCTTGCCCAGAGTCTCATACTGCTAGCTTTGCCATGCTGTGCTTTGTACTTATCTATGGTACATCGTCTTATAATATGACTAACACTCCCTGGATCCTCGCCATACAGCCTACATTCTGAATTTAAATCCTTCTTACCACCTATCTTTACTTTAATATATCTGGTGTGAATAGCCTGCTCTTTTGTAGCCGTAATTAAAGTTTTGCCTAAATCCTCCTTTCACAAGCCTTTTACAGTTTACCATCATCTTTTTATGAGTTGTTTGTGCTTTCTTTTTCCTTTCACTTCACCCTGTGCATCCCTTGTAGCTCTATCAAATTACTCTATACCTCTAGGAATTTATTCCTCATTTCATTTTGGAATTTGATCTGCGATCGTCTTAGGCTTCTCACTATTGCACATAAGTAGCTACTGCTGCAAGTTTCTCTTTGCTGCAAAGTTTGGATGTCTCTCAGTGTTCCCCTAGTGCATCTTCCTAGTCCTCCTGCCCTGTTGCACTGGGTCAACTTTTGTTCAGCTAATAGCAGAGTTCATTAGGAACTACGCATCTGTTTCTAGCCTTGACTGTATTTTGTGTGTCGAGGTGATGATGAGAGATATGGTGCCAGGAAGCAGGTGGGATGGGATTTCAGTGCAGAGAAGAGGGTAAGGATGTAGGTGGCTTCAGGGCCATGACATGTGGTGATGGAGACCCTGTTTTTCTCTACTGCTGAACATACAGAATTTCACTGTGAACCATTTCTGTATCTGCAAAAAAATCTGGTGTTTTCCTCTGCAAGGGAGATGCCTTAGAGCCTCTCTGAAAGGATGTCACAGTAGTTTAGAGGAGGTTATGGGGAGAAAGCAGAAAGAAATAAACAGTAGAAGTGTGGGAGAAAAAAATATTGATCCTCCTTCAGGTAGCTCATGGCTTTAAGGTGAAAGAGGGTCTGGGAGGACAGCATATCAATGTAATGTCTGAGTTCCTGTGTGACATGTGAAGAACTAGGAACTGAAGCCAGTCTGTCAAAAGGTGATGAAACCCTATGTCTCCTCACAACCTGAACTACTGAAAGACATGTATAGTTAAGGGCAGCTCTGTAGTTGGTGTACAGTGTCAAAAATTTGAATTTATGGCTAGCTGTAAATCCTGTCTAGTCACAGGTCCAGTTGCTATTCTTATCCAGAAGCAGTAATTTTACTGAACAATAGTGTAGCTGCAGCGCAAACTGATTGATCGTGAGCATCCATGAAAGATGCCATGCAGCCTTAGTTTGAGGCTGTGTTCGAGGAGAAAGGCAGATTCCCTATGACGTTTGGAAGCTGAGCAGAGGTGACATCAGTTTCACTTCAAGATCAAAAATAGATGAAAGTTTAACTATTTTATAGGTGACCAAAGGACTTCTGCTGTGAAGTGAAACATTAACAACAGGGAGAGAGCGAGCCAGGATTGCTCAACGAGGTTCATCTTTAGGCTCAACAGAGCTGGGGTTGTCCAACACGCAGGAAGCAGTGGACATGGCAGAGGGGGATGGCATGCTGCAGGCTGCAAAGGAAGCCCAAGCTGGTGAGAGAATTTTTCAAAGATTTCTTCTTGCTAATCATAGAAGGAACTGAAGGCAAACAGGCACCAGGAGGGACAAAAAGTTTCTCTGATTGTTATAGGTTAACTAGTGACCAGATGACAGGCTCTTCGATACAGATTAGATACTTGATGTTGTTAGTGGAATTAATCCACATACCTCTAGAATTTTGAGCCTATAAGGGCTGGTGAGTAGCGCAGAGATGCAGGTCTGAAGACTTCTGGCATATTTTCCTGGTTGTTCAAGTGATTTGATACATCATTTTCTTAAATTACTTTGAAGTTTGAGAGAAGTCTGCAGGCAACGGAAACTGGTCTTGATCTGTCTAAATCAGTTAAGCCATGCTCTTTCCTGTAACCAAAGAATTGGAGAAAATAAGCCAGAAGAGACCCAAAGAGGTTATCTTGTCCATCCAGGGCCAGGACATTAAGCCCAAATGTTGCTGGCACATTCATCTAGCTTCTTATAACCTTATCTTGGAAAGAGAGAAAGAGGAGAGAAACACAGGTAGGGTAGAAGGGCTATAAAAATATGGTCAGTGTATATGAATTCAAAATAAGACTCATTATTAAGAGACCAGTGTGGCTGAGCTGAAAATCAAGAGGAATTGTACTACAAGATGAATGCAGATGAAAATGAAGAGATCAGTTGAGTATAAACAGATTAACGTGCACAGTACTGCAGCAGGAAGCAGTGAGAATCTGAGGACTATAAATGCAAAGGGAGAATGCAGATGGTCTTCCTGTGGATTTGGGAACCAGAGAAAATTAAATGATGAACTGAAAGTCATAGAAAAATGTGCTCATGGAAACTTCTGCCTGTGCAAGGCATCTGGTAACTGAATATTACATTTAAGTGTGAATCATCCTTCAGGTTCCCCACTTGCATAGAGGATAACTCAGAAAAGAGGAAATTTTGCAGAAAGCAGACCTTGCTTTTGTGCCTACCAGTTGAAGTTGTTTAGCACATAATTTTCGTAGAAATTCAGGAGGGCACTTCATCCATCTGCCTGCTCTGGGACAGGAGCTGGTATTTAGCCAGTCCCTAGTACGTTCTTCTGTAGCAGACATTTGTGATTGCCTGAACCCTGCAACCCCAGCCATGCTGGTTCTGTTCTAGTCCTCACCTCTCCTTGCAGAAAGGGAACATGGCCAAAAACAGCCCCAAATCTTTTTTAGTGGAAATGAAGTCAGTTATTTTCTCATCTCATCCTCAATGGAGAATAGTTGGTCTCTGTGACTGCTTTTACTGTCAATGGGTAGGGGTAGCAGTTGGTAGTCTTCTTCCCTGAATTTCCTCTTTTTCATTCCAGAACCACAAAGTGGTTTCTGCCATTTAGCAAGGTAAATTTTGAGTTCATACTCTGTTCTTCCCCAGGCTTGCTCCATCCTGGTTTCGGACACAAACGTGAACAGCATGCTGACTGTGCTGATGTTCTCATTGCTTACAGAAAAACTGACGACCTGTGTGTTTCACGCCCTCCTAATCTGATGGAAAAATCATTGATAGCTAATCTGAGAAGGATTTCTCATTTGTCCACTATATGGGTATTTCATCTGGACTCTCCTTTCCTTGTGAGACATTAGAAACACTAGAGTTAGGATATATCACATCCCAAGCTGCTCTAGCTGTTACACCACTTACCCTGTTGCCAAAGAATAAAACAATTGGGTTTGAAAACATTTTTTCCAATCCAGAATGGCTGTTTTGTAATTCTTATTCTCCTTTTGGTGCTTAGAAGGGATTATCCGATCAAGTATCACTCTGGCTATGGAGGAACATGCCTGGGTTGTCCTAACCTGCCCTGTCCTAACCCTGTCCTGCTTCTGCCCTTCACAAGGGAAGTGGTTCAATGCTACATTCAGCACTTCAAGGTGAACTTCATCAGGTTTTAATGATCTGAGCACATCTGAGGTATCCAAATATTCTTTAAGCAGTTTTTATCTCATTTCACCTGTGTTTGTACTGGTTCATTTTAATAGTGTTATGCATCTTGTTGCAATTTAGTTTCTTTAGTGAAGACAAACAAAAAGGACATCACTTTTCTACCTTCTCTGGATGAACTTTTGTTTGCACATTTTCTAGTTTAAATAACAGACTTTCATTTTCCTTCCTCTTTCTCCAATATTGACAGCATTTCTAACACCTTTTCTTATTGCCTTTTGTGTCCCCCTGCTAGCTGTAATTCATTTTGTGCCTTAGCTTTGCAGCCTCTGTCGCTCCGTGCTTGATCTCTTTGTTTATACTTGTCTTCAGAAGTGCCACCTTATTTCCGTTTGTGATAAAATTCCTTCCTGATTTTCAGCCCAGCAGCACAGTTCTCCTTCTGTTGAGTCTTATTCTGAATTCACTTGTATCTGAGGTGCTTGCAGATCTATTCTTCTTAACTTGTTCTTGCTGTTTGCCATGAGTTACCATTTATTACCAGACATTTGAATTCCTTTTCTCCCTTTCTGTCTCAGAAAACCTTCTGGCAGATAATGGCCTAAACATCTCTGCGGTGTATTTGACAAGTAGTATGTTAATCCCACTGACTGATACATTTTTTCAGGCTAGTATTAAAAAAAAAAATCATTTAGTTTATATGACGCACGGGGCTGTGTACACGCTCAGGAAATATAGCTGCAGGATGCTGAAAATATTAAGGCATCACATTGCAGGAGCGTGGGAGCCCTGCACAAGGGATGGTGAAACCTTTTCTATCTTCTTTTTGTATGGCTCCTTTAATAACTTTGCTGCTGTGTTTGCTCTGCTTGCCTGTGCACGGCAGAATACAGCAGGTTTCTACTGGGAGTATTCTCTATCTAGAGATACTTTGGGCAGTAGGAGACAGCCCCAGAAGGCTCAGAAATGTTCCTGCTGCCTTGAACGCAGGGCCAGACTTGCAGGACTCAAGAGTGTGCGCTAACCTGGAGTGCAGGAGAGAGGACCAATGTGAGCAAGTCTGTTCCTTGCACTGCCCCCAAAATTAGATGCACTTTGGAGTCACTCTTGCCCATGAAAGGGGCTTAACAAACCTGAGCTCCCCGAGGGCTGTTTGTGGCACCTAAGAAGTGTGACCCAGGTGAAAAGCAAGGTCCCTTGGGTGTGCGAATCACTGGGAGGGCTGAAGACGAGGATCTGGTCAGTGGCAGTATGGGGCAGGTACCAAACTGGTGCTTTGCCACTGCTGTACAAGAAAAAGGGAATAAGAAAAGGGGAGTCCTTCCCGGCCTCATCTGAAGTTCGGGCTGATGGCCCCATGTTTAGCTGCTCAGTTAGCAGGGGTGAAATGGGATCCCTGGGGAACATCAGTGGAAGCAAAGCCAGTGCACGTGGGGGAATTTGGGGAGTAATTTTGCTTCCTCTGTGCACTCTGTCACATCAGAGTCCCTTATCTGAGTGTTATTTGTGTCTTCTTAGCAATAATTGAATTTCCAGTTTAAGCAGCTGTGGTGTAAGCAAAGGTCTCTTTCTTGGATGGTCAACTGCGAACTTGGTTCCTGTGATACCCAAGCACTAGCAGCAACTCGGTACTGGAGCCAGGGATGAGTTTATGGCGACTCATTGTATCAGTTGCAGATTCTAGGTGTTGTCTGAACTTTTGCTGACAAGAGAAGGGAGAAATATTTTGGAAAAATCTTTGTATGCTTGCCTTTTAAAGAAGCCAGATGTAAGGGGAAGAAAAAACTGCCTGCACTGAGAATACTGCAGAGACACAGCCACTGAGGATGGTTTATGAGAAAGCTGTGAATTTTGCTCTGTAATTGAAACTGGCACTGGAAGAATATCTGATGAAGAGCTCCTCTGTTCCTGTGGGAAGGTCATGGAAGGATGGACAACAGGGTACCTGTGGGAGCTGAGCCCACATAGCTGCAGGCGGAATCCAGGGGCTCCTAGCACAGCATAGGATGCATTTGTCACACAGGGAGCCCCGCAGTGGCCTTCTGGATAATGGAAAGCAGAGACGAGGTTTGGGGCTGCTCCTGCGTGCTGACTGTGCCCTCTGGATTAAACTGTCCCATAGGAAAAGGCAAGGCCATTCCAGGGAATTGTTGTGGGAGAGAACCCTGGGTCACTTCACTCCTGAGATAGCAAAGGAATGATTTAACACAGTGCAGGCGTCCGTGACATCCAGTGTCCGAGGGTTTGGCATGATGAGCATTTTAGTAGTTATGAATTGGGATGAATGTGTGGCTTTTCAGGGGAATGAGATCCCTGCAGAATAAACTTGTCATTACTGCATTGGGAGGGATATGCACGCTTTGCTCCTAAATCCACAGGCTGCAGGGATATCTGGGACCTGGGATTTTAATTCAGCTCACATCTGTTCAGCATGCAGTGCTGTACTGGGCTGGTGCACGTACGATAGCTGGGGACATGCCAGACAAAAGGGAGGTCTGTGCCACGAAGCACTGACAGCCCCAACCGGTGAACGATTTAGGCTGCACTCCCTGATGCTACTTGAACTCTGGAGTTGTCTTTCCTGGTAGCCTCTCCCTCCCTTTTCTGCCCTGGCCACACAAATGTGCCCAATTAGGGTTAACTCCAACTGAATCAAACTTCATGCCTGTGGTTGGAAATCTTCCCAGTCAACTCACCACAGCCACATAGCATGGTGGGAGACAAGGAGAGAGGGGAGATGAACGCTTTTCAGAGAAACGAATCCAAGGAAACTTTGTTCGCTTGTGTTTCTGCAGGAGATGATTCCCCCAGAGGAGATTTCCCTGTTCAGAAAAAATCCCCGGTGAGTGTTACAGCTGGTTTCCTGTTCTTTGCTTTCTGCTCAGCTTGCTCTAAACATTGCAAGATCTCTCTGTCCTTTCCTCTGTTGTGCTCTGGCTGGAGACAAACACCCTTTCTTGCAAAGGGTTGAAATAAGCATAAACAACTCAAGGCAAAAATCCCTGCACTAACCTGATTAAGTTAAGACAGGGCAGCTTAAAGGGAAAAAATGAACCGTCTGAATGTTTGGGAAGCAGGGTAAGGGTTTTGATTGCTGCCTTTTTCCTGAGCACTACTTTCCTTGTGGGAAACGGCTGACTTCTCTCAAGTGGAGGGGGATGTTGTGTGTGGGAGGGAGGGAGCTGGCCTGTGCATTTTCTTAGTTTGATGAAACCCACTGGGGAAGGGTCTCCAGATGCTGCAAAGCAGAAGGAAGGACAGGGATTGAGCACAGGCCGCTGGTATGTGTTAGAGCCCAGCTTTAGTGCCAGAGCCTCAGGTTTACATCTTTGGCTCCAATTTAAAGCCAGATTCAAGCAAATGTTTTGTTGCCTTGCAGCTTTGATGTTTGTGCAGGTTTTCAGGCTAATTCTGTTTGACTGCTTGACCCCTAAAAACTGTACACTGTATCAGCTGCAGGGAGAACAGGGCTTGTGTTGCACCTACTTTGACTTGCGGGACAATACGGTAATACTTGCTCTTACAGCTCACAGTCATGTCATTAGCAAGTCAACTGTTTAACTCACAATTTTAAGTGCTGTGCAGACATTAACTCTTAGATATCCAGAGCTCCTGTGAAATATTAATCTTAGTCCCATTTAGCAGCTATTCAACAAGGAGAGGTGAAAGCAAACATCTCCTGTAGCTGGCACTTTAAATGACCTTTTTTTTTCCAAAGACACAGACTTTCAACTTCCACAGTATTTTTAAGAGCTCCATAATCCTACAGATCCCAGGCTTACAGTGGTAGCTAAGCACAGCAGACTGTCGTGTGTGCTTGTGAATCCAGGCTTAGCCTTTTTGCTTTTGCTGGGGCTCTCTGCTGAGCAAGGTCCTCCTTCGCGAAAGTGAGCAAACTACGTCTGGCTCTTCACATGGATGAAAGCTGTCCGCTTTTGGATGTCCAGGCAGGCCACCGGCAGGTCAGTGATACAGCAGAGGATACATGAGGGTTTCTGCACGTGCCGATGCCATCTCATGACATACAAGCCAGATGGAAGTACCCCTGCTTGTAAGTGGTTGCTCTGTGTTTGTAAGCACTTTCTCAGGGTGCTGGCTCAGGCGCTTGGGGAGGTTTAGCTGAGAAGTTACCGCCTCCCACTCTCCTTTCCCTGCTTGCTCCTGCTCTTCTGTAAAAGGTGCCCATCCCAGAGCAGGTGTGGCTGAAATGAGTCACTGTCAGGTTTTCTGTCGCTTCAGGTCCAGCATGGCATGTGATACTTTAAACTGCTGCAGCTAAATCCAGCAGGGCTTGTGCCTCAGTTGTGGAGGGGTGACTTCAGGCAGCAGGGCTCCCGACACCTGGCCATCTGGGTTTGAACAGTCACACTCTGCATCTCCATCAAATGTTATTAAATCTCATAAGTACTGATAGCAAGGTTTGTGAAGGAGAGGAAGAAAAATACCCGTTATACAATTTCACTTAGAAGTTCAGAAAATGCCTTCAAGCACCCACAGGAAACATAATTTGCCTCCTATGGCTTTTCTTCTTTATTATGAAAAACTTGTTGGAGAAAGGTATTCTGTGTGTGTGTGTGCATATGGCTGTGTGTTTGTGTACTTACAGCCTACATATGCCACCATTTTTAGGCGGAGGCCCCAGTGCAGTTTCCAAAGGAGCCCACTCTGTCTTACAATCCATATGCTGAACATGATGGTTTCAGAGTTAATAATAAATGAAATAGATAATTACATATTTACTCTAGTAAAGCAAAGAGGCCAAGGGTTTCTTAATAAAAAGGCAGCCCATAAATAGCGAAAGGAAAGTATATATAAAAAGGACAAAAATACTTGTCTTTAGAGACGCTGGATTAAGCAATGGAAAGCGTTTTTTGGTGGTGTGGTTTTTGTGGTGTGTAATTTTTTTTAAAATTTTTTTTTTTGTGGACAGCCAGTCTCTTCTCTTTTGTTGCTTTTGTATAATTTTGAGCAAGACAGCATCATTAAGCTAGACTCTTCTAAACTTGATGCTATTGCTTTGGGAATCCAAATAAGCTCAGGTCTCTTGGTGGTGAAATAGACCTGAGTAAACACATCTATTCTGGTATCTGTATTTGCATTTGGGACTCTGGGAAGAAATACAGAAATTCATTATTTCTGATATGAGGCACAGAAATGCATATGAAGAGTTCATCTCACTTCACTGGCCCATACTATGTCTGTTTAAAACCGTAAATATAAATGCCACTGTTAATATCAGACTCCCACCGTCCCTCAACAAGTGCATGGCCAGCCCCTCTCTCCCATTAATTGGCAGGGGCTGGACAGTGCTGTGAAAATCTGCTTTCCCTGTTGTGAGCAGCTTCCAGCTGCTTAGCTCTGACTGCAGTAGGGTAGCAAGAGGGATGGAGGCCCACACAAGGTCATGCCAAGAGTCATCTGTTTAAATGCCTTGTATTTCACTGGGAAACTGCTGATTTTAGCTGGAGTAAAGTCAGATTCAGTGAAAGAGTGGCCAAGCTCATACAGGTTTGACAGTCCCGTCACTGTTTTGTTTAGTTTTGATTAAAAAAATGAATTTTCCATAGCTATGCCAGTGTTCTTGAAATACAGAATGGATGCCATGCCTGAGAGAGTGCAGGACACGGCTGATGCTCTGCTTCAGTGAACACGGTGGCACTGTTCGGTGCAAGTGAGGTGCAGAGATTGAGGGCAGCTCTCACACAGGAGGGAGCAGCTTCACACGGAAACAGGCAGCAGCTCCCTGGGGTCTACCAACTGCTAAGGCAAGGTCTGGTACTAGGAGAGGGACCAGTTTTGGGGCAGAGTAGTAGCTTTGTGTGAAGTGTAGGAGAAAAGGCAGCCAAAGGTATTTTTACATTGCAGCGGAGAGGTGGCAGGACCCTTCCACTGGAGTTCCTGGAGCTACAAGCATGGTGCACTGCTGATGGACCACAGATCTCCCTGGCAGTCCTTATTGGACCCACGTCAGCCAGGCTGAGTCACTGGAGGGCTGATTCTCTTAACCAAAACAAGATAGGTGTGGAGTTCCCTTCCTACTTTGAGTCCAACACAGGCCAGTCAAGAAACAATGGACTCCTCTCCACCACTCAGGCATTGTGGGGATATGTTGCTGGGGTGAAGGCTTTCACAGAGCTGATACGTTCTCATTTGTCTCCTGCAGAAACTCTGTGGCTCCAACTACCCCCTAAGCATTGCCTTCATTGTGGTGAACGAGTTCTGCGAGCGCTTCTCCTACTATGGCATGAGAGGTATGTGGCCCATGCCTGGGAAGTGACTTTCCTGACCTAGGGTTTCTATACACACTGACCTGGCGTTCCAGGGCTGTGCTGTGTGTGGTCTCAGCTGTCTTTCAAAGTAAATTGGCATTTTCAGATGCAGGTGTGAACAGCGTGCCCTAACACTGATGCTACACCTGCTCTGAGAAGAAGTTGGGACTAGAGAGCTCCAAATGTACCTTGCAGTCTAAATTTTTATACGATTCTCTGTATCAAACCTGGTTTTCCAGTGTGTGACATCTTTCATGGTTGTGTGCAATCAGGATGTTTGGGAATTGAATCACACAGGCACCTAATTTGCAAATAGAAAATGTGCATAAACAGAACTACAGGTTATGGTAAGATAAGCTAGAAAATATATTTTCCAGCTAAACATAAATGTTTATGAGCAATGAACGCCTGATACTCATATATCTCATTTTAGCTTTCTCTCTGTCAGGGATTATGAGGAATAGGTCTGAAAGCACTGATCTTTCCACAACAGTGCTCATAGCTGCTAGACAAATCAGTGGGTTTCTTGCCATCATGATGTAGTTTCCTGCTTACCTGCAGAGACACACGTTAATGATCTGATGTGATTTGCTTGTTTCCCTTTAGCTGTCCTGACACTATATTTCTTAAGCTTCTTCCACTGGGATGAGAATCTCTCCACCGCTGTGTACCATGCCTTTTCTGCTCTATGTTATTTCACACCTGTCATTGGAGCCATCATGGCAGACTCATGGCTGGGGAAATACAAGTAAGTGAAGACATCTCTCTAATTCAGACAGCATACCTCTACACCATGCAGCCTGTGCAAGGGCAGTGCTGTGTGTGCTCCTGGCTTTGAGCTAACTCAGAGTGCAGCAAAGACACACTTGGAAAGGTCAGCTCCTCTCTGCTAACGGATGAACAGCCGATCTGTTTGCTCATGCTGTTCTGTGCTCCTCTTTCACCCAAGGACCAATAGGCAACAAAGCTGGAACAAATGAAATGTCACAGGCACACTTTTCCTCCATTGTCCTTCCCTGCCCACCTTGAGGAAGGCGAAGTGTAGGGTGATTAACCCTCAGCTTGCCAAGATCTGCTTCTGAGAAGGATTCAAACATAGTGAGGAAGTAGTGTGATCCTCTAGATCTTGCAGTTTCAGATGAAATATTGCTAACTATACTATACATACTTATGCTTTCACAGCATAGGGAATGTGTGAACACACCTATTTTTATGCCAGAGAAACCTGGGTTCACTCAAATCATCTCCCTTGGCACACAACCAGGTAAACTCTCCCTGGGTAAGCTAGGCAGTCTTCCACTGAAAAGTTGTGGGGCCATCATCTGCCCCAGAGTGGCAGTGAGCAGTTGGATATAGGACTTTCTTTGGTTGGCACTGTTTGCTCGTTGCCTGAGGAGTCTTGGCTGTCAGAGTGAAGTGCAGCTGAGCCCTTCTCTCTAGGACTAAGCACATCTGGCAGAAGAGTCTCAACAGGAAAAAAACAGCTGCCATATGCCTTTCCAGCAGAAAGTTCTTAAGGAGATACCAATGTTCTTTTTCCTTTGTGCTCAATTTTAGTGGTTCTCTTGTCCCTTTGAATGAAAAAAACAACAGTGGGTGTTCATTAGCTTCATTATTTAAGGTCACCTAGCAATGTTCATTGGTATTTGAGGATATCTCTCTTGCAGCATGATGTTGTGAGAAGGTAAATCCTTATGCAGAGTTTTGTGCATTAGGGAAGAGACTTTCCCTGGAGTACTCCCTGTGACGTAATGGGAGGTGGCTTTTGCTGTAGTAGCTGGACCTTGGCCAATACTGATGACAGGATAACACATTAGAGGGACTTTTAGGAATGATCTGATGTGGCTTTAAAATAGCTGTTGCAACCAGGGCTTGGATGTGTCAAGGACCACTTCTGTGCTCAAAGCTCTTAAGGCTTCTTTTAGTGTCTCTGTCCTAACAATTCCTTCCATTCCCTCTGTGTGTGTTGTCTCCAGATCATTACATAGATGTCTCGCAATCCTGAAGGTGGTGAAAGAGTAGAATACATTCAAAAGCCTGATCCTCCTAGTCAGATTTCTTCTCCCTTACCAAGACATTGGAGGCAGATAGATGAGCTCAGTCCTGCAGAGGTACTTGGGGTCTAAAACAGACTTGTAATGGGGAAAGCACACTCCTAATTCAGATGTGTTAGGTGGGTTGAGTGGGGGCAACAGTCCCTATAGAAGCCATCCAGTCAAGGGACGCACTTAGCCTCATGCTACAAAATGTCAGTTATTAGCAATGTGGAAACTGAGTTGGGCCTGAACAGTACTCTTCTATTTGCAGCCTTTCATGCATGACAAGACTGGAACATTTTTGGTTTATTCTGTTAGGCAGCCTCTGTAAAGAAAGCAGGGGCTCTGCCTCCGTAATCTGAACCCATTTGCCTGTCTGTTTCTTCTAGTGCACTCAGTGTTGTCACAAAAGAGCTATAGCTGCCTCCTATACCAGTGCTACGAACAAAGCAGTTCCTTGTGTGTCTGCCAAGTAGACCTGCCATATCAGGAAGCGCAGGCACACTCTGTTTTTGGCACCTTCAGTCATTGCTGTTTTCTTTCCTCACAGGACGATCATCTACCTCTCCATTGTGTATGTGCTTGGCCATCTGATAAAGTCAGTCGGTGCAATTCCATCCCTAGGCAACCAGATGGTTCACGTGTAAGTAGCTGTCGAAGCTGCAGCACTGCAGTAGGCTGCAATGGTAGTTGGTTTACTCAGGACTGTAATTGGTTTTGCCTTCATCAGGCCAGCAGTCTGGGGCTGTGCATGGGTTGCTTTCATCAGGGAAGTGTTTGGGATGTCTGAGTAAGAGCAGAAGGGCAGATCTAGAGTGTGGATGCACCAGAAGGAGTTGGAAACCATCACAGAGACTCTTAAGCACTTTGACATAGGCACCTCTGATCACCCCTCTCTGCTATACCGTGCTACTGGAGTTTTGTCTCCCCCATTCAGCTGCCTGCACCAAGCTCATTCCTCCCTCATTTCCTTATCAGCATAGCTACCCAGCTCAGCAAGGTCCCCCTGTGTGCATGGGATAACAAAACTGAAGATACATTTTCTGATGTGACAGCAGAAGGGTCTGCCTCTTCCATAGGGTACAACCCTTCTTGCCCTCCAGAATCTGAACAGATAGGTTTGTCAGAGTGGTTCCTGAGCTGGCATCCCAGAAACCGCCAAGCTGTTTTTGCCTAGGTGGTCACAGCTCTAAAAATAGGCACAGGCAGCCAGGAGCACATCTCCATTACAGAACGATTTCCTTTTGTCCCAGACCTGGCCAGTCCTGATACTCCTGTTCCCTACAGACATAATCTGTTGGGCCAACAATGGTATTTTGAGGAGCACTGGGAAGTAGAAAGCACCCAAGAATGATCCTAAATCAAACAGTTTGCACTTACCCAGGCTGGAAGGCTACGGGAAAGGCTTCCCCCCGCCCTTTTTTTTCTCAATTGATCTCTGCAATCTTTTGTTCTCATAGGAGTGAAAAATAATCCCACAGATCTTTGATCTCTACTATGTCCATTGGGCCTCAGAACAGCAAGAAACTGACAAAAGCGGTTTGGTTAATTGACTGATACTGAATGCAGAAATGATGACAGCTAATACGGTTTTCGCACTTAGATGGCTCAGCATCACTACCCATGTGCAAAAGACTGTGATACCAGAGGAATTCATGGTTGGGTGACACTAAAATGCTCTCATAAGCACTGGAAAGGTTCTGCAATGGTGATATTTTTGTTCTTGCATGAAGGATCCTGTCTATGGTTGGTCTGTTTTTGATCGCCCTTGGAACGGGAGGTATCAAGCCCTGTGTCTCTGCATTTGGTGGGGACCAGTTTGAAGAGGAACATGTAAGATTTCTTTTCTTTCCTAAAATCTGCAACATCTGCTTACTTTATGAAGATGTTTATGTGATCAAACCCTGTTGTACTAGAATAAGGGCCAGTTTGCTAGGAAAAGATGTAGTAAGATGTGAGGTAGGATGGTTTGCATAAGACTTGAGAGAATCTGACTGCTTCAGGAAAGAAAAGTGACAGCAGAACAGGACTGATATTGGGAAGATCATAATTGCATCAAATCATCTAAATGTTAATTGGACATCAGAGTAGTTGGAAAATTCTGTATCATGTATGATGGAACTGTAGCCATTTCTGAACCAGCTTAACAGGGTTGATTATAATGCACTGCAATGCAATACAGCAAATGAATCAGAAAATTGTATCACCAGCCTACGTTTCCTTGGGAATTTTCCCTCGAATCAGTCATAGTCCATGTCTTAGATGTTGTTCAGAAAGAACTGTAGGAAATTCCAGTCTTTTGAAAGTAGTGCTGGTACCAAGTCTACCCAGAACTTTTTCTAGATATTCCAGAATGAAAAGTTCTGAAGAGTTGGAAAAATGTTCATTTTTAGCTCTGTTTGTGCTCTGCATCCTGTGAATTGTAGTCCAGTTGCTTTGTGTTCTCATTCTCTACCATGAGTGCTTAGCCCCTCACCTGCACAAATCTCAGACTCCCATTATGCAGCACAGTGGCTCAATCAGGGATAAAGTAGTACTTAAAGACGCAAAGCAGGTCAGGAAGTACTAATCCTCAGGCAAAATGTAAATTTTCAAATTGACCTGAAATTAAACACTTAAATTTATTTTGACACGCAAATAAAAATTTCAGTTTTCTCGATGACAGTATTCAAATTGGCAACTTCTGTGCCAGAATGCACAAATTGCATGCTCAAGTATGTAGAAGGCCACTGCTACAAGAAAGGAAATAAGTGCTGGGGTCTGAGAAAAGTAGGCTTAAATTCAAGGAGGATTATTTAGGACTGACAGTAGGAAAAATTTTCCATAAATTGGTCTAGAGAAGTACAGGAAAAGATTAGGACATCTGGGAGATGGGAATTCCTATCAATGGAGGTGTTGAAGAAGGACATTAGACTAATGGTCTGTCAGGAAAGACACTGGTAGAGTTGGACAAGGGATGGCCCCTTTGCCTTGGGCAAGGGATGGAAGCCCTGTAGGGCAGTCTGTTGGTCTTCTGCAATGCCCGAGCAAGTAGTCACCATTTAATGGATGGATAATATAGACTAGAATGTTTATTTTAAAATTTTGGGAAGACTTTTGCTTTCTGCACATGAACAGTGTGATGCTGAAGTGATGAAGCTTATGGTTACTAGGGAGTAACAAAACACAGTATGTTTCATGGTCACTTGCTCAAAGCAGATCCTTCTGCAGGCTTGTCCATCCTGTGCTGTCACTTGGACCCTGTGCTTTAGACAATGCTGCAAAAGAGGGAGCAGCAATCATCTGGTGGTCACCAGCCTCCCCAGCTGGCACAACTCTGACCAAAAGCAGGCTGGCAGCACAGCACATGCTCTCTGGGAATACGCTGTTTGCAGACTAGCATGTGGGCATCCCAGCTTGCAGCGCCAAGAGTTGTCCCGTAAGGATTCTAACAGGTGTTACAGCAGCATTTTCAGAAGTGCTACTTCCATGAATATTAATGATTAATGATGTTTATCCAGCATCTTTCAATTACCACCTAATTACAGTATGATAATATGTGCCACTTATCTGCAGAGTGTTTTATAGACTTCAGCTAATGAATCTCAGCACACCAGTCAGGCACATACATATTATTATCCCAAACTTATAACTACAACTGAATTACAGAGAAAAACCTGAATTGTCTGCAGTGGTGTGGTCCTGTACCTGTTCTCCAGCACTCAGACTACACCTCTGCAACAAATTTATCAAACACTAAGACTCAAAAATTCACCTGTGTGTGTCCTTCAAGAAAAACTTGTTTAGAGAAAGAAAACTGTAAAAAGCCCTATGATAAGGACAATGAGTTCTGCTCTATTCATTCTTCTCAGAACAGAAAGTTTTGTGTATTACCATTTTGAAATGATTTGGCCTTTCAGAAGAAAAAAGTGTTTTCTGCTAGGTGATAGGAAATTTAAGTCTTCAAAACTGGAATGAGAAGTTTTGATTTTGTAAGGAATGAACGGTTTGGGGCCAACCAGAATATTTCTCTCCTCTGGAGTGGTGTTTGAGAGGACTTACGTTTTTCATCTTCCACTCCAGATAGGATGAAATAAATTCTGAAAATTCCCAATGAAATGAAACGTTTTATTGTGCCTTAGTTTTCAGGACAACAGTAAACTTCAGCTGAGCCCTTGGGTGCACAGGCTTACTTGTTCCATCTGGAAACTAGGGATGTGGTAGTTCTGTATACAAAATGAATAAATAAGTTCTCCCTGCTTTTCCCATGTGGAGACAAATTTATGTTTTGAGGTAACTGCACACCATCGGTCTGGTTTTCCATTTTCCTTTAAGTGCTTTATGAGTGTAGTAGTCTTGGATCTGCCACTTTGCGAACAGTACTACTACAAACAGTGGTGGACACTGATTCAGCAGGAGGTCAGACAGGGAAAGTAGATTTATCTGCAGGAGATTTGCAAGCATCTTTGTCTATGGGATTAGGAGTCTAAACTAAAAATGCCTGAACAAAATTTTATTTATGATTTGTTATATGAATGCAAATGCTGCTGTGCATATTAATTAAGGACCAAAGCTGCTTTCAAACAGTGTGATACGGTGTTTAAGGTACTAAACAGCTTTCTCTTTGTTTCTTTATTTTCCGGTTGCCAAGGAGATCAGGATTATCATGTACAGTACTTGTTCTCAAATTAGCTAATCCAAATCATGCTCTTAATGTATGTCTGCTCCAAAGATTAAGAAAATAAGGAGTGAATTTTTTTCCAATCAGTGTAATTTGCAAGCTGCTGGATTGTTGTTTTTGTACTCACTTCTGCTTTTCCCTGACCATTTTTTTCATCACTGAAATCTGAAAATGTGTGAAATAAGATGCCCCAAATTTTTTATGCATCACTATCCTCTTCTCTTACCAGCACATTCTTTGAGGTAATTGTTACTCTAGACTTTATCATGTCGAGAGCTGCATGCTTGAGTTTTTCTCAGCTCTCGGAAATTCTGAGTTGCTCAGATACAGAGGATTAGAGATACAGCATGAGAATTTGACTAGAAGAGGACAGGGCTGTGAGGACTCCACTGCAGCACCCACGTCAAGCCATGGCAGGGCTACTCTGGGAACAGGAGAGATTGCTGAGGCTACTCATTTCTATAGATTTCCTTATGACAACAAATAACTAGTCAGAAAGGTAGAAAATATACTTTTACCAGCTTAGCAGTAAAATGTTCCAGATAATCAAAAACACTTGTAAAGACAGAAAAGGAGTATAAGAGACAGTAAGATCCAGTGCTGTTTGCTATTAACCATGGGAACATGCCATAGGGATGATTATTATAAGGCCTATGAATCCTTTAATCCATAAGTCATTTACGAGTAATGTATGGATTAGATTGCCTGGGACATGCTAGGAAATAGAACAGTTGAAGAGCCAAAAACTCAGCTTGATGGGGTCTTCACAACTGTGCTGGGGCAAGGCAAAAAGCCCTTAATCCAAGTGAGGGGACCCCCAGACCTCTTGGGGGGTGGCAGTGGGGCTCTCACCCTCACCTTCCCAGTATCCACTTCACAAGGGGACGTAAAGAAAAGCCCTCCCATGCCCTCCCACCTGCCCACTTCCCTGCAGTAATCCCCTGTGATAAGAGGCTTCTTGCCGTATGAAGTTGCAATATTTCCTGTTGGCCGCACCATCGGTTACGGGAATTTTTGTTACATTTTTGGATCCCAGGCTTCATTCCTTAAGAGCTGTCCTCTCTCCTATTTTCTAGACTTGTGACTATTGCTGTCTTAGGGAGCAGAAGGAAACAGGACATTTTAGGGGATGGGACAAAACCAGGCCCTGGAGGAGCTTCCTCACACTCAGCTAAGCTAAAGCTTTGCATTCAAATGATGCTCAGGTCGTAGAGATGTGGCTTGAGGTCCCCTAAGGAGCTCTCTGCCAGGCACCAAACCATGTCCCAAGCAATTTGCTTACTGCCTTTACAGAACCTGGTGACAGCTGGGAGAGAAGCCTAGATATATATGGAATATGTTGGCTACCTGGGCTTGAGCTGTCCTTAAATGCTGGTTTTACCGACACAAGCGTCCCATAGCTGGTGATACAGATGAGAATGGGGTAGGTCAGGTAGCCTGCTCTTCTTTCTCCACTTTGCCGGCCCACCCAGGGACAGGGAGGAGGTTTAGCGCTGTGTATGTGCATGCCACTGTGCATGTATGTCTCCACCACAAGCAAGGAGAGACTGCTCTCAGCTGACTGCCCTCACACATTGCTTCTGCAAAACAGGACCAAACTCTGCATGAAGTTCTTGATTCCTTCCAAATTATGAATTATGCAGGAAGAAAGATCAACAGGAGTCCTTTGACTGTGTGAATGATACTATGTTACAACATCAGTTAAATTCTGAACTCTTTCTCTTAGAGTTCATCCCTCCATCTGGCTCTTGAATTTGCTCCTGTAAATTTAATATACCGTATTAGTTTGAGGTTGACTGGCCCCAGCTTGGTAATCTCCTGTCTGATGGATACCTCTCATTTGCTGGCACTCTTCTATCTACACTGTCATTACCAGCTCCTCAAAATGCACAAGTTTCTTTTTCTATTTCTACACAGGAGAGGAGGAGGAAAAAAGAAAGCTCAGACATGGAAAGAAATTATGAGCTTGTCAAACCATGCCAAATTGGATTGAATTAAGTGACAGAGGATCTGAATCATGCTACTTGTTCTGAATAAATAAATACTCTCCCCTCCTTCCAGTCTCACAACACTCTTGAAGCAGTGGCTTTTCCTCTGAAATGCCAAAAAGCCCCAAAGCGCTTCTCAAGTAACGTGAGCTGATTTGTGTGAGCATTTACCATCACCTGAATGCAAGCTTGTTTGCTTAACATTTTATGCACTGCGTGTCAGTATTTACCCAGTCTTCCTAATAAAAGAATTGATAATGTTCAATTTGCAAGCCTGATGCTGTGCATTAGCTGTAACATTGATACTGTCTTCTCTTGTTTTAGACCTCGGAGAGAAGCAAGTTTTTTTCCATCTTCTACTTATCCATTAATGCTGGAAGTTTGATCTCCACGTTTGTAACTCCTGTATTAAGAGGTCAGTGTTGATTTAAAATAAGACAATAAATTAGCTGCCCTCTGTCTACTCTGCTGTGCATAGTTAGGCTCTTATGACAACTGAATGGCAGAAATTATGTTATCTGTGGAGTGGCCAGTGTATTGCATTTATGCCTTGTTAATCCTGCCATAGCAGTGTAACAGATTTATAGTACTAGCAGAGAAGTCACAGAAACTATATTCCTGGTTGTATTTCAAAGCCAGCCTGAACTGTAGAATTAGAATGTGCAATGTGGAAGGACCTATATGGCCATCTAATCCTCCCCACTGCCAGTGAAGGATTATTCCCCCATCTTGCCTGCAGGTATCCTGTGGATGGGAACTGATCTCTGCTGTCCTGTGCAGGTGTCCGGGATGAAAAATTTTGCAGGGCTGGTTTTAAAGTCCTACTTTCTCCCTCCCACAGGGTGCTGCTGACTTCTGGAGGGTTCTGTCCTGGCACCCAGGAATGCTTGCATGGGTCTGCAGACCTGAGCAACTAGCCTTGAAGACAAAGCACAGGCCTATGCCCCAGTTAAGACCTACTTTATATTCTAGCCAGCTGGTACAACCCCTTTTAGTCCCCGAGTCTTGCTGCACTTGCTTCGTTGTACTGCAGTGCCTAGAAGCCAAGGGGATTGGCACGCTCTAAATACACACACAGAGGCAGAGCAGCAGGTCATAGGCAGTGGGGATCGGGACAAGGGCAAGGTAGCCTTCACACTTAGTAGCAATTTTTTTCATTCTGTCCTGAGGCCACCAGGAAGCTTTGTTCAGAACAGTTATTTCAAGAGACTATTGATTTCACAAGGCTGTGGGCGACTGTGCTTGTCTCATACTCACACCCTGTGTATGGGCAAAGACAAATGCTGTATCTTTTGGTCTTTCTCTCACTGGTGTCCCCAGGTCAGTGTCCTGTTGGGACGGGGCTTTTGTTCAATGTAGTCAGTGGGCAGATGAAAATCCAGTCCCCTTTGAACGTCAAAACCTGTGCCAATATAGCCTAGCAGTAAACTAATTGCAACATGGAAATGAGGTGGAGAGGATGGGGAAAGCGTAAAATTTTTTGCTAAATGTGAAAGCTTTTCTTGGAAGAGCAAGAAATGCAGTTCAGAGACACGTGGCAGAAATGTGGAATATATACTTTTAAGTGGAGAAGTCCAACTTATTTTGCATGTCAAAAGTTCAGTGTGTGCATAATATCTTGCTGCCAGCTTTGTTGGATTTCAGCTAATTTACTGAAAATAAGTAAATAAATGCTATGCACACACGAAGTTACGCAGTTGACTGACTGCCCAGCGACAACAAACAGGATCAACTGAAGGCTGGATGGCTTGGTTTCCTGTTAACTATATTGCCTGATTTTAGCTGTTTTGTTATTACTCTGTATAAGAATACAGTAATTTGTATTCGCTGGCATCCACGGACCCCACTGCTGGCTTGCTGTTTGCAACTGGACCTCTCTATTTACGTGGTGAGAGAACTGGCCAGGTCCAAGAGGTGCAGAGTTTCAGTGAACCATAGCTCAGATTGATCAAAGCCATGATGCGTTATTGCAAGACCTGACATGTGGAGCAGGCTGCCTCTAGTGAGATCGGGAAGATGGTGAGAAAGGGAACTGGAGTTTTAAGACTAATCCTGTGCTCCCACTTCTATAGTAGCGGTATTGGCTTTCACTTAGTTCACTGCAGGTTTCTATGAAACCAGATTTGGGTTTTTAGCCCAATAACTCATGCAGCTCCCACAAATAATGTGGAAACACAGTACTGGCTATTTAGATCTAAGCAAATACAGAATGGCTTCAAGTTATTCTAAATGCTGTGGGTTTTTTTCCCAATTACAGTTCTTACTACTTCTTTCTACCTGTTTGTCTGCTCCCTCCCTGCTACCATTCTCATCAATATCCTATTATCATCTGCTTTTGCTGGCAGACACTAACCATGCTTCCAAATTGTCCTCATCAAGGGAGGACAACTGTTTTAAGGAGATTCAATTCATAGTGTCAAGCACCAGCAAAGAAGATTTAAAGCCAGGGAAGTGACTGATTTAGGGGGAGCAAATCAAAGGCCCCAGTAACATAAGTCTGACTGTAATGAGATGCTTTTATTTCTGACTTCTTTTTCAGGGGATGTGAAATGTTTTGGAGAGGATTGTTATGCACTGGCTTTTGGAGTCCCAGCAGCACTGATGGTGTTGGCACTTGGTGAGTGGAAACAATAATGTTTGTAATAGGAGTTACCATTTCTGAGTCCATGGATAGATGAGAAAATGGACAAATAGCTAGCTCCAGATAGGTTCTGCGATGGGAAAATCAAGGGTTCAAGGTCATCCAACAATTCCGCAGTTCAGAACAGCAAGAAAAATCACTAGTTCACTTAGGGGTGGGCAGACCATGGTTTTACTGCAATCCTTTATCATGATACTGATGAGATGGTGGTCTGGTGGATGTTTCACAATACAATTGCCTTGCTCTATAAAGTAAACGGAGGCACCAAAATGATTCTCATGGTGGTTTGCAGCTTTGCCTATGAGCAGGCTTGGCCTTTGAACTGTAATCTGAGTAGTCCTCAGAGTTCCCCAGCTTCTTGAAGGGAAGCTTAGCATGCCATTTCTAACCTTTCCACCAGCTCTTTGCAGCTTTGGGCCTGCTTTAATGGATCAGATTTTTGCTTCAGAATCTGTGCACCACAAATAGCAGACGGAGCTGAATGAGACGTTACTTTATTCTGAGCTGTCTCGCTTTACTTGGCTGAAGTAATTCCCACAATTACAGTGACAATTTATGGTTATGTTACAATAAAAAGCCCTTATTGTCCAAGTGTCAGGAGGCAGCTGCAATAACCCTGCTTCCTAAAGCTTGCATCTTAGCCCCATTAATGTACTTGTCAAGACTTCTTCTTCAACCCTTATAAAATACTCAGCAATTTCCACAGTTTTACTTTTACTCCTTGGTAACTAATACAGAGTACACCCCATTAGCTTTAGTTTCACAGCTGCAAGCTGCTGAGGGGAACAGTCCCCTTATGCTGCATTTGAGAGGTTTTGACACAGCGTGGGGTGACTTCTCATTCAGCTTATTAGTTTAATTGGGAGACCAAGCAATCGTGTGATTTCAACACAGCATCTGTGGTTTGAAAATTTCATCCCCCAGTGAATGTGAATGTCACTATTTCCCCTCAAACTTCCATCAGAGAGAAGAATCAGGACACTGGAGAAATGTCATCAGGCCACAGCTAACGTTACAGCAATTATGTTCAAAAAAGTGCATGGTCACGAGCCTGAGAATCTTCTCTTTTCCCCTGTGGCCTGTTCCTATCAGTTTAAGGCAGCACAGGCTCTTCTGTACACCATTGTGTGATGAATGTTTCTAGCAGAGTAGTAGTTGCCCAGGGCAAAATGGACGTGTAAATATTGCCATTTCAGTGAAGCCATCAATTGAAATGTGTTTTTAGCTAGTGTCCTGCTGCCAGATTCCATGGCCTGCCTGGCAAAGCAGCTCTGTGTTCTTTTTGTAACATGCTAAAATGCTCTTGGAAGTGATAAATATTTGACTATGTGAGCAGCATGAAGAACTGGAGAAAATACCCTTTTAGCCCTGACTGGCCCTCACCACGTGATGATGGAAAATAAGGACAGATTAGAGGCAGAATGGAAATCTTCTAGATCAAGATTTTCTGGGCTGTTTCAGGTTCTGAAAGCTGGGGGAAGATTGGTACTATTTAATTCCAAATGCCAAACCTAATGCAGGAACCTCAGTTCCCAAAGAAGTCAATGGCACTGCCAGAAGGTATTTCAGCAAGCCTAATTAATCACCTTTTAGAGGCGCCAACAAGTCCACAGGGAGATGCTAAAAACTAGGAAGTGCAACAACACCCTCTGGGTGACTTTGGAGAAGCATCTTTCACTGTGACTCACCTAAATTGATTTCAGAGGTCTCTCTGACAGTCCTGGAAGTTGAAACTGGGTGTGAAGGGTCTTCATAGTCAGAAAAGAGAAATGGCGACTTCCCTGTAGTGTCCCAGGCCTCCTGTCTTGGACAGAGGTGCCTGCTTTTCTCTGCTGGCTGTGGACTGACTCAGACAATTGGGTTAGTTTAAAACATTGAGGTTGGTTTGTTATATGGATTTCATGCTCAGCTTTTATTGTTCTTCTCCCTGCTAACGTCTTTGGAATTGCAATGTGCTCTCAAAGAGCAGGACAAATGATATGTAATCAGATAGCCCCCTCTCTGACAGGATTTTGAAGCCTCGGTCCAATATTCTTTGTGCTTTGAGGGAGAAAACCAAGACAAAACAATATCTGAAATTGTATATGCCTTTGTGGAAACAATGAACAGAGGTAATTTCTGTTAACAGCAGTGTGCGGTGCAGTGACCTTCGTGGCAGTTTCCATTGAAATGTGTGTGAGAATCAAGTACACAGAGCCTGTGCTGGATCTGGATTAATCCTCACATGGTTGCAATGACTCAGGGCTGATTTCCAACATCAGGTGCAGCAATTCAATGTGGATTGTATTTTAAGTTTAGCCTACAAAAAGCACCGATGGGGGAAGTTTCAAAGCTTTGATTCCCAGAAGGAATTGGATGTGGAGGTGCCTGTTGTGCCAGAGCAGATCATGAGAAGATGACCGTGACGTCTGAGCAGTCACACTGCCCCTTTTATGATGTTGTATTTTCTTCCATCTGAAGGCATTAAAGGAGTCCTATATATTTATTTTGTTAAAGTGCAATCCTGTAAGCCCCAAGGGCAGAGGATTTCTGCTGAATACAGGGGTGGGGGATCCTTCCCAGAATCCAGTGCAGGACTGGGCCTCAGTCATGTGAATTTCCATTTGGATTATAATATTTTTCAGTTGTTTTCGTTGCTGGAAGTGGACTGTACAGAAAAACACCACCCCAGGGGAACGTCTTACTTGAAGTGTGCAAATGCATCGGGGTAAGTGTGTGCCATTCTCTGTTTCGTGCGTGACATGTTGCAGGTCAGAAAAGTGCAAAGGGGAAGGGGAGGTGACGTTTGGAGTTCTTCTGCGTGCTGCTGCTGGGTGTCTTGCTGATAAGCTGTAAGGAGTAAGAAATGCATTTAAGTCCTAGTTTATCCCTTCAACATGTCAGTTGTTTTTCCTTACCTCCGTCAACTGTTCAGTTGATGTCAATTGAACCACTAGTGGCAGGTGCTGGTGGAGACTGAACTGAAAGGAAAATTCAGAAACTCAGAGTATCAAATATATGACTCCATTTTTTTCAAATTAATAATTTTACTGAAGTTTATCAGTTCAGCAGACAGTACACATTCATATTACACACATTCAGCGTGTTCATGTAAATGCAAGAGACACCTGCTGAAGTTGCATTATAGCCTTATCAATTATTTTTCATAGTGTGTGAGCTCAATATGTGAAAAAATACTCTTTTATTATTAGGTGGATAATGATGTTTCTTTTTCAGGAAGCTGTTGCTAACAGCAGTTGCTTCCTTTTTACCTAGGTCAATCCTAGTGACAGATTTTCCTTGGGGAAACAGGCCAGATCTTAAGGATAGGATTTCTAAGTAAGGTCTGCTAGGGTGGCTGTGTTCAGTGACTGGAACATATAGCATAAACAAACAATGTGTCACTGATTTCTCCTCCAGTGAGAAACCAACTTGAAAGCTGGTCTAGGAATGAGTGAGACATGGGTTGCGCCAGGAATATGCAAAGAAAGGTCTATAGAACAGGAAGGGAGTGAGAGTTCTGTTTTTGACATGGCTTTGGGTAACAAAGTATTTCCTCCCTGGCACATTGGTCAATTCGACAGGTACTTTTTGGAAGAGAACTGAAGCAATAATGTTTAAAGCTTTGTCATGTGGTAGGTTTTAGATCAACCATGAAACAGTCTTCAGGGGCTAGTGTCAGATTTATCTCCAAAAGACAAGCCCATGAGGTAGTTCATTCCCATGTCATGCCTTAAATCAACCAATGTCACAGAAAGTTCCCTGCAGAGAATTGGTCATAAAGCATCCAATCCAAGATTTTGGAAGTGTGCAGCAAAACTCCTGCAGTTTTCTGACACTGCTTACATGTGGAGATGAGGAGGCCAGCCTTGAGTGGGAAACGCGACAAGAACAGATATGCCACGAGGGAGTTACCTGTTTTTCTTCCTAGTTTGCTATTAAAAACCGGCTGAAAAACCGCTCCCATCAGATTCCAAAGAGAGATCACTGGCTGGACTGGGCGTCGGAAAAATACTCGGTAAGTGGTGCTCTACCTGGCAGATTTGGAGGGGGAAGAGGGGAGATGGGCAGACAGACAAGGGAGACAGTAAGACTGGCCTGGCCACACCACTCCTCACATGCTCGGGGCTGGTTTGTCCTGTCCCTTCCCACTTCTGTACTCTCCTGACCCTTAATGGACAGTTTAGGTGCTGCACTGAAATGCAGAAATGCAAATATGTCCCATATCATGAATAAGTGTGATGAATAACTGCCATGTAGAAAGAAATAGGACCTCTCATGCTTTGTGGCTTTAATCACCTGTTGGCTTTTCACTCTTACCTTATGTTTTTTCCTTGTTCCCTTTACAGAAACAGCTGATTGGGGAGGTTAAAATGGTGACACGCGTTCTCTTCCTCTTCATACCGCTGCCAATGTTCTGGGCCCTGTTTGATCAGCAGGTACAGTACATCACATTGCAGGTCCGCCTGCCAGCGTGGTTTTGCACCCTTGACCTTCCAGGGTAACACCAAAGCATCCTGGGGACACAGAGTGCCACACTCCTACCAGGTGTCCAAGGGCTTGCTGAGGCAGTACCCACTATCGCTGCTGGCCATCCCTTCGCAGTCCTGCCAGGTGTCTGGCACAGGAGCTTGAGAAGGAAGAATGTGCCCTGCCTACTGCCAGGCATTACAGGGAAGGGAAGGAATAGATGGGAAATAAGACCTCCAGCACCGTCATCTTCTCTGTTCCCCTGTTTTCTAGTCCCACAGGACATATTTGAATCTTCACAGCTGTCTGTTTTCTCCTTAGGGATCCAGGTGGACTTTGCAAGCCACGAAAATGAATGCTGATTTTGTAAGTACTTATTGTCACCAGGGCTGGTAAGACTAGTAGTAACATCCCTGCTTTTGCTTTTTAACCAGAGTCTCGCAGTACTAAGAGCTTGATGAGTCTGGGTGAGTTGCACTTTTGGTGATTAGAAGCAAGAGGCTCTGTGCAGCCATGTTCAGTTCATCACAGCACATCTTGGCAAGGAGCAAGGACCGGGGAGACATCAGCAGCCTGCAAGGTCAGGAGTGCTGACCTACTGGCAACTGGTCACTCTGTGACCTTGAGCAGGTAGGGTTTCCATCCTCCTACCCTACTGAAGACAGAGAAGTCAGGCAAAGTTCACACAGCTCTTCTAAGCTGTAACTAGAGCTGTTGCGGTTGTATATTTCTGCTCTGGCTTACTTGGTGATACGTTAAGCCTCTCAAAACCAGCAGGAGTCTTGTGTGTAGGGTAGAGATGTGGTGAGGTTAGTAGCCATAAAGTTCTTCAAAGACGTGAATGGCAAATGGTGCAGGATGCAGTGGCAAATAAATGTGGATCAGCTATCTGCCTAAAGACGCCACCATACAGGGCTGGTTTCCAGATATCTATGTGTTAACAGCCCATCTAGATCTTACCTGTGGATGCTCGCATCAGAATTTAGGGTTGCAAATGCCCATTTTCCAGTTTAAAATTGACTTAAAGCCCAAAATTTGAGGCCTTCTATGTCACTCATATTAATAATTGGGCACTCAGCATGTGATACTCATTAGGCTTAATTAATTCAAATGAGGCATGAAAAAGACTACACCTTGGGTAATATTTATCTACCAAAGAAGGACAAAATAATGAAAGTTCATGAAGTCTTTGTGATGTGTATCTAAAAACTTTGTTTTCTGCTGTTTTGGTCATGTGCACTTAGTGGTCCATTAGCAGAACATCTAAGAATCACCAGGTGTCACTTATTAAACTCTCCATGCTGGAGAAGGGCATATTCAGGGCTTTTTTGTCACACCAACTTGGACAGATTTTTGGCTAGTGTTTGTCTTGTTCCCTCTCCAGTGGTGAGTTATCCCAGCTCATGAAGGTGAGAATTAACTGCAACATTGGGATGATCCCACCATCAGGCTTGTTGGAGTTCATGTTTGTACTATTTCATGCTTTTCCTTTCTGCAGATAAAGGGCTCGGCTAGGAAATCTGGAGTTAAACAGGGAATGATTTAGTGTGAGATGAATATTTGCAGGCTTGTTTCCTAATGACACATTTGTATAGTGTGCACAAAGTAGCAGGAGGGGGTATTTGCCTGATATTATTAATTGTAAGACTCCTTTGCCATGACCAGTGATTTCCACACTCCCAGGAGGCAGCTGCTGGCAGAGGCAGGCAGATATGCCAGATTCAGCTCAGGACAAGCCTGGCAGACAGGAGACAACCCCCCCACAGAGCTTTCTTGGAAAGATTATTTCCTTCCTAATTTTCCCCCGCCTCTTCTCTTCGTCTTAATTTCAAATGAAAAGCATTGTGTGGCATTCAGATAAACACCAGCCCCTCCCTGGAGACAGCTTGTAGGTCTCTTTTGGGAACTGGGATCCCTCCATCCATCCCTGTTGACCTTGCCTAATTGTAGGGGCTGTGTACAGTGATGCAAGGGTGAGGCACCTCCTACAGCCTTGAAGACTCTTGGTTCAAACCAAGAAGTTACAGTTGAACAGTTGACCAAAGCCCATTTGGTGTCCTGTGCAGATGGAGAGATGAAAGAGGTGTTTATGCAGCCCACTGGCTCAGGGATGGTCTTTTGGTATCCTTTTGGGGTGCTTGGGAGAAATGACAACAGAGCTCAGAGGGCCCTGAAACTTGAGAGTTGTCACTTGCAGGATTTGGGCTTTTCCCATTACGGAAGCAAGGATGGAGGGAGCTCTGAGTCCAAATCCCAGCTGAGACACTAACATGCCCGTTCCTCCCCACTCACCTAGTTCATGGCTCAGCCAGTCTGAAAGATGGGTCTCAATACCCATCACAGGCTGTGTCCCAGCTGCCACGTACCAAGATCTGAGTGTAGCTTCATTTTGCAAACCGATTCTCATCAAACACTGTGTCCTTAGACAACAATTGTCAAGAGCACAATACCAGCTGCTAAAGCCAGCATAAAGCAAACAATGTGAGGAAACCAGCTTTGCTGCGAAGGCTGCTACTGGACTGGTTGCTTATTTGGCATACGCACTGTCATACTATGGTGTTTATGAATCACTTGAAATATCTTTTTGTTTCAGGGAATATATGTCCTCCAGCCTGACCAAATGCAGGTAAAAGATACTACAGGGTAGGAAATAACCCTTAGAAATGTATTTTCTTTTTCTTTCTCATTTTTATTTTATATCTCATTTTATTTTTCTCATGGGACCAGTGGCCTTTTTCTGCTCCATTTGAAGGTAATAGCACTGCTCGTGCTGACTGCTGTGCTTTGGACTCTGCCTGATTGCTCACTAGCTGTTTTGAAAGCTCAGTTTTGGGGTTCAAAAGACCCCAAGGATGTCTTAACACTGAGGCTGAATCCTGCAGAACAGTGCAGAGGTAGGGGGAGACATGCCACAGTTCTTGAACTATTCTTGTTGGCTCAATGTCCAAGTGGAGACCAGTAATGAGCGATGTTCTTCAGGGGTCAGTATTGGGACTGGCACTGTTTAACATCTTTGTTGGCAACAAGGACAGTGGGATTGAGTGCATCCTCAGCAAGTTTTCCAATGGCATCAAGTGTGCAGTCGACACGAGGGAAGGGATGCCATTCAGAGGGACCTGGACAGGCTAGAGAGGTGTGTGAACCTCATGAAGTACAACAAGGCCAAGTGTAAGGTCCTGCACTTGGGTCAGGGCAATCCCAAGCCCAAATACAGGCTGAGTGTAGAATGGATTGAGAGCAGCTGTACCGAGAAGGACTTGGGGGTGCTGGTGGACAAGAAGCTCAACATGACCCAGCAATATGCGCTCGCAGCCCAGAAGGCCAACAGTATCCTGGGATGCATCAAGAGAATTGTGGCCAGCAGGTTGAGGCAGGTGATTCTGTTCCTTTACTCTGCTCTGGTGAGACCCCACCAGGAGTCCTGTATTCAGCTCTGGAGCCCTCAGCACAGGAAAGACATGGACCTGTTGGAGCCGGTCCAGAGGAGGCCACAAAAATGATCAGAGGGCTGAAGCACCTCTGCTGTGAGGAAAGGCTGAGAGAGTTGGGGCTGTTCAGCCTGGAGAAGAGAAGGCTTCAGGGAGACCTTCTAGTGGCCTTCCAGTACCTGAAAGGGCCTACAAGAAAGCTGGAGGGACTTTTTACAAGGGCCTGTAGTGATAGGACAAGGGGTAATGGCTTTAAACCAAAAGAGGGAAGATTCAGACTGTATATAAGGAAGAAATTCTTTACTATGAGGGTGGCGAGGCACTGGAACAGGTTGCCCAGAGAAGCTGTGGCTGCCCCCTCCCTGAAAGTGTTGAAGGCCAGGTTGGATGGGGCTTTGAGCAACCTGGTCTAGTGGAAGGTGTCCCTGCCCATGGCAGGGGGGTTGGAACAAGATGGTCTATAAGGTCCTTTCCAACCCAAATCATTCTGTGATTCGATGTGGAGGATACAAGCCGTGTCTCCTTTTTACAGGCCTCTGCTCTGGGATGAGCATTGTGCCCGAAGTATGTTTCCTTCCTCCCTTCCTGCAGGGCAGCTGAAAATGTGAAGGCTCCAGGATGGTGCCGTGTTGTCACAGCTGATTGCAGTTCTTACGCTGAACAGCTCTGGAGAAATTCAAAGCTGTTCTGTTCCCTGAAATCTTCCTTTGAAACTGAGACAGTATCTCTCTCTCCTTGTTCTCCATCACAGTATTTTCTTGCTCGGCCGCTGTTGGCTGGCAGACAAGCTCTGGCCCTCCCAGGAGAAATGCAGTTCCTGGGGGATTACCAGACTGTGTGGAAGTGTGAGAAATTGCCAGTCTCGCAGAATAGTGCCTTTTCCTCTGGGATTTTGCTGAAGCTCCAGGATGTTTCCATTATTGTTGATTTGTTGTAAGGTCCCTCCACAGCACCGAAGGTCACCTGCTTCTATTGTCAGTGGGTTTTGTACTTTTTAAAAATATAATGCTTCTGTTCTCTCTTCAGGGAAATTGGGTCAGTGATCCTTGCTTACCTCTTGGAGGGGAGGATATGAACAAAACTTATTCGTGCCTGTGAAAACTAAATAGCAGAAGCTGTCGGAGTGCAAACTATCATTATATTTTAAAAGGAGGTTTTTAAGTGTTTGTTCATGTCCTTTCTGTAATGGAATTATTTCTGGAGGACAGTGCTTTATGAGTTTAATTACTGAACGTTGCTTTCTAGTCACTAAACTCCAATTCTTTTGTATTGCAGTTCTTAAATCCACTTCTTATTCTTGTCTTCATCCCGATTTTTGACCTTGGGCTCTACCCCCTGATAAACATGTGCAAATTCAATTTCACGTAAGTAATTGGGGACAATGCAGATGCTTCAGTTCTTATTCTTTTTGTAGCAAGTGTGCAGAATAGCTTTTAAGGAGAAGAAACACAAATTTCCATTCACCCTTCCCAGTACTTGCCTCTACTTCATTCCCAACAGGCAGCATCACTCTCTTCCATAGGCCCTGGAAATTCCAGAGCGGAAAATTAATTCAGTGATGTTGGATTCTGCTCTGTACAGGTTTTCCCTAAAAGCAGATATGAACAGTCCCTCTTTGAGTTTGATCAACATGTTCTTCACCTTATTTCCTATATACACCCTAAATAAATCCCTTCTTGAAAAGTCCCTGTGGGACCAAATGCACTGTGGGCTACATGTGGTGTTGTGAAAGCAGATTCCACACTAGAATCTGAACCAATGAGAACATAAGGGAATTTCCACATGGCCCAAACATTTTATTCCAAGTGTATGTTAGCAATATGTGCAGTGTAATAGGAGCAGACCTCCAGGTTGGTTCTGAGACCCACTTTATGCATATTGGGGGATTTTACTTCAGAGTGTCTGTAGTCTGCCTCTGTGGACTGATGCCCTTTAGCAGTGGGAGTACATTATGTGCACTCATGGAGTGTCTCTGCCAGCACAGTTTCAGCTGAAAGGAACCAAGTTTCTGTGCTCCAGCACCACTTCTCAACACGAACCACAGTGTGGGAAGAGGCGATGAGCAGGAGATTGGCTTAAAAAGCTTGTTCCTAAACCAAGCTAAAATGCTGGATAGACAAAACCACATAAAATGGGGATGGAAGGAGCCTCAGAAGCCTACCCTTCACCCTGCTGATCCTCTCCCATCATGCTGAATTACTTGCACCTAAAGGCATATCAGAGACATTGTCCAGCCCTGTGATGGTGCCCTTTGGAGGACACACATCAGAAGCTGTGCTTCTCCATGTTACCTCAGTGTGAGCCCATGCCCTGGACTGAGCCCCGACTCAACAGAAAACTTCACATCTGATGACCAGTTCACAGGCCAGTTCACCCAGCAGCACAAACTCATGCACCGATCAGGACTGAATACCAGGCTGTTTCTGTCCCCTGGGTGTGGACTACTAACAGGCTCCTATCCAGCTCAGCTACAGCAGTGGCTGTGGAAACACCGTAGCCTGCAGGGAGTTAGCCTATGCGGCTGAAAGTTTGTGCTACAAAATCCCAATGCAGCACTGAAGATAAAAAACATTTTTTATTACAAGATGCAAGCAGTAAATATTTTCTTATCCTAGGGCATGTAACTGAGAGACAGAATTTGGGTTCCTAATCTGGATTTCCCACAGCCCAGTCAATCTGGAATGTGGATCCAGACCACCACAAAGAGTGGAGACCACTGAATCTAGAACCAGATTTATTTCAAATCTCAACAACCCAATACTCAGTTTGGACCTGCCATTCTTACCTATTTTACTCTGCTTTATATCAGATTGTCTCATGTAACTGTGGTAGAGTAGCACTAGTTCTGCTCCGAGTTCAGAAACCAGCTCTTTATTCTCTAGAAATGTAAATGTATTGGCACGAGAAATAACCCAGAATGATGCCACAGATGGTCAGAAACATTGATGACACAAACTGTACATTTTTCGTCTCCTCATTCCTGCTGCTAAATAGCATGCTGCTTTTCTTTTGCCTTTCCCAAAAGGGACTTGAAGATATATCATTTCTAGTGCTCCTTCCTACATCACAGGTTAACATAATGCCATGAGCTATTCCCACTAGAAGAGCTAGGAATGAGATAATATGAAACTTGCAAGCAAAGAGCTTTTTACATTGCATATCAGTTTTAATTGGCCTCAGTGCTGGCCTCATACAGAATAACAGAATAGTTTTAAGTTAAATGATTGGCAATTTAAACAGCATGTCACCCCCATTGCCACCTGTTGGACAGTTTATTACATGGTTTTGGCACATCTTTGGCTCCGAGGAATGGTATTCTATATTTTAGATTTTTTTTTTGTCTTTATGGTACCTCTTTCATTTGCTCCGTAGACCTATTAGGAAAATGGCAACAGGTATGATCCTTGCAGCGATGGCGTTTGGCCTTGCAGCTATTGTAGAAGTCAAAATAAATGTAAGTATATCACAGAGGATCCCTCAGAAATACTTTCTTTCCCTGGGTTGTTTTTATTGATGCCCATTAGATAATCCTTTTAACCATGGTATTCCTTGATCATAATTTTTAATGTGTTCTTTACAATTCAGCATACTGATCCAGTTGCTAATGATAATTCTTACTTTGTCTGCTTTTCCCTCTCTTTCTCTCTGTCTCTGTCTGTTCCTCTCTTTCTAGTCTTTGCAGTTTTGCTGTGCCAGTCATCTGTATTGGTCTATATTCTAGATTTCCGTCGTCAAAGTGCTTGACAGACATCTAGTTAATGCTAGTGATTAATTCCCAAAAGGTAGTCTGTTCTCTCTCCTATTTCTTGCTGTAGCTTGCCTGTATTTTACTTTTGGGGGTTGTGTGTAGTGGTTTTGGTTTTTTAATTTAATTCCTTTCCTACTTTAATGTGGGGATGTGTTTTTTTTTTTTACAAGCCAAATTGATTCTCCAGTGAGGCAGGTGAATGCAGTCACTGCTGTAGTCACAGGCATCAGGGACTGCCAAGCATCCCCAGGATGACAGCAAACCTCTTGTAAATTCAGTGTTAGCCCCTGCAGATTTGTACTATTTCTTTCTGGCTCATGACCAGCCTTGTGCAGACTTCTGCTGACCTTTGGCTCACAAAAGTTACCATAGGATTAATTATTAAAGCTTCTATGTATACTTAAGATGTTCTGTTAGAGTGGGTGGTGCACAGCCCTGGATTAACATCTGATGGTTCCTCGGGTGAATCCATTGACAAGTCTCCCGCTGAAATGAGACTTTGTGGGTTCAGGTCTTCTTTCTGATCTGTTTACGTGAGCAAAGAAATGCTCTCATTGACACCACCAGCAACTCTGGCTGAGCACTGAAATTCTGCTCTGGCTGTGGGTGACTGCTCCAGGCAGAGGCAAGGTGAGTTAGATGTTCCCCCCTGCCTGTGCAAGGAAGTTTTTCCCTGAAGGCCACTAAAAGCTCTAGAAAAGAGGGGGATAGGATAGCCCACCTTGGTTTGGCTGTGGGTAGGGCAGGCAAAAAGCCAGTGTAATGGGATTTGCTGGATACCACGAACAGGCCTGTTGGTCTAGAGCAGCATATGGGTACAGGGAAATCGGTGTTGCCCTGTCTTCTCTGACAGTGTGTCTCCTCACCCAGCTAGGTTCAAACTACTCTGCCTGCAATACCCAAGTTATAGGATGAGATAGAAAAAAATTAATAGCTCTGAAGTATTGCTGGCAGCTACTTGAAAATAAAGTGAGGAAAAAAAGAGAATTTTTTAAAAAAAAATCATTTTAGATCTGTAGGTAGTACAAGGCTATGCTGATTGAAGTACTCTTTCTAGGAAATTATTTCTGACAGAAGGAGGTACCTCTGTGCTGGAGGCATCATCCTCCCTTTCTCAGAAAACAAGGAATAAGATCTATACAGTCAGCTGTTACATAGCATGGTGTCAAGTGATGCAAAAGCACCGATTACAGACACAGAGCTGGACTGGGATTTTCACAGCTGCTTAGCTTCTGGCCTAATTCTTTTCCCAGGCACTGACTACAGTGGGAAATAATTATTCTGGTCACTGCTTTTGAAAGTTAAGCATAATTTTTTCCATTCTGTTATGGCAGTTGGTTAAATCCAGGCACTAGAGAGCTGTATAATGAAAGCAGAGACGTCGTTCTACCTGCCCAGCAGTTGAGTAGCCTGTACACTTAGCGGTGTGAAGAGCAGTTTTTGGGAGGAACGATAGGTTGGCTATTGAGCTACTATGAGGAAACCTCCCTAAATAAGATTTATGTTCAGTTTTCTCTCAGCGCAACTTGTGATGAGGAAGGGATGGAAGAGTGTCATTACAGAGAGGAAGACTATTACGGCTAAAAATGAAGAGATATTAAAGTGCTAATAAAGCATACAGATGGCACTTAAAGCCTTTTACTTTAATTAGGAAACCGACATGCCTCAACTTGTCCCAGAAGAAAGTTTAATTCGGGTCCTGAATTTGGCAAAGAACCCTGTTCAAGTGACAATCCAAGACCGGAACCTATTTCAGCAGCCCGTGAAGGCTTTTCAGGTAAGCATCTATGTGGGACTGCAAGGCCTGACCTTTGTCCCATTGAAAAAGGGTGGGCTTTTTTTCAGGCACTTTCAAATAAAGTCCACAGATGCTAGAGCTTGTTCTCCTCCACCACCTTAGAAGTGCATAGCTTAAAAAATGGAGTATATTATCTCCATTGATGAAACAGAAAGTTTGGGGACATATTTCTATGGCAAAGGAGGAAATGGCTAACTACATTCACCGGTAATTAGGAATAAAGGATAATTTGTGCTGAGATGAGCATCTCGAGACATTCAGCTTGCATCTCTCAGTGTTCAGACCAGGCATTGCTGCTGGGATCTGGAAGGTGTCTGAAAAGTATTTACCTGCAAAGGAGGAAAGAAACAGTGCATGAGCACTGGGTTGTTTCCTGTCTCGGCTCCCAGACTACTTCAGCAGTCAGGCTAGTTTGGGACTCAGCCCAGCAGTCTGTTGGCCACCAGCTGCCTGCCCACTTTCCGGTGTGGTGCCATTGGGGCAGAGCAGGGCCAGGTGAAAGGCTAGCTCTGCAGGCAGAAGATGTGCCTGGTCTTCAGGTTGCACCCAGCAAGGGAACGTACTCCAAGCTTTGGCTTGACCAGCCCAAAGCCTATAGGTCAACACAGGTCCTTTGCTGTAGAAGGCAGCTCTGACTGTTACGCTCTCTTTATTGGCTGCCTTGATGAGAGGATAGGGTTGCACTTGGTGGGAAGAGCCAGATCCTTTCCCATCTGAAGAAAGAATTGTAACCAAGTTTGTTTTTTCCACAGAACCCAGCTGAGTACTCAAAATTAATGTTGAATGGAGAGCAACAGAGCCTTCGCTTCACCCTGCAACACCAAGGATTGTCGCTTGCTTTTAACTACACCGTGAAGGAAAAATCAGTGTACAGCTTAATTGTTTTTGAGGCAGAAGGAAGCCTATCAAGCCACTTAGTGAGTGTGGGAGTGAAGTGTAAATACAGTATTAATTCAATGGCTGTGATGATACAATGGGGTAATGGGCTCATTAATTCATTTGCTCAGTTGCGGTGTCTGTCTGATTGCTCTAAACCTGACTTCTTAGCTAGCGGCACTGGATCTGTACACATTACTGCTGGTTGATTAATAGAGGCGTTACGGCATCTGAGAGTTGCTGGGCACACTTTAATCCAGCGAATGCTGCAGTGGGAGAGCAGAGCCGTGCCTGCTAGGCAGCAGAGCTTGAGAAAGCTGAGGAAGCAGAGCGCCAGAGATTTTCCCCAAAAGATGGTTCTATAAAGCAAAGATGTTAAAGAGGCTCTAGGGCTGGGCATGGAATAAAGGCATCAGAGGAATGATTCTGGGTTTAGTTATTGCAAGTGGTTAGTGAAAATGCACAGAAGGCCCATTTGTTTTGCTGAACAGAATAAATGATGAAGCTCATTTCAGGCTCTGCAGCAGAGCTGGCTGCATTTGCACTTTTGTGTATTGCTGCAACAATCAGAGAGAGGCGTATGGGATATATAGGGCCGGATTCCGATATCTTTTACATGCAGCTGTATCCCAAGAAGCTCTTTTGAAATGAATGGTGTTATTGCACATTGTGGCAGGTGTGTAAGTATGTGTGTAAATGCCATCAGAATCTGTCCTCATGCTAAAATATTAATTCTCTTTGCAGTTCCTCAGCCTCCTACCTTGCAGGGTTGCCACACTAAGCACTCAAAATTGTACAGTAGAAATCACATAACTGCTTCTAAAAATGAGGAGTTCTAAGAATTTATTTCTTCCTCACGTTGGGGTTTCTTGCTGCTTTATGGTTTACAGCCTGGGGCTCATTATCACACAATGTTGTTAAGTTTTCCTGTGACCCTGATGACTGTGTGCTGTTACCTTAAGAAATGGATACTTATACAGTGATTTTCATACAGTCTTTAAGAAGAGAAAGACTGCGACAGGCTGGAGCAAAGCAATCTCTGAGCTTCAGTACAACTCTGTGCTGCTCTAGCTATCAAGCCTGCACTTAAATTAATGCCTGCCCTGGCACAGGCAGGCTCCCATGCACTGGGAACAGCAGTGCTGTTGGGTGATGCTACTGACACTCACTTTTCCATCATTGTAACGCAAGGAAGGCAATGCCAGCATCACTGCCATGTAGCGGTGCTTGCCCTGGAGTAGCCATGGCCCAATCCGGCCTCTCTCGCTGCTAGGTTTGGCCCCCTTGCTCAGGTGGGGGTGTTTTCCTGGAAGGAGTCAATCTGAAATTGGTTTCTTCTCCTTTGTGGGCTGTTGAGTGTGCAGGAAATGAATTTGAGAGCTCTGGGGATCACCAGTGAAAGCAAGTAATAATTTGGCTGGCTTGTCTGCAACGAATTAGCGTGTTAATCCCCATGTGTCTCACATGGAAAAAAATGATGTTGCTGTTTATTATTTATTGCTCTGATATTTATTATTCACTGTGGCTATTTATTATTTAGGGCATACATTATTTGCGGAGTAGCGTGTTATGCTAAAGTACAATAGACATTTTACAGGTATGCTGAAATTCTGGATCCTTGGTCTCAGAAGCTCAGGGTTTAACATCAGGAAGAAAGTGTGAAGTAAGGGCTAGAAAATATTAAAAGAAAGCCAGTTTCTGAAGGTAGATTCAGTGCCTTTTGGCTTGCCTGGGTTCTGTGTGTGGGCAGCGCAAATTGAAATTGCCCTGCCAGCTTAAGTGGACATGGCACAACTGTGGATTTCTACCAGCCAAGAACCTCGCTCTGTATTGTTTTAATCTTCAGGGAAGGGCTGTATCTTTACTAACTATTTTCAGCATTGTATGCCAAACAGGCTCTCCTCTAATGAGCATGGATCATGTTAACTACTGAGCTGATGCTCTAGCTGTGAGCTCCAGGAAATGCACTCTCACTCCCCAGCGTGCCCAACCAGGTGGCCGTTTCAGGGATGTGTCTGCAGAGACTGTCAGTGCAAACAAGCTCAGTGCCTCTTGGTCTCTCCTGCTCTCGGCCTGCACCATACAAGAGTTTAATTTCTTGTGTGTTGAGGGTCAGGGAAAATATGAGTGATACATGATTAGAATAGTAACCTAGTGGCTCCTCTTGGCTTTAGGCTTCTGTGAAGTCTATGAACTTGCCAAGAACCAAGGTCTGGAAGTTAGGCAGTTGCAGGTTTTGTAGGAGTAAGGCACTCATGTTTAATTGTAATTAATCATTGAAAGAGGCTAATGTGGATAATGTTGTTTTGTTATCTTCAGATCAAGACGAATACTTTTTTTGAGGGTGTTACATGCCTAAGTAGAAGCGTGACTGGCTGAGACTCTATAGCTTTTGATACACAGCAGATGAGGAAAAAATGGCATGATGATATCTTCAGTCCTTGGTGGAGCTGAGATTTTGCCATTCTTTTCATTAGACCAGGACTTCACTTCTGTGGCCTGATGTAAATCTTATGTGAGAGTCCAGTCAATTTCTGTGGGCTTTACAACACATGTAACTCCACAGACCACTAGTATTTTCTGCTAAACATTGTTTATAAGGTAGCATTGATAAATATGTTTGATTTCTTATTTTTTTCATTCCCCTCTTTAGATTACAGACTTGGAAGCAAAGCCAGAAAATGGTTTGGCAGCTGTTAGGTAGGAATGGCTTTTTTTGAGGATTTGGAGGTGGTGGGGTGAGGGAAACTGCTTTTGTCTAGTGCAAACTGTGTGCAACATAACCCAGATGTTCTCAGGTTGGAATCTAGTCCTCACTTCTGTTGCAAGATGCAGGTGTCAGCTGCGGAGGCTTGACAGTGTGTCACCTCCCACACTTGTCATGCAGAGCTGAGCATTATTGCTGCTTACTGCCTAGGATAGTCTGGGCTGAGATGGCAGCATAAAAGATGTCCTCACTTGCAAGAGTGGTAAATTCATCTCACTGTGTCCCACCTCTTTGGGAATGAAAGGGAAGAAGCAATCTGGAAAGGAGACATTGCCATTTGTCCTCTGTGAACTGGCCAGCCCACGACGTTCATTCATCTCATCCAGCCTCATGCACAAATGCCTACTAAATTGGATACAGCAACGATTTTACATCCTCGTAAAGCATTTAGCTGGGCACTGGGCTCTGCTTAAGCCACTAGTCTACTTTACAAATTTGAGCTAATCTGTGGACAGTCCTGTGCTGGTCTGCACCGAGATGCCATCTCACTGACATTAGTTACTTCCAGCACCACATCACCAGACCTATGTGAGGCTGCTGAGATGCAGAAGTATCAGATTTGCAAGAAAAAGAGAGGATTCCAGCTGGATTTTCTGAAGGATTTGGGCAAGCTGCAATTAAACCCAAAACAACAAAAAACCAGACACAAAACCCCCCAAAAACTTCAGATAGTATAAAACAATGGCCATCTCCCTTATCCGAAAGCCTGAGCTGACAGTACCAGGAGAGCAGTATCTCTTCATAGCCCTGTGTTTGTGAAGGCTTCTACTGACTAAACACCACCCTGGAGACCTGGGTAATACCTGCAGTCGGGAATGTTTTATATTTTCCTGTGAACATTTTTGACAGAATCCCAAAACTTTCCCTTCAAAGATTTGTGAAGAGTTTTCACTAGGGAAGAACTATTTTTCCACTAAAAAGTTACTTTTGTTAAGCACTTGACTATCTTCAGGGATTTCATCCCCGTTTTAAGAACTGAAAACCAAAATATTTTAAAACATTGTCAGATCAAATGAAAAGGGTTTGATTTTGCTAACGGTTTTTGAGTTGTCAAAAGGAAACTGTCTTGTGTATGAAAAAGCATATGAACATTGGATTAAGAAAACTGAAACCTGAACATTCCCATGAAAGTTTTGGTTTTGATGAAAATATATTTTCCTAGAAAACTCTTTCCCCAGTGGTAGAAACTCCTTGGAAGGTATGCCAGCATGGTGCACATGCTCATCAGGACACTCAACTTCATAGTTTCCAGAGGCAGGCTGGGGCTCTGTCCTCTCAGCCACGGAACAATCTTTGAAGGTCTCTGAGAAGAGATTGCCTGGAAGCCCTAACCCACAAAAAGTGAGGGTCACTTTTCACAGGAGAGAGAGTAAGAGGGTAAAATTATATAGCAGGGAAAACTAATTTTGTGTTGAAAAACTGGGAAATTAATCAGGTGAATATTTTGGTAGCTTGCAAGAGAAGCTGTCATAACCTCATGGAGTTACAGAATGCTTTGGGGAAGAAAGTGCGCACTTCTAAAGTATGGTGCTTCTCCTGCCCTGTCTGACAACCCAATGAAATATGTTTTCTTTGCAGATTCATTAATGGTCTGAGCCAAGATGTCAACCTCACCATTGGCAGCAAACGGTTCATTGCTGTTCAGAAGAACTACGACACTTCTGAGTACTCGCTGCTAGACAGGGACAAGTAAGTTTCCCTTGTTGTGCTGAAGGTCCTTGCCGAGGCCTTTCCTTGGATACAATGGGGCTTTGCTCAGGCAAATAGCATAACTTTCATTGCTATTGTCTTGGCATTTGGTTGTAGGGACAGAGGTTTGTAAAAAGTAGAATTATCCGCTCTGCGCAGAGTAGGTGCTCCAGGCCACTCTTGTGCGTGCAGGAGCACCACGCATTTAGTCTGCAAAGCCAAAGGATGTCAAATCGGTATCTCTGTGTGTAATATGCAGTTGAATATATTCAACCTTCAAACAGTGTCTGGGATAGTTCCCTTCCTGTGGCTGTTATTGCCTTGGTAAGACAAAATCAGTAGGGACAAAGCTTGGAAACTTTATTCCCATGACATGAGTATAATGACATCCTAATTTAGGCCGGAATCTGAGTTTTCTCAGAGTCAGGTCAGGGGACTTTGGAAACCCAAAAAGCCTTTTGCAGAAGTCCAGATACAGCACTTAACTTTGTCTGAGCTTTTATTCACCTTATGTGGGGGCCTGAACAGAAGAGACTGGCCGTTCCTGTGCATCTGTCAGCAGAGTAACGTGGGACATGGTGAACTCCGCTCTGCCATTTGATGCCTGCTCTATTTTGATACTCTCTCAAGTCCAAACTCTTAGTGTTAGGGTGCTCTCAGGGAAAGGCCAATTCACATTGCATGCCACAAAGCATTGATACGTGGGCTGGTAACATCATGTAACACTACATGGCTTTGTAGGCCAGGTTTGTTAGACAGGGGCTCCATATGGCCTGGGTTTGGCAGCATTGGAGTTGGCTCCTGTAGGGTATTTCTGGCATTTGCAGTGTTTCAGAACAAGCTTCATGGCTTTCCTCTGCATCAGCTCCATCCAAAATATTTATTGCTGCAATTTAGTAGGATACAGCAGCCACTGTGGCAATGCTGCTGAGCCTCTGTGCCATCTCACACATCCAGAACCAGAAGAACAAATAAGAAAGCTAATTTGCTCTATTGAAAGGAAGCAAAGTGGCTTGTGGGTGCATATCTCTGATTTTCTGAAGACTGCTTGAGGCGGGCTAACTTGTCTGGCCAACAGTTCCTGAAGGAGTGGAGAAAAATTTGGAAGGAAAATAAACACTGGGGGGAGGGTGGGAATCAGTGCTAGGAAGAAGCAAAGACCATTTAAAAATGTTAGCAGTAGCCCACGTCATTAGGTGAACTCCAGTCAGTGCCCAAGTGTTTCTGGAAGGAAAAGATGGCAAGAACTCTAATGATCATCTGACATAAACATGACTGTAGCTTTACATCATACATCCTCCATACTCCCTTGTAGGGGCATGTTTGATAGCTCTGCTCTGTGCTCTTTGTCTGCGGGACTAACTGGGAAATACTGTACTTCACCATTGTATCTAGATATAATAATGGAAAATGCATAACTGAAATGGGAGAATTCACCCTGGAGCTAGGGCTGCTCGACTTTGGCGCATCATACACCGTTGTGATAACTAACGTAAGTGTCCATGTGACGGTAACCAGCTCCTTCTGTTCTAGTCTCTGGCAGTGCTTTTATTCTTATGTTTGTGACTCTCACTTGCTTTCTCCACCCTGTGAGACCTTGGCAGTAGCCATCTGAAGGCAGTCCATTATACAAGGGCCAGTAAAAGGTTTTGGCACCTACCTAAGTGAGGTAAGTGGGTACTTATTCCACCTTACACTGTAATCTTGTCAGATCTCGTAGGTTAGGCAAGAAGTAAGATCTTTTCCGTGATGGAAATCCTCCATGGAAAATCATGTGATCCATGGTTTGTGCTGGTCTCATGCCATCCTTGCTCAGTTAACATTCACTCAGTGCCCTGCAAAGAGCTATTACAGTCTGTCAAGAGCTGACTCTGCTTGTGGTCTTTAAAATATCGTACCTGGTGGTACCTCACACCTGAAAAACTCTGCAGAAACAGTCTGCTGTGTCCTCACATTTAACTTACTGATCTAAAGGCTGATCCTCCAAGACTTGTAGACTGTGCATGAGGGGAAAGAGGGACAAAGCGTTGAGGGAGGAAGTTGGTGAGATTGTGCATCTGATTTTCCTCCTCTCGCTGTCTGTACAGCTCATTTGGAGCCTAGTGTAAAGTCAAGGCATGTTTTTTTGAACAACCTAGCCCTGATGGGGTGAGAGCACTACTGAGGGGCTGAATTCCTTTCCCTGCCTGCCAGGCTCTTAGGCATGCTGTTCCAACCCTGGTCCAGCTGGCAGGAGTCACGGAGATGAACGTGATCAGCTTAGTTCCCATTTTAACCTTTCCACTGCATAGGCACACAGACAAAGCAGGTCTGACAGGACACACTGCTAAGCTGCCCTCTGGGACTTTGACTACTGTGTTGTGATGAGCAGAGCAAAGAGCTGTCAGCTACTCCCTGGCACTAACATCTCCCTGTTGGGCAATTAATGGGAGCTGTTCATGTCTGCAGAGTCCAAATACATAGGGGGGAAAAATGTTGCTGCAAAGCACCTGGCATTTTTTTTTTTCTCTCCAGTATCTGGAGTGGGATGCACAGTCCTGGAGGGAACAGGCAAATGCTGCCATCTGTGAGTGCAGAAATTTATGTACCTAAAACACATATGGACTTGAAGTGATGTTGGCCAGACCCTTCTTCCATGGCTGCAAGCCTCTTTCACCAGATGGGAAACTGAGTAGAGAAGTTGCATGAAGAATATTACACTAAGAATATTGCCCCAGAGCCTCTGGTAACACAACTGAGTCAGGCCCAGTTAAGGTAGATGTGTACACATCCCTATGGGCAAGGACTCCAGTTTGTGGTCACATCTACAAAAGTCCCTGCCATAGCCATGCTTGCTTGGTGATGGCTCGGTGCTTCAGCCCCTCTGGACCCTGCGCTAGTCACAGAATCACAGAATCACAGAATGGTAGGGGTTGGAAGGGACCTCTGTGTGTCATCTAGTCCAACCCTCCTGCCGAAGTAGGGTCATCTACAGTAGGTTGTAGAGGACCTTGTCCAGGCAGGTCTTGAATATCTCCAGAGAAGGAGACTCCACAACCTCCCTGGGCAGCCTGTTCCAGTGCTCCGTCACCCTCAGAGTGAAGAAGCTCTTCCTCATGTTCAGACGGAGCTTCCTGTGCTTCAGTTTGTGCCCATTGCCCCTTGTCCTGTCGCTGGGCACTACTGAAAAGAGACCCTCGGTTTTTTCATCTCTCTCCCTGTAGCTTCCTCCTGTAGAGAGTCAGTTTGCTCCAGGCCAAGATAATTTTTTAGTTATTGCAGTGATTTGTACTGAGCCCTGCTCCTCTGCCAGGAATGCTGTATAGAAGAACCAAGCATGCAATATATTAGCCTGCTAATGTGGATAACTGTGATACTTAAATCATGGGGTTGTTGCCTCTACCCAGCCTTCCTCAGTGTGCAGTTATAGTATGGGGCTTGTGACAGTTCTTTATGGGCTAAAAAGCAATGGACAGCTCTCATCTCACCCCTTTTAGCCTTCTGAAATACAGTCTCTTGATTTGCCTCCCTGTATGGTGATTAAGTACATCTTGTCAACATCCCATCTATTTTTCCAAGTACTCTCCTTAAACATGGGGTTTTCTGCCTGAAGTAATTTCAGCCTGCTGTTTTCCTGCCTACTAGTCAAATGTCTCTACCTCTGAGCATCAAAGGCAGTATTAATTACACCTGGGACAGCAAACAAAAAGGATTAGGAATACAGCTACCATAACTTTCTGAATATGTCTGATATGGAGCAGTCTCTGCTGCTCTTGGTGTTCCTGAACTGGATTTGTTTGGGTGTCACCATTGTAGTAGGGGAGTTCTACAGTGCCGATGAAATGGGAGCAATGGCCACGGGGACCTTGGGGACAGCAGCAGGTCAGGCTCTGCACAAGTACCACATAGGCTTTTCCCAGCCCCACTATGGAAGACAACTTGTTGGTTTGCAATAACTCGTGCAACTCTTGCAACACATGAATGAGCTGGGATGCTTCCATCCTGCCACCTCTGCCCTGTGCAACAGGAGTCAGCCTGTTCCCACCAGGCTTGGAAATGGCACGGGTTAGACCCAGAGTTTTGCTTCCAGGACAGGTCTTTGCTTCCACCTTTACTTAAAAGTTCATTTCAGTAAAGTTGCTATTGGAATCCAGGCTAAGAAGGATGTGATCTTTGAGCAGCTAATCAATATGCCTTTATTTTCCTGCTAGGTTTCTGGAGGTGCTGTTAAGACGTGGAAGTCAGAAGACATCAAAGCCAACAATGTCCATATGGCTTGGCAGTTGCCACAATACTTATTAATATCTGCTGGGGAGGTGATGTTCTCCATTACAGGTCTGGCCTTCTCCTATTCTCAGGTACTCCACTTCAAGATTAGATTTTTAGATTAGGCTTACAATTAGACTTCAGGATTTGTTCCTGTATCTGCCATTGACTTGTAATACGTCCTTAGGCATGACACTTACTGACAATGCTATCTGTGGTTCAGCTAAAAGTGAGATTATAACACAACTTGCTGGGTGCTCTCAAGATAAATTAATTCATACCTGGAAGATACTTGTTCTTAATTATACTCAGGAAACTACTTTTCTGGTAAAGCTGAGAACATAGAACTGAATAGAAGTTTATTTTACTGTGAAACCTCTGAATACTGTAATATCAGGGTTTTCTCCCAGTGAAATATTTTGTTGTACATATTTTCCAGTGATAAAAAGGTAAAGGTATCTCAAGGACTGCAGGGTGGCATGGGGGCTTGGAACCTGCTTTAAGCTGAGAGACTGAACAGGTCTAAGCCTACACAGGTCTGTAACAAAGGGGCAAGGCGTAACGAGTGTGCAAGTGATTTGATTGTTGTCTGGGGAGAAGGTTTATGAGAAGAGAGGACTGAGACATTGCAAGATCAAAAAGCTGAAGCTACTCAAATTTATCCTCGGAGTAAACTGAAGACGTTTATTAGTGAGGGCGATTAATATGGTGGGATGATCTGTTCATGCGATGTGGAAAGCTTGTCATCAGCGGGAAGTTTAACATCAAGATCCAGTCTCTTTTCCAAACGCGTACAGCCACATGGCACCAGACTGCAAGGTGCAGGGCTTGTTGCATGGCTCCCTGAACTTCCTGATCACACAATTTCAGATGCTGCAGGCTGTGGATGATCATCTTTGTATGTCCTCCTGGAGGATATGTTTTGAAAGCTCCTTGTATGCAGCTGTTGAAATTAACCACAGAGGAGACTCTGTGCAGAGGAAATTTCACCATCTCCACCTAGGCTGAGCCCACTGACACCTACACCGGGCAGGACATAACTGGGTGAACCAGGGCAGAAAAGCACAGTGTGATGTTGACTGACCAGGCCCTTCTCCTTTTTTCAGTCTCCAGCCAGCATGAAGTCGGTGCTGCAGGCAGGCTGGCTGCTCACAGTGGCTGTTGGGAATACCCTTGTGCTTGTTGTTGCACAGGCTGCACCAATGGCACAGGTATGCTTCAGCTCTTAAAACAGAGGTAATGCTTTAAAACAGGCCTGGATGGTGCTTCTGGGAGTCCATGTCCTGCAGGCACAGCTTCTCCACACAGCCCCAGGCTCCTGCAATGGAGTGATGGCAGCCTGCACCAAGCTGCCTCCCAGCCAGGGCACTGCGTTGCCCCCAGCAGTGTTGCCCTTGGAGAAATGGCTCTCCCTAAGCCTCCCAGTGGCAGTAAATAATAGTGACCTGCGCAGTGATTATGTTGCTAGAGCTCAGGTCTAGGCAAGCAGGCTATATCTGGGCCTGGAGCCTGGACACAATGTCAGCCACGCGTTGCATTTTCTTACTGAGAGCAGCTTGCCTTCATCCAGCTAGCCCAGCAGGTAGTCAGCCTCCTCAAGTGTCTACCCTGGGACTCCTTCAGGGCCAGCTGCCCGTGGCACCCCTGAGAATTCGGGCTTGCATGGAGAGGTTGCGGTGCAGAGGTTGGTTAATTCAGGCTGTTGGACTTCTGGGATGATGCAGTGATGATGCGAACCAGGGGCTTGTTTCTGGCTAACATGAAACTGCCTCTCCCAAAGGCATCTTGTGGGGAAAAAAGCCCGGGCAGGTTCCAGTCAGGACAGATTTGTAAGAAAAGATTTAATGAAACTAGCCCAATTTAACTGTTCTTTTCAAGTTATATCATATGTTCATAATTACATTGTGTGTAAATGGGTTTAACAGAAAACTATCGATCTTCTGAGCAATCTCAGAAGCTAAAAAGTAATTTTCACTCAGCTCTTTAAAAAGCACTTGAAAGTGCAGAGAAATCCTCTGGACTGAGCGTCTGGGGTCTCCTGACCTTCTGTTCTTTTTTCTTTCCTAGTGGGCTGAATTTGTCTTGTTCACTGTTCTCCTCTTTGCTGTGTGCGTTATTTTCTCCATCATGGGATATTTCTATGTCAGTGTGGATCCAGAGGACCTACAAGAAAAGGAAGAGAAGAGAGAGACCCCAAGCAGAGGAAACATGATTAGTCTCGTTACTCAGAAAACAAAGCTCTAACACATCATGAGCTGGGATCTTTTTTTTTTTTGACTCAATAGATGGGATGGTAAATGAAAGGTAGAGACAATATTATTTTACAGCATTGCAGTCTGTATTACTCAAAAAGTAGCCGCTTTCTAAATGGGACCAAATAGCCCTCTGCAAAAACAATGGGGGTCCAGAAATCAGAGCAAAACTCCCTGGGAAAACTCCTCTAGTATTAAAAGCCCTTATAAGTAAATACAGTGTAATTTAAAACCTCCCCATCTTTTTAAGCATGGAATGCTTCCTATGATTTAGTTTTAAACATATATTTATGGCAGCAGGGAGGAAGGGTGGAAGGAATGCCATATGGCAGCAAAATTTGGACATGTTAGAAGAAAAGAATGAAAACCCAGTATAGGAATTAGGCAAGAATAGATGTTACTGACAGAAGAATTTTTAATGCTGTCATCAAGGACTGGAAGTGTTACACACAATCCCAAAAGATTTCACCATGTAACTCTCCTTATGAGTATTTTGCCCCATTATTGCTTGTTATGAATGGTCCTGATTTATGACTTTCACCTCCAGGCTCAGAAGTAATAACAGAGAATTAAATTCCACAGGCTAAAATATTCCCAAAACACTACTGAAGAAGGTATGTGTGCTACCATCTTTCTGATACCTATTTTTTCCTATAAGGTTTTAGCAACTGATGGTATTCTTTGATTAGATGTGATTAGAGAATTGGTTTATGCTTCCTTATTTCAGAAATCCAGGCAGTTATTTGCCATCTTCCTATATATTAAGCCTTTATTGGGAATGTCCTTTTACAGCACCTGCCACTGCAAGTTAGGATATGGCTGATTTCTTATCTCTTGCTTCCATTATTCCCCGCTGGGAGACACGTTGCAGCAGTTTCTATAAAATTCCAGGCATCCCACAGTGACTTAAACAAGGATGCACTAAATAATTTTTTCAGTCTGAGAGGACACCATGGCATAAGATTTTTCGTTTTCTTCCCTGTTCTTGTGTCCCTCTACCAAGCTTTGGATATAGATATTTTATCAGAATTGTGATATAATTGTCTGATTTTCCTCACTCGCTTGAAGCTGTAATTTCCTGTTCTGCATAGAAGTAATTCAACCATTGCTGATCTAGTAAAACTCCTGAGAGAGTCCTTGCCTTCCTCTGCCATTCCAAGGCTGCAGCTGTAAGAGCTGTGGCCTAATTTACAGCAAGGTTGTCAACAGGATCTTCAGGTTCACAGAGAACAGACAGTAAATAATGCTTTCCTCTTCCAACTTGTCATTGGTCATAGGTGATCACTGATGCCTTGATTCAGGAGATCATGAAATACATGTTTAATTTCATTCCTGTTCAGGTCAGTGCTAGGGAATATGCTTATCTTGACATATCTGCTACTTTAATGTGCTGCCTTGTGTGTGTGTGTGTGTCTTCTTTAGTAAGACTGAGAAAACTGTACTTTTTAGTTTATAACAGGAAGACTTACAGCCTTGGATTGCTTCCTTTGCTTCCTGTCCTAAATAGCCATGAACTTCCACCGCTAGCTCTGCATAAGCTCCTGCCTGCTGTGAAACAGCATCTGGGTCTTGTGCCAGAGGGGGGACTGCGATCTCAGATAAATGACAGGAGGCTGCGGGTGTGCACACAGAAACACTTGATGTGGTTCAGTTGATGCAGAGCCATTTATTAAGCTGCGGTGGCTGGATCCGGGCAGCTGAACCCTGCGACTCAGTGGGGAATGAAGGGCATTGAAAGCCATCTATTAGGTCATCCGACCTGCTCCTCGGAAGCCAAGGGAGGATTATTCCCTCTGCTCCTTTCTGGTATTGTTCTCCTGCTGTGATTCATTGTGTGGGTTTTTTCTCCTCCAGGCATTATTGTTTTCCTAATCCTGTTTTATGATACACTGTGAATCAGCTCAGAGGCTGCTGAATCATTCTGCTATGATGCTGTTTGACTGGCTTCCAATTTGAAGCACTAATAGAAAGAGTTTCTTCCTCCCCCCCTGCAAACAAAACAAAAATCCCTAAAATGAAGGAAGGGACAGGCTCCAGTAACACTGAACAGACACAATTTAGAATTATTGGAGCATTTAATTTTTTTATTAGCCTTGAATTTGGAGGTATGTTGGGGTTCGAGGGCATAGGTGGTGAAGAGACAATTGAAAATTATTGGAGTACTTTCCTTGGGAAGCACTTTGTGCATCACAGCTCAGAGTGGCATGAGGGAAAGCAAGGTGTCCAGAGGATACAATCTTTAAGACTACATATGCTCAAGAACCTCTTGATTTTTATGTTTTAGTTCCTTACTGGCGGCACTACCAGAAGCTGTCACACACTCTGAGCTTAGTTTAAAGGAATCATTCCAAACTCATAAAAGATACATTTAGTATGTCATCTGTATCTGCTTTTTAGACTCCTGATGCCAAATTGCCCTCTTCCAAACATCTCCATGTTCCAAACCGTCACCATAATGCTGGGGGAAGAAAAATTGCGATTCACAGTTGGGAAGGTTATGAACAGGAAAGCAATGCTATAAATGAAGTGCTAACATGGGGGTAGGGGCTGCTCCTGCAGCCCCTCTGGGGAATCACTTGCCCAAGGGACTTGTAAGGCTCTGTTCACGTTTCTTTTCCAGCTGACATGGTTGCTTCTTCCCACCTGCTCATCAGCACCTGTTGGAAGCTTTGTCTTCTTCAGATCTGCCTGCTTGGTTGCTGGTATGATGCCTTTCCACTGTTTCTGCTGCAGTTGTAGAGCTTTGCTGATTGGAGCCATTTATTTGAAATGCATCGGCAGTTTGGAGGGATTTCCACTGGGCAGGCTGACAACCAGCCAGGAGCAGGCTGGGGGCCATAATGAAGAACTGCTCCTGCTGTAGCTGGAGAGTGTGGCAAAATAGCACATTTAGCATAGCACTTCTCCAATTTTAGAGCCACAACTCCATTCTCGGAGCTCTTTCACTTTCAAATGGATTCAAGACTGGATCAAAGGTTTAGGACCAGGTTCTGTGGAGTATTGAGGTCTCTGGGTTTTTCTTCCTTATGGTCAGCACAGGGATGGGGCCATGCACAGCTCAACACCCAATTTCAGAACAATACTCCTTATTCCTCCCTATTCTTTGATTTAGAATCAAAGGGAGAATCCAAAATAGAGATAGTACGTGTAAAGCTGTGTGAACCTCTATAGAGAAATAGCAGCCTGCTGCCTGTCCAGCTTTGCCTGTCACTGAAGGGAGTTTCAGCTACTGGTGGAGTTTGCCCTGGAGCAGATTAGGGCAAGCTCATGCCAGCTGTTTTGGAGGCTGACCTGTAGAAATGATCTTCTCCAGCTAAGGGACAGTAATGAGCTGGTGGGGATCTGTAGGTATTTTGCTGCACAAGCCTTCATGGAGACTGCAGGGGTTTGGCTTCACTGTCAAAGTATGTGTATTTACCAGTTTTTCTGAAGAATGCTTTCTGATAAAGATTTTTTTTGTGCAACAAATTTCCCTTCAGTTGCACTGGCTGTTACTCAACACATTTTTCCCCTTAACACTGGCCACTCTTACAACCTCCTATTTCCAGCTTTGCATGAGACAAGCATAAAAATGATATTTCAAACTCAGCAAAACAAATTCTTGGCTGTGGGTTCCTTAAATTTACCTCTTCTTTCTGAGGCAGTCGAATGCCTTTAAATAGCAGGCTGCTCTATGCAGCTCAAGGGGCTTGCATCTCTCTTTTCTTCTCTCTCCCTTTCCCCACAGCTCCACAATTCCAGAAGATGAGTTTTGGAGGATTCCAGAAGATCAGCCCTGGGAGGGCTGCAGGGGACTGTCTTGGATGCAGCTGGTGCGTGCTGTCGGTGTTGGCTGGGAGGCAGGAGCCGGGTCAGGCACAGGAGCTGGTTCCTTTCTGGAGACCCAAATGGGGCTGGGCAAGGCAGCCTGGGGCAGGGCTTGCCCTGGTAGAAGATGCGGTTTTCCTGAGCAGTGATCTGGATGTGAGTTTTATTGTGAAAGTGAAATGTGAGTGAAAGGAAAAGTTTTCACTGGCCTTGGCTTTGGCCTGAGACGCTGTGTAAAAGGGGCTGGAAACTGATGGGCAGGGAGGAAAGAGAACTATTTGGTCAAGGTCTTCCCAACATGCACAGCTGAAATTCCTCGCATTGAATCAACTGGAGAGAAAATGAGATGGGAGAAGTGGAAAGCTCAGATGATTAAGTAGTGGATGACTTCAGACCTTTCAGAAAAGCACTCTCCTCACTGGTGGTGAAGGGCCATCAGGGGAGTTAGTCACCCATGGCTTGAAAACTGGTTTGTTGTTCCAAAGTATTGCAAAAACCAGCATACAGACCTGTGTTGGTGGGTCTGCAGGGACTGGAGGAGGAGGAGGAGGCGGCAGCTGTGCTCCTGGTGATACCCCCACCATCCATGACAGCCAACACCTTGGCTTCCCCTGGGGACAGAAAAAACAGGTGAAGGTGTAGCACAGGAGGGAGAGGTACGGTTAGGGGTGGTTAACAGGCAGTTTTAGCCAGGGTCACACGCAGAGGAATACTCTCTTCATTGTGAATATCTTTGCCTAGCTACATGAAACACTTTCTAGCACCAGCAGTTTAAACCTGGGAGTTCAACTCCATGACAAATACCACAGTTGCTGAATTTTGGGTAGTACCAGACTCTGCATTTCATTATCACTACATTTGTTACTGTGATATAATTTTAAAATAGCATTTTGGAGATGTTTCTGGTCCCAGATGTTGACAGATTTGGCCAGGGTTTTGCATATTGATAGCTGGGTTTACTCTAGTCTTTCATATCAACACGTGCGATAAACCTGTCATATGCAAGTTGATGTTGTGGGGCCTTTGGATTTCTCCAGCAATTTGGAAAAAAAAAAATCCCCAGTGAAGCTGGCTAAGCATGAACTGTGGTGTTGCTTCCGAACTGGAGCTGCCCACATGCTTCGTAAAGCAGGGACCCTCATTCATCTCTTGAAAAGTGCTTCCCAGAAAGAGAAATATGGGGAACACTATTAAACATTTTGGCTTGAGAAGGGCTCACACTGCAATTCAGAAATTGCATGAAGTAAAATAATTGCTTTGCTTAAAATCCCTCCTTCCTCTCCATCTCAGGTGGTCAACAAGGAACAAAACAAGTTATTTCGTAGTGAGCTTTGAATCAAGGAGCTGCTGCATCTTCTCAAGGTCTTTCCATGCTGTGTTTTACTTGCAGATCAGCAGTAACCTGCCTCTAGTACCTGTAGATCAGAAGATTGCCAGGATTCAGAGCAGCTGCACTGCAGGCTCCCACTGTTGGCTGATCAACTCTGATACCTTCATTTTTAATGAATAGTTCTAGCAGTTATCCTGCAAGGCTCAGTCACAATTGGTCTAAATTTAGGCCAAAACTAAGGACCTGACAGAACTGTAATCAACCAGATAAGTAGCAAAACTTTCAAAAAAAACCCCAGATAATACAGTGGTTTAGTGCTTAATTAAAATTTTAGTATGCTTACAGAAAGTAAAAACCTAAACCAGAATGTAGTAATTCCATTGGAGCAATGACAAGCTGCAGTTGGAATCCAGAAGCGTGGCAACTGGAAGCCAAGCTGAAGACACAAAAATCAAGCAAACATCACTTTTTAGATTATTTTTTGTCACTGCATATGTTACTCAGTCTGCTTGGCCTGTCCTGTTGAATCTACCCATGTGTGTAAGGAAAAGAAGCTGAACTGACTTGTGGAAGACGTGTACCCTTCCCAAGCTGCAGCTTGGTTTTCCTCTTGTTGCAGGTTCCCAAGTTAGCTCCAAATGACTCCCTTTGCTAGCAGTCAGCCCCCTCAGTCCCACATGCTGGTCTCCCCTCCCCAGAAGTCACTCGACACTTCTCCTCTATGATTTTGCTAGCCCTCAGGACCTTGTTTATTCCTCCTCTCTGCTGCCAGCAGCTGCGTGTCTTCTTGGGGGTTGTGCTGGGTATTGCTGACCACTTCCCTGCAGCCAGAAAATCTTCCCACCTACGGGACTGCTATGTCTGGGCAGAAATCGCGCAGAGCCAAATATCTGGGTGGTAAGAGGGCATCTGCCCTGGCTTGCTTTGTGTCTGGCTTCTTGTCACAGCCTCATATGGCCCGGTTCGTCTTCTGTAGGCAAGTCAGTTCAGAAGCACTGGGGCAACCTAGCATCTCCATGTGTCCCTCCGATCCATCCTGTGCCCAGTTAGCTGCCCACAGTCAGCCCTTGTGTTGTGCCATGTCAAGCTGCAGGGACTCCTGGGCCAAAACGCTACTGTTACCAGCCATGGGAGGTCCGTTTTTCCTGCCCATGGCCCTTGTTAATACATTATTTATGGCTCTGGAGCCGTCCCCCACCAGTCAGTCTGCGAGTCTTTCTCTTGCAGAGAAGTAGGAGAAAGTCACTCAGACTGCGTTCATCGCAGCACTAGTCTGTGGTCAGTGGGCTACATCTGCAACCACAGATCTCCTATCAGCGTGGACGCGGCAGCTGGTGAAATGGGGCTGGCTCCTCTGCCAGCTGCATTGGCACATGGACTGCTGGTGTCGGTGAGGCTGGCTCTGTGGCCTTCCCAGGCTTGATCGGGATGTTTTAAAAGCCGTTGCCAATGTTTTGCTGAGAGACCTGTGTTATTACTGTGGTGCTGTTCGCCCGTGGCGGGGCATTTTCTGCTCCTTCTTTGTATACTTGTCCAGTCCCAGTGACCAGGTCTCAGATAACCAGCATCTCCCAGACCTCGTTGTGTTATGTGCCCCCCTGCAAAGGAATTTTCTTCAAGTAGAGATGAATTTGGTTGCTTTGAGCTCTGACTCCACCCAAATCTGCTTGGAGCCTTTGTTCAGGCTCTTTCTCTGTTTAGCCTATGCATCAAAACACTCTCCAAGTAGGCCTTCATGCTGTCCTCACCAAAGACAGAAACCTCTCAAAGGTGCTGTGCCAATATAGATTTTTGCTGCTCAAGTTAGAGGTGAAACAGGCCAGCAGGAATTCAGCACGTGCCAGGAGCTGCTGCCTTTCAAAAAGGCAAGCTGCTGTCAATCACGGTGGCTCCCCGCATGCGAGGCCATGCAGTTCAGCTCCTGCTGTGCCCTGTGCGGATGCTCGGGTGCCTCTCTGAGGGCTGCAGCTCCCAGGTCCCAGCACTGGCCAACCCACCAGTGTGCCATTAGTGGTCTGTCAGCTCCAGCTTTGCTCCCTGACCCTTTATACAGCCCAAAATCTGCAGAGCAAAGAGAAGAAAGTTCCCTCTTTCCAGAGAGTTTTTTTAATTTGCTTTCCCCCGCTCCTTTCTCATTCACAGCCAGTGTCATTTGGTGCCCTGTTATTTCAGGGCTGGCCAAGGGAGCTGCGCAGTCCTCCCATCTTGTCACTGCCTTGGAGTAAAAGGAGGTCAGGGCTCTCCCACTCTGCCCACCCACGAGTACCTTCCTGGAAGCTCTTCCCAAATTCAGGTGCCCCACTCCTCCACAGAGCACATCCCTCCTGAGACCAAGGATTTGACATGTTTTTAACCAGCCACTCCCTTTGTGGGGATTAGCCAGCCTGAGTAATATTTGCATTACACCCTTTGCTGTCTGCTGGTTGTAGCTTTACTTTTGGAGCTAATGTCTCTGTTTTCCTTTCCTTCCCCCCCTCCCCCCAAAGGTTGTCCTGAGCATCTGCACTCTCTGTATAAAATAAATAAATGGCCTTGCCTGTTTGCAGGCAGATGGTCCATCCATCTCCTACCGAAACTTTGATAGTGCCATGAAGAATCCCTCTGTGCTAACAGTGCCAGTATGGTCCTTTCCATCCCTGCTGGAGGACTTCTTTGGCCCTTCTTTGCACCATCCTTTTGTACATGCTGGTTAAAACCAAAGGGCTTGTGCTTCATTTCTCACAGCCCACAGCACTCCTCAAGCTTCTGTAATGCAGGCTCTGAGTTCCCTCTTCTGTTTGAGCGGCAAACTATTAAAAGCTGTTGAGTGCTTCAGAACCAGGTTTTTTTGTCTAGTAAAGTTCTTTTTTTGTGTTTTTTTTGCTGTGTTCACATCCGTCACTTACAGCTATGGAGTGAAACACTGCTCCAGTCTTCTCCTGTTAACCCTCACTTTTCGGGAGAAGGTTGGGCTTTTTAGCTTTTCCATAAAACAAAATTATTTTTGGTACCTTTTGTCCTAATGCTGTTCACTGTTCAGCATCCTTTGAAGCCAGGGATGTGGGCTCCTTCCTTTGGGTTTTCACTTCTGTCTGCTCAGCATTTCTTAGCTGGTGTCGCTGTATTACACCTGCTGGGTCCCACTGATCTGCTAGGCTGAGCAGGAGCAAAGAAGTCATCCCAGTGGTTTTAATAGATGCAGCCTGCTCAGTTATAAAAGTTTTGAGCCCTTTTTCAGCTTGTTAGAAGAAAAGCAGACACTTCTCCACTTAAAGGTGTGCTCCCATGCCATCCTGCTCTGGCTGGGACGGGATGCAGCCAGGTCAGAGCAGCTCCGCATCCCCAACGCTTTGCTCCTGCTTTCCTCCGGCTCTGCATTTCCTGGCTTGGATTCACCTGCTCCAGTCCTCTCCTGGGTGGGTCTCTCGCAGTGGTGATATTCACTCCAAGGGAGCCATTGCCTCTAACAATTTATTTGACCAGTCTCATGATGTTACTTGTGGTGACACCCCTATGGGGTTTATTTTGTCTTTTCAGTCTCCACTGTTCTTCCAGGTTTCTGCTGTGGTTTCTCTTGATTGACACTGCCAAGCTCTTGCCAATTTTGTCTTTCTTGTCATGGCTTCCCATTATCAATGCTGTGCTTGGAGTCCAAGTGCCCTTCATGCCACAGATCTGCAAGCTAAGTAAACTTAGCAAATCATTAGGGCAGATTTTGACCGCTCCTCTCTCCATCAAAGACTGTGATTAAATTAGGTCCCTTTAATAAACTAGGCTGATGGGCCAATTTGGATTGCACATGTGGTATTATAAGTCTCGTGGGGCTTATGATTAAAAGACATGAGAGAATGCAATTATTTAGAGAGCTACTGGGAGATTGCTATAACTCAGTAGTCACTTTATCAGAACAAAAGAAGAGCCCAAGTCTGCAAGGTGGCAGGCAGCTCCTGGGAAGTGTCTGCGAGCCTTTAATTGCTAAGGGAGGCAAGAGTCAGGTTTGTCTCCTGCAGGTTTTGATGTGCGTGATAACACTGGGGGGTGGGAAATATCACTCTGACCATTTCTGTCCCCAAGGCGCTTGCTCCGGGAGCGAAACCTTTCATGCAGGTGGCTGCTTTATCTCTTTCTGCAGTTGCTTGGGTTTTTTCCCATAAGCTACAGTTGTCTTTGCAGCAAGACAGAGCTCAGTTCTTTGCTGAACTCTAATCAAATCCTGACCTGCACAGGGAGCTCAGTGCAATCTAGGCTGACTCCCCGCATCAAATTCTCGAGCCTGGGGCTGGATCCTGACCCAGTAGGAAAAGGTCTGTTAGCTTAGGCTCGGCATAAAGCCCTGAAGATGAGAAATGTCTGGCTGGACAAATACAATTTTGCCTGTTTTTTTCTCTCAGGGTCCTGAGTCAGAGCTGGATGGCATATGTAATTGTAGTAGGGCTATTCTTCTCTCTTTGTTTTTTTTTTTTTTACGGAACATTCAGGATGCATTTTAATTACAACCTTTAGAATACGTCCAGATAGCTTGAGCTCAAATTGATCTTGTTTTTCAGCCAGGCAGCTTGTTTTTCATCTATTATAATAATAAATGTGCTATTGATAATAGTTTAGGTGCCATACAGCAAAGCTTTATGTTATGCGTCAGCTCTGGAGGGCCAAAATTTTCTTATTATCTATTATTGATATGACAGTTTTCAGATATTTAATAAACAAATTACCAGGTTTTCCTTTCTCCCCTGTTAGTTTGCAATCTCAGTCTTTTTGACAGCTGAATTCAGGATTAATGACTATCTTATGTAAGACAATTGTTTGCTAGCAGGTTTATTCTCTAAACCTACAAGTGCGGTAGGAGGACTAGCACTGGCACTTTGAATTAAATCTCATCCTTAAAGCAAATTTTTTAGCTTTATTCCCTTCAATTTTCCTAAGCAGAAATTGGATTTGCCTGGTAAAGTGCTTAGACCTGTTATTAATTTCTTAGTTTATGTAGTTATATTAAATATAGAAGCTTAATGTGAATGGCTGGCAAAAGGAGCTGTTTTTCTCTCCCAAGCCTGAGCTTGCTAGGTCTGTTCAGACTGTAAGTGCTTTAAGAGACAGGACCTCTCTGAGCACAAGCATGGGAGCAAGAGGACCACCCTGAGCCTCCCTAGAAAAGAGAGATCCAGAAGGACATGCTGGATTTGGCCCTTGGTAAAGCACTAGAGGTGGCATTGGGAAACATTCAGTCCAAGCTCTGAGACTGGTAAAACACATCTGTGCTCTGCAGCAGCTTCCTCTCCACCTGCTCCAGGACAGGGCACAGGGTAGAGGGTACGGGAAGGGCTGAGGTGCCTGCACCTGCCTGGGAAGGTGGTTTCTGGTGTAGGTGGCTGCAGGTGAAGCAAGGAGGGCGCTGCACCCCATGGGAAAGCCTGACGCATCCCCCAGGGTGGTCAGGGGCATCTTCTGGGAGAAAACACAGCACCAGAATAGAGACTGAAGGAAAGCATGAAGCACCCCCTTCGGAGCACGTGCTGGGCACTGGGCCATTTCTGCCCTGCAGTTTCTGACCTCAGGCTTTGCATACACAATACAGGAATTCACTAGTGTGTGAGCCAGGCTTTGGAGATGAGAAGTGAATTTGTTCTCAAGTAAAGCCACCTTTTGTGAGCAGAAAATCTGTGAGTTGGGTTCCCCAAGGGAATAGTGTTTGAAAATCACAGATGATTAAAAGATAACACATTTTAGGGTTGGTATTTTTTTTGTTTGCCTTTTGGGCTTGGGAAGCTGGATGCTGCACATGTTTCTCCACAACTGACCTGGCAACAAATTTTTTGGTTTAATGCAAGAAAATGTGAGACTCTCCTTAAAAGAGGAGTTCTGAAATACCAAAAGTCACACCAGCAAAAATGACTAAAGTTGGCAACACTGAGTGTAGTGTATCACATTGGTCTTAAGCAAAAATAAGCCAAATCAAACAAAACATGATGGAACAGAATAAAAGCAGGCAAGCACCACAGCTTGGCTTGAAATAATGTGTTAATAGAGAGAGTGTTTCTTCATTATTTTTTATTTGATAAGCAGTAAAACCACAGACTCATGCTGAAAGCAGTTTGTATGTGTGCCCTCTGCTAATTGCCTATCCCCATTTGCAATGTAAGCACTCGTTACTCACTTCCCTTGGAAATAGTGGTGGTCAGTGTGGAGCAGTGGGGAGAGGGGCACAGCTGTGTATTTCAGCATGTCTGCACATGTGTTTTCATTCCTGGAACAATCCCAATTATATGGACATTTTTGCCTGGTATTTAAGTCTTCATCTCACTTCATTTTAAGGCTTGCTTAACACTTCTCCAGTTGATTGGTGTGGCATCAATCACAGTAATATGCCAGCTATGACATTCCTGATAATAACTACCGCGGAGCTGGGTGGCTCAGGGCACTGATGCCCTGAGCTGGGCACGGGCACTTGCTCTGCGAATGCCAGGGGGGATTTGCTGGCCACAGCAACTTGCAGATGTGCAGGGCAGCAGCGAGAAACTGCCCGTCAGTCGGTCCCCAAGCATCTCCCAGCTTGGGAATACAGCTGTCGATGAGGTTGCATTTGCAGCCCTCTTCTGCTGTTGGGGGTTAAGGATTTGAGAAAAAACAGCCTTGCATGCAAGTTCATGAAGTGGCACTACCAGCTGGACACACCAAGGGTGAACTGCTTTGCTTACACCAACTGCCATGTATTACAAATCAAACCAGCCACAAGGAACAAAACTATTAAGCTGCTTTCTCATAATCATTAATTATGAAGATATTATCACGCATGTTTGTAATCTATGAACTATCCTGTGACAACTGATTAATTTTTTTTGTTGAAAGAATTGTGATGGTGAGGCTGCAAACAGTGCTGGCAAGCGATTCTTGCAGGGAGCCAGTCCTGCAGGTCGGACCTGGTGAAACCCCCTTTTCATGACACGAGGCCAGCACAGAGACTGACTGGGTACATATTTTTATTCCCCCTGCATCCTCCTGGTCCCCTGCCCAGCCTCTGGGAAAAGCCCAAGCCAAATGTGTCCTGCTTAGATGGTCTGGCAGAGGAAGGTTAGACAAGCCTTTGATACCCTGAAAGTCAATTTAAGGAGAAGCTTTCAGGCCCAGAGGGTGTCACTCCAAAGACTTTTTCTGGCATGTTGAACAGCGCAAAACTTTGCTGGGATCCATCAGTCTGGGTACTAATTTCCCCTCTCCTGCTTTGCCATCTCTAACATGTTTATTCTCAGTGTGGCAGTGCAGTGACAGGGGCTCTTCTCCTCCTCCCAGAGCGAAGGCAACAGGTATGGGGCAAACCCCACACTTCTTCAGGCCTCCCCCAATTCATCCTGCTGGCTTTTGGACCTCCTTACACATCTCTGCCCTTTCCGGTTGCTGGGAAGGGCAGCAAATTGGGTCAGAAGAGGAAAAGCCTTCCAAAATTGCTCATCCCACCAGGGTCACTTGCTGCCCAGGTTGGCCAGGGTCTGGACACTGAGTTACCAATGGGACTTGCTACCAGAGCATCTGGGACAGTCTTGCACTCTTTCCTCCTGTAACTGCTTTCCAGACAGATGTCTCCCAGCTGGTCGGTCTCCTCAGATGTGCACGAGTCCATGCATGTGACCAGATCACTGATAGATGCTCCGCAGCCATATGGATGTGGGGAAGTAATGACAAATCTCCCCCAAACCACACCTTCCATGAGATACTGATGAATGAGATCTTTATTGGCTGCTGGGCTAATTAAGGAGAAGTTGCATCAGCTTCTAGCTGACAGGCTGTAATTGCTCCTGAGCAATTTTGGGAGGACCAGATGAATAGGAAAATAAATGAAAATACTGTGGATTGGATCCAAGGATGTATCTGACTGCATCACATTTCAGACGAGCTGGAATTTTGTCCCACCTTTCTCTGGGGAACGGGGACAGGGCAGAGGGCTCGTGGGCTGTGAGAGCACACAAGGAGGCGGCGTCAGAAAAGCCAAAATTAACATAGTTAGAAAAAGAAGAAAATAGTATCCTCGTTTTAGATAAGAATTTCTGAAGCCATATCTTTGCCCCAGTCTCTAGCTTTGGCCTCGAGCAGCCGGTACCCGTTGCTCTGTGCTCCTGTTTCCCATCTGTCATGCAGGACTAACAATGTCTGCTGCCGAGGGCGGAACTGTCTCAGATGCTCTGGCACCACGTGGATCCCTGAGGGATTTTTTTCTCCTGTTGCCTTGAAGTCCAGAGGCTGCGAAAGGGGTGTCAGGCGCCCAGCAGCCCCCGCAGCCGAGCCCAGCCCTCTGCAGCCCTGCCAAGGGCTTAGGAGAAGGATGCTTCCCTCCAGCAGCAAGGATGTTGGGACTCTGAGCCTGCTCATTGTGGCACACGGTCCTTTGAAGAAGAGAGGTGCTGCGTGTGTGCAATGTTGTGTGCCAGCTGCCAGCGAGGGGGGCAAAGCCCTCTCGGCCTCATGCTGCTGTTCCCCCTTGGAGGAGGAGGGCTGGGGTCCAATTTCCTTCTGTCCTCTAGGCTCCTGCCTAAACCTCCAAGTGGGGAGTGGATGGTTCAACAGGAGAGTCACCAACAGCAGAAGCTTCTGGGCACCTAAGTTTTGGGCTGGTCCAGGACAGAGCTGGGCCTGGTACACAGCAGATCCTGACATTGAAAAAAATTAACTGAAATGAATGGCCAAGCCCTCAGTGACTTTAGTGGTGTGATGTTTTCCCCAGCGGACTCCACAGGCTATGTCTGGGCACATCCAGACAAGAGGCTTGTCCCATGTTTAATTTATGGGGTGATGAATGAGTTCTTAGCATACAATGCATTTAATTCCATTTTGGCCTGATTTATGATGTGATGTGAACTGCATGTGAAGTTTTTAATTCAGTAGGTGGTGACTCTGATTCAGTATATGGAGTGTGACGGAAGAGGTGATAAATTTGATTCCAAAGGTGATGCATCAATTTCAGCGTGAAGTGCATCAAATCTATCACATGGCACGTTGGTTTCAGTGCATGACACCTCAGCAACAGCAGTGCCAGGATGGTTAAGCAGGACACCTTCAATGTATCGCCAGTGGTCGCCACATCCACCACCTCCCCAGAGGAAAATCACCATTGCTGTTGGTCTTTTATTCAGCCTTTCAGGACTCGAAGAAAACCAGTAAAATGGCCCATCAGGTGCTGGCCAAAATATTTGTCTTCAATTTAGTGCATGCCCCAGGTAAGGGCTTCTGATATCCCACCTATTTCCAGGTCCCAGGAAGATGCTTCTGCTCCTGGGAATCTCCAAACCAACATGCACTTTGGCCTCATTTTGGGTTACTTTCATGACTCAATATCTTTGCTTTTAACTCAATGTCTGGCTGATCCACATGGCTGAATGAGGATGTGGAGTTTGAGTCCTCTCCAGAAGAGAGAGACATTAACATGGGGATCTCTCACATCTGTAACCTTTGAAGGATATTTAAAAAAAAAAAACAGCCGGAGAAGACACCTCCTCTTCTCCCTCACTCCGTACTAGGGATGCTTTCGGGATAGGACTTTCCATCTGAAATAAACCCGCAAAGTGATTAGGGGATCGTAATGGCACCCAAGCAGCAGCTGTTTGGGCTGATGGGACTTGGTGCACACAAGGAGCACAGTCTGGGGTGTGCTGGGTTCCGAGGGGGCTCCCAGTGCCTGCGGTACCCAACCCCTTCCCCATCCTCACCCCCCATTAACACCACTGCCACTGAATCCAGCCCTGGCACGGCGGAGCGTGGCGAGTCACCAACGCAGCTGAGAAAGACGTGAGAGGGCTGATGAAGGGATTTGGTGACAAGCTGAGCGGGAAGTAATTACTTTTCTCTTTCTCTCCTCCTCTCACTGCCACAGCCTCTGCGGCGGTGAGGATAAATGCAATGTATTAGCGGCAGTGAGTGGCAGATTCACTGAGCTGCGATTTATAACACTGTCCTCCCCAAAGCCTCATTGGAGGGCATTATGAAGTTAGCTTTGTAAGAGGGGATAAAATGATGAGAGGGTCACTCTGGAAAATGATTTGGAAATCCTCAGAAAAGGAGGTATTTTCTTCTCTCCGAGCCAGGTGTGTTTCATTGAGCTGACCCCAGCGGAGTTCTGAGGGAGGGTTAGCGCTCATACACCAGATATTAAATTTAATCCAGTGAGAAGGAGCAGATGTTGATGTGCCAGGTCTGTCTGTCACCATGTCTAATGCATAAGGATGGCTGAAAAATCTTCCATCAAAATGTTTTCATTTTTCTTGAAGAAAAAATAGAAAACTCCTACTGGAGAAAAAAAGAACCCCGAAGGCAGAAAACTTGCGGCTGAGAAAACTTTGTCTTCAGATCGTTGATGAAGGGTTGCTGCTGTCAGAGGGGATAAAGAGGAGGATGTTTTTCATCAGCCATGTTAATCTGATCTATCCCTGCATGCAGGCTTCTCCAGGCAGATAAAGTAAACCAGATCCCAATACGCTGATGGGCCAGACTGTCGTAGTTTCCAACAAGGGACTCTGAGCTGTCTGGTGAGGAGGGCTTTGCCTGTACTATACCCACTGGTGAAGGGTGTCAAGCACCCAGAAAGGCACCTAACTAGTGTGCCTCTGGTCTGCCTGGAGAGAGCTGTTTGCAGGCTCAGTCGGTGCTCAGGGCTCGCAAACCCTCTACAACAAATAGGTCACGCTGCTCCTGCTGCTGACAGCCCGGTTCCCACAGAGAGAGGAGCTTTAGCCCCAGTCCTCCACTCTCCAAAAGGGTTAAAAAAGCACACAGGCATACTTTAAATAGTTTAAAAAGTACAAGGGAGGTGAAATGCTAAAACCCCACCCCTTTCAACAGCAAAAATGCTCATGAATCTGAACTTCTATTTCAGCATCACCTTTAGAACAACTTTGCTCATGACCAGGGTGAGAACCGTTGGGTCTGGGAAGGCACCTCGCTGAGAGGAGATGTGTGCCCCGCTGCACCCTGGCCGGGGGACCAGGCGGACTCGGGGATGCTCCCACCTCTGCCCCTGCAGTGACTCTCAGCGGCTGGGCCTGCCAGGAGCCGGGACTGGGACCAGGACCAGGAGGTGGGCAGCGAGAAGCATCCCAGCCGAACAGCGTGGCCTCTGCTCCCGCATCCCGGCTGCTGGGTGTCTCGCCGAGCCCCCCACACAGACCCTCCTGCAGCACCACACAGCCACCCACCAGAGATTCCCAGCTGCCAGAACATCTCTCCGTTGTGGAGAGAAGTGTGTAATTTATTTCTTCGTTTATTTGTTTTGCATGGGAGACGAGGCTGCTGGTTTATAATGTTGAACAACCATTTTAGCTGAGTGCAGCAGGTCCCATAAATCAATCGCCCTCTCCAGAGCATTAACCAGTTGACAGGAACCAGCGGTTTTACAATACCTTTTCGTGTTATTCTGGGGGCACTCTGGGGCCAGAGTCTCAGCCAGTGGAACAGGAGATTTATATTAGCTACCTGATGCTGCTATGAGCCACTGCAAGTATTCTCATACAAATAGTTTAAAAATCTTATTTGGCCTAATTTTTACTGAAGGAGGGTTCATACGTTGCTTCGTGGCGTTTTAAAATACATTTGACAGAGCACTTCTTTGCCTCTGGTCAAACTGCATGTCCCCAACAAATGCATCTCGCTCCAAAACGAGTTGAAGCCAAAGCTCTAGCAGAAAGGAGGTCCCTCTCCAGTAGTACGTACTACAAAGGCTACTGGTCCCAGTTAGCCAGGTCTCCTAGGATGGCTCCCATCTCCTCCTTGGTTCGCTCTTCTCCACTGTCTCCATCCGTCCATCCATCCATCCATCCATCCATCCATCCATCCATCCATCCATCCCTCCCTCCCTCCCTCCCTCCCTCCCCTTTTATTTCCAGGGCAAGATCCTGAGGCAGGAACTGCCTTTCTTTTCTCTCTTTTATCCTGTTCCTTCAGTGGCAGGTTTTTATTGACTTGCAAATACATACAAAGTGCATTTCTCCCCATGATCAAAAGGACGTGGTTGAGCTATGTGTTTCAAAGCTGCTTAACGGTGAGCCCTTATTTTTATTTTAAACCGCAGTTTTTAATTTCTGCTGGCTAAAATGAGGGGTTTGTGCCTTGTGAGCCATACTGGGCACCTGCATGACCTCTCAACGGGGTGGACATCACCAGTGGGGATTCCTATACCTTCTTGTCGTGCTGTTGGATTTCCTGAGATGTTTGAGGCCCAGGTGATAGGTGATTTGCACCATTTTTTCTCATTCAGTTTTCCCATGTTGCTCTGCTATTAATTTTTTTTTTACACAGAGAAGAAGAAAAGTAGATCTGAGGCCTCAGGGTGAAATTCATCCTCTGCAAACAGAATGAAATGCACGCTCAGCTGGCAATGGGCCTGTTCTGGCTTTTGGCTTATTTTCTGTGCAGATAGAGCTAAACTTAGTTTCATCTGTAAAATTTCCCATTCACATCAGAGGATGTTTCTGTTAACTGGTAATCCATGATGATGAGTTTTCTATGAACTATAGGACCCGGGAGGCTTGAAGAGAGTATCTGAACATATCTCTCCCTTTCACGTGGGGCATTTGGGAATGGCTGAGGTCCAGGCTGATACCAGTACCTCCGCTTTAAAGGGATTTAAGTTATAAAATTTGGGCAGTTCCTTGTTTATTCTGAATCAGCTTTCTCTGATTTTCACCACCAGCATCTGGCTTGGCACGATTTTAACATACAGCTTCAGGTTGCAAACGGAATTGAAATTTTCAGACATACAGTTCTAGCTTTGTAAGTGGTAATTGCATCAACGTAGGATCAATGGAGCAGAATAATATCTGCCCACTAATAACGGCTTAATAAAATTAATAGCACTGGCCCTGCCATGAATTACTTCAAAATTGGGATTGTAGGATAGTAATGTAAACAATAATTGATTTTTCTTGGGAGAGTACTGTAAATTAGATATGACTCTCTCCAGTGTGTAGCTGATACCAGACAATGCAGAAAATGTATCAGATTACCTCGAAGGTGGGCGGAGAGGGAAAAAGTGAAGGAGGCCCCTGTGGCATTGGGGAGGCGATTAGATAAATGAAATGAGCCCGGATCAGAAGATGAAAGCTCAGAGACGCATGGCACTCAATATTGCTGCCATCCAACCTGACCCAATTAATAACATATTAGCACAGGACAGGTCTGTTCAACAGTTCAGGTCCGTTAATTGAAGTAGTGTGATTAATGCCATCAAAGGAGATGAGCAATACTTAGAAAAATGATGGGAGTCTGCAGCTCCGTGCCGCGGCCAGTGCATCGCTCGGGGATAGGGAGGCGAAGGGCAGCCATGCTCCTCACAATGCCCAGCCTTCGTGTTTCGGCACTCTGTGGCTGGGCTCCGGCTCTGAGGTCCCGCCAGCACCCTAGTGCTGAGCTCCGTGTCAAGGCTGGAGTCGGAGAGGTGGCAGCTGGAAGGGCCAAACCCACCCTCAGCCCTTCCCACGGGCGCAGGGGAGCAGTGTGTGCTCAGCGGCACTGACGCCCATGGGTTCTCCATGCTGGGCTGTATCTGGACGCTGCAGTGAAGGCAGCCAGGGTCAGGCTGGACGTGGAGCCACCACTTTCTTGGGTGCCAGCATCCATGGATACCACGCAGGCGGACGTCGGTGCCCCAGCAGCAGAGTTGCTCTGTTCCCATCAGCTCACACGCACCTGGCATCCTCGTTTCTCCTTCCAGAGGCCAATTTTCCTGTCGAATCCAATTAACCCCAGCGCTGACGTCTCAAGGACAGCTCTGGAGGTGGCTTCGCAGAAGAGCAGCAATTCGGAAATGTGTCGTGGGGCTGTGATGGCACCTCGGAGCCCAGCCTTAATTACAGCAAATGGCCAGAAAGAGCTGTACAATGATTTGAGCCGCTGCCATTTGCAGAATGATTTGGCTGCAGGATTCCCTTCAGCCCCGCTCCTGTCCTGCCACCTTTCCCTGACGTCAGTGCCTCTGCTTGAACGCAGGGCTCAGCGCGGGGGCAGGTGAGTGCGATGCACACCCTGGGTGCTCTCCTGGCAAAAAAAGTTCTTCCCTTGCTTCTCCCTGTTAAATATGCGCCCTGCTGCTGGTCCACAAGTGTGCCAGGCAGGGGGTAGTGGGCTTCGCTTCTGAGGAGCCAGGGCGAGCAAGCAGCTCATCCCAAACCATCGCCCGCTGGCTGCAGGGAACGAAGCATCATTGCTTTAAGATCTGCTCTGCCCTGGTCCTTTCTGGCATTTCCATTGTCCCCGTGAAAGCTGGGGGTGAGCTCACCCCCCCGTGCCTCGGGGTGAGCCGTGTGCTTGTGCCTCCCTCCCGGCACGGAGCCTGCCTGTGCCACCCTGGGAGTTCACACTCCATGTGAAATGCCCAAATCCACAAGTTCTTGGAGGACGGTGGGACTGATGGGGATGATCCGGGTGCCTTCGCTCCTGCCAGAGACTGTGTGAGCTGCAGTGGTTGTTTTCGGGCTGTCAGGGGCAAAGGGACAGAGCTACAAAAGCAGCAGCAACACCAGAGAGAAGTGGGATCAGAAGGACGAGTCAAAGCACAGCTTTTAAAATGGGGAATAAGAAATGAACAGAAGGGCCCACAGTGCCGCAATGAAACATCCCTTCAATCCTTTGTTTTCATTCCGGATGACAGAGGAAAATCATTAGGGCTCAATTAGTCGTGAAAGACAGAGGTCCTTCTGCATTGCACCAGCTTGAGAAAGCAACTCCTGTTCAAGAGCACATCTTCCCCAGTCGGTGTGGGATCATTAAATATCAAACACTTTATTTGTGCTATTTGCATTGCCTACTGCGCCCTTGCGCGGGATGAAAACCTTGCAGTGATAACTGATGGACGCGGTTTCACAGGCGCTCGGCTCTGCCTCGCAGAGCCTAAACCCAGCAGAGAGCTGAAAGAGACGCTCTGAGCAGCCGAGGCTGCCGGTGCTGCCCAGCAGCGCAGGGGGTAGAACAGAAAAGAAACAGGGGAAGGAGTGACAGAGGAGTTTATGTGACCCTGGCACAGGGAGGTAAGGGTCTTGGGCACATTGTCTTTCCCTCCGAGACGGAGCTGAGGGGATGGCAGCCACTGCCGGTCCCAGTGTGTCACTGGGATGAGCTGGTGTCCCCTCCCTGCTGTGCTGGGGGAAACTTTGCTGCGAAAGGCAGTGCACACATACATGAGGCCTTTAAATATTTATAAAGCAGTAACTGGTGTTGAGGTGATAGGCGGGAGAGACTCCAAACTGGGAAGGTTCCCAAAGGTGTTTGCAGGCTGGCCCCACTGCAAGCCCTCACTTTGCGACTGGTGGGACCCTTGGTGGTGCTGGCACTGGGCTGTGATTCGGGCTGAGCAGACAGAGGACATGCCAAGAGGAAATAAAGTAAATAATAGTCCAAAAAAAAAATCCCCAACAACACACCAACCTCCTGCAACTGCTCTCTCCTCCCAGACCTGGCCACATTGCACGCAGGCTGCAATTTGTTTTTGTCACCATGGGAAATGTAAAGCACAGCAGCTGTGCGTTACTTACTGCTTTTATTCCCCATTTCTCTCCCTCTATTTCTTTGTCAAGATGGCAAATAAAAGAGCAGATTAGTGGCTGTGCCGCTGTCACTGTTCTCAAAGGCAGGGAGGCCAGAGGCTGCCGGGGATGGCCAAGGTGCCTCGAGCCCCAGCACAGCCCCGCAGAGAGGAGCACGGAGGAGGGACGAGCACCCGGGTCTCCTCCGTGTTTTGGCACATGTGAGCCCGTGCGGTGGGGCAGAGCGAGAATCGCTGAGCCATCACCTCCGGGCAGGTCACGCAGCGGGATCGGGCTCTGGCACAGGGTTTCGGCAGGAGCAGGTCGGGCATGGGATGAGGTTGGGTACTGGCTCATCCGCCCATGGGGAGAGAAGATGCTCGTGCTGCCACAGGCACCTCGACAGCTGTGGGAGGAAAAGCCTGGCCGAGCCTGCCGAGACCAAGGCAGAAGGGACCCATCATGGCTCTGGGACTTGGGGATTTCATTCCTTTCTCTCCATGCAATTTTTTTCCTTCCTGCAAGCAGGGACCGCAGCAGGCTAAACAAATAAGGGGCTGTAACGTAATTTTAGATATATGCTCTTTAGAAAACGAATTCACATTTAGAGTGCAAGCCTTTGTATTTTGGTTTATTATTTAATTACAGAGTTTGTAAATGGAAACAGATTTAGGCCCTTAATTTTAGGAGGATTGAATTGCCTTCCATTCCTTGCTTAATATTCAGGTGGAAAAGCTCCCGTGTCTGGCTGCAGCACGTTTGGGGTGCACAACGCAGCCGGGTGAGCCAGGCATGTTCACCGCTCTGTCTTCTCCTTTGTAGAAGTCAGGCCAAATTGTGTTTTACCGTAAAGTGCTTAAAATTAATTGGCAGAGTGCAAGGAGCTGGTTTCAGTCCTCCTTCCCCTAGCAGCACTTTGCAAACTGCTATAACTTCCCTGGTGAAAACCAGGAGAAAATTGAGCCCACGGTCACCAGCTTTTCTTCCACACCTGAAAATTTAAATCCCGTCTTTCTGGAAATGTCACCCTATTAGAAATTGTTTGCCTGGTACTAACCGTGTCAGACAAACCCCTGATGGTACAAGCCCTCCCTGGCTTGGAATTTGAGCTCTATTCCTGCATGGTGCTGGGAGCACGTGTCTCGTTTCCAACAGATTTGTCAAAAGGCTTGAGCACATGCATGGGCTGAAGCTGGAATATCTCCATGAAGTGCCCCTGTTCAAGGTGACTGAGGCCCCGAAAAACTGCTTTGGACGACTCACATCCGAGCCCCTTGCCCACTCAGTGTTCTGATCATCATGTTTTTCCACTTGGTGGATGCTACACTTCCAAAATAGCTGCTTTTCTGGGAGGTTTTCCATTACTCTTCTTCTAGTGAGGGTTTTTTCAGGGGAGCTGCCCCCTGTTTCACTGTGAGCCGAGGCTCCCGGTGTGGTACTGGCTCTGGTGCCGGGACCCCGCGGCGGTGCTGCGCGCCCAGCCGGGCAGGGATGCTACTGGGGCGGCTCTGCGGGGCCGGGGGGGAAACCTCCACGAGCAGCCCACGCTGTCCCAGTGAGCCCAGGGGTCCCACACCACGGCCTCCCGGCCACACCACCAGCCAACGGGGCTGTTAATTAGGGGAATCGATTCCTCGCCCAGGTAAGGTGCCAGCAGCAGCGCTGCCGCTGGGGAGTGAAGTGTTTATTTAGGGAAAACCCATCACTGGACGTTTGCATCCCCCTTCCCGCTGAGCTGTTCGGGTCAGATGCCACCAAGCACCCAGCGAGGTGCGGGCGCTCAGCCCGGGACCCACAGCAGTGGAGGGGGGGGCGGGGTTGGGGGGTGGGATGTGGTCCTGGGTGTCCTTCCCTGCCACTCCCCTGGGGAGCCCTCCACCGGCTCTGCGACGGGGCCAAGACTGGTTTGGGGACACCTGGCTTGTCCCACATGCAGAGGGGATGAAGCCATTTTCACTGCTCAGATGAAGCCCTGAATAGAGTTAAAACCCCACCGAAGGCAAGCCCAAGGTTGTCCTGGCCACTGTGACGGTCCCGAAAGCAAGCTGGAGCTTTTCTTACCATGGCCAGAGAAAAAAAATTCTTTTGTTTCCTTTATCTATTTTGAACCGTGTTTACCTCCAGCTGCTCAACCCCTGCAACTCCCATCTCCTCACGCTTCCCCCCAGCATCAGCGATGTCTGCAGGCAGCTGGCCAAAGCTGGGAGCGACTCCGCAGAGACACTGCACACATACGCATTTAAAACCCTTATTTACTGCGCAGGGAGACCCCCAGCCAAAATCAGGGAGAGGGTCTGCAATCGCTTCGATACCTTATCAGGCATGTACACACTCCGTCCAGCTTTCGAGCAGCAAGTTATGGATAACATAACCTCTAGGTCAGCTCTTGTAAATAAAACTCTTGCTTGTTCGATGCTGAGTAAATCCTTTCTCCGTGAGAAGAGTCCGTGGAGGGTCGTGCCAAGGTTGCGAACATGCTCCTTGGATGCACACTCAGGAATAACTTTTCTCCCTCCTTTAACAACAGGCTGGTTTGGGTTTTTTTTTCCCTTTTTAATGTTGTATGATTTTAAACCGCAGCATCCAAGCAGATGTACATTTGGCGTCCGGATAGACGATGCAACATAAAGTAACAACCATCTAATTTCTATTCATCTGGATTCACCATGTAAACAGAGCAAAACACCTCTAGAAAGGAGGCCGAGGGGCCTGAGCCTATCAGCAGCAACACGCAATAAACAGCAAAAAATATGTCAAGAGTTTGCACGACGTGTCTGTCTTAATCCCTTGCCGCAATTCAAGAACGCTAAAAATAAATCCCCTTCGAGTTTTGGCTGTTTACACAGCTGTAGCATAAATATTTAGATTTGCAAGAGAAATGCTTGCTCAGCCAAAATCCTTCCCAGATCTCTGGAGTCAGCAGCAGGGGGTTTATAGATGCCCAACATTTCCTTGGAAAGACAAAAATCGATAATAATTAAAGCAGGGACCGATGTTTCCACAGCAAAGCACTTATGTAAAACTAACTCGGCTCGTGTTCTTCAGGGGGCGTGTGAGAAGCTCCCCCCGAGGGCTGGTGAACACCATTACACGCTGCAGAACGAGTGCCGCAAACTGGGACCTTATTCACGTGGCTGGTTTGGACATGGGGTGGGCGATGGGGAGGGTGCAGCCATTGCTCCGAGGGCCGGAGGAGCCCCAGGCACCTCCACGGAGCAAGCCCAGCTGCTGGGACAGCGAGGGGTCGGTCCATGGCGGTTTTGGGCCATCAGGTGCTCCATGGGGGACGTTGCCCTGGCCAGGAACCACCATATTCCCATACATCATCTTATTCTCACTGCATTTTGCTACCATGAAGTCGGCTGTGGGCCCCAGATCATCTTTTGATCACCTCTTGCCGGGGGACAGGAAGGCTTTTATTGCTCTGGAGTATTACACAGACACGTACAGCATCCCCCATCCCAGGGAGGGGATGGAGAACGAAACTGGCTCCTTCCTGCTGAACGACTGCAGCCTTCTTTCTAGATAAAAATCTTTAAGTGGATTTTCCATCTGGTAAACCGTCGCTTTAGGAAAACCATAAGGTATAGCAGTTATTAAAAAGAGGATTTTTACTAATGCACCTACTGTGTCTTCATTATGTCAGGGCACCTCTATGAAGAGATTTGCAGAAGAATCCATCCATTCATTTCCACGCATAATACCTCAATAGCCCATTTGCTTCAAAGATCTTTATCGACTTTTACTACTACACAAATCTTCAGATATTTATTTTTTAGGCCACAGGGGACCCATCGACAAAGAAATTCGTTTTCTGAAGTTTTATGACAAAGGTTTTGCTCTCGATAAAAGCTTCCCATTATTTCCAAACTTCTGTTCTCCACAAAGATGATTTTGGCGGGTTTCCTTCTACAGCTGCCACGGGGCATGAGGCACGGCTAAAATTTTAGCTCCCAGAAACAAATAAGAATATATTTCTGTTGGAAAGGGCTCCTTCCTTACCACCACTGCTTTTAGTAGTGTGGACATCTCTCCGCAGGTATGCAAATGCCTGGAGTGGGAACTCTGCGTGTTCTCGTGTTTTTCCCATCAGCATCCTGTGCACCCGTGCCTGACCCATCTCCTTGCAGGCCAGCCACAACGTGAACGGCCATAAATGCCTTTATAAATCCCCTTCGTGCCCCCCGAGCCCTGCCTGCGCGAGGGTGCTGGGCAAAGAGCAGTGGGACAACTGGCCAGTTGGGGCCGCGGTGGAGGGCACCTCCCTCCTGGTGAAAGGGTTTGCTGTGCGTGTATATCCTGTATCCTAAGTGATGCTTTCCATGTTGGTTTGGGCTCTGCCGGAGGAGCTCGTTGGGTTTTCTGCTGCACGGTGTGCTTTGATGCGGTGGCTTTATTTCCTGGGGCTGCCACGGCCAGTGCAGGTGGTTGGTTCTAGTAGTTATAGCTGGTATGATTATTGGGGGATTGATGGAGTGTTGGGGGTTTGGGGTTGCTACTGTTGATAGTGAGGGTATGCTTTCTGTTCGGTTGGATTTTAGTGGGGTGGCTACGCTCTACTCTCATGGTGCCGGGATATTTTTAGTGGCGGGGGCTGGAACTCTAAGAAGAGGTGTAGTCTTCATTCTTTGGCTTACAAGGTGATGGAGGGTGGCTGGTGGACGGGGCTGCCACAGCTGGAGAGGGATGAGCAGGAGGAGGTGCCCCAGGGGCTCCCAGCCAGCCCGCAGGTACCTGGGATGTGAACCCAAGCCAGCAGAATCCCACCTGGCCAGGGAGGCCAAGGAGATTGCAAAACTTAATGAGAAACAGGCAAAACTAGTAATAATAAAATCCTTTCTCCGCATTCCCATGAGCCACGTGCAATATTTAAGCCGTGCAAGGCCAAGGCAAACTCACAGCACTCAGGGAACATCTCTGTATAAACTGTGTTTTTGGGGGGAAGGAGCCAAGTGTCTTCTCATTTTGCTTTCCTGAGGACTGGGAGTTTCCAAAAGCAGATCAGATGCCTTGAAAAATAGGGTAACTTGAGTGTGGGCATGTCACACACATCCACCAGGCATTTGAGGCAGCCCAGCAATCCAGGTGCTCCCAGTTTGTGTAGCTCCAGGATGATGGTGACCTCTGCAAGCTGGAGGAATACATGTGCCTTGTTGCTTAATGAAAATATAAGCTGGCTGGGTGCAATCCTGCTCCTACGGAGGTCTGTCAAGACGAGATTTCACTGCCTCGGTCTTCATTGAGATACTGAGCGAAGCGGGGTGAAGGAGATGAGGCCAGCAGAGAGGGTGGGAGAGGACAGTTAGAGGAGACCAAACATAGCCACATCCACCCGCGGCTGTCAGACAGACACAGGAGGAAAACCCAGACGGTTACACTGTGATAGCATCGCCACAGCTAAAGGAAATATTTAACTGGACTCTTTTGCCACGAGGCCTCATTGGAATTAGCAGCCAACATGTCCACGAAAGGATGAGGTGCTACGCGGACGATGAGGGACACAAACCGCCACGCTTTGGGGAGCGAGCCAGCCTCGTCGGAGGGAGGGGAGAAGGAAGGATGCTGTGGGCAGGCTGGCACCTTCTGGTTTCCTCCACGGGGAAACGCGCTGGCGAAAACCATGGCTGGGTTTGCTGTTTGCCTGACCTCGTGGTGTCATGGCCATGCACCAAGGATCATGGCTAGTAACTGTCTCCATATGGTACTTCTACACCAACCAAGCTTCTTCGTCCATCTCTTGCATCCCGCTGCGGTGGCTGGATGTGTCGGGACAATGTCCTTGTCCCTTTGCTTGTCCTGCCCCGTGCATGCTGGCAGGGCTCCATGAGCAGTGGTGGGATGACCGTGAGTCCTGTGGACAAGTGGGCAGCCTGCACCAAGTGACCCACCCCACCACCTCTGCAAGCACCTGAGGGACATCTCCAGACCTTCACAGCCCAATAGTTCTGCCTCAGGAGCTGCAACTGACAGTAAAACAGGGCAATTAGCCCTAATCATCCTGAATTATCTCGAGTCCTCTTCCATCCCTCCTCTTCTGCCTCTCCTTCCCCCAGAACTTTTCTGTCTCATAAATCAAAACAGAAACTTGTTTTTACAAAAAAAATGTTTTTACAAATACATCAACAACAAAAAGAGGGCCAAGGAGAGTCTCCATCTCTTACTGGATGCGAGTGGGAATATTGCCACCAAGGATGAGGAGAAGGCTGAGGTACTTAATGACTTCTTCGCCTCAGTCTTTAATAGTGAGACTGCCTAGCCCCAGGGTCATCAGCCCCCAGTGCTGGAAGACAGGGAAAGAGAGGGGAGCAAACCTCCCATAACCCAGGAGGAAGCACTTAAAGACTTGCTATGCCACCTGGATGCTTACAAGTCTGTGGGGCCAGATAGGATCCACCCAAGAGTGCTGAGGGAACTGGTGGAGGAGGTGGCCAAGCCACTCTCCATCATCTATCAGCAGTCCTGGCTAACAGGGGAGGTCCCAGATGACTGGAGGATCACCAGTGTAACACCCATCTACAAGAAGGGCTGGAAGGAGGATCCTGGGAACTACAGGCCTGTCAGCCTGACTTCAGTGATGGGCAAGATTATGGAGCAGTTCATCCTGAGTGCCCTCACCGGGCAGGTGAAGGACAACCAGGGGTTCAGGAGCAGCCAGCATGGGTTCACTTGACCGACCTGATCTCCTTCTATGCCCAGGTGACCCACCCAGTGGATGAAGGTAAGGCTGTGGACATCATCTATCTGGACTTTAGTAAGACCTTTGACACTGTTCCCCACAGCATGCTCCTGGAGAAGTTAGCTGCCCATGGTTTGGATGGGTGTACTCGCTGCTGGATAAAGAACTGGCTGAATGGCCAAGTGCAGAGAGTTGTGGTGAATGGAGTTAAATCCAGCTGGCAGCTGATCACGAGTGGGGTCCCCCAGGGCTCCATTTTGGGGCCAGTCTTGTTTAACATCTTTATCAGTGATCTGGATGAGGGGGCTGCGTGCTCCCTAGTAAGTTTGCAGATGACATCAAGTTGGGCAGGAGTGTCAATCTGCTTGACGGTGGGAAGGCACTGCAGAGGGGTCTGGACAGACTGGATCGATGGGCTGAGGCCAGCTGTATGAGGTTCAACAAGGCCAAGTGCCGGGTCCTGCACCTGGGTCACAACAACCCCATGCAATGATGCAGGCTTGGGGAGGAGTGGCTGGAAAGCTGCCCAGTGGAAAAGGACCTGAGGGTACTGGTCGACAGTTGGCTGAACATGGCCAAGAAGGCCAATAGCATCCTGGCTGGTATCAGGAATAGTGTGGCCAGCAGGAGTAGGGGGGTGATCGTCCCCTGTACTCGGCACTGGTGAGGCCACACCTCGAATACTGTGTTCAGTTTTGGGCCCCTCACTACAAGGACACTGAGGTGCTGGAGCGTGTCCAGAGAAGGGCAACGACGCTGGTGAAGGGTCTAGAGAACAAGTCTTATGAGGAATGACTGAGGGAACTGGGGCTGTTTAGTCTGGAGAAGAGGAGGCTGAGGGGGGACCTTTCTGCTCTCTACAACTACCTGAAAGGAGGTTGTAGCGACGCAGGTGTTGGTCTCTTCTTCCAGGTAACTAGCAATAGGACGAGAGGCAACGGCCTCAAGTTGCATCAGGGGAGGTTTAGATTGGATATTCGGAAAAATTTCTTTACTGAAAGAGTGGTAAGGCATTGGGACAGGCTGCCCAGGGAGATGGAGTCACCATGCCTGGAGGGGTTCAAAAAACGTGTAGATGTGGCACTTGGGGATATGGTTTAGTAGGCATGGTGTTGTTGGGTGGATGGTTGGACTTGATGATCTTAGAGGTCTTTTCCAACCCATGATTCCATGATTCTATGATTCTTTCTGTCACCACGGGTTGCATTGTCCAATGTCAGCTGCCTGCAAGGACAAAAATAAAAGGTGGAAAGCCTTTGGTACAAATAAATAGGTGCCATAGAAGGTGATCTAATTATGCAGTGATTGAATTAAGTGGAAGAAACTGCATTATGCCCACAAAATATCTGCCCTGATGATCGATTTGAAGCATGGTCCCTGTTCGGCCCAGTGATGGGGTTCGGCTGGGAGGACTGGGGAGCAGCTCCTGTCCGGTGCCATCGGGGTTGTTGTGAATACCTGGGCTCATCCTCCCTTTTCCTGGTGAATTTGGCTGCTGGCAGAGGGAGGCTGGCATTAAAATGCTCTTGTTGTCCTCTACAAATTTTCCGTGCAAGATAAAATGACTTTCAAGCAGATGAGCCTTATGGCTGGGCTGTGTCCTTCCACTATCGTCCCTCCTGAGGGACTGAAGTGACAAACTAGACCAGTTAAGGGACAAGCAGAAAAAGCTCACTGTGGGTTTGTGTTACTCACAAGTAAAAGCCATGACGAGTTTATATAGGAGGGAAGAAAATATGGATTTACAGCTGATAAAGGGTTTCGGGCAGGTCCCGGCACCGAGTGCCCTGACGAGCGCGCTGCAGCCCGAGCGCACCTCTAATTAGGATGAATTTCCCCACTGCTGGAGTTAATGCATCATATATTGAAGCCATTTATGTTCATTTGTAGCAAATAGCTACTTTAAAATGTTATCATTCATTTGGGTTATTTGACTTCTCTATTAAATCTATAAATAATTGTTTAAAAGTTTGCGTTGAGGTCAATGAAAATCATCAATATTATTCTGTTGTTGGTTGATAATCGCGGCGGAGTGGCTCCCTGTGGTTGGGACAGCAGGGAGGCGGTGGCTGACCTGTCAGCATCACCACAGCCCCGGCTTGAGCCATCCAGCCCCAGCAGGTGGGACCGGGCACGCGGCGCATCTACGCTGAAAATCACCTTGCCCCTCAAACGTCGTGTCTCCCTCTGAATTGTTAGAAAACTTTCCAATGTCGGTGTAAAGCTGCATTCATGTCCTTTCCTGCTTCCCCTTGCTGTAAATTCTCTGTCCTGTGACACTTAAAAGAAGAAGCAATCTTCTTAATCACGCCATTCCATAATACACACAGAGGTACAAGGTAAGCGGCGGCAGGGCAATAAGCTCCTCCGTTGCGTGCCCTTCAGTCTGGCTTGATAAATGGAGATGTCGCCGGGAGATTTTTCATGCATTAGCATTAAAAGGGGAGCAAGGCTATTTTCGTTCCTTGCGAAGGGAGAGAAAAGAGCTGTGCTTTCAGATTCGGCAACATTAGTGTTTCTTTCAAGGGGGAGGAAATTAAATACCTGAATCCAAAAGCAGGAAGGAGGGAAAAGCCTTCAGTACAGAATTTTAAAAAATTATTTCTAGGGCTCTCCCCATCATCCCGATATTTCAGCCAAGTCCATCAAGCACTAGGAAACACAAGGACCCCAGGAGCACCCCAGGGCCTGTCCCTGGCCAGGCGCAGGGGCAGCAGCTCCCTCTTGCTGATGCTCCGACCCAGCAGGCTGCCAAAATTTTTTAGAAGTAACCCATCAATTAGCTGATTCTCTCAGAAGAATTTATTCCGAATAAATCCAAAGGGCGAAACTTAAAAGCTCTCTATGCTTAATTTGATCAAGGCTTTAATAATATCTGGCTGGATTAGTCTGCGGGTGCCGCTGCGCTCCCAGGAGCGGGGCTGGAAACGGCCTCCTGGCACACCACGTTTGCCATGCTTGGGTGATTTCCCACCGAGTTTGCGCTGTTTGCCAGGAAAAAGGATGCTGCGGGGTTTCGGTGGCGGCACAGGGCTGCTCCCGCAGGCACCCACCCTCTGGGAGCTGGGGGTCCGATCCCCCACCGCCATCCACACAGGAGCCGACCCCAGCATGGCCCCCGTCAGGAACGGGGGGCAAAGGTGCTCTGCGGGGTGGCTGAGGGTGGGAGGGCGATGGGGCAGGGGACGGGGGCTCGGACCCTCTCGCACCTCCTGCGGTCATGTCCCCTCTTGCAGGGGGGCTTCTCCTGGGAAGGCATCACAGTGGCTGGCACCAGAGAGGGGTTTCACCTCCCCTTCAATCATGGGAAAATGATTTAAGGGACTGAAAGCTTCGGGCCAGGACTTTTAACCGAAAAGATGCATTGATTTTCTGTGGCTGATGGAATAAAAGAATTGCTGTGGTGCAAAAAAAAAAAGAAGAAAGAAAACTTTGTTCAAAAAGCCACCTTAGCACATGCTGCGCGTCGTGGGGCTAGTGCTCCCGGGTGCTGGAGGCGATCGCCCTGCGGCCCCAACCTGCTCCACCACGCGGGCATGGTTTTGGGTGCTCCGTGGTGGGAGCAGGCAGAGCTCAGCATCTGGAAGGACACAGAGTGATGGTGTCCCCCCCACTGCGGGGAGACCCCGGGCTGGTGGGGGCCGTTTGAGCGTCACACCCGGCTGCAGCCCGGCGAGGAGCGAGGCGTTCCCTCTGCTCGCCAGGAGTGACCGGATTTCCTTGCTGACTTTTCTGTGATGCCTCAGACCTTTTAATCCCCCGCCCCAAACACCCGCTACCAGCTTTATTATCTCCATCTTGCAGATGAGGGATGGAGAAGACCACACGGGACCAGTCCCGGGGCTGCCTCCCTCCGGGTCGCTCCTTTTGGGCGTGCAGTGGGGCTTGGGGGCCAAGCTGCTTCCCTTGCAGTGGGGGGACAAACGCCGATGGGATGAGGACAGGGAAGCCGTGAGGGGGGTGTTCTCTGCTCCCCAAGGGGGTTCCAATGGCCAGCAGAAGGGTGCTGGCAGGCTCTGCTCTCCTTGCTGCCAAAGCTGCTCTGCTGGGTGTGAATAACTGAGCTCCCCCTCGCCCGTGCCCTGATCTCCGGGCCACGGAGTCAATCGCTCGCTTTCCCGCTTGCTTTTCCCGATGAATATTTCATGGCTCCCCGGGGCGGCGATGCAGCCGGGGCAGCCTGTGCGGCCGAGGCTTGCCGGGATTTCGGGGAGCGCCCGCCGCCAATCCGCCGGCCCGGGCAGAGGGTGAGAAAGCGCAGTGCGTGGCACAAAAATGCCTTGAAATGTGCCACCGAGCGGTCCCTGCAGCTCGCAGCCTGTCTGGTCGGGTGGCCGCAGCTCTCAGAGAAGGGAGGAAAGGCGGGAGGGCTGCGGGGAGAAGCAAACGGGGGTCATTTGGGGATCAGCGGGCACCCTGACCTTCCTTGGTGCTGGATTCAGGCGCTCCCCGGGGGAGCAGCCGCCTGCGCTGGTGGCAGCTTCTCACCCCGCCCCCCTCTCCCTGGCACTTCGCTTTCTCACCAGTGCCCAGGAAACCCCCCCAGAAACCACCCTCCCCGTGACGGTGAGGAGCTGGCAGCGTTTCCCCAGCCCTCCGCGAAGGCACTTGTTAATTCTCTGTTTCTTCCTTAATTACACGAAAGCAATGACCGTTCTGTCATCGCTTTACAACGCCGCAGCTTAAATCCACTATTAAGGCAGGAGTGTTGCGGCTCAGACATTTTAATTAACATGAAGGATCTCACCTTTGTCCATAGCATCTTTTTACACGTTATTATATCAGGTAATTGTTAAACTACTCACTGGTTTAGAGAGGTCTGTACTTTCATTAAAATGTCCTGCTTTTTCTGACCTGGCAGACTACCCACATTTTCAAGCCTAGCATTTTCAGGTGATTTGAGTTAAATTAATCGGCAAGAAACCTGATGAATTATTTAAAGCACTGGTGGTCTCAGACTAGGAAATGGGGTTTGGTCAATGTTTCTCCAAATTTTAGGAGCTTCAAGGTGCTCCTGGAACTGGCTGGGAAATCAACTCCCTGTTGACCAAAGCTATCAAAAGGAAGAACTGAACAGTTTAAATTAATTTGAAAACTTTGCACAGTTGTGGAGAAAAAAAAAGGAGTATTCATTAATTTTTAATGCCCCCTTTCTTGTTTTCTCTCTCACCAGAAAAAACGCTAGGAGAGAAATCAGGGGCTCTTCCCTCAGGAGAGAAAAGCCCTTCCAACATTTTGAGCTTTTTAGAAATGCTGCCCATTATTTTTTGATGTGAAATTTCATTGAAAATGGCGGAGAATCAAATAAAACCCAGCCCCAAACAGACAAGCTAGAAGTACTTTCAGGGCACACTCAGATGTGGGTGAAATGGCCACTTCTGGCCAATTTTGACCACTTGAAAATGTCAGTTCTCCTCTCAAATTGGGGAAAATTGAAATAATTTTGTGCAAGCTACTAGGACTGGCTAAAGCAGCTTGGCTGCACGCACCCCTCAGCCCTGACGTTGGGCAGTGATCCTGTTTCACTGCTGAAACATGGCCGCGGGGCTGCAGGATGCCCAGCCCTGCCCTGCCCTTCCCAAGGGCAGCTCCAGCTCCTGCCTCCCGTGTTTGGAGCGATCAGGTGAGAGCAAGATGGAGATGCAGGCACAAGATGAGACTTTTGCCTTGGCTCAGCAAGGACCAAAGCCCTGAGAAAACCCTGAACTTTTGTGTGAACACCCAAAACTTCATCTCCTCCTCTTCCTCACCCCAGGCTGCTGCTTGAGAAGCAGGAGGGTAGCTGACTTGGGACAGCCCAGGGAGGAAACCCCACCACCGCTCCCTTTCCCCAGCAGCACTAGGAGTATCACCTGTCCCCAGCCCACGGCAAGCACAGGCCATGTGAAGCACTCGATGGCGCCTCACCACTCCATTATCACTGGAGGAGAAGCACCTGAAGGCCCCAACGGCCCTGCCCAGCCTCACCTGGGACCCACACCCACCCACCCACGGGCTCTGGAGCCCCATTTCAGTTTTGGCCCCGTGTTGCCACATCTCTTCAGCCCTGTCTCCTGTTGCTGCTGGACTCTGGTGGGACTCTGGACCTGATTCTCAGCTCACTGTCTGTGGGGGTGTCCATGGACCCAGGTGCTAGCCCCTGTGGGACTGCACCCAGTTGGTGAGGGTGACCCTTGGCTCCCAGCATGTCTTGCTTCTCCCCAGCAGTAAGTTGTTGCGCTCTGGACAGTGGTGAAGGTGAAGCTGCGTGCTTACCATATTGTTATGCTGGGCAGGTATCTGGAAGAACGAGCTGGAGGGCAGCATGGCTTAAGTCAAAAAATGCGTGGATATGGCAATTCAGGACGTGGTTTGGCAGGCATGGTGGTCTTGTGCTGACTGTTGGACTTCATGACATTGGAGGTCTTTTCCAACCTTAACAACTCTATGATTTTAATGGACTGTCTTAACTCTTCCCATGTGTTTGTCTGAGCCATGTGTGGCACCTTTGCAGGACAGCGGTGGGTCTGCTGCAGTGTCACCCACCCCCTTGAAAGGTGCATTCAAGTCGTATGAGCTGCGTGGGGGTAAGGGGTGCTGTGTTGTCCTGCCTCTGAGGAGAGCCTTTGCCACTGCTGGGCAGTGAGCCACGTCCATAACTCCTGAACTTGCCCCCGGAGGTGGGGGAATGGGGACCAGCTCTGACCTGCAGCCCCGTGGGCATCCTGGGCATGGGGCTCAGCGAGGCCCTTCTGTGGGCACAGGCAGCATGGTGCGGCGGTAACGAGAGCCGCGGTTAACTGAATTAATTATATTCATGTCGCTAGGAACACTGTGAATTATGTTAATAGCAGCATCTGGGGAAATTACATCTTCATTAATTGGTCCTGATTGCTTTTTGGCGGATGCGAGATGTTTTTGACTTTAACATGCAGGACAAAATTTATTGTAATCAGTGCATGCAGTAAAGGCACAAATGCCATTACAATACCTTGCTAATTAACTCTCCAAAGAGGAGGAGATGGGAAAGACCTCCTTGGCCATTTCTTCCTCTCTCTCTTGCCCCAGCCAGGGCAGTCTTGTTTTCTACCTGTCCATGCTCTAGTGTCTTTTCTAACAGAGTTTTAAACATTATTTTGAAGTTAAAAATGGTAATAACAAGGCTGGCAGACACAGAAAACCAGCCGTGGGGTGGGGATGCTTCTGCTGGCATGTGTTGTACCCTGGAGCTGGCCTTGTTTCTCCCTGGCCTTGATGTGCCCACCAGGCTCCTCCTCATGGATGCAGCTTGGTGGCAATCCGGTCTATCCATGTGCTTAGTCAAGTACGTTGGTGACCTGGAGACCTTTGATCCCATCCTGTTGCTAGCTGGAGGAAGAGGAGGCTCACCAAGGTGAGGTTGTCCCCAGGGGACTACTGCTGGGTGGAAGATGGGGTTGTTGGGGTATCAGCAGAAGACAGTTGTGACTAATGCAGTGATGATCTATGCGCTGTGTGTGGTGTCAATCTTTGCAATTCTTTAGCTTTCAGCCAAGGTAGCAGCAAACGAGGAATTAAACCACATTTCAGCAAACTATCACTATGCAGCAGAAATCTCTGTTTCTGACAGCGGCAGAGATCCTAATCTCTTCGGATAAAAACCCAAAGCTCTGAGCGAATGCAGAGCGCGGGGCAGAGGTAATGCATTACCTCCCTGGGGAAAAACAGGCTAAAACTCAGGCGAGGCATCAAGCTCCTTGTAACTTATGAGGCTGTGCGCCTGGGGATGGCAATAAGTTGTATTATGGCCCTGCTTGCTCTGCCTTCTATTTACACAACACCATTTTTCATTTTAATGGTGATTTTTTTCAGCTAGCTTTGTTAAGGCTGCTGCTAATTGGACTTGATTCATGTGCCCTGCTGGGGCTGGTTAAATGGGAAGGGTGAGTTTTCCTGCCTGGTGCTTTGAATGGGCATCGATCAGGCTGCCAGGAGCAGGAGGCAGGGGCATGGCAGGGGTGAGAGGGGGACTTGGGAACGAGTTTAACCCTCTGGCTGCATGGAAGCTTAGAGGTGCCCTCTCTGTGGCAGTGATGGGGCAGATAGTGGCTCCACACAACTCAAATAGCGTCAAGGGAGATGAAAACTCTTTTTGTGAGCAACCTTTCTGACCTGGAAAGATGCAGACTCACCTCTTTTGCTGGGAAACTGGGTGTAGAAGTTCTTCAGTGCTTGAAGTGTCAGCTTCAGACCTTCATGAAGTGATTTTCATGAATCACCACAAGGAATCAGAACCTGTTTCTGGGACAATCTCGCCAGAGCTTTGGAAGGAGCAAAGTTTGCACCCTCGAAACCTAGAGCTAGATTTTGCTGAGAAGCTGTGACATGCGCTGAGCGGGGAGCTAGCTGTGGCTTTTCTATCGCGCCGTCCCTGTAGATAGGTGAGCAGTAACACAAGGAGCAGGACAGCTGTAATGCATGTGAGATCTGGCTGCAGAGCTGTGCTTCTGGTTTGCGGGGCACTTTTACCCACTGCAAGGCTCCCCAGGTCCCTCAGGACAGGAGCCCTGGGAGGTCAGAGGGCTCCTGGGCTTGTGCTTGAAATCCCAGGGCCTCCGGGAGACTTCACAAAAACCCTCTGCCCATCCCTGACCCACAACACCCAGTGCCCACTGCTATACGGTCCTCCCCAGAGCCATGGGTGCTGTAGTCCTGCCGATCTGACTGTCTCAAGGTGACCAGAGTTTCTAGTTCCCAGTCACCCCATTAAGACAGGCAAACCCCACCACGCAGATGGAGAAATAAATGTCTAGCGGAGCATCCACTTGGGATGTTTCCAAAAGCACAGCCCCAAAATGTGTGGCTCTTTAGGCAGAGGCGCCATCATCCCACTGCCCCATCAGCTGATGTGGCAATGTCTCACTGTGGGATCAAACTTCTTCACCTGGAGGGCAGAAAAGCACGGTGCAGAAGAGCTAGGCTCCTTTTCCTCACCCGTTCAGATGAACCAGGTGGTAAAACCAGGCCACCCATTTGCAGTGGTCTTTCCCCATCGCCCACTGTTGTAGCAGCACCAGAAATGTCAGGAAGCTCCCCCAAAGGGGAAGCCTGCCCATGCCATATGCCCAAACAGTTTACGTCTGTAGGCAAGAAACACAGCAAGGAGCTTACTAATTGGCAAAAGTACTGATTTGTAGCACTGCCTTTATTTTAAAAGGCAATTAGCACTGAGGAATTCTCTCTGCCTCTTCAATATGCTGCGTTTGTTAGTTAAAACTTCAGTTTATGGTTAACGCTATATCATAACATATGTCACGGCTCTGCAGTTGGGTTGCTCTGTGGCACCAAGCAAACAGAGCCAGAGCACAAGTCCCAGGAGATGTGAGCGTGGGGGAAAACAGCGCTGTGAAATAAAACAGGGAGGTTTTCAGTGAAAGACTAAAACTCTGCAAGATGTAACTATTTGGAGTTTTTCCCCTCCTGCTCTCTGGAGAGGTGGGACTTTTTGATTTGGGTATGTTTTCCTCTTTGCAGACAAGCAAAGTGCAAATACCTTTAAGTGAGGGCTGTGCTCAGGGACAGCGAGTGGCAACATCGAACTGCCTGGGGAGACAAACCAGACTGGCCGGTGAACCACTTTGTAAACCCAGCTTTGGGGCAGGGAAGACGCAGGGTTTCCGTCAGGCGATGGGGCTGGATGGGACGTGTGTGGGGAGATGAACCTGCTGGGCAGGCTGCTGCTTGGGCTGGGCCCTGGGCTGGAGCACGGCTTTAACTTCATCACTGAGCCATGCAGTGACAACCATTTATCATCACCCAGCTAGAGCAGAAATGACGAGCACGTCACCACTGTGACCACCCCGGTGATGGCTCCAGGCTCAGCTGTTGCCATGCCCACCGCTGACAGCGAGCCAGAGATACTGTTTGGTGGGGGAAAGAAAGTTTTCTCTTGGTGGTTGTGCAGGGCTAGGTGCTGGGTTCCTGCTCTTTGTCGAGCCAGGCTGTCACCAGGGAGGTCAGAAATCATTTATTTTTAACATTATGTAGAAACTTGTCTCAGCTTTTCCGCCCCATGGCCATGAATTTAGAAATGGCATCAGAAATCACTGCATTCGGTATCCTGAAAATCAGGTCAGAGCTATAAATTTCTCTTACTGGTGTGTGAGCTGTTTGCCATATGTGACTTTCTGAATTTGTGGTCATTTGTGTCTCTACCGCTGTGTGCCCGAGCGTATGACCGAGACTTTTATATTGTGCCTCTGAGACACAAAGTCCTTCTGTTGCTTTTGCCTAGCATCCTTCCCAGGCTTGCTCGCCCTCCTCCCCGTCCCCCTTACTAATGGCTTCTGGCCACAGCCTGGCCCTTAAATCACGGGCTGTGCCTGGACAGGCGTAAGCCGTGACTCTCCCCAGAGAGAGGGGATTTGTTCAGAGCGGGGAGCGCTGTGCCGCCGAACACGCGCGGTTCAGTGGCTGCTCCCACGCCGAGTCCGAGACGGGTTCTCCGATGCAGGCACCAGAGCCTCTACCCGCAGGGGCGAGTCCTGCAAGGCCCTTCGGCAGGTTCAGCAAGCCTTTTCAAGGACAAGCATCCTGAATGCAAAGGGAGAAAATGTTCAGTGTGGGCATCGGCGGGGGTGTGTTAAGATGACCTGTGCACTGGGGGGAAAGCTTAATCGAGGGAAGCTCAGATTGTGGGGGGGAAGGCAGTGTTGCCGTCCACCTCCTCCACTTTACTGCCTCTGCTCTTCCTCCCCCACCTCTCTCTGTAGATACAAAATCTTTTTAATTGCAAGGCTATTTTTGCTCAGTGAATTAAAGCAAAGCCTTTGCAGCCCCTCCTGCCTGTTGCAGTGGTGACCCCTGAGGTCCCAGCCCCTCTGCCCAGCCTGGGCAAGGAGACGAGGGCAGCAGCGGAACAAAGCGGCTGTCCCTAAGGCCCAGCTGGGCTGAGGTGCCCCCACGTATCGCAACGGGGCTGCCACGTTCTACAGATCTGCTCCCTCGGAGCCTGCTGAATCGCTAAAGCCAGCTGATGGGACTAAGGCGTTTCCTAACTAGTTTTTAATCCTTTTTGGCACAGCAGTGCCAACACACAAACATGAGCTGTATCAATGGGACTATTTATTAAATTCTGGTCTTGTCGCAGTGGTGCAACCCTGCTGAGACAGTTTGGTGTATTAACATAAAACGAGAGCAGTGGATTTTCTCCGATGCCGCTGAGGATCGCATCTTGCCTGCAGGTTCCTACTGGAAATGGCGCGTAGGTGTCGTCAGGGTCTGGGCCCAACTATGAGGAAACAGAAGGCTGGTGGCGCAGGGTTATGAACGATAGGAGCTGGTTTGTAGCTGCTAGTAGACACAAGCAAAGATAAGCTTTAAAAGCAAAGGCTTCGCAGGAGTTATCCCAGAAGCACCCCTCTGAAGCTATGGCTGGGGCAAATGCATTCTCCGTTGCCACCACAGACAGAAAGCAGAGGAGGCGAGAGCATTTCAGAAGATCTCAGCAGCTTTCTTTCCATTTTTTTTTCAAGCCTCCATGCACAGCTTCAGTGCTCACCCACCTTCTTCCCTTATTTTCAAGTTCCATAGCCTTTTAATCAAAAGACCACCCAGCCTTCAAAAACAAATCCAAGGAGTGCTATACTTTGAAGAAAGAACGGTCTTGTACAGCAACCACTTACATCCTCAAGCAGAACAGTAATTAAATTATGATTGTTATGGTAAAGAGCAGAACTGAGGCTACAAAGTCGTAACTGCTTTGTTTTGCTCCTTAGAGATAAGGAACTGTGCTCAGCTGGCTTTAAATACATCATAACAGTAACTTCCCCATGGCCTTTTGTCTCCCAGCTTCAAGTGTTTCTGAACCAGCTGAAAGCCACTTCCTTGCCAAGGGCTCTTGCCTCACTCCCTCCTAGAGCTTTGTGACACAATTTACGCTATTTTATGGAAGGAAGTAGACGCATCAGTGAGCGCAGTACCTCTTGGCTGAGGGTGGGTTTATTTGAACTTACTATTTCTAAAGCGGTTAAATGATCACTTATTGTCCATTTTACCTCAAATGTGCTCACGGGCTGCAGTCCGCAGTAAGTCAGCCTGCCTTCTCCCACTCTGAGCCCCGCTCTGCTATGTAACCACCTCCTGAGCCTATCATCAAGCCTTGCTTGTTTTACTGGTGATGCTACTCTGCATCTTCCCAGCCCGGGAACGGCAATGTTGAAGGACAGCATGGCACAGCAGTGCTTTTTCAGCCCTCCAGCTGCTGACCAGCTTTGGCAGCAGAGGGCTGTGAGCAAGTGCAGGGTTCAGGGTCTCTGGTACCCCTTTTAAGCACTTCAGATGCCCACCCAGAGGCCAAGAGCACTACTTTTTCTGCTGGGATGAGCCTTCCTCTCGGGAAGGTGCAAACTGCACTCCCCATGCCTGTGGGGAAGAACCAAGTCTATTACTTGAACGTAGACATGGGTCAGACGCATCTAGCTTCAAGTCTGCTTTCCAATTCTGAGCCCAGCTGTGAAGCACCATGCACTGCAGTATTTCTTCCGTACCGCTAAGCCACATCTGTTCCTAGGGGCTGCTGCTTACAGGATTCACTGTTGTGGTGAGGGATGCATTGAGACCAGAGCTGGTTTGCCTGGTACCCGAGGCAGTGAGGGTGCTCAGACTGCAGCTGCCAGTCAGTACAGTCAGGTTGCTCCAGTTTAAAAGTGGGGAAAAAAAACCCAACAAACAAACAAAGAAACCCCTGCAAGAACATGACACAACCCCTTCCGGCACCTGAGATCCAGCAAACTTAACCCAGGAGGAATTACAGCCTGTGCTGTTACACCCTGCAGTGCAGAGCCTGCTTGCAGGCAGAGTTTCTGCACAGCTGTCCCCTGCCAATGCTCAGAGCTGTAGAACATGTTGAAGATCCCATCTACACAACAAGGTGGGATTGTAACTGTCTATGCTCTGTTTTGTTCGTAGCACTGAGAAGCTCTCTGACTATAAATGCCTTTCTCTTCCCAGCCATCATTAACCAGTTATTCTTTCAGCTCAACTTCAGTCTGCCACTTAACCATCAACTCTGTTTACCTAAAAATTATTTGAAATGAGACATTCAGTTATTACCGAGCTTAAACACCCACAACAAGGCTGCCATTTGATTTATTTTAGAAATGATAAAGCACTCTGGCACTAAACTTTTGTCTTCTCCAACAGCAGCCGAGCCACTAAACTGATGACATGCGGATTAACCAAACAGTCTAGCAAGTCATTGGTAGAAAGGGCTGTTTGTGAGGCATCTGGACTGCCGTCCGAATCCCTTCGATCTGCAGGTGTTTCACGGTCATTACTCATTACCAGTTGCTTCCTGGTGCAGTGTAATTTTCCAAAATGTCCTCCTTCATTTTCATTGCGAAGATCTCTACTGTCACTTTCAATTGCAACCGCACCCATCCAGCCTGTTTCCTGAGGCTGTGCTAAAACTTGAATAAGATGAGGCCCAAAAGGTATTGTCTGCAACTTTTCTGCTTCAGATGTTGAAAAGCCAAATCCATGGGTTGGTGATCTGCAGCCCTCTGGCTCACAGCCAACTTGCCTTTTCTTCCTCTTGCACGATGCACTTGTCCTCCGCTCTGCGCCAGCGCTGCCGGGACGTGCCTGCTCTGACACACCTGCCTTGTGACACTTGAAATACGCAGACACTGCTTTATTCAGGTACTGAAGATTGATTTCATGGGATGTTGCCTCAACCTAAGAAAACACCCAGGATACACTCAGTTAAAACGAGATACATTTCAATTTGGTGTTGCACAATTATCTTCCATTAATTACTTTTGCTACGTGAAGGGAACGAATTTTAAATTCTTTCTCAGGCAGCAGAAAGACTCAGGGGGAGCTAAGCAAAATGTCAGTAATTCTGTTATCACTGCTATAATGGGAGCAAGAGAGGGCTTACCTCTGTGGGATTTAGCCAGAGATCTCCATCACTGGGATCATCTGCAGATTTTATGGCACACACCAGCAATCGAGTTATTGCTTCTTCTACACGGGCTTCATGATCTGCATCCTGCCTCAAGGGAACAGAAAGTGTTTGGAGATAGATTAGCACTTGGGTCTCTGCAGAAATGTGGAAGTACTTGGGAAGAATCAAATGGATGGTCTGAGTCTCAAAGCCATACTCGTGCATGTGAAGTCGGTGAAAGGCTTCAGACTTCTGATGCTCCTACACATGCGTACAGCTCACGCATGAGTAACGGCACAGACCGTGGTGTGACTACTCCTCTGAATAAGGATTTGCAAAAAATAGATTTTAGTGTGTGTATATAATCCTTTTCCTTACTAGTGTTCTGTTAATTGAATCTGGTGCTTGAAACTACAGTGCAGTGTTAGCATTCAATTAATATATGCATTTATATAGCTCTTTAGGACTAGGAGGACCATGAAAGTCCAGAGCAAACTTTATATATTATGTCTAATTTAAGTACTTAAAACACACAGGATGTTACAAGGCAGCAACTATCTGGGGCTACAGAAGCACAAAAGTGAGTCTTAAGGAAGTTCAGGAAATATTTTATCATGTAACTGTAGCTGACATACTGCTGCAGATTTAAACAGCAGCACAAGGAAAAATACGTTTTGTCCTAAAGCTCTCCTGCAAAACTAAATACTTCGTAACTGTTTCTTTGTTTTGGGCCTTCACTTTCCGCATCATCCCCTCGTGCAGCTGGGGACTAGTAGTTTAGAATAACAGAACAAAAATTTATAGGATCTTTTTAAACTTTCTAACTTTCTTTTGTACTTAACTGATTTTCTTGTATGTGGAAGGGAAGGGTATGTGGAAGGAGACAGTAAGACTCCAAATAAGATAAGTGGTATAGTTCTTTCAATGACAGGTGGATACATAAATTTGCTTTCATTGAGATGCTCAGACATACACGTTTTGGAAGAAAGATGTAACCTTGTCAACCCACAGCCCTCAACTGCCTAACTGTGGCTTTGGGGAACACATCAAGCCAACCATGCATCTTGTCTAGCATAAGTGTTGAAGGCAGTAATTCATCCTGGAACCCTGAGCAGAATTTGGGATAGAAGCAGGGGGAAGTGCTCTTGGCATTTTGTGGCTTTGCATGCTTGGCTTATTAATGGTCTCCTATAACCAGCCCCCAAAACACTGCTTGGTATCTACACACAGAAATTATTTAAGGTGTTGCACTCTTGGTATTCATCCTGGTCTGCTGAATAACAGAATTGTCCCAATTGCATGAGAGTATGTTAGGAAGCAAGGAATACTTTTTGAGCAGCTCACATACAGCTGAAAACAAATTAAAACTTCTACTCTAAAGTCTTGCCAATATAATTAATGGTTTCACTAGGACTATAAATGTTGGCATGATTCACATCTGTCAATACGAAAGCAGCTGGTAACAGCTGCAAGCAAGAACTGCTTGATTTGGTAATGGAAATGTTCTCAGTATTGTCTTCTAGCATCCATGTCAGGATTTATTTTTATAGACGGATTGCCCAGCACCTAACAGTGCTGCCGCCGTCAGCTGTAGGGATCATTTCTGTAAGGAACTTTCAGCTGGGTTGCAACAGCTACACTTGTTTGTGGCAGCATTTGGTATCTGGGCAGGGGGGTGTCTGTGGTGTTCATTAGCACAATCCAGCACACGCTCCTCTGCTCGTGATGCCGTACACAACTACTTGCTCTTGCTGCCACCAGACGGATGCCTGGTGACTTCTGCAAGACCTTTATGACCAGGAAGGCCATGGAGTTTAGCTCCACTATTTTTTCATTCTTGCAGCACATATGAACAGCTAGAAATGCTACAGCTAACGCACCACCCAGCTGCCTGGGAGTCACCAGCCTGGCACAGCTGATCCGGTGCTCACCTGCTCCTCACGAGTGGGACCATTTGTGAGGCACAACTCAGGGTACCGGTGTGTGTGTGTTGACATCAGGGTCTTCCCAAGTAGGGGGCATACAGCCAGCTCCTCTGAATTACCTCAAAGGCTGCTCAAATGGAAGCCAGGCTTAATGGCTGCTCTACAACACTGCTGGTGCTTTCTCTGGCACTGGAGACAGACTGACTGCACTTAGGGCTGTGTAACAGTTCCGTGCCGGCTGTGGGCCTGCTGTCCTTTCTAAATACATAGTCTCATCTGGAAAATTTCTCCATGAGGGAAACACCCAAGTGAGTTCCTCTACTCTGCAAATGCTTGGTTTGATGTTGGTATAAGAAATATATCATGTAGTCTTTGAACAGCAGTTGAACGTGTGTGTTCATTCCCCTGCAGATTTCAGTCTAATAAAGGTTTAAAAAAAAAAAAAAAAAAGGCAATAAGTCTTATAGTGAGGTAGCTTTCACAGATCATTTCAAAGGGTCTTTTTTATATTAAGCTAGGATTAATGATCAAGTAATTTGAATCAGAAAACCTTCTGGAGCATTGAGATGATATCCCTGGAACTATCCCATACATACTGGTTAACATGAGCAAGAAAAATCAAAGCCTGAGGAAAAGAAAATTAATTAAATACTTGAGAAAATCCAACTCCAGGCAAATCAAAACTATCACAGAGAAATGAAAATTCAAAAATCCTCTGCCACCCCCTTCCTATCACACTAACCTCATTTAAATTCTAACTTGGCTTTGCATGTAAGCATGTGCTTGAGGTGAAGCTGCTGTCTTGTCCCCTGTTTAGCACAAAGCTAGCTAGTCCATAAGAAATTGGACATGAGAAGTTTAGCTTGCGTTTAGTTGTTTGCCTGATTGATTACTTGCATGTAATTTCTGCTGAACTGGGGCTTTCAATCTGTAACCCTGGAAGGTTCTTCAGGAAAAACTGTATCCATAAGGGCTCTTCCCTTGCCAGCCTCCAAATAACGCACAGCCAGTAGCGCTGAACCTGGCAGGAAAGGGACAAAATGCTTCAGCCTTGATCCTTACAAAAGCTCCTGCTCAATGCAGCTAAGTAGGAAAGACAGCCTGAGTTCCGAGTGGCATAATTTCTCTGCTCAGGTCACAATTATTTTCACTGTTTTCTTGCTAGAGATGCTTCTTCTTTTTCTCCCCCTGCTTTCCCTAGTAAAAACCCTGAATTGAATATTCTGCTACTGGCAAAGCATAGCTGCATTTTAGTGGTGGCTGACAAATGATGCTAGTAGAACACGCAAGTCTGCAAAGTTTTCTGGGATCTTGAGGATAAAAGATGCTATGTAAATGTAAGCACTGCTGAAACTGCTCAAAAGTGTCTTCTGAGGCCATCAAATCTGGGATGGGATTATTTTCATTATCTTTCCTACTCTTTATAATATATGCAAACATGGAAGTGCTACATCACCATGATACAAAAAGGAAAATACCAGTTCAATCCAAGAGTTTATGCTGACAGTGATGGGGTCAATGGATTCGACGTAGTGCCACCAGTGCCTTGGAACAAGCAGGACCTGGAATCAGAGACATCACATTAGGGTTCCAGCAGAGGCTTGAAGAAAGATAAGGTGTTTTAATTAAGGTGATGTGGGATGCAGAGGCAGAATGAGGCAAGGAATAGGGATGGGTGGTGATCTTCATTTCTTTCTTCTAAAGAGCCTTTTCTGAAGACTTAAATGCCCACTGTCTCCTCCCGTTGTATCAATATTATATATCAGCAGCAGACACAACCCAGAACTACCTCTCACCTAAACTCCTTCCCATTGAAGCAGGATTGTAACCTTACAGCTGCTCTACACAAGCAAGCTCTGGCTGCACAAAGGGAGTGCAGCTGGTGTAGCAGTAGAGCAGGGCTTTAGAGAAAGTCTCAGCCAAGCAAGAATTCTTTTGTAGATTCTCCAACTTGAACAGGGTTCCCAGTTCCTTCAGAAGGACTGCCAGCTGGCTTCCCCAAAAAGCAGGTATCCTAATGCTCTTCTGGGTGATTAACAATTTGTAGCTGTAATTCTGGTGAATACCTGTATTAAACTGGTCACTTCTAGCAGATAAGACTTTTAAAGGAAGGTATCCCAGAAATCACAATAATCTAGTTTACATCAGAGCTTTGCAACTATATCAGGATGATAGCTGTGACATAAAATTGATTCTAACCCACAGCTTTTATGGTACAAAGACATTAATGTTATTTTGTTGATACAGTATAAGCTTTACAGATTACTGAACATTAGATTAACATAGAACTATCAAGAAAAGCATAAAAGATGTTTTTGACATGCAGTAAAAATTGTCAGACATGGATAAAAATATACATTTCAGGATGGACAAAGTGAAGCAATGATCAGTACCTTGAATGCCAGACAATTCTTTTTCTTGGTAGACATAAATGACTTAAAAGAATGTTCTGCTGTCTAGATAGCCCTGTGCTTCGTTATATCAAAACACAGCTAACGAGAAAATGTCTGTGTAGGAAGCAACAACCGAGGCCCTAGCCCTGCAAACACTTACAGGACAATCGGAGCAGAGTCATTTGGGCCACAGGACAAAATGTTCTCCACAGGTTTCAATTTAAGTCAAACAAAAAAAGCACTGGCTCTCTAAAGGTCAAAAACATTTGGAAATTGTACTTTAATCCAGTACAGCATACAAAATAGAGAAGGAAGTCAGACTGTTGAGGGCCATTATTTAAAAAAATATCACCAATTAGTTACTCCTGACATCTAAAAGTGTACGAAGCCCTACACAGACCAAAGCCAAAACATGTTTTCTACACAGAACAAATTTCAGGACAGTGCTTTTATTGTAGAAACCTACACTTCAAATGAAAAGTGCAGTTGCATTAGCTGCAATGGGTTTATCTGTCAGCAGGTATTTGCCCATGTTTCACTGATGGCAGAATTGTACAAAGCCCACTCGGCTGCTCTATAGAGGACCTTAGGTTGCACTCTGTTAAAGATCCTGGGTGCTGCCCAAATGACAGGATGTAATGATGAAGCCTGGAAAATGTTTGTGTACAGCAGAAGAAGGCATAGCTTCTGGAGTAAGCAGCCGTTTCCAACAACAGGGTCCTTACTGCAAGACTCGCAGAGGAAGAGTGAGCTTGCAACATGCTGAAGAAGTGGATGAAGACACCAGGGAATTGCGGTATGGTGCAGAGGGAGTATGTAGCAAGGGAACAAAAGCAAGAGGCAAATTACAGAATCACAGAATAGTAGGGGTTGGCAGGGACCTCTGTGGGTCATCTAGTCCAACCCCCCTGCCGAAGCAGGGTCACCTACAGCAGGCCGCACAGGACCCCGTCCAGGCGGGTCTTGAATATCTCCAGAGAAGGAGACTCCACAACCTCCCTGGGCAGCCTGTGCCAGTGCTCCGTCACCCTCAGAGGGAAGAAGTTCCTCCTCATGTTCAGACGGAACTTCCTGTGCCTCAGTTTGTGCCCATTGCCCCTTGTCCTGTCACTGGGCACCACTGAAAAGAGCTTGGCCCCATCCTCCTGACACCCACCCTTCAGATATTTGTAGGCATTTATAAGGTCCCCTCGCAGCCTTCTCTTCTTCAGGCTGAACAAGCCCAGTTCCCTCAACCTCTCCTCGTAGGGGAGATGCTCCAGTCCCCTCATCATCCTCGTAGCCCTCCGCTGGACTCTCTCCAGTAGCTCTTCATCTTTCTTGAACTGGGGAGCCCAGAACTGGACACAGTACTCCAGATGAGGCCTCACCAGGGCAGTGTAGAGGGGAAGGAGAACCTCCCTCCTCCTGCTGGCCACACTCTTCTTGATGCACCCCAGGATCCCATTGGCTTTCTTGGCAGCCAGGGCACACTGCTGGCTCATGGTTAACCTGTCATCCACCAGGACACCCAGGTCCCTCTCCGCAGAGCTGCTCTCCAGCAGGTCCACCCCAAGCCTGTACTGGTGCATGAGGTTGTTCCTCCCCAGGTGCAGGACCCTGCATTTGCCTTTGTTGAACCTCATCAGGTTCCTCTCTGCCCAGCTTTCCAGCCTATCCAGGTCACGCTGAATGGCAGCACAGCCTTCTGGTGTATCTACCACACCTCCCAGTTTGGTGTCATCAGCAAACTTGCTGAGGGTACATTCTAACTCTTCATCCAGGTCGTTGATGAAGAAGTTAAACAAGACTGGGCCCAGTACTGACCCCTGGGGGACACCGCTTGTCACCAGCCTCCAACTAGACTCAGCGCCGCTGATGACAACCCTCTGAGTTCTGCCATTCAGCCAGTTCTCTATCCACTTCAATTAAGGGAAGTGTGTGAGTTTCAGTAAGAGGGGCTACCTGGAAAAACCAGGGTAGAGATTAGGAATGGAAGGTGCTGGCTCAGCATGATTCATGTGCAAAGTAGAGACAGAACTGTTTTCGAAAGAGGAGGTACAGCTAGAAGGAAAACACAATGCCCACAACTAGTCCAGTTCTTTCAAACTAAAGAGAAGGAACTTGGGTCTTTGGAGAGACTAATCAGATTTTGCTTGCCAGCAGGTTACAGGTAGTAACTGCAAAGTTGTGTATTTCTGCAGCTGCCATTGTTTGTTGATGCAATTTATAGAGGAGCTACAGAGCTGTGACTCAGGACAGAAAAGGTACCATAAAGACACTTGCTCTCCCTCTTTATTTTTTGACAAGCTTATGATTGCTAAAATAAGGATTTATGGCAGCAAGAATATTGAAATTATTAAAAAGCAAAAGGACTAAAACTTTAAGTAAGATGAAGAAAAGGAAAAAAAAAGTAATTAAAACCAAAAACTACGGCTGGCAAGGGAGTAGCAGAAGTAACAGAAAACCAAAAAAATAATCCAGCAAAGATAGAGGTAGAGTAGGATTCTTCTACCTTTACAGACTAATGTTCTTCTAGGTTTGCAAAGCAGAAGCAAAAAAACCCCACAACAAAACCAAAGAAAAACCTCCCCACCCCCAACTATCAGTTCCACAACAAAATAATCAGACTTCCATATGTTTATGAATATGGGATGCAGATTTAGCTACATTTCAAATTACATTTCAGTAGCAAATGAGAAAGTAAACCACAATGAAATAACACACACACACATGCGCGTGCAAAAAAAAATGCAGCAAACATTTTAAAGGGAAAATGTGAAGTGCAGAAGCAAGACAGAACTATTCCAGGCTAAAAGATAATATTATGTTAGCCTGCTTTCTACAAACTATATCTAGTTTTGCTGTGGGCTGGGAAGATACTGATCTAAACAGCAAGCAATCAGATAGATTTAATATTTAGGCTAGTGATAGGCAAATCTAGCAAATGAAGTCAAAGTAGGACAGAAATCCCAGAAAAGATAAAACAGAATTCTAGTCTGTAACGGGAGGAAAGAAACCAAAGAGAACACTTGGGAGAGCAAGCAGAGCAACGCTGAGGACTTGTACAGCACAGAGAACAGAACAGGTTTAAATCCTCAACGGACACGATTAACTTGATACAGTGCAAAGGCAGGGCAAGGGTGGAATTGCTTCAAAAAGAGAGCATAGTCTGAAGTGAAATATTATACCAAGAAACTCCTGCTCAGTAGAAGATGTTTTGTTAAATGCACAAGAAAAGGAAGCACCGAAGAACACCAGTCTGATGGGAAGAAAGAGATTGGGGGGGGGGGGCTGTGGGGGGATCCAAGCAAATCCCAGAGCTCCTTGCAATGTTGGCAATGAAAAATAAAATAAATAAATGCATAGCCAACTCTGCAGGAATGCTGCCATCCCAGCCATACCCCGTCCTAGCCAGTGCTTGGCTGCCCTGGTGCTAGGAAGGTGCTTCTTACCCTGCCTCTCCCCTGAGCTGGTGCCTGCCCAGGGCCACGGCCAGCAGAAACACCGATGCAGCCCTGGGGAGAAGCGCTGGGAACAGGAAGGGAATGGGGCTGCCGCTGTGCTGTGTCCGTAGGGACCCAGGCAAGGGACCGAGGGAAGCTCAGGGAAGAGGCAGAAAAGTAGAGTCAGGAACTTTCAGCTTCCACCTTTGGCTTTTTGTGCACTCATGGGGTCCTCCATGTCTTGTGCTCTGCAGCTCACAGAATCACAGAATGGTAGGGGTTGGAAGGGACCTCTCTGGGTCATCTAGTCCAACCCTCCTGCCGAAGCAGGGTCGCCTACAGTAGGTTGTAGAGGACCTTGTCCAGGCGGGTCTTGAATATCTCCAGAGAAGGAGACTCCACAACCTCCCTGGGCAGCCTGTTCCAGGGCTCCGTCACCCTCAGAGGGAAGAAGTTCTTCCTCATGTTCAGACAGAACTTCCTGTGCTCCAGTTTGTGCCCATTGCCCCTTGGTCCTGTCGCTGGGCACCACTGAAAAGAGCCTGGCCCCATCCTCCTGACACCTACCCTTGAGATATTTGTAAGCATTTATAAGGTCCCCTCGCAGCCTTCTCTTCTCCAGGCTGAACAAGCCCAGTTCCCTCAGCCTTTCCTCATAGGAGAGATGCTCCAGTCCCCTCACCATCCTTGTAGCCTTCCACTGGACTCTCTCCAGTAGCTCCTCATCTTTCTTGAACTGGGGAGCCCAGAGCTGGACAGAGTACTCCAGATGAGGCCTCACTAGGGCAGTGTAGAGGGGGAGGAGAACCTCCCTCAACCTGCTGGCCACACTCCTCCTAATGCACCCCAGGATGCCATTGGCCTTCTTGGCAGCCAGGGCACACTGCTGGCTCATGGTTAACCTGTCGTCCACCAGTTGAAGGAACCAAGGTAGGAGAAGGAATAATTAGAGCTACAGACTAGAACTGAGAAATAACAAATTCAGGATGAACATCAAGAAATACTGTTCAATAGAGAAACTGTATGGATTAGTCTCACAGAAAGTGTTTGGAGCAGCTTTAAGCAGAAAAAGCAACAATGAAACTGGATGCAGTACTCAGCAGCCCAGTGCCAAAATCCCAGATTCTATCTTTTGCCCCAAACACTGAAAAGGCAGCTTCATCGTGCCCTTAGGTGTCGTGTCCTTCAAGAGCAGTGCCTTTGGCCAACCCTGGAGCAGCATTTAATGGGCTCCGGAGATAATCCCCTAGAGCCAGCTCCTCCGGCTCCAGGCTGCACCCAGGACACAGGGCTGGGAAGCAGGAGCGCAGGCAGAAGGGCAGCTGTGGGCTGCCTGTAAGGCCACATGTCCTGGTGCTCACGACCCCTCCTGCCCTGCGCAGCGTGAGGGAGAACAGCATTGCCTGTGGGAGCCCTGCAGGCAAGGTGCTGACCCCCTGTTAGGAGGGCAGATGTGTGGAGCCTCATGTGTCTACCTGCAGACAAACCAAGATGCGCTCTCTACATTGTCTAGTTCCACGGATTAAGAGGAAGATGGATTACGAATAATTACATTAGTGAGCAGGAAGGAAGCAATAAGCTGGTGAGAAGTGGGGCAGAGGAAGAGTGATTAATGATTTTGTATTTGTATAGCATCTCAGGGTTTTTTGTAGCCTTTTCAGGTGGGACTCCTCTCTCCTGCTTTTAATCATCATCAAAGTTAAGCATCTATGTGTGTAGGCTCTTATAGCCTGCGCTGAAGGACAAGATGGGATGACTGTTCCTGCAGGACTGTAGTTGTTTATGATAGGGAGGACAAATCGTCTTGTAGAGGTGCCAGGTTCTTCCCACTGAGGCAGACAGGACATCTGTCCTGGACGGTGCTGAAGTTGAGGGTAGCAGATCTTACCCTAACTCTCTAACATCTGTCCCAGAGTGTGGGGTGGAAGATACTAGAACAGACACGTTTTGCCTCATTTCCCTTTTAAGCAGTATTTGTGAAAACAATCAAAGTGTTACTAGAAATACTGAGGAAGTTCTGTAGAAATAAAACAAATTACTGATGCTTTGGGTGGAAAGTCTCTAGTTCATTGAGCACAAATTCACTAGCAGTCAACCTCCTGCTTCATACTTGCCAATCAGCCTTGTAAACCATCCCATAGGTGACCAGGTCCAAATATTTATAAGAAGCCCCTACGTTTGTATAATACAACTTGAGCTTGTAACTTTCTGGATATAGTCATGTACAGCTGCAAACCCTAAAACTACTCAGCTAGCTATTTATTTAGATATCTAAGTTTTATCAAATTTGTATTGAGAACAGATCACTAATGTATAACCAGAAGTTGCATTAAGACGTCTGTGGAAATTCAGCCCACAGCCCCTGGTCAAGTATAGGATGAAACCTTATAAAACCTAAAGTCTCAGCCAACTACCTGAATTCATGGGAGATTCACATCTGAACAACACACTGAAAGGGCACAGTCAAAGTACGCATTGTGCATTGGTACAATGTTATAGGAAGGAATTTTGCTTTAAAGCCTTAAATGGGTGCAGACAAAACGACTTGTAGCAAACAACGACCAGAAGGTGGCATTAGACACATGAAGTTTTTGATATTCAAAGCTGCACTTGCCTTACACCCAGTCGCTCTCCTGAATACCTAAGCACACCTTTGACTTTACTTTTCAGCGCTTTATTGTTACATTAGCTAATCCAAAATGTTTCTGCATACCCTCTGGGAAGGAGTGGAGATGCTATGCATTATCACAAAAAAAGCTGGCTGCAAATTCTGCAGAAACTGTATTAATTCTACATGAAAAGCACTGCTAAGCATGTATCAAGGTTGTTATTATTTAGGGATCATCTCCCTTGTTAACAAAGGAGTTCTTCCAGGTCATTCCTTTCCTCTCCATCAAATGGCAGCAGTCCGCAGACACCTGCCCCACAAGCTTCTGAATGAGATGCTGGAAAGCACCACCCAAAAGGCATTGATAAAATGGATGAAAGCAATACCTCACTGCTCCATCACTGCCTCTACATTATTTTTCTTCTCCCTTCTCTTTCAGAAGTCCAAAGAGTATCTCCTTCATGGCAATGCAGACAACTTGTATTACTAAGCTGGCTCAAGATCTTTATTCCTAGAAAGATTTATTTGTAATTGTTTTAAGCCTAATTAAAATTAAGATCATATTAAAGGTTCACTACCGTACTTTATCATTCCAAAGAAGATTATAAATTGAAATAGCATTTGGGGATCATGGGTAATGTAAAGCTGAAGGAATGTGGTGTTTTTATCAATAGTAAAAATTTGTTCTTTGTGCTTTAAATTATTGAACACTGCACCTTACAAAGTGCAGAATGTGAAACTAATCCTTTGCTTTAGGAGCTAATGTAGTGCAAACAATGAAGGTTGATCACAAATTCCCCATTTGCACCTGTACCAGCAGAAGAGTATACTCTTCCCACTTGACAGACATCATTCTCTTGTTGGGAACTATTATCCTGCTCCAGTCTGCCATCTCACCACTTCACAGGAGCGCTCCTCGCTCTGCCTCCTCAAAATTACCTGGATTAGCAAAAATTCATTCTTTAAATTATTGAAGGCAGCTGGGTTTGCCAGCTAGGGGCAAGGGAATACTCACATAAATTGCTAAGCTGGCAGGTGAAAAAAGGTGACAGCATCAAGTAGGAGAGTGGTGAAAAGGCTCTAGAAGCGGCAACCCCACTGTCTTAAGTGTTCAGAGCAAGGAACATAGCAAAATTCCTTTGGAAAGGCCTGACAGTTTGAGATGCCCAGGAGTGCTTTAGAAGGACATGCACTGCTGAACAAATGAAAAAGGGTAATTCAGACTCCAAATACAGACCATGTTGATTAAATAAAAGAACACCATTTATAGCAGGAGACTAGGAATTAAGAGTCCTGAGCCCTGCTCTCATACTGCTGCTGTCTGCCTGTGTGACTATAAGGCAGATACTTATAACCGAACTTTCTCAGTAAAACAGGGTTAACAAAATCCTCACATCCTTGCAAAGCACCACGAAACCTCTGGATGGTGTGTGTTGTAAATGCAAGTATCATCATTATCATACTTTCCTATTAAGGCAACAAGTTGGGCCAATGTTCCCTGGTGAAGGTTATTCACTATCAAAATATGAGTTCCTTTGCTGGCTCTACACGCTCATTAATCAAATACATTTTATGGAACATACTGGTTTCAGAGTAGACAGGTTGGAGGACTGTTCAAGAAAGTTTTAAAGCAGACAAATTGGAGGTGATTGCAAGAACTGTGATGGAATTGAGCAGCTGACTGAACTTTCCAAATGTTTGTGGTTTTTGTACAAAAAAGTCTAGTAGAGTAACTGTGAGCAAAGAAAGTTCCCGTGCTGAGAGAAATGTGTCAAGCCCGAATGCAGAGTGGTGAAAGGGGAGGGAAGTACCACAGTCAGATTGTTAAGATTTCCTAGCCCTTAATTAGACCGTTAAATAATTTACTAGAATCTTCAAACTGGTGTAAAGCTCATATGCAAAGGGTACCTGTCCTGGACTGAGTGTAACCACATGGGCTGTTGTGTTCCTAAACTCAGGAAAGCGTTTCAGATCAGGGTTGGCAACATTGACTTTGCTGAATATGCTGGACTCCTCATACGGGATCCTGGTGGGATAAAGGCAGCTGGTGTCACCAGGTGGGAAGAGGTGCCATCTCTTCCTGAAAATAGAAGATAAAAATATATTCAGTGCATGTCAGTTACAGCAAAGAACTAAAGGCAGTAGCAAGGTTTTCAATAAAACATAAATCTGCCTCGCTGTGTGAATCTCCTACGCAGTGAGAACACAGGCAGTGCTTACAGTCTGTCTCCTGAAAGTGTTTTTAAAATATTCCACTTTTTAATTTTTTTAACTGAAAAGATTTATAGCTTCTCACCAATTATTTTTAAAAGGCAGATAAAATTAAAAAAAAAGGTCTCCCATCTGCTTCCTACTTCCTCCGTTATACAGAGCAACACGCAGCGTTTACAGATGCTCAGAGCACTAAAAAATGCTCTATAAACCAGGGGAAACAGTTCTGTTGGAGACAATGTGCTTTCATTCACTGAATGAATAGCTGCTGTACCCATGTTTGTTTTAAAAGGAGGGAACTGTGTGTTTAGCATGTTAACAGTAAAGGGTATGGACATGATCTTCTGTTTCCTACAGTACTTATTTGGCTGTTAGTCACAAAACCCTCATTCTTAGTAAAACTCACATTGATGCTCCTATGCCACAGATAGGGAAATACCATAAAAACTAGAGACATCCATAGATATAGGCATCCTGAAACACCTGTATTTTTTGGTGTTATCGGTACCACGTGATGAAAATGTGGCTTGTGTGGGCCACTGGGTTTAAGAACTGACTGGTACGACTAAATGCCCAGATGGAGCAGGACAGGGTCGTTCTGCTCACAAGGGCACTCATGGTCTAGGTTGCTCTCTGTGCAAGCAAAGCAGCGGATCAACGGACTGCAGCACAGGGCCAAGCAGAGCGGAGACACAGGCTGTCTCCTCAGGAGTTAATGTCTCTGTTTTACTTACATAGACCAGATCAAAGACAGGAAAAATAATATGCCAGAACTGGCGGTGCCAGTTTTATGGGTACTATAAATGAAATATCTTAGCAGGTACATATGTTATTTAGATATAGGAGTTTTATATGGCAGTATTTTAGGTGATGGAAATAACCAGAAAGGAATACACAAAGGGAGAATTTATTACATTTAAGCGGTGCCAGACAATCAGTACAAGAGTGACCCGTGCACTAAGCAGTGGAAAAGTAAAGGCAGTGTTTTACAGCACAGCTGGACAATTTGTGCAGCTCTCCTCTTTGTTTCAGACTCTCATGACTCTCTTTTTTTTTTTTTTTTTTGTTCCTTCCCTTGGTACTCACTCCTTGCTTTTTGCCTACTGCTTCTGGTTGTCAGTTCTAAGTCACAGATCTGAAAATCGGAGAAAAGCAGCCAAATGGCACAAAACCAGAAGAGACAGGATAGCCAGAACTGCAGAGATCGGCACAGATGGAGGTGCCATAGGCCGCTGACATTTCTTGGTAATTACCAAAGCTACTGCTGGCTGTAAGCACAAAAAAAACAGTTCTCCTGAAACCCGAGCCCTGTTGCAACTTTATTTTGCCCTCCAAGCTAGACCTTCTGAAGGGGCAGAGAATAACTAGGTAGGAGGCTCATGGGTTAATCCTGCAGGCTCACGACAAAGCAATATTATGAAGCAAAATATTAAGAAGCCCGAGGGATGCAAGGAGGAAATTCAAGATAGCAATAAAGGCCTAAGGAGTCATCCCTGGCTTTCCTGCAAACGCAAATGTATTTAAGTTTAGCTAAGCTTATATTTTGTTACAAACCCCGTCTTGTTTGTGAGTCTCAAAAGGGAATCTTTCTGCTCTGAAGAAGCACAGGATTCACAAGCTTGTGGAAGTTTGCAATCTATTTATAGGATTTGCTCTGAAGAGGAAAACAACTTCGCCTTTTCAGGCCATGCAAAGGCTTTAGGCTGCTTCCTTCCCCGAGAGGAATAGAGATTTTTTTCTATCAGTGGGGGGTGAAGTGTCTTGGGAAGGCAGGCAAAATTGCTACACGACGCTGGAACTCTGGCTTGAGTTCAGCACCTGAAGCCAGAGATCAAAGAGGCAGGGCAGGTATCAGGTCTGCTAGATTACTGTACTTATTTAGTACACCCAGTATTTAGGTGGATTCTTAGAAGATATTTAGATATGTAAATCTCATGGTTTTCAATGAGGTTTCTAGCTCCTAAATACACATGAATGTCTGGACTTCAATGCATAATGCTTGCTGATGTGATCTGAAGTCTACATGGTGGGCTGCAGCAAAGCACAGCGCTGAGGGGGGCTTCAGAGTGTCTGCTGCGCGTTCATCCAAGGATCTCAAAGCTGTTTATAAACATGAATGAAAATCCACCTGAGAGCTCAGCTGAGTTACCCTTCTTACAGATAAGATGATGACGAATTCATTTGCTTCAGGCCTTAAAGCCAGTCAACCTGTGGCACTGCCCAGCACTGAAGCCAGCAGGTCTCACTTCCCAGCCTGCACCTTCATCACAAGACCACCATGATTTTACTGTTCTGTAAAATGTCAGAGTAATTAATCACATCCAAATCGCACTGGCAAATTACTCCTTCCACTCTATACTATCAAACCTAAAAAATGCATGCAGCTTGTTTTGTTACTCTAGCATTACCCTAGCAATAATAGATAACAAAAATACCCTGAGGCCGATATACAAGGAAAGGGGAAAAAAAAAGATTGGGGTTAAGAAAAAAAAGACAGTATGCGAACAGGCAGAAAGACACAGCAACAAAGCCACATGCTCTAAAATTAGTTTGGAGCCTCAAGTGTCCCTTTCAACTTTGCTCACAGCTGGCTGCTCTCATTCTGATGTTCCCCTTATAAATTAATTCTAGCAGGCTACTAGAGGCTCTTGCACAAAGAGTATCGTGAAAGTCGAATGTAGTTTATTTCTATTTTGTCTCTGGGATTTTTATTTTTAACTGTTTATCTCCTAGTTCCAAATTCCTGAATTTGGAACTCCTAAGAAGATTAAAATGTTTATTATTGGACCACACAACACACAGATCAGAAAAAGATCTTCCTCAAACAGAAGAGTGTAAAATTTTTACCTTTGTTACCCAGCCAAACTCCAGACCCCAGAAGTTCTGCCATTCCCTATAAAGAGTTCTCATGTTCTTCAATCATTGAGAGCTTAGAAAACTAAAATAATCAGGACCTAGAATTAATATTCAAGAGTCCAAAACTAACTTTATAGCATAGTAAAACTTTCCCCTGTATTTGTTGTTTGTGTATGCACTTGTTACCTTCCTTGTACTTGCAACACTAAGTTGCAGCCATAGGAGTCCAAATGGCAGGGGGTGTTTGCTCCTTCAGAACCAATCCACAGTGTGCTCTCTTTTCCACTTCTTCCAGGAAAACCAAAGTCAGACCACCTGATATCCTACAGCAATGAAAAGGTTATTTACGCAAGCTGTTGAACTGATTCACATCCCACCCTCAGTTCTCCGAGTCTCTCGTCTTCTCCCTCCACTGCTCAGCTGCCCTTTATCCACTGCAGCTGCTACTCCTTGCTGGGGTTCCCGCGTGCGTGGCCTGTGCCCCTTCCTCCAAAATTCTCCTCTATAGCAGCGCTTCTTCTGCTGACCTTCTTTTTCTGTCTGACTACACAGCCTCCCAGATTTCTGCCTCCAGTTCTCATCCCAGTCTTTCATATTACTCGTTACCCCTTTGCCCTACAGCAGGATTGCCCAACTGCTCGTGGCCACACGTGGCTTCTTTTCAAACAACCTTTTTTTTCCCCGTTTCTCCAGTCTTAGCCATCCACCCAAGCACAGGATTGCTTCTGGAAAAATTCTGATATATGGCATTTAAAAAAAGCAATGAAAGGAAGGAAGGAAGGAAGGAAAGAAGGAAAAATCCCTATACCCTTCTCAAACCAATTTGATAATCCATGTGGCATGTTTGCTCTCTCTTTGCTCCTGTCTCTGGCTTCTCCATGTATTCTGGATATGCAGACTTTACCCCACTGGTATGACTTCACCCCCGCAGTATGCTGGGTTTTCTAAGTTCCTTATTATTCAATGAACACATTCTTCTCCTGCCTTTGCAACTGTGGAGACAGTGAACTTAAACCAGCGCGATTACATGGCAAGAAAGGGAAGAACCGGCATGCATCTGTTATGAACATGATCCTGGAGTCTCCCAGTCCACTGATACTCCCACGAGCAATCCCTTGGGGATGACAGCTGGAACGAGGGACAGCCAGGTATTTTTCAGATAGTTCAATGGTTTTGCAGGATGGCTCTGTACGGCTTGCATAAAGCTTTCCCATTTTTCCATAGCTGACCCTGTCACCTGCAGGGCCTGATCATTTGTTTGTTGGAAAGCATTTGAAGTATACTGGCCAGAGATACTGGTGCCTTTTGGCTGGAGCCCCAGATTGAGCCTTAGGAAACAGATTCAATTCCTGGCTTCCTGATGGTCTTGGGCAAATCACTTCATCTCTGAGTTTTATTTTTCCCATCTTGAAAAGGAAGATAACAGTATTTGTTCCATTTCAGTAAAGCACTTTAGGGTCATTCACATCACCTAACTTTAGGAACCTAATTTAAGCTTGGCTCTTGCTCTTGTCAAAGCACTCTCAATCATCCCTTGGAAAAGCCTCTCTCTTTCCGCTGTCTATAAAGAGCAAACAGGAGCCAAGCCTTCTAATTAAGTATGTAAGCTACCTGCTTGCAGACAGGTGGATGACTATCCCTTTTTAAGATCTATGGCTGAGGAAAACTACAGCTAGACGTTATTATAAGGATGACTTCGCCATGACTCTGTATCAGGAAAGCCTCACAATGAGCGATAGCCTTCCCAAAAATTAGATGTTGCTAAACATTCTGAATTTCAGCATTATTGATTTTAAAGATATCATTTGAAAAAAATGCAGAAGTGTAACATAAACATTTGTCAAAGGCAGCAAAAAATCAAAAAGTTGCTCCTATAGATTTCAGCAGCCACAAGATTTAAAATCCAATACAACTATTTCAGTGACAAAGTTAAGCATAACACCATCTCTACACTTTAATCTCACAGCTAAATAGTTTTTGTATTTTGTTACAATTTAAGTGGAAAGAAAGTACACATAATCAATATTAGATTTAAAAGAACTTTTTGAAAATGCTGCAGCTGTAGTAAGTAGTTGAAGCAATTTTGGGTAGAATAGTTTTTAACCAATGAACTGAAAAGGAACTGGTAGGATTACTGGAATCTTGTCACAGTGGGTTCCTTTTCTACAATAAAAAGCCACAGCAAGAAGAAATGCAGCAAAAGGTGTTCCAACCATAACAGATGGCACATTACTTGTGAATTATATTTATTTCATTTGCTTCTTATAATGAAGTTAATCTGTACCCGTATGTCACTTTAAAAGGTCTCATTTCTATTTAAACTTCACGCATATATCTTGCTTCTGATTTATATCTCAAATTCTGTAATGAAATATCAACTGAACAAAAAATGTAAGATGCTAGATACTGCTCATAGATTAGAATAATGGAATCATTACCTTAGCCCACACAACTGTAAATGATAAACAGTGCAATCTAAATTTCAAACAACTTTTGAATGGCCCTATTAATCACTATAAATAACAGTGCAGTTGGCCTTCTTTTCCCCTTCAAGTCACCTTACGTAAATCTAAATAAAATCTAAAAAGAAAAAAGGGTTTATCATCAAATTCACTTAAGAGTGGAACAGAATTTCTACAAAGAATTCTTTTGGCTGGCATAAATCGTGTAGCAGTGTTTCAAAAGCCATATGAATCTGGAACTGACGGATGCATTTCTCTCCCATGCCTGTGAAACTGGCAGATGATACACACCATATTTGCTTGCATAACACCATTGATTTTTTCCTTCCCAGATTCTACTTCAAAAAAAATCCACAGCATAACCATTACGTGTGTCTATTCTAAAACTGCAGTACAATCTGTTGCTTGTTACAGGTCAGGTGATGAGGTTGTGGCATGACACCTGCAAAGAAATGCAATTCCTGGAACCTCAATTTTGCTTGAATGGGGGCAAGGGGAAGAAGGAGGTAGGAAAATGGTTTCCCTCAAGCGTGCTTTTATTGACCGAACGAAGCAGCAGGCTATTCACGTCTTCTAAGCTGCTGTTATCTTGTGCCATAAAACACATGAAAATGCTGTCTGTTGAGGCAGAAAGAGACAAAACCAAGGCAGGACCACAGATAGAGGAAGCCACTCAAAGATCTGGGGAAGCCTGAAACGTGCCTGGAGCTCCCAAGTTAGTTCAGACAACACGACCCAGTATCAGTCGTGCAGCCCAAGTTATGTGACCCTGGTTGTGTTTCAGTGTGCCAATGAAGGGACGGCAGAAAGAAAGGTATAATGGTCTCCATGCCCAAACCTTACATCCCCACCCACAGAACAACAAGAAAGGAGACAGTCTGAAAAAAGACTGAGCACTGAAAAATACTGATTTTACTGGTCTAGAAGAATAAAATACATATAAGGAGCACGGGAAATGCTTTCTGAGGATATAATTAATTTGAAGGGGCTTATCTGTTCATATTCCCTGTCATCCCAGTGATACAGTGTTTGCAGAGAATTATGATTCCATCTTTTTGAAAGTGTAGAAATGAGTAAGGCTTCATTTACTATTCTTTCTTCATACCTTTTGAAAAAATACACCTCTTGTATAGCTATCCTTCATTTTGCCCTCTTACAATTTGCAAGGAGAACCAGCAAGAATGAACCAATACATTTAAATAGCAGACAGACGTGAAGAAAGTAAAAGAAAATACCCCAGTTAGGTGTCCTAATAGCTGCATTTGGAAATTACCATAGGTTATGTACTTCTGTGGACAGGTTACTTCATATATTTTACTGCCTCCGCAGACAATCAAGGTATAATAATCCCACAGACTCAGAACCTCTCCACCTTGCAAACAGTTAACCTAAATATATTAAGGGAGGGAACTGTACTATTTTGAGAAAACCAGCCACAAGGTAAAACACAGAGCAAAATCATGCTACAGCCTTGTTGCTACAAGCAAATCCATACCGTCAAATCCTCTCTCCCGAGTGGAGCTGTTAATTCGGGTACCAACTGGGTACAAGGTGGATCTGCGGCAGGGTCTCAAGTTTGCAACATGCCAGGCCTGACGGCTGCCTGTCATCTCCACACCCTATTCTCCCCTCTCCTCCACACCTTCAGCAGAAGTGCAGGGAAGGCGTTCAGCTGCAGAGGTCGTACACAACTGCCCGAGCCAGCCCAGTCAAAGAATGTTGCAGGGCCAAATGGGAAGGGGCGTGCTGCCCAGCTGGTAGTTGTTTTTCTCACTTGTGGTGCTGTTTTTAAGCATGTAAGGAGACCCAGAATTTTAGAGGGCTGCCACTTGGTACTAGTTCTCCGTAAGCCTGAGAGCCCATAGCTTTTATTGCAAAATTTTAAAATATATGGCCAAAGGAGCAGAGAGGGGATAGTAGCAGAGGTTTCAAAAGCTACGCTAGATAATTTGCAGTGATTAAACTAGGAAGAGATAATATTAATGCGTTACCTGGAAAATTTCTGGCTTGTCTTCAAATATCCTGGCAATGTATTTGTAGTCAGCATAAGCCCAATATTTGGAGTACTCATAACAACTAAATGGTCCAGAAAGACAAGAAGGCTGCCCGCAACACCAAGCCAAAAACTCTTCAAGTGTAGCCTTCACGTAGTTACACCTGGTTTCAAACTGAGGATCTAAGCAACAAAAGAAAAGCCAAATATCACACAAGCATTGAGCACAGAATGAGTAAAAGTAGTATGCAGTTTCTCTCTTAGCTCTGGTTAAATGTAACATGAGATATGAAGTGGGACTAGGTGGCTTGACTCTGGTCAATTAAATGGTTCTCATCACCTAACCCGTAACTAAAATCTGAGACTATGGCTTTTTCAGTAAGGTTTAAGTGAATGACAGTTACCTTGAACTTGCTGTGAGGTACAAGCACACCAATAGTTACTGTTGTTCATGTACAAGGCGCCCTTCAGCACAGTAACTCAGTGATACGCCCAAGTTCCCTAAACAACTGAGAGCCAGTCCTTTGCTTCATCTCCCTTCTTAAGCGTGAGCTGCAAATGTGCACACAAGTATTTGTGTACATTTTATTCTGTCTCCTTGGATTCATGTAGATGGACATGTTGATCTTTCCCTTTCCCAACTAAACCAGTAACCAAATCAGCACAGCAATGTGTAGGAAGTGAATTATGGAGCCACACACATGCCAATGATCCATCTAAAATGCTGTGTGTCCTTATTTTTCACTTGGGACTGACAAAAGCATATTGCGGTGTTCCTTGGCAGACATAAAAACTATTTACCAGCAGTGTTTTGCTCCCGTCACGCTTTGGTCAGGCTGACTGATACAGCCTTTCAGCTCAAGGTCAGGTCACTTGGAAGGCCTACAAGACAACCCACATCACAGCATACTTTACTGGTTAATCGGAGATCTCCATTTCCCACAGTCGCTAATGGTGCCAGCTTCAAAGAGACTTATCCAATGTTAAAAAAAAAATAAAATCACTCTACTATAACCACTACTGAGAAAAAATTACTGCGGCCTGCATGAATGGCAATGACAGAGCTGCAGTTTAACCCCGCGTAACTTGCATAGAGCTGCTCAGAAATGGATCCTTTCACTGCTGTGCAGCAGCAGCAGCAGCTCTTCATTCTTTACTGCTCTCAATTTGTTATCGCAGCAATTCCCATAGAGTCTCATACACATGTTCTTGTTCCCTTTGGGTGGAAGAACAGCTTTCACAAACCTTTATCACTATCATTTTGCCATTTTCCATTGTAGTAGCCTAGGTAGTGGTTTTCCTTCCCCCCGCTATCAAACTCATTAACTAAAAATGTCAGATAAGGCCCACTATTCAGCAATCCGTAACCGGGGGCTGTGCAGTAGAAGGGCTCCCTACCTAATAACTGCATACAAGACATAGAAATCACCTGCAATAACCAAAATCCCCTGTATCTGATTCCCTGTCTGGGCTGCAGTCCAATGCCCTCTCCTGACACCCAGTCATTAATGCAATGCACATCCTTTTACTAAAAGATGGTCTGATGGAAAAATTAGATAAAAACCACAAGCACTACTGAAGGTGGCTCAGTATCTTTATTATTTTGATGAGAACAAAGAGTGCTCAGGACACTGCCTATTTTCCAAGATAACTCAGGAGCAAGTGTTTTAAAGGCAAATAATACGCTCTTTCTACCTCACACTGTATTTCAGTCTGAGCTTCATTTAAAAAATTCCAACTATGAAAGGCAAGACTATCTTCTAGGATACAGTCTCCTCAGGGCAAGTTTCTTGGTTTATTTTATAACTTGTTCAGCACCAAGGTGTGAGTGCTTATGGAAAAATAAATAGTAATAAAAGCCATATCTGGGCAATCTAGACAGATTGCTTAGATGGATTTGTAGACTGCAACTAGGGTGAAAATGTTAGCAATGGGCCTCTGAAAGCAACAACATTATTAACCAGTTTGCTAATACTTCATGACTAAAAGCTGAAGGTGTTTTGTAATTGGTAAATTATAGATTAAGACACATAAGTCTAAAGTAAGCTACCAGTGCTGTTTGATGACGTGGTATCTGGAGGTAGGACAGTCCTCCTCTCTCCCACCTAATGCCACAGACTGAACCCAGAGGGAGGGAGAGAGGGAAGAAGTGCTTTTTGGAGAAAGCAGCTCCCTTCCTTAGTTAAGGTCTGGTCCTGACATGCCAAATTCTGTTCTACTCAGAAAGGCAGTGTTTGCAATGCATACTAAGGGAAATGCAGGAAAAACAATAGCCTTAGAAAATACCCTAAAGCTTGAGTAAAAATGCAAGTGAAATGTCTCCTCCATTTCTTTAATCTTAAAAGAAAACCAAATGTCTATTCACAGCCGCTGGGGAATTAAAATTATTTAAATGAATAATCCAAGCAAGGAATAGCCATTTAATGCTATAACAAAGCACAGGCACACTCACAAACCAAAAACCTGACCATCCACATTGAACTCCAACAACCATCTCAAAACTCAGCTTTATGTGACATTTATTCAGCCTATGGTATTTGTACTGTATTTTCAGCCTCCTATTCAGCTACTGAGTCTATGGCGACCTTTATAGTCCCTCTCTATATCAAACCTCAGAGGCTTGAATTCTTTTGCTGTCCTTAGTGGTCAAATCTCTTGGGCAGATGTCCAAGTTGCAGCCCTTTTCTATCCAACTGCATATCTGACAGCATCAGCTCTATCCAGCATCTCTAAGACAAATTTCCTCCAGAGATCTTGTGACTCATAACTGATCAGCATGACAACCTCTTGTTCCCTCCAGCTTCTTCACAGTAAACTCAGTTTATTCACTTTACTACAGAAGCAAAGAAAATAGTCAAAATAAGAAACATCTGCATACAGAAGTCAGTACTGTGGAAGCTTTTTTCTTCGTTTGTAACTGCTGGTGTGCTCCAGGTAGCCATCAGACAGATGGGCTATAATGCTGCATTTTCTCTGCCAGAAACTCAGCTCTTGTAGCTGCTGTCCACCCGTTATCTCACCTCAGACAAAAAAAATCTTTCAGCATGGCTGGACCTAGGTGGGTAGGGATTTAATGATTAATAGCACCTTCATTGTTCTTGTAATGAACGCTGGTACTATCTCCGGAGATATCTTATCTCTGCCAATGCTTAATCCTCTGACTGTATTTTTTCCCCTCGTATGGACACATACTGTTTAACTTGTGCCATCTGACAGAATACTATTAAACACACAGACTTAGGTTACAAATAATTCACACAAATAACACTGCTAGCTCCCATGTTTTCCATGTTTCAGATGTGCCTTCCACATCCATATGCCTCAGGGAGTTCCAAACCAGCTAGAAAAGGAAATGGAAAACCCAAGCAACTCCCACCAAGTTGCCACATTTGCAGTTCTCACTTTTTTTATATTAAAGAATCTTCAGTTTGGGAATCCCCACCCAGGCTGCAGATGTGGTACTAAAGAAAGATGAAAAGTTGTCATAGTAAGAAGTCTCAAACAATTTTGGAGCTTCCAGATGAACCTTGTGGCTTAAAGAATCTCAGAAACTCTGAAGCAGCCATTTCAAGGTGACACCAAAGTACACCTACAAACAGGAGAACAGTTTCTTTCTTGTACCTGTTCCTGACTCAGTGGCAGAAGTGGTCCAGTCTAGCCTTAAGGCAATTAATCTATTGTAAACTTGGCAGGAATATTCAGAGATCAATACAATCGTAGTTGTATTCTCTTGTTGCTTTCTCTAACCACATCATTGCTTCTGTTTCATCTGGGAAAGTCAGCATGAACAATGGTAACAAAGAGAGGGCCTCGCTGAAAAACAATGTTAAGCATGCAAGAGTGAGATCAACCGTCTTCCAAATGACAGCAGCACATGAAATGTATTACATTATTTCAGACTATGAGATGTCTTAGCTAATGGCTTCACTAATGTATCCTTACAATGCAAATTCTTTATAGCATCGCAGGTCTCATTCAATTATAATATAACCCCTGAAGGCTCTACCCATCTTCTTGAAGACATTCTAGCTCACATTAGCATGTAATAGAGGTTCCTGGAGACAAACTGATTGCTCCCTAGGGATCGATGCCTTTAGAAAAAAGCAAAATACAGATAGATGCAACTTCAAGATACAAATTCCAATTTAAATCCACTCTATATCCCTAGTGACTGCAAGTTATTGTTAAGTGATGACTTATCTACTTAGTTGGTAGCATCAATCCATCACTTAGCTACATAACACTCCATTAATCCCATCAGAAGCTTCCCCAGTTGGCATACCCATTTGGCTCTCAAAAAGTGCCTGCTAATTAATGGAGACTAGGACCAAAACTATCCTTTTACCTGGTAAGCCTTGTGTATTACAACTGAGATATATTAACAAAGTGTCTTCCCTATTGGCAACGAGACGCCTTTTACATGTAGTGCAAGAACTGGCTGATACTTCACTGAACTACAGAGGAATTGCTGTGAAGATGTGTACCTACGTATTTACTCTACACATCAGTTATCCCATCTGTAGAAAGTGAACAAATAACATCTGTTTTCGCAGGAATGGCATACGCATCATTAATGCATGCTGGTAAAATGCTCTGAAATCCTAAAATGCCACACATTTTCCCTCTAACACTTCTTTCTGTTTCATCACTTCTCTTGCAAAAATTGAACATGAAATAATATGGTTATGATGCCGTAAAGAAAGCAAATTTCACACACTGTTGTTAAGTAAGATAATGTGATGTAATCTTACCACTTCCATAGGAACTGGCAGACCCTCATCTGGAGTCTTTGTGCAGACCCTACATTCCAAGAAAGTCCAACTGCAGAAGGTTAGAAGAGTACAGAAAGAACAGCTAGGTGGGGGTCTAAAAAAACATGACTTATATTGAACATTTTTTAAGAACTGGGTTTGTCTGGCCTAGGAAAAAAAAGACTGAACGGAGACAAGACACCTTAGGGAAAAACGTCTTTTGGTATGTGGTCGGGAGGGCAAAGGATGTACAGGGCATGAATACAACAATGCATAGCCTCTACAGTGGCTAGCAGATTGCCACCTTGGAGCATGTTTCCTGTATCCTACCGCCCTGGTATGAAACACCGTCTGTCCATGAACATGAGTAGTATTGTGTGGCTACAGACAGAAATAAAGTTGTAGCATTGAAAATCAAGTGCAAAAATTGTCTTTCTCCCATGGCATGTTCCTAGGTGCCTGAGCGAATCTGGAGGGTTAGAGGTGAAATCATTGCACTGGTGTCAAGTGATTTTCTTAATGCTTTATACTTCTATAGCGCCTTTCATCACAGGACCTTAAAGTATTCAAAACCACCACAGTCTTATAAAACTTCTGGAGGAAGGTGAGAATTATCACCATTTTACAGATGAAAAAACCCAAGATAGACTGGTGAATTGGCTAATTCTTTACTGTACTCAGGTTTGTGGGTATGGAAGCTCAGCTCACACAAAGAACTGAATCATGTATAAGACCAGGACCACACACACTACAAAGCAAGGAAAGAAAACTGAGACGCTTGGTTCTTCTAAGTTGGTGTTACCCACCAGACTTCCTACTCAGAACAAACACACAAGAAAGGAGAGTTCCACTGTTGGCCAAACCCGATGTCCTAAAAAGAAAGCTTGACGTGAAAAGCAGTACATTAGAGAGTGAACAGTGATAACGGAGACGCAGAGGATTGCAGAACCTAAAAAAAGAGTTGTGACATGTAAAGCCTGTCCAGCTCAGTCTCACCTAAATCCACTGTCTTCAGACCAAGCCTAAACTGGATTGTCTTTCCACCCAACACTGCAGAAAGGTATTTCGCATTCCAGTGCAGGGCTGGCCAGTCGCCAACCATGTTACAGAAGACTGCAGGTTGCTGTAGAGACATCACAATTTCCTTGGTTTTCTCAGGAGTAAATGGTTTGACTTCTTCGCCTATGTAAAGAAAAAAAAAACCAAAAAAACAGCTGTAGAGATATGATTTATGATAGATGAAGTGTTATCTACCATCTCCCACAGCACAGGAAACATTAAGAACTAACACCTCCTTTGTTTATGGTTGATTGGTTTACTGCATTTGTAGATTTTTTAAGTCAAATTTCTACTGCAAACACTGAAAGAACACTCTTACACTAAATTAAAGTTTAAAGCAGTGTATTAGCACACAAAATGTAACAAGAAAATAAAAATAGGCATATGCTTAGAATTTTCACTTGTAGCTTAGGCAATAAAGTGCTGTTGCCAAACTGTTTAGAATTAGGCTAAGAATAAAAAAACCTTACAAATAATGTCCAGAGCTTAGAGAACATAAATTTTATGATTTAATAGTCTTTCTGCATGGGATTCTTTCCAAGAAGCGTAGCACATCGTCAGAGATAGCAAACCAGGTTCCTGTGCATTTGATTTAAACCAAGGAACAGCAGCATAACCAAAATAGCCGGTATTTTAAAAGTGTTTTTAAATTTCTCATTTTCAGAAAAAGGAAATTGTTCCAATCCAAGAACTAAATTAACCCTAGATTTCCATTTACTCCTTTGCTGTTTAGAGATTTATATGACCCTCTGAAACTGTGAAGCTGAAATGCTGGCAACCTTGAAAAAACTCAGCACTTTCAGAACAACTTCTCTTTAGGGACATATTGACAAAAAAAAAAAAATAACATAACAGCTCCCTAGAGCTGAAGCAGTGGACTATAACTTCAGAACATAAAACAGTCCATTCATTATTTCAACCTCTGTTGAAGTTAATTCATCCAGAATTTGTATCTGTAGAATGCCTAGGATTTAACATACCGAATCGATACATACGGTTCTCCATGATTCCTAGCAGCTCAGTTAAAACAAACCAACCAATTCAATTCTCTATTTAGGGGTCAAATTATGGTCCAGCATGCACGATGGGTTAAACAAATACAGGACAAGAAAACTCCCTTTCCCACTGGGTGCTAATTTTGCCTCTCACTCCTCCCCTCTCTCTAGCTGAGAACCAGCTAGTCCCACACTGGGCAGCTCTGCGGTGCCAGCTGGGGCAAACACAGAAGACCCACTGGGAACAAGCTCAGCGAGGAAGGTTCTTCAGCACTGTTTCAAACATAACAGTATAATATAAATATATGAATGCTGAAGTGCGAAGAGCAGGAGTAAGAGGAGCCCTGTGCATGCTGTATGCCATATCTTTTTGGTAACTTATGTGAGGCCTTCTTCTTTCAACAGGGTTTATACTCCAGCATATCTGGACTTTTTAGTTTTCTAAATTAAGCTGCTGTCTTCACACAGATTTAGTGGGAGGTATCAGGACTGGGGTTTCCTACAGTCAAGGCGTCCCTTCTCCCACGGACTTCCTAGGAAACTGAATCCCTCTCCTTTCGCTCATAAAAACTCCAACTTGAAGCTTCAAAACTAAAGACCTCCAGTATTTTATCTTTACAGAGCATAAAATTTTTAAATAGCTTCCCTTTCTCAAGGCAGATGACAGGAAGGAGTTTGGGTTTCGGTTTGTTTTCCATGTTTCCTCTTGTAGGCAGAGCAACACTTGACAGGCTGGTGCTGCCGTGACACAGAGATGTCTACGACACTTGGCCTTCAGTCTCGCGCTCCAGCAACTTGCACAACCAGGACATACGGAGGCCTCACAGGGACCGTATGTCTTGCCATATGGTCCTCCCCACCCCGGGTAGCAGCCTGTGGGGCTTTCCGAGCAATGGGTTAGCATACCGAGAGGGAGCACGTCCCAAGGGGGCAGAAGGACCGTCTGCAGACCCAACGGCATGCGCTGGTGCAGCTACCAGGAGCTGGCTGCAGGCATGGTAAGAGGTTAAAGCTCAGCACGTTTCTTCGCATTGATGCTGCTCAAAGACTAAGGCAAGACTCAGTCCAGATCGGAACACTCCCAGGGGGTTTATAAAACTTTGGTCTTTAACCAGTGCAATTACAGTATCATACAGAGATAGCTTTCACAATGCAGGAGCTGGCTGGCCTTACGTACCTCTCACATTTTCCAACTCATAAAAATGAAATTATTCCTGCTTAGGCTAACTTTATCACTGCATGGCTGTATTTTTGACTACCTGATTGTTTTTGTTTTAAGGGCAGTACATTTAATTATTTTTGAGGATGTAAATCCAAAGAAATGGAAGAAATTGGTGGATTTTGTAAAGCTGAGTTTTATTAAAAGCTTCAGGTCTATCCTGTAATTTCAGTCAACAGTCGGGATGTGCTATAAAAGCAGAAATTTTACTGGGAGAGACAGGAAGGCTCATTGAAGCCAACTGTTGATTCTGTGTGGCTTTCTAACATGCTTTCCACATGCACAGTGTGCTTTTGAAAGGTGTGTTTTTTACCACAGTTAATATATAGTGGGAAGCTCAGAGCTCAAGCTACTGGGAGAGTTTGTGTCAATGCCAAACAAAAAAACACAATTGGACTAAACACCCTCTCTTCTACTGAATGTTAGCTGGAGTTTTTTGTCATGTCACCACGCTTTATTCAGTTGTAAACCTACTTCCCTGTAAAATTTCGAAACAATGAAAGAGGACAGTCTGTCTCAGGAAGATAATGATTCCTATCTTCAAACAGTATTAAAATCATTGTCAAATGAGGATGTATCTTTTCCTGATACAGATAATCACATGCAATATATGATATAATCAACAGTGAAGTCTGAAGCACTTTAGAAAATTTAAAGCATTAGATAAATGAATATTCGGGTTTTTTGCAAAGACAAATGGGGATTCGCACTGATTTTGTGAGAAGAATCTTTAAGTGTCTTGATGCAGTTTTATGTATTCCTTGGTGACAACAACAGTCAGCTAAACATAATTCTTTCCCCATAATATTTGTCATACATATCTAAATGCCTGTTAGACAAAAGGCACGCGATAGAAGGTAAATAGCATCTACTACATCAATCAGATATTATGATACTTTGGAGAACTCTGCTCATGACCAACAGAAATTTCTGATGGAATTATATACTGTAGGAGTGGTAAAAGATAATTAAAAGAGATATCTGAAGGTATCTCTTGAAAGAGAGATTAGCAGAAAAATTTGTAATTGAAAATAATAATAATCTTTTCCTTAGTTATCATTATCATAGCTTCACGCAGACCTCATAAGTTGGGCTCTTGCTTCTCAATGTTTCCTGACCTGAAATCGATGGTAACTGATTCCTAGGCAAAACCTGAGATTGTAGAACATGTATAAGGGCATACAGTTTGGACATAGATGCGCGTAAGTAAAATGTGTATAAATAGAATGTGTTGCAAAGAAACAAAATGTCCATGGCACATCTTGGGCAGTAGATACCAAATTCTTAGGGGAGATCAGGCAGCAGGAGAGAACAGAAATGTATATTCCCTTTGAAAAGAAAAGCTCTGTTGGTGTCTTCGTTTTCTCAGTTGCACTCTAATCCAAAAGAGAAAAGGAATACTGTTAAACTAGTTCTTTCTGTCGGGCTCAACAAATGATGCAGCTTCACAGTACAAAAGGAAGTGGGAATAATTTGTCTCATGTTTTGACTTCACACAAGGCATGTATAGAATCCAACCAGGAACTGAAAAACCAAACCAAGTTTCAGCTCAAGTTTTGTAACTGTGACAGCTTATATAATTGGCAAAAAAGCAGGTGTTCCTTAGAAAGGTAACAACTTGTGAAATAGAGATACTCCAATTAAAAAAAACAAAGCTCTCCAGTCATGTTTACATGAAGTGTTGTCAAATATGGAGACTCATCCAGACTCACCACTGAGGGCAGGCAACAGAAAAGCAATGAATTGGCCAAGTACTTTCCAGTAGACTCTGTGCTTCTAAGAGAGAAATTAATCTAATGTTTCTGACGAACAATTTTTCTGAATAACTGAGTAGGGTTTGGGAATAACGAGTTTAGCACAGCAGGCAATCTGACGAAAAGTGGACTTGATCAAAGCTGTTCAGAAGTTAAATGTACTGTCGTTAAAAATCTAAATGTACTGTCACTCATTTAAAATAATTTAGCGAATTGGAAGAGTTCATTAGTGCGTGGCAGTTGGCTTTTGCCAAAACACCCTGCTGCTTAAATATGAAATTTAATTGAGAGGTATTAAAATTCTTTTCTAAAAGAGGGAGTACAAGGAAATCCTGGTAACATATTTGGTATAAGCATCATCAAAATGTTTTTCTTGCAAATCTGTAATGCTTCATTATCCTTATTTCTTTTAAAAAAATTATAAAAAGTTAGAAGAGAAAATTGGCAGTTTGAATACATTAATACAGAGCAGCCAGGTCACTCAAAAAATAACTAAACTCAAAAATTTTAACTATCCAGCAACCAGGAGTGGGAAAAGAGAAGGTATGAGGGAGGATGGAGAAACTCCCCAAACCAAAGAGAAGTGACTTGGTTTGGAGGTCAGACTTCATGATTTCACAGTACATTAACTCTGTAAATTAAAAAACAACTTGAAATAACCTGCATGTGATTACAACGTTATGTGCTACAATCAGCCTACTCTGGGCAAACAGAATGCATCCATACACACACAACTAGTTTTCGGGATAGACCGCTTGAACATCTCGGTATTACTTCCTGACCAGTGATCGCTGTTACAATTATTTTTGACTCCGGGAATGTCAATATTGCAGGTGCAGCATAGCCGCGGGGCATCTAACCGAGATTTGCATAAATATTTTGGCTACTGGAGGATAGTTAGCAGCTGCATGGAGCCTCTCAGGATAGACTGGTCAAACACAGCTCCACACTGGTAAGACTGGCACCCGAAGCTTACTCTGGTGGGTTGAAGGCAACACACCCTTCCTTGCCCTTCGTGTCTGCTACTGTGGAAGGAGGGCATCAAAAGAAAAGAAAGAGGCCAAAAGAGGAATTTGTATTTGCCCTCACTTTCCAGTCCTGCTGCAGCAGGGTTGAGCATCTTACAGTTTTTATTACAGTAAGTCTGAGTGACTCAAGACATGAAGTAAGATAAGAGCATGGGCTATGCCCTCAAACCTCAAACCGTCCTTCCGATAAAGAAAAGGAAATAGCTACCAGACTTCTAAGGGGTGAAGTAAGAGGTTGAGCCCCGAACACGGCACTGGCAGGGCCTTCCCGCCCCTGCTCTAACTGACATCATATCATCTTGAGCATACCTTTATGAAATTCCTCTTTAAATCCCATATGGCTCTTCCTAGAAAGCTCTTCCTGAACCCCTGGCCAGCTTCTGCCTGTTGTCTCTTCTCCCTCCCGCAACGCACTTTTAGAGAGCAGTCATGTTGCTTTCAGCTCACTGAATACTCCATGACCTCAGCTCCTTCGGTCTCCTCTAGTAGAAGAAATGCTTTTCTTTCCTTCCTTGTCCTTACAGCTCCTGCCTGCATCTTCTGCCATCTGAAATGTTCCCTTCCCCTCCCACCCCCCCAAACCCAGGAAAATTAGGATATATACAAGTGACAGAAGTCATACTGAATGTATTTCCAATGAACTTTGCATACTTCTTACTGGCAAGACTGCTGATTGAAAAGAGAAACACAATGAAACTGCAGCACTCACTGGATAAACAGTATTTCATTTTCTTTTGAAGGAAAAGACTATGGTCTTTGACCAAAATCTTCCATCAGGATATAAAAGAATTTCTCCAAAGGACAGACTGTTATTCTTTAAGCTAGGCTGCTACAATTCCACCTTTCTGTCTGTTTGGGGTGTAAATTATACCCACCTGCTGCTGAGGAACTTTAGTAGCAAAGCCATTTCTTCCCAATACCCACCGGCACTGATACAGATTTCTCACAACAGTTCCTAACAGATGGAAAATTTAATACAAAACTTAACACTAATATAACATTATGATTGAAAGTAAGAAAATTGGCACATCAGGGAACTAACATCTATATTTCTAAGAAAAAAAAGAGTTTGTTCGTGTTGTAAGTAAAGTTTATTTCTTTTTAATAGTAAATATGAACGCACTACACTTAAACTGAGGAATGCACTGTATAAAATTCACTGTCAGAGACTGTAACCATTTACGACTTTGTCCTATCCTGCAAACTTGACAAGAACTTCAAAGTGACAGCAACAAAAGAATCTAAATCTTCTAAAATACACCATTTTCCCATAAGCTATTGTAGTCAATAATAGTCAATAGTATCCTAAAAATATGGTTTTTCCCATAAGCCATTGTAATAAATAGTCAATAACACAGCTGAGCCTTTTGAATTTGATCTACAAAGGGGATATGTTCACTTTGTTCATTATTAGAATACATAGGATACAAATTATGATTAATGACTAAGTTAATTAGAGGTATAATTGCCGGAATGAAATTATACTTTAAAAGAATAAAAGAAGTATTTTTCAATGACATAAATTATTGAATTGAAAGAAACCAGAGAGACCCACCACGTGAACCTCAAGAACAGCTTCCGAAGTGCACAATAACCAATGTGTACCACCAGGGTACTAGACTCAGGGATTGCCATTATTATAGCAATATTAAACAAAAAGCATGGCTATTATTCCATCTGTTTACACCACTCCATTTCTCTCAGCATGGGTAAAACAAGCAGAAGCGAGCTTAACCTTTCTTTCAAGTTGCTATGTAGCTTTATAAAGGTTCTCATGCAGCAACGCGAAATTTGTCTGTGAAAAACTGTTAGTGCATGTTTTGAATCTTGGGGTTCATATAAAGAATGCAAAATCTTGCTCTGACCTAACATAGAACTAAGGACACATTCAACCTAAAACAGCTCACCAAAATGTGAACTACCAAGCTCTTCTAATTTAATTTTCAACCTTAACATTTCATTAAGTCTGTGTTTTTAATATAAAACATTACATTAATTACAATATATAATATTATATATTAAATATTATTTTATTAAATATAAACAAAACTCTGCTTTTACTGAAAAAGCACAGCCTTGTTACATAAAAGCTCATATTTCACACCTTTATAATAATACAAGCTGCTGCTAGTTGTGTCAACATATCTTTACCCTCCTCCCTCCAGAGATTTTCTTTCTCTTTTCTTTTTTAAATAAAGTTGCCTGCAGAGTTGCTTTATCTGTAAACACCAGGAGCTAAATATCAGAAAATATCAAGGACACTGGAGGCCCAAATGTCCACTCAGATGTGGATAAACTCTTGTTCGAACAAGCTGCACCTGCTTTTCTGGAGACTAAAGGTGACCTTTAATTTTAGAAGAAACCATGACAGTGCTGCTGCTGGAAGCTTCTTGCGATATGCAAAATCCACCAAAACTCAGTATTTGTCAACTTATTAGTATCTCTGGAAAAGTCTTTTCAATAGTGAAGTTTCAATATTTTCAGATTTCGTCTAAAAATTAATGTCACTATGTCAACCATTGACTAATTCAATATTAGTATTATAGGAAATAATGTCTTCTACATCCAGTCTTCAAAAGAACATGGTACTTAGAAATTCAACCTCCCACACATTAGCAAATCAATAAAATTACAAAAGGTTTAAAGCTGCACTTTTACACCAAGACATCCAAACTGCCTTACCATTGCTCTTGTTGAAATACTCTAACAGAAATCAAAATCTTGTGCTACTGTACCTACTCCCAAGAATCTCATTGTGTCTGATCACAAAGCATACAATAATTTAATCTTAAATCATATATGCCCCTGTTTAGAAAAGCAGAGACACAGAAATAACTGACTAAGCCTCTTCTTTCTGTACAGAATTACATGATAGAGAGTCACACTTCCAAACAGACAAACAACATTTTGTGAGCATTATGTCTTCAATATGGATCTGATCCCCAACACCTACCCAATCAGGTCTTCAGGAGACTCATTTGGAGAGCCCACAACATACCTACCCTGTGACAGCCAAGCGTGACTAGCCTGACCAACAGAAACAAACTCCCCAATACCTACATCATTAATGCTATCAGAGCAATATTTAAGTTACTCCTAGCTGCTTAGATGCAAGACAATAGGAGAAAAACAACACAGTCTGATCAGAAATGAGAAACACACTCATCACAGATACAATGGACAGACCAGTACCAGAGCAATACAATTAGCTCTTCTTGCTGGCATCAATGAGATCTACACTGAGGCAGTCCTAGCCCAAGGAGACAGGTGGAGATTTTCACCTGGTATTCCCAACTCAAGCCTAACATCCTCGTGTGACTCAGTTAATTTCCATCATTCTCAGGTTTTTGGGAAGATAGGAAACCATCAGTCTTTGAAACTGGATTTCCCTAATGCTATTTTGGGATGCAAAATACTGTACTGCTGATGTCTGCAGTCACTTGCACATGGTGGCCCTGAATAAAATGAAAGAACGTAGGGACCATGATCTGGTGAGGTTGGAGCTTCAACCCAACATCCTTAAAATACCTAAAATACTGAGCCTGAAGGCTGTCTGAGTGAGGTAGGGAAATACCCATCAAAATGAGCTTGGAGGAAAGACATCATGCAGCTTCCACCTCCCCCTCAAAGAAGATACAATCATCATCTACATGTTCATTTTTAAGCAAGTGACGAATCGCAGAACAAACAGAAATGGAGTACAAAATGCTTTAAATGTACTCAATGTCCAAGTCACGTGTGACGTTTGCATATTCCTTTTGAGAGCTACAGTAAAGAACATACAGTGTGGTCTACAGGGAATCTGGTGAGATGTCCTTTGTCTGTCAACGAACAAAGGCAGAATAGTCAAGAGAAAGGAGCTACCCCACATCTCGCTAAAGGACTTTGCAACGGGCTCTGGCTTACCACAAACCTAGAACCATCTGCACTGCAATGGTTACCTTGCAATGTGGATATATACAGCCTGCAATCAAAAGGTACAAATGAATGACTACTAGTTAACATTGATACTCGAATTTAAGAATGAAACTGTTCAGCTTTCACAAGCTGAAGATGTATCTGTATTTTCATTTCTTGTTGATACTAAAGAAAAAAGAAGCACTGTAAAACCTTTTTCCTCCTGAAGTACAAGGAAATCACTGTACAACACCAGAGCTGGAAGCCTATCTACCTCTCAATAAAATAGGTGAGAAAAGATGCTGAAAGGTACAGAATGCACAGACTGGAAGGTGCCCAAACCAAGCCCAAAACAGAGCAGATACCGAACAACTTATTAATAAGTAACTAAAAGGAAAGGGATGTCAAAACTGGATGAGGGAAGAGCGGGATTTGCTCACACCTCACAGGCTCACCTTCAAAAGTGTTGCTCAAGACAGCAGGTGTAAAGAAGAGAACCATTACAGCTCCTTGCTACACTAGTGCTGTTTCTGGCACCTCTGCAACTACATTGTCACAACTCCAGCTGAATTCTAGAAGTTGAGGGAAATCCCTGGAAAACAGGTCTCTTTTTGGATGCTTCAAGGAACAGTCAGAATTAGCTAAATGCCACTTTTGAACCTTTGAATGTATTTCGAGTCCTGCCCACTTTGTGCCAAAATGCCCTTCACAGGGTATGCAACCAATTGCTACTTCTCAGATTGCAAGCCATGAGTTGACAGAAGAAAGTACAAGACTGTACAAGTGATGCTAGGAGTTGCTGCGAGAGAGGCATAAGAAACAAGGGGATGCTGAACTTTATCAAGTCTCTCTGAAGAAAATCATGTGGAGAGCAAATCTGCCAAAAACCTGATGACCGGAGACAGCAAATGGCACTTCCCAACGCACTAGGAACCAGGGGTTGCACCGTGGGGGGGACACTCTCCAGGACTGCTCAGCTCAATCACCACATGATAGGTGTGTTTAAGCTGAATTAGACTCTCCAGATGCCTCAAGGTTATAACAAACCTGTCAAAGCCTTCAGTTTATCTTAATAAACCAGGCTTAAATCAGCACAGTCTAGGTGCCAACTCCTAAGTGGATCAGCCAGGCCTGCCTCGGGGATGGGATGAGCATTTAGCAGCAATAACAGCTTCAGCCATATAATTTTTACCCATCATCACTAGTCTATCAGTGCTCCAGGCCACCAACTCCTCCTAAGACGAATTCCAGAAGGTTTTAGGCCAGACACAGGCAGATAAGCACGAATACGGAGACGCAGACATCTTGAGAGCTTTTAGGTTTGAAATGGAGGCACCTACCAATAGATACACTATCGTGGCTGGGCAATTAGTAACTGGATGGCCTTCTGTATCACAATTTTGGATCCAGCTGCCGTTAAGTCCATGCAAGTCCTGCTATAGGCATGAAAATTCTGGGCCAGGAGGCAAAATAACCTTTCCACTTGCCTGAATACATGTGCACTTCATCTGATAATATTCAAATCTCTTTAGCTACATTATAATGAGGTTAAAGCGAGAAAAGATTTCCCCACCCCAAGTATTACAAATGTCAGTAATGAGAACAGTAAAAATGTCACCACATGGAGAAAAGAGTGAAATTAGCATATTTAGAGAAGTATTATACCCATGAGTGAAATAATGCAATCAGCTAGCTGCAAGATAAAGCTAATTTGGTTTCCAACAGTTTATCAACAATGCACTGCTCCTTTACATTAACAAATTTAAATGGTACCATATCCTGCAAACAAGAATAATTCACACAGAATATTACACTGTGTTAATTAAATAGCTGGAATAGAAAAGGTCAGGCTATGACTGAAAGATGCGCACATGGGTTGTGAAGCTATGAAAAGAGGAGCGATTTCAAATCAAGCAATTATAATAAATTATTTAAATCATGATTAAGTCAATAGTAAATAACCCTACATTTTCTGAGTCTATTTTGACAGCTCCTTCCTTTTGTTGCTGCTTCTCTCTTTCTTGCTGCCCCACGCAAGAGTTGAAGTATCATAAGATGAGGTGGCTTGGATAAGTTATCAGACAGTTATCCTGCTTATATTCAAGTTTTCATTTCACTATGCAGGTAGTAAGAGCCAAGTTTTGCAGTTAAAGGACACTGCAAAGCCCCACTCGCCTTCCTTCTGCATGGGTTTCCTGCCACTAGAACAACCAAGGAACACTCACAATTACTACAGTTAATTGAAAAATGTTCAGAGAGAGAAGTATTTTCTCACTTTGTTTACTTCTGCAAATGACAGCACTTTGTCTTTGGCACCATGCCACCGAATCAATTATCTTACAGCAGTAACACAGCCATTGCAAACTGAAAGAACATTTTGGCATGGGCTAAAACATGCTGAGGTGGTAACGTATGAAAAAGACCTCGTAAAACAGGGAATTAATCTTACTTGAAGCCCCAGAGCACTACTGGAATATGCATCGGTCATGATAAAATTTGAATCTCATCCAATATTTTTTACTGTATTTTATTTTTGTCACTACAGTTATACACAACAAGCTCAAACTTGAGTTTACTATCCGTATGTCTCCCCATTATTTAATGGTACATGAATTTTATTTTTCCTGGGGAATTTCCTGAACTTTTCTAGACAAAATCTCATTTTCTTTTTGATCATATTTCTACTGATTTCAGTTGGTATAAACTTCCTTTTTGCACCTTCGGCACAATTTCTAATTCGAACCTCAGTCTAGCAAACGGAGCTGTGTGGGCTAAACAAAATGCAATGTCCTTTCATTTTGGGAAGAATTTCATGGGAGTGTGTGGTTTTGGCTGCAAAAACATGGGACGGGCACCACGTGTGAAATTCAGACCTGTGCTGCCCAGCGCATCAACAAGAGTTATGAGACTGTATCTCAAACCGGCCCGCGCGGATCCCGCTGCTCGGCTCTTCGCCAGTGAAGCACACAGGCACCTGTCAAGCCAACTTCCAGACTCTGCGACAGAACGCCTAAGCAAGCCAAACTGGAATGCTTCATTTTTTTCAGGGAAGATGAAGCATTATGCAGCATACGAGCCATTAATTTCATGACAAGTGCAGATGGTAGATACACAGCTGCACACTCCCTGTAACCTAACGCAACGAACATATACTTCGAACTACTCCAATGGTAAGAGCTCCTGATGCCCTTAGCACAGCCCACACGGCGGCACATCCATTCAAACCCTGTTAAAATGGGGTTTAAGCGCAAGCCGAACCTGAATCCTCCTCTTTCCCCGCAGTTTGGGCCACGGCTGATGGGTATCTGCCTCAACCCGTCCCCCTGGCAGGGCAGGCAGCCCGCGGCACCGCCATCTCCTCCCCCGCCCACCCGCCGAGGGGCCGACCCAGCTCTGCCCTCCGCCGCCGCGGCGGGGACCGAGGGCCGCTTCGGAGGAGCTGAAGGAGCGGCGCGGAGGCCCCGCTCACGTCCCCTCTTCCCGCCCGCCGCTCCGCGGCCTGGAGGGAGCCAAGCCGCGCTGTCGGGCCCGGGCCTCGCCGCGCAGCCGGGCCGCGCTAGGCCGCAGCGCGGCGGCGGCCGCGGCGGCTGAGCGGGCGCGGAGGAGCGAGGAGCACCTACCCGGCGCGGCAGGACGGCGGCCCTCCGCCCCGGCCATGCTCCTCGGGCTCTCCCTCCGGAGCGGCTCCGCCGGGCTCCCCTCGGCACCGCCCTCGCTAGCGGGAGGGGGAGCCCGGCCCGCCGAGCCCTGCCGGGCGGGGCTGACGGCGGCCCCGGGGTAGGGCCTCCTCCCCCGTCCCCGCCGCTGACACCCGAGCGGCCCCCTCGCCCCCAGCGGCGGCCTCCGCTCCCGAGCCCTCTCCACCCCGCGGGGCTGCGGCTGCCCGGCGGCCCGGGCGGCGGGCCCGGCTCTCCTCCCCGGCGCCGCTTCCCTCCTCCCCTCGCCGGCGGAGGAAGGAGGCGGCCGCCGGCCCGCCCCGACCGCGCATGCGGCTGTGCCGGGCCGGGGCAGCGCCGCCGCGCTCGGGGGCTGAGGAGCGGGTGTCCCTTCCCCCAGCCCCGTTCCCTCCTCCCCGGCGGGGCTCCCGCAGATGGGCTCGGGCTGGAGCAGCGCGGAGGAGCGGCAGCCCCTCCTGCCACCGCCGCCGCCTCAGCGGCAGCAGCAACGGCGGCGGGGGCCGGCGGGGGGCCCGGCGGGGCCGGTGCCGGTGCGGCTGGCGCCGTTGGCGGGCCGCGTCTACGGGCGGCGGTGGCTGGTGCTGCTGCTCTTCTCGCTGCTGGGCTTCGCGCAGGGCCTGGTGTGGAACAGCTGGGGCCCCATCCAGAACTCGGCCCGCCTGGCCTTCGGCTTCAGCGGCTGGGACATCGCCCTGCTCGTCTTCTGGGGGCCCATCGGCTTCGCGCCCTGCTTCTTCTTCATGTGGCTCATGGACAAGAAGGGTGAGCGGGGCCGGGGGCGGCGGGGCCGGGGGGACGGGACTCCCCGCCCCGCCTCTGCGGCTTCCCCCGGGCCAGGCCGGGACGCCGGGGCCACGGCGAGGGGCGGCTGGTGGGCCCGGGGCCGGGAGAGGGACCCCCGCCGCGCTCGGGGCCGGTGGCCTCGGCCTTGGGAAGGGGGGGACTGATACTGCGAGGGCATCTGCAGAGCCATTTTCAGCACGCTGCTCAAACAAAGGCACCTCAGAGGCCGTTCCGGAGGAAGGTGCTTCAGGTGTGCGAGAGCTGAGGGGAATGACGGCGTCTGAGGTCGCGGCTGAGGCGAGGGCCTGAAGGAGGTGCGCTCCGGTCTGCCATGGCCCTGCCGGTGTTTGAGCAGAAGGTGGTCGCGTTCTCTGGTGATCAGCTGGGAAGCAAACACCCATGTTGTTGGCTGGATCGAGTAATGGCAGCGCTCAGGGCGGCCGCGGTGTCTCGGAAGAAATACTTTGTTTTTGAAAGCAGACTGGACGCGAAGATGGTGGTTTGCTTTTAGTTGCGCTAGGGAGATGCGAAGGCAGAGAAGACAAACCAGAAGTTGTGCTTCGGGGTTTCAGAAGACGAGCACGAGGGAGAGTTTCCTACTTCGTGTTCAGGCGGTTGCGTCTCGGTGGCAAACTTCTGAACATGGTCTTTGTCTCTGGAGAGCTTCTCTGGGGCCGGTGCAGTTTGGCTGCAGTCACTCCGGGGACTGCCCCGGCGAGGTCGAGTGCCTGTGTTTGCAGATTTGAGCTTTTGGGCCTAAATCCACAGAAGCATTTAGTCTTTTAATTCCTGTTTAAACAGGCCTCTAAACAGGAGATAGGCGCCTGTACCCTTGTGGCTCCCAGTGATAAGTGCTACTCTCATTCCATTTATTTAGGAATTAATAGCTAATTTGTGGGAAGGGGGAAAAGTGAAGGCAGGCGGGGAGAAAAGTTGTAGCTGACGAGGCCTGTGTCTCAAAATTGGAATTGCTTTTCCTAAAACTGAAGAAGCATTGGGGGAATAAAACCTATGGAGCTGAAAATATGCTGTCCAAATGAGTCTGTGGTGGCTGTACAGCCTGTCTCCTCTCAAGCAATTTAGACTTAAGTTGACAACATCTGTCTAGACTGCTGTGTAATAGTGGTGCTAATTATCTTAAATTTAAGGTAAGGTATTTTGTTTTGTACAGTGAAGACGTTGACTCTGCTCATGGAACGAAGGAAATAAAGCTGAACTTGAACCTGTGCTTGTAGAACCGAGTCTGTATTTTGATTTCTTCATCTTCTACAAAGTTGATTCTGAGCCATGCAAATAAAATACTGGAAAAGTGTCAAAGTAACTCTGGAAGAAGAAACATTAGTGTTTTGTTGTTTCTTTAATGCGATTAGTAATGTAGATTCTGGATTTCTTGGTTTCACACATAGCTTGTTTTAAAGAGAATACGTGTACAAGTATTTGTATTTTCCTCATTACCTTAACTGATTGCTTGGGTGGGTTTTTTTTTTTGTTGTTGTTGTTTTTCAGTTTCCTTGTTTATTGGAGATACTGATATGAACTACCCCTTTGCTCTTGCTTTGTTGCTTTCCTCATGGAGAGAATTTTGATTGATAGCCTAAGTAGAGCGTCTCGACTCATTGACTTTATGCGTAAGGAGTACATAAGGGCCCTGGAGTGTGTTCTTTACACAGCAGCAGATTTTGTGGGGGCCCTGTTGTGCTTCATGCTGTTTTCTGAGTCTGGATGATTCACACAGAGAATGTGGTGCTGTTCACTTTGGAAGTGACGGCGGAGTCGTGCCATTTGGCTTCCCGCGGAGCAAACAGGAGAGCTACTGCTGCCCAGCTCTCCCATGGGACACGTTTCTCCCAGAGGCACATTGCAAAGAGGTATCCGCTCTTTGGAGTATGCGTGCGTGTCCCTGGAGGAGCATGACTCTACTACTTCGAAGTTGTGAAGTTGGTTGGGTGTGGCCTCGCAAGGGCAATATTTCACTTGCTTAGGGGTACAGATGCTCGTTGTTACACCAAATTTACTGTCTGTACCAAAAATGTAGAGAAACGACACCATTTGCTCTCCTGGCTTTTAATCATCTGTCACTGGAGTGAGCTAGTAAAGTAACTGTTAGGAAAAAAATGTATTTGTGAAGTGTCAGCATGTAAAACCTGGCATGTATCGGAGGTATGATGCTGTAGATGATGCATGTCAGAATTTGGGAGAAGATTCTGTTGTGAGATAGTCCTGTACTTCACAGTCAGAGGTTTATCTAGCTGATACTGATACGTAGCTGCCTGCTGTCAGTTAAGTGTGATTTTGTTTTGTGATGCTTCAGACAAAGTCCAGAAGTATTTGTCTTTTTGGTTTTTAGCTGTTTATTGTACCATGTAGTTTGAAACATAAACCTGTTTCCATACCAAACTTCTGTTCTATTATTTGTGCACCTTTCTTATTTCAGTACTGCTTATAAGGGTTTGGTCAATGTTTTTTTTTAACTTTTAACTAATTAGAAGCTGAAAGATTGAGTATTCAGCAATAGGCATGTTAATAATTCTACTTGGAAGAAGCATTTCTTGGGCTGTGTGATTCAGTTCCGTCACAGCTCCTCAGAAAGTGTGAGGTCTTCTGAGGAGAGAGGATCGCAGTGTTTATTTTTAGCACAAGGTACGCTAAATAAGCTCCGAATTATGTGTTTTCAGTTCTGTATAGAAGGGATCTAGAATGGAGAAATTACACTTTTTTTGTTTTCTAACCTCAAAGTGTTTCTTGGCCTTTGTCACCTTTTCCCTCCTGGCCTGCCAGGAGTCTCCTGGGATTTTTTTGGTGAAGGCCTGTTTGCGTATGACGCAGGTAATGCGGCTGGACAATGGGAGAAATACACGGGCTGGGAAAGGTGTGTAGATGGTGTCTCTTTTGGCTCCCTGGGGAGTTTCTGTGGGAGATACTACAGGCAATTGTATGCCTCCTCCAAGGGCTCCAGTGACCCGGAATGGCTGTTGGTTTCAGAAGCAGCGTGACAGACAGTCTTGGTTGGCTTTAGACCATGTTCCTGTGGATCTATAGGGATTTCCTGTTATGAAAATGAGGGTGGATCTTCACCACAAGGGTAGTGATGATCTTCACAAGACTGTAATTGCAAAAAAAAAATCTTACTTGAAGGTCTGAACAGACTCGGGAGGAATAGACCTTTTTTTGAAGGGTGTTAACACTGTGTTTTAAAGGGTCTTTGGGGCACTGGAAGAAGCCTGGATGTAGCTGGTGTTTCTGTAAGGCATGCAAATTGAAAGCTATTTCGTATTTTTTTGCTGAGCTCTTGTTATTCTCAAAAATACATTCATTTTCAGATGCTTAGCAAGGCTCACATAGCTGGAAATTCTTCTCTGGGGAGCGAGCCCTGTTCCCATTCCTGTCTGCCGGCTTCCTCTGGCTGAATGGAAACTTCTGCAAGCGTGCTTTTCCTCGGGAGCCTGGGGCAGCTTTCCATGCTCCTTGGCTGGGTGCTGTAATTGACACAGCGGTGGCATTTGTAACCTTGCTTGGTCCTGTTCTGGGATGGGTGCATGTTGAAACTCAGGAATTATGTTTGCATGCATCATTTTTGAGTATGTGCCATTTTGAAGTAGGTTTGAAACCCTTTTCTGTAAGTAGAAACACAGGTGTTATCTTGCTTGGTTGATTTCTTGGTGAAGAAACGTCAAAAGATGTAGTGTGCCGTGAAGCTACATGTGTCTTATTTGGTGCATTTTCTGTAGCAAGAGGATTAGAGAGTCCTTGTTTAAATGATAATTACCTTGAGAGATTCAATAAGACTGAAATTAAATGAGAAATTACTTCAGTGTGCAGTTGGATGGACCCTTGTTGTTTACATGATTAAAATTAGCTACAATTTGTCACATGATGCTTGAGTGTTTATGGATGTTTCGTGCCTTGAGTGTTTCATTTCCTGGGAACTGTAAATATAAGCATACAGAACTGTTAGGTTGTTTATATATCTAACTCGAAGCTGAAAGCATTCCGTGGATCTGGTTCACTATTTTTTTTATTAAGTTCATAGTTACAAGTTGAGACCTGGAAGCAATATATAATGTCAGTCTTCATTATGTTCCCGTATAAGCAAGAAGAGGCAATGAAGAAGGAAATACTTTATGATAATTTACATTCAATAAATTGAATGGTGGTGTTTTTCATTAGTTTTCAGAATACAGTGGACACAGTTTTATATGGAGTTTGAAGAAATATGACATATTACTTATACAAGTGACATGTAATCTATTTCTTGGTCCTTTTTTATAAAATGGTATATGCTTACGTGGGTGGCCTAGACATTCTCAGTAACTTCATTTTGCTGAAATGAAATTTACATAGCATTGTTATCCTAGTGATTAAATTATGAAGTAGAGAGAAAACTTCAATAATCAGATTTTGGTTTTTAATGGAGATTGGCTTGTCTGTTGAAACCATTAATGTTTTTACTTGTATGAAATAGTGCTTCCTCTTCTGAATATCAAACTCCTGATTTCATTGCTGTCTCCTAGATCACGCTTCTCAGTTTCCTTCTCCGAGACATTTGATAGTTCTTACTTCTACCACGTGGGAATTTTGAGGTTAAATCCTTTAATACATTCTGACAAAATAGTCATGAATATTGAGTATGAGTGCTAAATCGGGCTTTACTAATATAAAAATGTCTTAATAACTATTCCCTGTACAAAATAAATGGCGCATGATGGATAAAGAGAGATCTGTATAGCAGCCTTCATGTTTGAAGTTCCCAGATTGTCACTTTGTGCTGCATGCATGGAAACACTGATTTGTGCTTTCAGGGGACCTTTAAACTCCTCTAACTTGCATCTAGGCTCACTGGAACAGAAGGGAGAAGACTTCCAAGTGACCTTGTTCTCCCCCTAAATTTTCATCTAGGAAGTGTTTGTGAAATGCCTTTGGCTTTATTTTGAGAGGTGTGAAGGTGGCTACAGAGAGCAAAGAGGAAGCAGGTGGTTGTTCCAGAAGTCAGTGGTAACACGAATGGTCAGTAAAGCCAACAGATGGGGAAGACTTTCTTTCTCTTAAGTGTTTCCATTGCACTTAGCATCTCAGGGTCCTTGTCTGTCGTTCAGGCTCTCAGACAGCGTGGTAGTAAATAGAAATTGTAGCATGTTACTGATAACTTGGAAAAATTGCAGCAGTTCTAGTTGCTGATAAGTATCACTGTTGGTATAGATGGGCAGTGTGAAGTACTTTCCATCGTGGCACTCACAAGAGCATGCAGAGTTTTTAATGGAAGTATTCAGAGTTCTGTTGTGTCTCAAACGATCATAAACACATGGGGTTTTGGTTAACAGAAGGACAAAAATAGGTGAATTGTGAACCTTTAAAGTCGGAGAGTTTTCACCTTGTGGCAAAAAAACATGTTTTTATCTCGTTTTTGTCATGGTCTCAGAAATAGACTTATCTCAGACGCATGACTGCAAGATACGTGGCCAGTATTTCAAAGTGACCAATTTGATAATTCGCGGGTCAAGTTCAAGCGTAAGCCTCAGCTAAAGATGCCTAGGATAAGACTTGGCGTAAGGCTGTAGGACTTGAATATAATTTGGTAGGATCAAGCTAAAAAGATTTACACACTTCAGCAACAGGAGAGGTTTATACCGACCTTATGGTTTTGGTAGGTTAGTGCAGCCTACAGGAAAGAAATACCCGTGGGAATGCTTACAGGTATGAAAACGTGGATAGAGTGGCAAGGAGCCAGTGAGAAAGGAGAGTGTGATGTTTCTGGCACTTGACTGAAATATGCTGGGATTACAGAGAATAGTCTCGTCATAAACAACTGATTCTACTCAGTAACATTTATGTTAGTGGCAAAGGTCTTGTTAACTCCAACAAGAGCAGCAGAAGGCAGTCCTGGGTTTAATGAAAGCTAAATGTGATCTTAGTGCTTTAGTTTAAAAAAAAAAAGGGGGGGGGGGGAAATGCTCCGAGTCATTTGAGGTGAAAGCTGTATATATTTGGTGAAAAGGGAAGTGATTAATGCACTTCAACCAAGTGCAAAAGGAGTTTGAAGGAAAATAGCTGTTTTACCCCAGTGTGTTCTCTCTCATCCTGGGGACATACTCTATTACATGCTATGAACAATGCATATTTCATTGTACTTTAAGTGATACTGATCCACACCCATCAAATTCCATGAAAGGGATTAATTTTCCTAAGCTAAGAAATCTTGAAGAGATGAGATGAAGTGTTGTTTTTCATGTGAAAAGATGAAAGAGGTAATTAGAGAGCTGAATATAGGTAAATCCCACTAGAGCAGACATTTGATCAGCTTGATTTTAAGAAACTTATTTTGATGAATAGCTGGTGTGTTTGTGTAGACATACTTTTCCTCTACATCATCAGGAGAAAAGAAAAAGGAAGACTGAACCAAACTTAACTTTTGTTGCTTAATTCCATAGACTGTGGCTGCATGAAAGTCCAAAGAGCATTTGTGCAAGTGCTTGCAGAAGTGAGGACTCATTAGAGAATTGATTGGCCCACCCTCACTGGAGTCAGGCATGCTGCAAAAGACCACTTGAGATACACAGAGTGATTAGCAACACAGAGTGGTTTAATTAGGGTCTGATGAGTTGTATTAACTTGATGCCACTATGATTCATCATAGCAATACTAGCTTGATTGTTAGCAGCACTTCCCATACCTCCTGATGAGCTAGGTTGAGTTGAAAGCATCAGTCGTGGCCGTAGACAGATGTCCTCTTCTGGAGCTAGCTCTTTGTTAGATGGTGTCACCCCCTGTCTTTGCTTCACGCCGTGTTTGCACAGGCATTTCCCTTCATACTGCTACTCTACGCAACTCCCATGCTCTTGGCACCTTTCGCACACCTCTTTGCAGCTGCAGCAGCGGTGCTAGGACAGCTGTTTGAAACACCACATAGTGAAGAATATCAGGAAACTGTGTGCTGGATTTAAAATAACTTTTTCGTGATGGAAAGTAAAATCCTAACATGTTTGCATAGCTCATGTGAGTATAATAATGGCCGTGTTATCTGAGGATAACATTATCTTGAGGCCTTGGTGCACTGAGCGTACAGGCACGGTGAGCGTGGGGTATGCAGCTTGCTTTACCTTGATGTTGACAAATTGATGAATAGGGAAATCATTTACCAGTGTAAAATATGATCCCTTGCTTTTATTACACGGCTGTTAACACAAGCAGAGTTAAAGCACTCAACCATCCAGAACTGGGTCAGGACACAGCTCCAGCTAGGAAGATACATTGTCAACAGTAGCATTTAGAAGTTGACTACAGAGAGTATAATACTAGGGCAGCTATGTGCTGATATCTCCGCTCTTGTATGCTCATGTATTTTTACTACCCCTCACAACCTTCTCTTGACCCAAATGCTTCCTACTCTGGTTGCTTCGTCTTCTTTATCTCTTGCCTCACCTGTGTTTCTCCTTGCTGTTGTGGCATGCCCAGCTTGTCTGCCCGTTGCCCTCTGTCCTCCGCTTCTCCCGCTTGTTGAGGAGTAGATGAGGTTGGATGCAAGAAGCTGAGGGCTCAAAGGAGTGAGAGCCGAAGTGAGAAAAGCCGTTGGATACGTGGGAAGAGATGGAGGGGATGGGACAAGGCGGTGGGTGAAGCATGGGAGGCACAGATGTGTAAACGGGATCTGGAGCCGGCAGGGAGTGGTGGGGATGGAAAGGGTGCAGGAGCGAGCTGAGTAGGAGGCACAGGGAAAAGGATGCCGAGCATCTTCCCCAGCGAGCCAGGGGCGGTAGTAAACATGACTTTGGTAGCCAGCAGCAAAAGGTGGGGGTGGCGGGTGCCTGCACCCCTCTGGGGCTGCCTGCGCAGCACTCCAGCTGCAGATCAGCAAATGCAGCTTTTGAGAACTGGCTTGAGGAGCGCTTTGAAAACCAGGAGTTGGGAAGTCGCTTTGAACGCAGATGACCTTTCTGCCTTTTCTTATCTCCAGCAGGGTCCTCGTCTCGTGCTGGTGCACAGCCCAGGCTCTGGACTGTGCCTGGCAGTGTGTCTCGTCGCCAGAGGTGTATGTGGTCAGTCCTTCACCCTCCCCTTCCCTGAGGCACCCCACGCCGACGCAGGGGAGGGCAACTCTTCCTTCTGGCGTGGGTTTGGTGGCGACGGGTGTCTGGCCTCGTGATGGAGGCTTGAGCAGGATGCTGGGGTAGATGCGGCTGCTCTGGCTGGTGTCTCTCCCCTTGTGGAAAGCCTTGAGGAATGGGACAGAAAACACTACCATTGCGTTGTTCACTATCTTGTTGCATTTTAAAAACATTTAAATTTTGCCAATCTCCTTTCTTCTAGAAGTTTTTAACAGTGTGGCAGCTGTGATACATAAAGGTAGCTGGTGCTAACTTCTATAACATAAATGACAAGAAGAATTCCACAGTTACCAAAGTCCCTTGGGCTTTCTCGTAAATTTTTATTGTGGAAGTAGTAAAGTACTTAGGACAGTTGTATTGCATTCGTTTTGCTAGCTGTATATTTGTACTGTATTTATAATCCTAGCTATTAGTTTATAATTCCGTTAAAGAGAAAAAAGAGCAGAACAGGATTTGGCCTACGAAAGCTGAATCTTCCTTTAAAGAAAACTGAGTCTGTTTCCTTGAAAGAATTAATATGATATTGTTTATTATTCCTATCAGAAGAAACCAAGTATGAACAAAGAAAGACCATTTTCATTTGGTAATGCTGGACTATCCCAGCTTTACTGATTTCTAAATTCCAGTAACAGTGTTACCATTGCACAAACAGAACAGATTTTATTCATTATTTTTGGCCAATGTTGCTTTTAGGAGTTAATTTCACATTACGTTTTAGGAGTGAAAAACAAGCCTGAAGCGAATGCAGAAAAAGAAGTTCATTATTTGTTAATAAAGTTTGGATATTTTCTGCATTGCCAATTTTTACCTATACTTTTTTTTCTGGTAAGAAATGCCCTGCTTGTGGGGAAGGAGCCATGTAAAACAGGGGTATTTGCTTGCCTTCTCAGAGTAGATAGTGCATAGTAGAGGTCCTGAAATAACATTCCCTGTTGTGAAAATCTATAGTCAGACATTGCAAACAAAAATATTTGGTTTATATAAAATATTTATTTAAATATTTAAAACCCCCCAAAAACCAGGGTCAGTGCTGAGATGAGCAAAAGTAGATTTAAGAAATCTAATGTTTTGGTAATTCCCTGTTAGAAGATTTTGCAAATGTCTTGGAGAATGTTGTCTGAATTCTCCCAGTGGCAACCCGGTATAGCCTCAGTTGAGCAGACCACAGACCTCGCTGGTACAAGTTTCTTTAAGAATTTTTTTAGTTGTAATCCTGGGTCAGGGGAAATTGTGGCTTGCTCTGCCTTTCTCTCAGTGGTGATGTTCAGAGCTCTTCCATCATTTCCTGCCATAATTTTGTTTGTGAATGCTTCTCATGTGCGTGTGCTATTGTGGCTCTAGCCCTGCTGTAACTATAATTATGCTGCAGAAGCTTGTGATCAGTGCTCCAACTTCCTCAAAAGCTAAAAAATTAGGCTTTCTCATGCAGACTTGTATTAGACAGGATTTTAGATTTTCCCTCTTTTTAAAGCTGAAGATCCTTATGACTCAGCCTGAGGGAGTGATGTGTTTTGAAAGTGAGAGATCTTCCGCTTTTTGCAAAGTCTGCTGATGTTTTTGTGGAATACAAGACGTCAAATACAACTGCATTTAGAAGCTTTTGGGTTTATTTGGTTATTTTTGATGAATATCATCCCTTTTGGATATTTGAGAAAGGCAGAGTTGTTATGTTTTAATTGATTAATCACGTGAACCTAAACTATTGATCAGGAGCTGTAAAAAATGTAATGGGTTTAGGACCCATTACAGTGCTGCAAAGGGTGTCTTTTAGGATGAACTGTGTAAATACCCTAAATAGTGCCTGAAGCATTTTAATGTTAAAGTAACATTGAAACTGTTCACAGGGAGGAAGATTGAAAAGCTCACTGCAGTGACCTTTCCTGCAAGTCACGAGACCCACATGGATATTGCATCGATGAGACTCTTACGGTTTTTTTTTTTTTTTCCTCCAGCTCACAGCAGGGATAGTAAAAAGGAGAAACTTTGCACTTGGAGTCTGCTTAGCAGGTGCACTAGGCAGTATTTAGTGTGGCTGCCAATCCTTGCTGCATGGCTGCTCCTTGATACTCTGTTGTGGCAAAGCAAAATCCCTCTGTATTTCTTAAAATGAAGGATTTCATGCACTGTTGGGTGGTGTGGGCAAGTACCGCTAAGATAATGACAGAACATCTTCCCTGATAGGTGTGTACAAGAGAGATTGTTTTTCCTCTCTGTCGCCACGGGTAAGGATCTGTAGTTAGTTGTGTGGTAATTAAGCCTGCTGTGCAATTGGGAGTCCTTGAAATGAGTGGGAAGAGAAGAGAACCCTTCCCTCCCCCGTGCTGGAAGGGCTTGGGCGTTCGTCCAGGATTACAACAGCGAGAGCCAGAGCAAGGGCTTGTTGTCTTGTACTTTCTCTCAACTTGTTAATGAACATCGGTAATTTAGCTTCAAAATTAATGAAGAGGTTTAGTCCCTGACTGCATTATTAGCTATTTTTGTCGGTTGCTCTGCATCTCTCTCTGTATGTATGCACTACCACACACGTGTGCTCACACACACGCATGCCCCATTACATAGTTTTTGAGTTTATCAAATGACAAAGATGGGTTAAATGATTCACCTGAATCTTCATGTTGCAGTGAATATTGGAGTTGAGAGTAGAAAGCACGCACCTGCGGTGAAGGAAGAACGAACGACGCTTACAAGTGCTTGTGTATTAATCTCACAGATTTAGTAAGCACTTGAATAGCTCTCTTTTTTTATTGTGTCCCAGCACTGAACTGACCCCAGGTGAAGAGAAGACCTGAGCTACTAGCCTTTCTAATAATAACGGTGAGACTGGCTCCTGTTTCCATGTGCTTATAGCCTTAATGAACAAGGCAGAGAGGGGAAAAAAAAGAGACAAGTGAAGCAAAAGATGAGTGTCCTGCCCAGTTTCATAGGGCATGTGCAGAGATGCAGGTCCTGCTGCCCCAGGCCTGTGCTCGCTTCTCAGAGGCGCTCTGCAAGCATTAAGAGAGGTTCATTGCACTTGGATTAGTTGCAGATAAAATGGATGCTCTCTGCCATGAAATGTATAATATCAATAAACAGCTAAAATAATTGGTCTCCTCTGAAGCCAAGAAACATGGTATTCAAGAACAGGAGACATTTTAGTAAAGAGTCTAAAAGTGATTCTAAAATCAGCGTTTTGATCTCCAGGCAAATACCATTTAACTCAACACTTGTTTATCTGTACAGGCAAAATGTCAGTCTCTGGATTTATAAATAGAATTTGCAACACTTCTGGAAACGTGCAATGCAGATTTTTAGTATGCATCTTTTGCCATTTGATTTTCCATTGTTGATGTTAAACTGTAAGGATGCTTCAAAATCCTATCTGACATATGGAAGGAAACTTCAATACTTGTAACTACCTTTTCATATATTTGAGAGCTCATGTTAAGCCTGTTCAGTTCCTATAATCAGGACTACTTTATTTACAGTACCACACTTTTAAACTGCTGCAGAGCTCTGAAACCCTTGCATTGTATTTACAGGTATAGTCCTCCACCAGCTGTGGTTAAATCCATGGTAGTGGAGCTAACAGAGACACTCTTACAGAGTGGTCTCTGTAAGAGACCATGGAAGAACTTGGGTCATTAAGTTTGTAACAGCTATGTGTAGAGGAGCGGAGAGATGGAGAATTAAGCTATACTTTCCTTGACATCTTTTTAGAGATTGATTAGGTTCTTGCTTAATATGCTGGGATGGTATTAAAACAGGATGGGTCCAGGGATTGCACTGGCTTGACCTCACTGATGCAAATCGGATAAAAGCACCCTGCAGCCTCTTGACATGGCTGTGGCAGCTTGGTATTCCTTCTAAACGGTGCAGTCAAATTCTGGTATCTAAACAGAAAAATAAGGATTTTAATATGCTTTAATTAATGTTAAGGGGGAGGAGGGGGAAGAAAGAAGAAAAATACTGTAAAACAAGATGAGTAATACAAGAGTAATTATAATACAAACCAGAAGTGAGTGGTGCAGTTAAAGGGTACTACTTAAGTGTCTTGATTTCCTTACAATCAGGATATCCTTACAATCAAGATACACATAGACAAAGATGCAGCAGATCAGGAACTGCGGAGTGGTTGTGTGATTGTCATAATAATTCTCAATTGCATTATATTTAGCTTTGCTTCTCACAATTATGTCCTAGCAGCTTCTATATCTGTTTTAGTTGTTACACGTGTTCAGTCATTTCCCTCAAGATGAGCATCTTCTCTCTGAAATACTTGACTGGCTAGATTTTGTGTTTGGAGTCTCTCAGTTATATTGGGATTTTTTACAAGATCCTTTACTAACCTCAAAATTTGGGCATGATGTCCTCCTTACGAGGACTCACGTGATGATATTTATGCAGAGAAAGCATGTTGTTAATCCGAGAGTCATACTGTGTAACTGGGTTTGCGTGGCAAGGTTTCGGTAGCATGAGCGCTACAGGGGTGTCTCGTGCGAGAAGCTGCCAGAAGCTTCCCCCTGGTCCCATAGAGCCAGTGCCAGACGGCTCCAAGTTGGACCTGCCGCTGGCCAAGGCTGAGCCCATCAGTGACAGTGGAAGCACCTCTGGGATAATGTATTTAAGAAGGCGAAAAAAACCTGCGTAACAGCACTTAGCTGCAGGACAGAGGAGTGAGAATATGTGAGAGAAACAACTCTGCAGACACCAAGGTCAGTGGAGAAGGAGGGGGAGGAGATGCTCCAGGTGCCGGGGAAGAGATTCCCCTGCAACCCGTGGAGAACACAGGGACCTGTGCTGGAGCAGCCTGTTCCTGAAGGCCTGCACCCTGTGGAAGATGATCCAGGCTGGACAAGTTCGTGAAGAACTGCAGCCCATGGGAAGGAGGGGTGGAGGGAATCATAGAAAGTTTTGGGTCGGAAGGGACCCCTAGAGGTCATCTAGTCCAACCCCCCTGCAGCGAGCAGGGACACTGCTAACTAGATCAGGTTGCTCAGAGCCCTGTCCAACCTGGTCTTGAATGTTTCCAGGGATGGGGCCTCCACTGCCTCTCTGGGCAACCCGTTCCAGTGTTTCACCACCCTCATTGTAAAGAATTTCTTCCTTATATCCAGCCTAAACCTACCCTGTTTTGGTTTAAAACCATTACCCCTCGTCCTGTCACTGCTGTCTCTACTAAAAAGATTGTCCCCATCTTTCCTATAGGTTCCCTTTAAGTACTGAAAGGCTGCAATCAGGTCTCCCCGCAGCCTTCTCTTCTCCAGGCTGAGCAAGCCCAACTCTCTCAGCCTGTCCTCATAGGAGAGGTGCTCCAGCCCTCGGATCATTTTTGTAGCCCTCCTTTGGACCCCCTCCAACAGTTCCATGTCCTTCTTGTGCTGAGGGCTCCAGAGCTGAACGCAGTACTCCAGGTGAGGTCTCACCAGAGCAGAGTAGAGGGGCAGAATCACCTCTCTCGACCTGCTGGCCACGCTTCTCCTGATGCAGCCCAGGACACGGTTGGCCCTCTGGGCTGCCAGCGCGCATTGCCGGCTCATGTCCAGCCTTTCGTCTGTCAGTGCTCCCAAGTCCCTCTCGGCAGGGCTGCTCTCGATCCTTTCATCCCCCAGCCTGTATTGATAGCAGGGATTACCCCGACCCAGGTGCAGGACCTTGCACTTGGCTGTGTTGAACCTCATGAGGTTCACACAGGCCCACCTCTCCAGCTTGTCCAGGTCCCTCTGGATGGCATCCTGTCCTTCTGGTGTGTCAGCTGTACCACTCAGCTTGGTGTCATCTGCAAACTTGCTGAGGGTACACTTGATGTCGCTGTCCACGTCATTGATAAGTATATTGAACAGCACTTGTCCCAGTACGGAGCCCTGAGGGACTCCACTCGTCACTGGTCTCCATCTGGACATTGAGCCGTTGACCACTACCCTTTGGCTGCGACCATCTAACCAATTCCTTATCCACCGAACGGTCCACCCATCAAATCCATGGCTCCAATTTAGAGAGAAGGATGTTGTGGGGGACCGTGTCAAAGGCTTTACAAAAATCCAGATAGATGACGTCCATTGCTTTTCCCATGTCCACCCTTGTTGTTACACTATCATAGAAAGCCACTAGGTTGGTGAGGCAGGACTTGCCCTTGGTGAAGCCATGCTGGGTGTCTCAAATCACCTCCCTGGCCTCCATGTGCCTTAGCATATCTTCTAGGAGGATCTGTTCCATGATCTTCCCAGGCACAGAGGTGAGGCTGACAGGTTGGTAGTTCCCAGGGTCTTCCTTTCTACCCTTTTTGAAAAGGGGCACAATGTTTCCCTTTTTCCAGTCACTGGGGACTTCCCCTGACTGCCATGACTTTTCAAGTATCATGGAGAGTGGCTTGGCAACTTCTGTACATTTAGGTTCCTCAGGAGGTCCCGAACCTGGTCTTCACTTGCAGCTGGAGGGATTTTACCCTCCTGGTCTCCTTCATGCCATCCATCGACTCGGGAGGGGTGAGGAGAGAGGTTGCCAGTGAAGACTGAGGCAAAAAAGTTGTTGAATACCTCAGCTTTCTCCTCATCTGCTGTTACCAGTTTGCCGGTCTCGCTCATGAGCGGGGATACGCTTTCTTTGACCATCTTTCTCCAGCTGACATACCTGTAGAAGCCCTTCTTGTTATTTTTCGGATCCCTTGCCAAGTTCAGCTCCAGCTGTGCCTTGGCCTTCCTGACCCCATCCCTACACAACCGGGCAGCTTCCCTATACTCTTCCCAGGAAGCCAGTCCCTGCTTCCACTGCCTGTGCAGTTCCCTCTTCTTCCTTAGTTTGACCAGCATCTCTTGCCTCAGCCATGCCGGTCTCTTCCCTTCTCTGCCCGACTTCTTACACTTGAGGATCGAGAGCTCTTGCACTCTCTGGAACACATCCTTAAAGACCTGCCAGCTCTGTTCTGTTCCCCTGTCCCTGAGGACCGTTTCCCAGGGAGTCCTTCTGACTATCTCCTTGAAGAGCTGGAAATTTGCCCTCCTAAAATTTAGGGTCCTGACTATGCTCTTTGTTATTCCCATTTCCCTCAGTAGCGTTAGTTCCACCAGCGCGTGGTCATTGCAGCCCAGGCTGCCTCCGATCTTGACATCCCCAACGAGCTCACTCACACTGGTGACCACCAGGTCGAGTATCGCATCCCCTCGGGTAGGGGTGCTTATTACCTGGCTTAAGAAGTTGTCCTCAGTGCATTCTAGGAACCTGCTGGATTGCCTACAGCTTGCCGTGTTGCTTTTCCAGCAGATGTCAGGGTAGTTGAAGTCCCCCAGTAGGACAAGAGCCTGCGAGTGTGAAGCCTCCTGGAGTTGGAGGAAGAACGCTTTGTCTGTCAGCTCCTCTTGATCTGGCGGCCTGTAGTAGACACCAACCACTAGGTTCCCTTTGTTGCCTCTCTCTCCGATTCTTACCCATAAGCTTTCGACCTGCTCGTGGTTATTCTTCAGGGACAGCTCTGGTTTTATTTCTCATTATCCTACTCTGATTTGATTGGTGATAAATTAAACTAATTTCCCCAAGTTGAGTCTGTTTTGCCTGTGATGGTAGTTGGTGAGTGATCCCCCGGTCCTTATCTCGACCCATGAGCCTTTTGTTGTATTTTTTCTCCCCTGTCCAGTTGAGGAGGGATAGAGCAGCTTTGGTGGGCACCTGGCATCCAGCCAGGCTGAACCACAACAACTGAACAAAGATGGGGACGAGTGTTGGCCCTCATATAGTCAGTTTGGCATGCAGCCTTGCTATGTCTGTCCAACAAGTTCTAGCAGCAGAAATAACTTTATCTTTGGGTCAGATCTGGTCCCTGGCACCAGTCTTTGTTCGGTTTGGCAGGGACTTTCCTGCAGGTTCCCCCGGATTGCTGGTAATGACATTTCTGGGATACTGGCTCTTCTGAATTTCTGACCCTGACTAGAAGGTCTATATCAAGCCATAGGAGCTATTTCACTTGAAGCTGCTGTGTTTATACATATGAGGTTTGTTTCCTCAAATTTAAATTTTTTGTAAATAATTTATAAGAAATTTCAAACTTCTCCTGGTAGCCTGGGTGTTGACTGGGCAGCTATTGCTGACAGATGCTGTTAGAACAGCTGTTAGAAATTATAAAGAGAAATTGCCCCTCTGAAGATCATTATCATTATCATCTATGTTTCAAGAGATTTCTAGTACATATTTCGTCTGGGGATCCCAGTCAGCCTACTGTTTATGTCAGATGGAAATTGGAGCACAGTGTCTAGTAGAATCTGCCCTTGCTGTACAGTCCTCCGCTGGAAAGTGGAACTGGGCTGTGTAATGGGATACGTACAGCAAAAGGTCTGCTTTTTGCATCCTAGACAAGACTGGGGGTTGAAATGTAGCTTTGGGTCAAATTTATTTCTGATAGGTCCTATATGATAGAGCTCGGTTCTGACTGTTCAATACCGGAAGGATGCTGTCACTTGTCTTGCAGAATGCTTAAGTGAGGTCGCTAGGAGTTTGCTTCGTTTTCAATCGGAAAGAAAATGCTAAAGTCCTAAACCTTTTCAGCTGAAATCTGGATGCTATTTTGGTAGTGCCACATAGAGTCAGGGGGACGAATGGAAACAATTTTGTCAGTTTGTTTTAAAAACACAGTTTACCAAGACTGGACAATAACAGAAGCATCAGCATTGTGTAGCCAGAGAGTAAGGGAGATCCAGGTTGTGCTTAACAAGCACCCCATGACAGCTTGGCCGTCAAAGTAGGAGTGATTTTTGATTAACTGCGTATGATCTGGTAGTTGTTCTCTCTTGCATGCAGTCTTTTTATTTGGTTCGCAGTTTTTCTTGCTTCTGAGTGTAGTTGATGCTGTTCTTGAGAAAGTATTTATTTTCCATTGAGTTTCCAAACACAATTTATGCTCTGCTGCAATCAAGTGCTTTTGTGGAATCCGAGGCAGGCCTGATACACTGATTTTTCAAGTTTGTTTCATGTGTTAGCAGAAAGATTTCAGGACCTCAACTCAGCTATGAAGTCTTCTTACATCAGTGAAAAGCTTCTTTTCTTCTGAGAATTCTATTGCTTAATGCAACGATGCTTCTTCTGAAAGAGGGTTGCTGCTTATCCTCCTTAATGACAGTAGTCAATTTGGCAAAGTGCAGGCACAACGGAAGTTTTATTCACTGTGTTTAGTGGAAAGGTAGCAATTTTTTTTGTGTGTGTGTATTTTAATCATGACAAAGATAACATCTTATGAGAGTAAGTGCTACCTCTATTAGTATAATTTTACTAGAATTACATTTAAAATACAAAGATTTCTGGAGCAGTAGATAATGGTGAAGCAGGGACTCTGTGCAGAGCTTTCAGGTTTCCCTGATAAAATGAGTGGTTTAATCAAGCTTTTGTTTTAATATGCCTGAATATAAAGGCACACATTAAGGAGAGAGAGAAGTAGACCCTTGCTATGAAATGGAGAATTGGTATCCAGCAAAGAAATCTATTAAAAAGGGTGCTTGAACAATAAGGAGGGTATTTGGACAAGACACAAAAATGATTCCAAGACCAAAGAAAAATAGTGTAAGACTTGGAACTCAGTGCTTTGCTTACTGAAACCAAAAGTAAGTGTGTATTGTATGTTAATTTCATAGAAGGAAAAACGCAAGGTCTGCGCTTTGTTTTGTCAAAAAAGGCAGAGCAAGAATTTGTTTGAAAACCATATTTGCTTTAAGTTGGAGGCAAAAGTACAATCTAACAGTGAATCATTGGAATGGCTGTTGAAATTGGGGAATTTTTCATTTCCTGATGTGTGTGTGTCAAGATAGGATTATTTTTTTTTTTTAACTAGATATGCTTTAGTCAAAATAATAGCAGAGTAGTGAAGTGAATTAAAATGCTCTCAGTTCGGTGTCAGAAGGGTTTGAGCTTCCAGCCTGGCTTTCAAAAAATGTGAAAATGTGCAGCAGGCTGAAGTCACGCGTTTCTAATTAGAGCCTTGTTGTAGCCTGTATTTGTGAGGACTGATTTTAGTATCTGCAGCTGAAGGAAGGAAACCCCTCAAACACTGATGCATCCGAGAGCGGGGTGCGTGAGACGTACGAGGGAAATCCGCTGCTGGCCACGCCAGGTGGAGGCCTGAATCCGACAGCCTTTCCTGTGGCCAAACTTCCATCAGTCTTAGCAGAAAGGTGGAAAGTGACTGTTCTGCACATCCGACGGGAGTTTTCCCCTTAATATGGGTGGGGAGGCGGGGACACGACAAAACCCAAAGAGTATCTGCCATTTGTGTGATGCTCTCCGTGGGGCTGTAGCTGGGGACCCGGGGTGCTGCGTACGCTGGCCTCAGCCGGGGCTGATGCACTAGGCAGCAGAAGTAGAAACTTCCACTTCTCAATGTGAAGACAATTTTGACTTGAGTGTGTGTTTTGTGTGAGTAAGGGTTTGTTTTTCACAGCCTGTCAGTCACAGAATCACAGTCATGTGTTTTATGATGTTGTAACAGTTGACTGACAGGTGAGAGAGGGAATGGTCATACTTCTCAAAAGCTTACAAAAGCATAAAACAGTTGTAAATCATGTTCTTTCCGAATGACAAACTGATAATAATAGTTGGAATGAGACTGTAGCGTCTTCTAGTAAGTTTCATATTAAACTCAGCATAATAAATCACTGAGTTACAGGTCAGTAATGGAATGTGTGTATGAGGGAAATGTTTTCATGTACTTTAAAAATCATCTTAAAGTAAGGCATGCTGGAGGAGCTGTGGGGGACCCAACACCCACGTGTCGGATGCTGTCGCTTGATGGTGCCTCGAGGGAGTGGTGGAGCGGCTGGGTGCCACCGGCAGCTGCCGCCTCCTCCCGCTCCTGGGTGAGACCCCATTGCAGTGTGGCTGGGTTTTTCTCATTTTCCTTGTTGGGCTGTGGGTGGTGGGGGGCCCTGGGTTCATGGCACTGAGTGTGTTGCTGCGGCAGAGAGGGAAGGAAGCTGGTGGGCCAGCTGGAAACGTCCCAGGGCCAGGGCCGGTCAGCAGGTCCTGCCGGCACAGGTAATTGTTAAGGTTCACTAGTACGACGTGGTCTTGGCAGGATTAGAAGTCTGTGTTTTGCAGGAGAGTTAAAAGGATTGTGGGCTGACAGTTTGTGTTAAATCTCTAATAGCGGCAGGAGTTTGGGGGTAGTTGTTTTAAAAAGAAGTAAAAACCAGCAAATGCAGCGTGGGCTGCTGAAGTTGTAAAGCAGACCGTGTTATTAGCCGCAGGAGGGTTAAACAGTTGAACAACATCAACTGTTTTTACTCATAAATGATGATTAATATGTCTCTTTGTTACTGACTTAATTTCTGCTGCTAGCTTGGACTTCTCTGTTTCTGTCAATGACGTTTGGGCGTGCTGGACGTGGCCGCACTGTGCTCACCAGTCAGTGCCGCCCGTGGGGCCCAGAAACCTCCTACAAGAGCAGGGTGGGGGTGGGCAGCTAATGAGCAAGGCTCCGAAGAACAGAAAACTTCCTCCACTGGCAGAAAATCCCTTTAAAGAGTTTCTTCCCTTTCCAGCCACATGTCAGAAACCTTTCATAGAAGGGGACTGGAACCTGGGTGACAGATTTTAAGAAGCTGTAGCCTCCCCCCCCCCCATCAATCACCACTTGCATTTAGAGGGTAAAATTAATGAAGTTAATTACATCTACTCACAGTCTTGGTTACATGAATTACTTAGATCTTTCAAAACGGAGAAATAATTTCTTGCAGGGTTCATGGGCTTCTTTTTCAGGCTTGTTTGGTTACCTTGGTTTATTATCCCCACGATGCATGCTGCTAGCTGAAACGCTCTGGGGCGCACCGTTTAGAGTCATACAAGATGTCCAGTTCATATTAAGGTCCCTTGCAATGTTCAAAGCAAAAATATTAAAATAATTATTAAAAAAACTATTAAAGACCAATTTCAGAAAATGTTTAACATGCTGCTTGTCTGACAGTCTTTTACTTGTTCACTTTGGTGTCATCATTTTCAACATGCAGCTTTAACCAAAGGAGTTTTTAGAAGTGTGTTTGCATGTTAAGGTAGAGGAGAAAAAGAAGGCCAAAGAATAATCTGTACAATCAGAACACTTAAAAGTGGTACATTACAGTGTGTGGTATTCAAGAGGAGAACATGATGTTTGGAGAGATCAAACATACGTGATTTGATTATTTTAAAATTACTGGACATGTAAGGTTGACATTAGAGAAGAGCCTAAATTTAGGGCTAAGGAAAAACTTCAGCATCTAATTGAGTTCTCACCAAGTTGTGTATTGTTTTTCTTAGGAAACTTTTCTGCAGATTTAAGTTAAAACTCTTTGTGTTTGGGGTTTTTTTTGTTGTTTTGGGGATATTTTCAAAAATTAAAAGAAAAAGAGAAGTTTTTCATTTGGAAACACTCCTCATGTCTTGTGGTGATTTAAACTTAAATTTCTGTATAATACTGATATAGTGCTGTGCCCTGGGCTTGCACCTGGCCTGTGCCTCCTGCGGCGCCCCGTGAGGAGGACCTTCCAGGCTGTCTCTGTCCTTGTGTCTCCTGAAAAGCAGAATGTGCCGTGTTTTGTGCAATGTGATTCAAAAAGACCCTGGTTTACATGGAAAACAAGAAGGTGATATGTACATTATTAGAGCTTTCCTGAAACATTGCAGCAGCAGTTTCAAATGGAAAACTTCAGATTTTTCAGTTGAAAGACCTATGTTTTGATTTTCTATCAATAAAATTCTAATTCTTGTTGCGTACAAATTCTCATTATGCACAAAAGTAATGCTAGCAGAGACTCATTTGCCAGGAGAAAAGGCGAAAGCATCACATATGTGATCCTGATACAAATGGTTACCCTCACAATGTATGCAGTATGGTAATATGGGGTTAAGCATGGCATGAAGGCTCACGTGGTGCCCAACAAACACGAAAAACAACAGGGTTTGAACAGCCTTATTATCTGGGCATTTAGTTAGGGCTCTCTGAACACGAACACTTGAAAAACCAGTTTAACAGCAACATGTGCTTGTTGAGCACAGAGTCAAGCAAGTAAGTCTGGGCAGGCATTGGAAATCCTTCAAGGAAACAAATATTCTTGACTGATGATACTTCTCCAGGGCAGCAGGGATGTGAGGTGTCCTTTGGAGTCGCAGGACGGCAGGCTGCATTCCTTTCGCTATTGACTGAGCCATACTGGAGGAAGTCATGCTTCCATTGCAGAAAACCTGTAACCTTACCTTCTTTTTGTTTGGGTTGTCTTGGGCTAAGTTGGTTGAGAAAGGAGCTGTCTTCAGTTTGATTTGTGCAGTGTCCAGCCGAGGAATTGCATACCTATGAGTGTGGTTCACGAAAAGCTGTTGCAATAAGAGCAAAGTTACACCTGTTCCTTTAAAATTACATTTTGGTAAAGTACATGCTCTAAAACCCCCATAAAATTGACATGGAGACAAAATGTTCAGTGTGAGTATTGGTTGAATTGTACTGATTATTAGAGGCATTAACATAGAGGGAACACTTCTCTGAAAATTGGCAGTTTCAGAAAGAATCAAAATCTTTTGTTTGTTTGCTAGGTGAGTTCTCATAGGAACTTGTTCTTTTTCAGCCTGTGTTTCACCGAAGCGTTGGAGGTGCTCTGTGTTTGTTTAATTGGTTCTTATGTTCTTGTAAGAACATGGAAGCCCTTTCTTTACTGTTTGTTACTGTGAAATTGTTTGAGGTTTTACAACTTCACAGATATAGACTGTATCAGCAGTTTTTAATTGTGCATATTTATAGTTTTGGTGTTTTACATGATTCTGGAGTTTAAGCCCCTCAGCTGTCACCATTCTCTTTCTGTTTGCTGCTGATGGAAACACCTGAGCAGCAGCAAGTAAATGGCTGGCAAAGGGAATTGCAGCACTAAGATAAAGTTGTTTCTAATCTAAGTGCTTCTCAGTTGAGAATTGCAGTATGAGGAAAAAACATATTCAAGGAATCAGTCAATTGTAGCTTTTTTCTAATGCGCTATATTTACAACCTCTGACAATTTGAGCTGAGCGCAGCGAAAACCTGGCCTAATTGCAAGGACTGCTAAAAAAAATACTTGCATTTTTTCCCCCTGAATAAATGATTGTTTCTTCAGGATGAAATACATATCTGCATTACGAAAGAAAACAATAACAGTGCTGTCTGCTCTCATTAAGTGGTTGGAAAAGAATGTACAAGTCCAGATTTTTCTTTGGATCTACCTAGATTTCAGATCACACATTGAAGCATATTCCCTGATGCTTCCAATTCTAAAGGAAATATTGTACATTTTGATGATACTTTTATTATCACTTTTGACTTCCAAGAATGTCTGTAAGATATTGGGTGCAGTCATGTGCAATAGTATGCCAAGAGTAAGCCTTTGTAATTCTGGAGTGTAAGTATAGAAAATAACGCAGGATTTCATAATCTTATCTGTAATTCACATCAGCACCAAAGCATTTATGATTTGAAAGAGATATGCATTACTTCTGTGAGACCACATGTAAATATAGATTTAGGCAACTTTTTTTTTTTTTTTTCAACATTACTGACTTGACTTGTTTTTTCATCTTAGGTTTGAGGGTAACTGTGTTACTAACATCATCCCTGATGGTATTGGGAGCTGGCCTGAGATGTGTTCCAGTTTCAGACCTAGAAATTAGGAAGAAGTAAGTGAATTTGTTATTTGTAATATACATATTTTATACTTTCTGTTAATGTAATTTTTGCTTCTACTTCAAAGAGATGTTAGCATAAATTTTCAGTATGAATTTGATACGCCAAATGTTTTGTTGCATGGGCATGGTCTTACATGCTTCTTTGCTTCTTAAATTGGTTTTTCTAGTTCTTCTTCTACATAGTATCTGAACATCAGAAAGTCCTTTACAAACTTGAGGTAATTAAGCCTAACCCCATCCTGCATAAGTAGTATTAATCTGTTTTGCAAACAAGGAAGCTGAGATTTAGAGAGGTTCAGAAACTGGCCCAAGATCACACAAGGAACCATGCCACAAAACCCAAAATTATGTAATTTCTATGCAAATGTTAAATAATTAGTTCATGTTTCTCATATTGGATGTGTGGGACTGTGCAGTGAGACAGATGAATTCATGCAAAATGGCCTTTTTCGTGTAATCTTTTCAGTCTGCATTCCCAAGTAGCCTTGTACTTTGTGGCTGAAACAAATGCCTTCTGTACACATGCAAAGAGTTTGCGATACAGATTCCTTCCTAAAAATCACACAGTCCAAACAATTAAATTGTCCTGTCAATGTATCCTGAACCTGGGAATCCTCGATAAGTACAAGAGCCGCTTCCTTTTTTGTACAGCCAGGGAATGTAGATCACTTGTTCACTTACCTTTGTTTTGCCTTTCATGCTGAAGGGGGAAGACGTACAGGCATTACTACATTTTTCTGCTTCTTAAAAAAACAGTAATAGCACTAGATCTTCACTAGTTATGCTTGCATAATACGTAAGCACTAAGAAAAAATATTTATAAAAGGTTTTTATGTGGTTTTTCCACTTGAATTGTAGTCAGCTTTGAGGCAGTCCTTGTATTATTTCAGCTAATTCCATTTTTTTCCATAGTATTGCTTACCCTGGTAATCAACTCAGAATCTTTTAAGTTGAGAAGGAACAAGTTTGGTGTGAAGTGGGAGGTGAGTGACTGAATATCATGGCTTAAAAAAAAGGAAAATGTTCAGAGGACTGAGAATGTGATAAAACACATTGATTGTGAAGCTAGCCCCATCAGGAGTAAGTAGCTAGTATGTAATGACTGGCTTAGTAAACGAAGTGCAATGTGGTGAGTAGGGGGTTCCATTTGAGTTCTTAGGTGCTTAGTGAGAGGCTAAGGAAACCCAAGGTGCTGCTCCAGACGTTAGTTGCCAGCAGCACTGCCCATTTCAGTGTGGTGTTCAAGGACTCTGTGAGCAGGGGAGACTGAACTAACCATATTGTGTTACCGTTCACAGTGACCCTTTTTATTTAGGGTAAAAAAGTGTGATTAAGGAAGATCTGTCCTCATTGTGCCCTTGCCTTACCTTTTCTCAAGATGCTAAGGGATGCTCAACATCTGGTTCGTCAGTTCTGACCAACATTGGATTAAATGTGTGTATCTTTTAAATGGGCCAGGTGGTTTAAATGCAATGAAGCAGGGTGTCTTATGTAGCTTTTAATTTATGATTTATGCCATAAGACTTATGCTGCCCTAGGCTTTACCAAAGCAAGGATGAATACTGTAAGAACCTAAGAAGAAATTCGCAAGTGAGGATTAGATGTGAGATGTCATTTGGGGAGTGGGAAGGAGAGTTTCCATATGTTTTGATTGCCTTTAAACAAGGTTTTCCAGTGTAACTGCAGCAAGGAGGCCTAGGAGAACAATGAAATAAATACCTAAGGAGAAACATTCAAAGAACAGCTTCTTTAACTAGGGAAAGAAAGGCTGTGGGCTGTATAGAGTCTGACAAGATGTATGAAATATGATGATACATTTTATTGAAAACTATATAGGCAAAAAAAAGGAAAATGAGCAGAATCCTGATGGAAGAGGTTACTAATTTCGTTTATTCATGCTGTGAAAATATGGATCATCTCCAGCTGAAACTGATAAATTTGCTTACTTCGCCTACGCCAGAAAAATAAATTTTCAAGAATTGGAGCTCTACCTGAGGAAGTAGTTACATCTTTTACACAGTTTGATTAAAAATCTACAGAGATTTAATTATAGCTAACTGTGAAGCAAAAGGATGGTTTTCAGTGAAGATTTCTCGCTACATTGTAAATAATTGTACAGATTGTGTGATGTAGTAGCAGCTGACCTGCATTGTTTTGAGGGCTAAGACCGAAGGCCAATTTTCATCAGTTACTTGAAGCATGATACCAAATAAAATAATAATTTTGAGATAACCATTACTGCTTCATGCGTTAGCAACAACTGGCTGAGCACTGAACTATGCACTTGTTTGAACATTACTGAGCCAGTCACATGGACAAGATCACACATGAGCTAATATTGGAGTATGTCAGAAGCCAGTGGAACTGGAATTTCTTTAAATGCTTTTGCATGGTTTGTAATGTATTATATAATGTTCATGAGGTTTGTCAGGTTTAGGGTTTTTTTTCTACTTTGTAGCTGTCTCTGCTCCCTAAGCTCTCATAATTTAACATTAACGAGGGCTACTAAAGCCCATTGCCTATCAGAGCAATCACAGCCGTGAGGAAATCACTGTTAAGACTGACCTTTAATCCTGACTGCTTTATGCTCCTTATCTCATGCAGACCTGTAATATCCAAGTGCGTTCTTAAGCTCCTTTCTAGTCTGTAATTATTCTTTTGACTCTAGCAAAGAGCAGACTAAGACTATCTCTAATTCTCCAAGTCATGTTTTAAAAAAACAAACCTTAACCTCTGTTTTCAGTTCATTTGGTGCCCATGTATATGCATGACTTGTATGAGGGAGAATTCAGGTTGCATATTTGAGTGTGGCTCTTGAAGCAGCTGCTTCTTATGGTGAATTTTCATTCTCTGCCAGTGTGTGACCTAAAACCATGCTGGGAATCCATGCCAGAACTGCATGGATTCAGTGAAGGCTGAAGTGGGAGTGCATGGAAAAAATGTGGAAGAATGAACTTGCATGTGAGATTGAGGAACCAACCTATACACGGACTAGTAAAGTCCCTGTCATGTGGACATACGCTCTTTTTCACCTGCTCTCGTCCCCAGCCCGCTAACCTGTGAAGTTAATGTGTGTATCACAACAGACAAGGAGGTTAAAGAAAATTTTTCTTACATGCTACGCACATCTAGGCTTGTCAAATGTGCCAGATATGTGACAGTGAATTTGGCTTTTAAAAATAAAACCCCCAAAACACTATTCCTTTTTAAATGTTATGAAAACCTCTTGCCGCACGTGTTTTTTTTTCAGTTCATAGTTAAAGTAAATTATACAGAGCATAAGAAAAAAAAGTTATCAAATTGTAGCATTCATGAACTTGTACCTTCTTCCCTTTCCTGAAGGTTACAGGAACATTGCTAATGCTTTTTGCGTGTGTTTTGTCCAGTCCTTTCTTTTCTGACTACTGCTTGGCTCTGAGTGAATATTTTCATTGGACTCTTTTAGAATTTGATTATTTTATCCTGAACGTCAACATTACTAGGAGGCCATTTTTTATAGACAAAATCAGGATTGGCTTTTTCGCCCCACGTAGCACTTCATTTTTATCTTGTATGCTGTGTTTAGGAATAGATTTACGTACAGCTTAGGTCTTCCATATGATTGTAAAATAATGAATCTAGGCAATAAGCTGTATGAACTGAAACGTGTAAGAAAGAAGGGAATAAATGATGAAATCAGCCCATAGCCATAAATCTGTGGCTTTTAAGACTGACCATGTGATGTAAGACTTCTTAAAATGTTTTGTAGGACAGGACAATTAAAGACATGGAAGTAAAGGATGTAACATAATTTTTCATTTGTATTGAATATATTAATTAAACAATTTATTATAACTTAGTATGCTGTGGGCTGGTAGGGTTTGGCCTTCACATTAGATTTCCCAACAGAGAAGTCGTTATTGAGGACCGTGAGTCACAGCAGTGCGAGAGCGCTCCTTCACAGTGAGCACCATTAAAACATTTGTTGGGAAGCCAGCAAAACAATAACACAGAGAATAACAATGGGAACAGGCGTGGTTATTTACAAAGTTGCTGGAGGGGGAAACACCGGTAATTGGTAGATTCTGTAGAGGGTTTTTTTCTTTAATAATGCAACTTCTGAGGATTTTGAATTTTTTTGTCTATTCTGAGATATATTGATGTTAACTTTTTCCTTTATTATATCTGAAGATTTGCTCTTACCACCTTTTTGGTACATTTGGTTTTTATTAGCTAATTGCAACCTAGTTCGTATTTCATTCTTACTAAACTTATTCTTTAATAGTTCCACGCTTTCCCTTTTTCATACCTTAAAGCCTAAAGAGTGACATGGGATTATCTCATTATTAGTCTTTCCTGATCCCAAAATGACCATGAGCCACCATTCTCATGCATGAAGAATGCAAAGAGACCCCTCAGAAGAGGTAATTCCAGTAAAGACAAGATGTAGTAGGATTCTTATATTCCGTGGTGATACTGAACACGTTTCTGTGCTCAAAAGAACACCCAAATTGGAGCAGCTGTGAAGAAGAGCGATTAAAATGTTGCAGGGAATGAAAAGAGTCTTTTCGGAGAGGGTGGTAGAAGAATCTACCTGTAAGAAATAAAGGCAGTGATGCATGTTGTGCACTCCCTAACTCACCGGGGAACAGAAATGAAAAAACTGTTTAATATAAAGCGTGGTTCTAGGAGTAAAAAGATGAATAAACGTACCTGTTTGTATGCTGTAGCTCAGTGAGCGTGGGGGGTTGATGTGAAGGTGGAGTGCTTGCCTGGCGCTTATTTTTATTACTGTTTAGCTGATTTCTATTACCTCTGCCAGCTTCATCTTGTGCACACGTTTTATTTTCAACCTCTGCCCTGCAGCTGTTTGTGACGAGAGGTCCTGTGAGCTCTTCCTAAGTGGTGACGACTTTTTCTGGCTTTGCTGTTTTGTCGGTGGTAGCGGTGGATCTGGTGGGTGACGAAGTATCCCTCTGGCCGGCCACTGCCTGAGCTGTGCCTTGTATCGGTCACTGGCAGCCACTGCTCAGCACTGCCGCTTCGGTGGCCGCCGAGTTGGCTGCTCCCGCAGCTGAAACAGCCTTTGTGGAAGCAGGAGGCGGCTGGACAGTTTTAGTGACAAATATTCTTTCCTCTTGCTCCGGTGCTGGATTTCGGCCGGGGCACTGTGGGTGTCATCCGCCTCCCCCAGCGATGGCAGTAACTGCTGAATCAGCAGTTTACAGACGCTGTGTAAATTTGGGGAGTGATAAATCCAGCGGATATATATTGAAGGAAGCTCTGAAATCTCAGAAGAGGCTTGGTATTGCAGCAGTATTTAACGGGCAGCATTTCTACAAGGCCTCAGCTAGCATAAGCCTATGGTGGAAGGGAAGAGAATTTATATTCTTTGTGGGATTTGTAGCTCCATCTTGTACAATGGCAGGTGCGATCCTCAACTGTAGAAAGCTTTTAGGTTTTTTTAATCATCTTGAGCTTTTTGTCTTAGTCTTGTGACTCATATTCTGTTGGCTGATTTCTGTCCTTAAAGAAGGATTCATATTAATTTAATTTATATCTAAGTTACTGCATTATAATCAAAACATCCTCTTGCTCTTTCACTGAATAATTGTGCAGGTGTGTTTCAAAAGGTCTGGTTTATTCCATTCCATAATTTGCTGTATCTTCTGTACATTCCTACAGGAACTCTTTTACTAAGAAATCCTGCTTGGGACCTCTCTTGTGCTAAGTAATCTCCATCAGCTTTCTCCTATGGCAGCCCTGATAGCAGCCAGTCCTGGTGTCCTGCTCTGATAACTTGTTTCAGTATGTTTTGCCTCATTAGCCTGTAATGTAATTGCCTACTCTGTTTACAGCAATGCTGTCTATTCTGGCTCTGTTCATATTTGATGAGTGTGTCCTCCGTTAGTGTTGCTTTAAAGATGTCTGCTTTTAATAATGGGTTTGTGGAGTGGGTTGGCTTTAAAATAAAAACAAACGAACAAAAAACTTTAGTAAAAAAAAAAAAAAAGGCCTAAAAGAAGCTTTGATTTCATGGGCCCTCATCCTTCAAACTTGTATAAAGCTTTAAATGAAGAAACCCTCTTCTCAGCCGTGGGACAGCTGTGATGGCCGCACAGTACCATGGCTTGAGGATGTGAGGGAATTTGTCACCGTGCTGCCAGGGGCCTCGTCGTACGCCCACCTCGTCCCTTTCCTCTGCCAGGGCGTCTGACAGAGACGTCAGGGTCTTGGCCTAAGATGGCTGCTTCGTCTCCTTGCAAATCCTTGTATCCCTCTTGGTAGGCTTTCAGCAATAACAGTTTTGGAGTAACTCCATTCTTCCAATACTTTTAAATTTAAAACCAAAACTCACTGTTTTTTAGACCATTGCAAATGTGTTTCCTGTTTTCTTTAAGAGTGGGAGAAGAGGCATGAGGCTGGGGTGCCTGGGAGATGCTATGGCCCTTTCCAAGTCTGCTCCCATAACGATGTGACTGACTGTGCTGGGGCCATGGTTTGTACGGAAGATGAAATGTGAGCCCAGTTCCTGATGAAAATGGTCAAAAGTACATTTTAAAAAGTTTTTCTCTTTTCTTTTTCACTTTATTGATGGAGGTAATGTACCACACAGTGACTCAGGCTTTCCGCTTGTAATAATTTTTCTTACTGATGGGGAAAAACAGCTTTAAGTTATTCCACATATCAATGGTCACGTGCATCACAATCAGGCTAAAAAATGCTAATAGCCTCAATCCATGAATATCCAGAAAGTGTAAAGCTTTTGTAATATAAATATACCATTTAATGAAAATATTGAAAGGAAGTGCATTTCCATGAAATTCATCTTTCAGAATGTTATTTTTAATAGATTAATTCATTGCTTTACCCGGAGGTATATTTCTTTCCAGTCCTTTTCCAGACATAGATCCTTACTGCACTCTCTTCAGATTATGAACAGAACAGCATTTGCATCAGATTCTCCCCATACTCCGTAGCAGTGAATTACTGTAAAGCAGAAATTTTTGACCTCCCTAATGCTGTGTTTGCCTTAAAAAATGCCTGGAAAAAGTTCCACTTAATATAGGGTTCTTTTGTTGCATTTGTGAGTGTAAAGGAAAATCTGTATCCTTTTTTAGTAACTCGATTGTGAAAAATCAGAGGTAGTTCTTTGCAAAACTGGTATCGGTTCCCTCCGAGGTATAATAAATCTCCTAATGTATAATGTGGATAAGTCCATGTCTTTTCATATTGCTTTTCCTGGGCAAGCAACTTGCATCATACACCAATGTAGACACTCTCAAATAGGAGGTATTTAGTTGCTTTGTTGCCGTGTAGTGAGGCTAAATTCAATAGCACTTGAAAAGTGCTCTGAAGTCCTCCAGTGGAAGGGTCTCTTTCATTTGCTTCCAGTAGTTCCTGCAATGAGCTAATCGCTAGATAAATTTATTTGTCTTCCAAATTAGCAGGAGCTGAACAATCCACTTCTTTCAGTGAGTGAAAATGTCAGGCATGTGAAAGAAAAATCAGCCATCCATTTCTGTAAAACATTAAGTTCTTTATCTGGAATTCCTTTTTGTGCTAATTGTTAGGATCAGCAATTAATCTACTAAACTTTTCCAGACTAAGAGGCACGCCACGGTGCTGTCTTCGTGCAGCAGCAGGCTGGTGCTCTCAGCGACTTCGTTGTTCCTCACACTTCACTAAACAGCTGCAAATCTGAATTACCAAGTTTTTTCATTGCGTTTGTATAGAAGTTTGAATAGTGATGAAGAAGTCGATTCTCATGGCAGCTAGTAGGAAAAGCATGGTAGAAGTTTCAGGAAAAGTAACTCCACCAAAATCTCATCTTCACAAGGCTCTTGAGATGAGCTCTGCTCACTCCTAGGACCCAGATGAACCTGGTTTCCCAGTTGACCAGGGGCTTCTCAGAGGCTGGTAAAGAAAATCCATGTTTAGCGAGTCAGAGCAATGCACTGGGGCCAACAGCCTTGCTCTTCCTCTGTGTTGCCTGCCAAAGAAAAGGTGAAAAAGCTTTTTCCACTCTGTTAATCAATGTTAAAATACTGATACGACTTCCCCAGTCCTAGCCTTCTCAAAACAAGTTCAATTAACACGTCTTAGAACTGAACTGTGGAGACTTACTTTAGTGTTGTGGTTTAAATCTGTTAATTTTTTTTAATAATTGGTTTTCGCCCTACTGTTGCCTTTGTTTTCCCAGCAGAGTACAGAAACTAATGAGATTTTTTAAAATCTAAAATTCTCTTAGGTCCAGGCATGAGACGTGCTGTGGTAGAAACACTAAATGACGGGGGTTTCTACATAGAAAAACTGTTTATGTAACACAGCTTTTACATAGCTTAAGAAATCCAATACCTAATGGTACTGTGACCATACATTAAAAGTTTCAGCCCATACAGGGAGGAAAAGATAAATAAAGCCAACTGTAAATGGAAGCGCTTTCCCATCTTAACTATATGGTATTATCATCAATCACTAAAACCTTTTTCCTGTATAACCTCACTTTTTTTCATACCCAGTTTGCTCAGTGATACTGTAATTTCAGCATTTACAGCCTTACGTGGCTTTTTTGTTGTTGCCTGTTAGGATATTGCAACAGTGACAGCAGGGAGTGAATACAGCAGGTATAACCAGGTTAGTTCTTAATACTCATATGAAGTCTTCTCTCAGGGAAGTGATGAACACCATGTAATATAAGTTACTTATAATGTGACTTGACAAAAATGTGGAAAAGAGATGACAATATAGTACAAAAGGAGTTTTTCTTCTCTAGTTTCTATTGTTATATTTGAACTATCCCTTGTTCTGTCTTTTTGCAACTCAGAGGCCAGTTTAGGAATAAATGTGATCTTTATTTTATGCTAAGGGGGGTGTGCATGTGTATATATGTCTATGTATTATTTTTTTATATAGATATGCATTCACGTTATGTATATAACTAGGTTATCATGTGCCGTAGCATCACAGTAATGGATATTTAGCACTAGCATTTACCATCAGTCATCAATTTATTTTTTATTTTTTTTTGTAAAGGGCTTGTGTTCAACTGCAAGTTACAAGTTTGGAAGAGCACAAAAATTCATTAGCACAGACGTCAGGTGTGCAAAATCCTCAAAATTTTGAAATGAATCTCTGACCTCACTTCTGAAATGTTTAGAAATAAGACATTTTTGGTAGATGTTTACTTTCCCACTTTTACTGTGAGAGAGACAGTGATCAATTTTTTTGTAAGACAGGGATGACTTTCTGGTGTTATTTTTTCCAATTTTCTCTTTCATGATTGTGATTAAAAAGCCTTCTACTCTAGTGTTATTTTCTGTTATTTGAACTCAATAACTTTCTGCTTTTTGATACATGAAAATAATTACATGATGATTGGATAAATAATGTATCTGAAAACAGAGCAGAGCTGGATAAATAACAGATGAAAATTACCTTGCTAGAGTAATAAGACTGAAAAATATTTTTCCATCTGGTAGGGATGCTAAAATTATCTTGTTAGCCCTTTTCTCAGGGAAGAGAAAGCTTGTTGTGCAGAACGAAACTGAAGTAGTGACAGGGAAGAAGGCAGCTGCTCTTCGCACCTTTTTGGTAGCAGAAACAAGAAGAAAATCGGGGAATAAAGGGAACAAACGTGGCTTGGTGTTGAAGCAATTTTTTAGCACTGATGGTGCACAAGAGGAGGCTCCTATGGGCTGTGAGACGAAGATCTAGCACGGGGATGATAAGATGTTGTAACAAACAGCAACAAGCCACCAATACTGTTGTGTTCATATTTCTCTGTCAGATGCTACATACATCTCGCTGAGCAGCCTCTTACTAAATGCACTGAATCGTGCTTTGAATCGCTTGCCGCTGCCTCTCTAGAGAAATGAGTTAAGGATGTGTAGAGGAACAATGCAAATAATCTTTTTCTCAGGAAAAAGTAGCTTAATTCAAGCCAGTATTGAAAAACAGATAAAATAAGATTTAGACCCTTATCGTTTGCAGAGGCATTTGAGGCAGTAGTCTGTCTATCAGTGGCAATTTAGTCTGAAAGTAATGTTTATTAACAGCAATGTGTTAGATTTGAAAAACTAAGCAATGTGAAGATAAGAGGTGCTTTATCTGGATGATAATATCAAGCTTGGTAAATGCCAAAAATGCAGATGGAAAGGCAAAATTCATAGGAACAGAGAGCACACCAGGCAGGGCAAGGCAGTAGAGAGAGCAGCCAGGAGAACGCCAACAGAAGAGATCTACAGAGAGACAAAATTTGGCTCTTTGAAAAAACTAAGACAGAAAAGTAATACAGAGTTAAAAGTTCTGGATTAAGAGACTACTTTATTCCTTTGGCTCTGCAGAGTAAAATTAATGTCTGTCTCTCGAGTATAGAGGTATAGAGGTCTCAAGTATAGAGGTCAGTTATAGAGCTTTATTTGAATGGGGGAGTTTGATAGACAATCTAGATTGGAAGTGTAAGTACTTGAAAAAAGTACATATAATTCTCACAATATATGAATTGAGTCTTTGTTTGGTGGTTTGTGTGGGTTTCTTTACAAAACTTTTCTTCTTCTACCAGATGAAGTGGCTACATGCCCATAGGCACTGCAGAAAAGCTACTGTACTTTTTTCTGATTTTAGTGAGTTTTATGTGCCCTGAGGATTTCAATAGAGTAGGCTTATTTGAATTAAAACAATATTATCACAGTGGTATAAGTGAACAGAAGTGTTAGTGTGGCACATATAGCTAGAAAGATTATTTTGTGGTGACACAGTTTTCCTATTGTACAATAACAAAAGCACAATTTAAGCATTATATTCACTTTGGAGCAAGGGGAAATACTAAAACAAAATCTTTATACGTTGCAGTAGTTACCTCACTTGCTACTGAAATGCAGCTCTTTCTGGGAGTGTAGCATAGCTCTGCAAATAACCTGGAACAGTTTAGGATAAGTTTGAGAATAATTTATTCTAGTGAGAGAAGTAGAATGAAAATACCAAAGTGCAGAAGGATACCTTGGTTTGTCCAAGTACATTGGGTTGGAGAGTGATCGTAAGGGATTCATGTAATGTCTCCACCAGAAACCTATACCAGAGCATTATTGAGATAGTGCTTTTTATTTATTTAAAACTATTGAATTTCATTTTATTGGGGGGACCCAGTCTAACAAGCATTAAAAAGGCCTGACCATGCCTTGGTGGTGTCCAGCTGAAGCATATACAAACAGTATTGAAATCTATCCTTACTGTGTGAACTTAAAGAAAAAAAAAAAAGTTGCAATTGCTTATGTTTGAGTGGGTATTACTTCTGTCCCAGCTCAGAAAGTGTTTTCTTCAGATGGTATGTAATAGCTTTTCCTTTTTTTCTGTATATTTTTATAAATTTTGTTTGAAAATTTAATTTCTAATCCACTGAGAATCAGTAGCATCTATTCCTTTGTATTGCAATCTAGCTTGTTAATTTTATACAGAGTCTGTCAGCATTTCTTTTGCGTATTTTGTTCCTTTATGTGCTGTAAAAAACTCTTGCTACACTGTATATTATCCAGCCAGTTGTGGCTTGAAACATTGCCTAAATGCTAGCTTATGTTTCCCCATTTTCAGGCCATAGCTTTTTATGTTTGACAACTCAAGTCTTGTAGCAATAACATCGAGTTTCTGCTATGCTTAGAAAAACACCGCCCATTTAAAAATATCATCTGCCACCATTTTATTGCACAATGGATAGATCTACCTTGGAGCTTTGCAGTGTTTTGTTTGACTCTCTAGCTGTTTTTTGGACATGAGGTTTTTATATAAATTCCAATAAGCCTTTGCCTTTCACGGCTGAACACTTTTTGGAAAAGTCAAAGAGGAAGGTTTCTGGCTGACTTCCACTTGTAGAAGAGCCTTTACAAAGTCCTTTCTGTATGCGCTCAATGTGCTAATGTTAAGCCAAAGTTTTTAGAGACTTCAGTACTTGGAAGTACTATCTCTGTTCTGTCATCAGTCTTATCTGTTAAATCCCAATGAGTGTGAAAAATGAGAAAAATCTGGGTTTGCTTGGCTGTTTCAACAGTATATTGAGAATGGCCAGATTGCTGGAGAAGATGATTCTCTTGGAAACCTCAACAGCCTGGCCTCCTAATCTGTAGGCACATAGAGCTCATCTGAGTGTGTAAATAAAAATAAATAATGCAGTGAAAAATAAGCAGAGTATTTTGCTGAATTGTTTCAAATTTGGATCCACTATAACTAATTTAAATCTTTTGTTGGGATTTATGCAGGCAAGGAGTCACGTTTAAGACATTTGTAATTTAAAGCTTTCCTGCTACTACACCTCTTCTACTTTTATATCCTATCATGATACCTTTTTTCTGCAAAGAAAGTCCCTTTTATTCCCTCTTCTTTTCATGCTTTAAGAGAACATTTGCTTCTCAAGAGAACATTTGCTTCTCCATTTATCAGAGGTAATGAGAAAAGAGTAGCTTTGGATTCTTTGAATCAGTCTAACTGGGCTTCTTTCAGTGTGTAAAATATCCTTCTTTTGCTCAGGGCTTTCATTTCTTTGTGCAGTCGCTCCATCTCCAGCACTCAGTATCTTCCATGCTTTTTTAATTAAAAAAAAAAAAAAGCGGGGGGGGGGAAGCAATTGTGATCCAAATGACGGTGGGCTCCATTCTTTATTCCAGGCTGATTCACGGAGGGCAGCTGTTAAATGGCTTGGCGGGGCCAACTGTGATGAACGCGGCACCGTTTCTTTCCACAACGTGGTTTTCTCCGGATGAACGCGCCACAGCAACAGCCATCGCATCGCTGCTCAGTTACCTGGGCGCTGCTGGCGCGTTTCTAGTGGGACCTCTTGTAGTGCCATCTCCTAATGGAACATCTCACCTCCCACTGGTATCGCAGAGCAACACAGAGCACATCAAGGACCGCATTGAGGCTGTGCTGTATGCAGGTGTGGTTTAAAAATAAGAATTTAAAAAAAAAAAAGAGAAAAAGAAAAAATTTACATACTTTCATCTGTTTGGTACTTGTGAACCACTACCCTCTAGTGGCTGGTCTGCACTGAAAACAGTTACTGACTGATGGATAATAATGAAGTGGTGAAATGCTGTACCATTAGAAGGGTTAATTTTTTTCCCTTTTGTGTAGGGAAGATGTAAAAATAGCCTTTTGTACAGACTGATTCCAAATGAGGTATTTCAGTTTTTGTATCAGCTAATCTTAGGAGAGTTTACACTTTCCCTGAGCTTCTGAACTGGTTTTTGCTTCTTGAATTTTCACTAAAAAACGTGCCCATGACAGGTTGGGTTTTTTCTGTTGTTTGTGTGAGGATGGAAATCCAAGAATCTTTCAGCATTAAATTCTTCCCTGCATTAAATCAGCCTTAATTTATGACTTGCATATGCTTTTCAAATATGATTAGATTATTAGTACTTAAGAGTCTAACATTGAAATTGAAACTCAGCAGATTTTGTTTGTAGTTAAAACCACATAATTCTTACATGGTGAGTAATTTCAATGAAGTGACAACAGTTTAGTGGAAAAAAAACACTGATATAAATTTCACCTGATATAACTTAGATTTTATGTCCTTGCTATTTTTCCTGCAATGGCTTCTACAGCCCTTTGTGTCACTTAGAAAAATTAGCAGCAAGCTTTAAAGAAAAAGAGTTGCTTAAGTGACTTAAGAGCCCAGGATCTGATTCTCTGTGGATAGAAATTGGTATAGCATTAAGAGGAGCTGAACATTACCACATCACAGCAGTTGCACATTTAGTTGGGTTCCCCCCCTTATATTTGCAGCCATCGAAATTCAGCCAGGACTTAGCCCTAAGTGTTTCAGAAGTCTCATAGTATATATATACTGTGTAGTTTATATGCAGGTTTATGGGATTGAGTTAGCTGTTTGTGATCACTTATTCCTGGATGTTATTCTTACGGAAATTTTGTTGAGTTAATGACTCCTGGTTGGGTGAGTGCCACATTATTGTTTGTTTTAAAGAAAGCATAGTAGAAGCTGGATCACTATTTCAGCAGGTATTTTTGAGTAACCTACTTTTTACTGGACTCAAATGTATTGGAACAAGGAAATCTGGGTTGGTTAGGGCTTTTTCAGAAAGAAATATGATGTTAGACTCCAAAAATCTCATGGCAGATGAAAATGTCCAGTGTGAAAGAATGAAAAAAGAAAGCAAGTCAGCTTTTGTCCTGAGGAACAGTAGATAAGGGGAGGAAAAATCTAGCAACTAGAGAAGTACTGTATCTTTTCCTCTCCAGATTTTTCATGGAGAGAGAAAAATTCATCCATCAAAAGGAAGTACAGTTCTGGGCCTAAAAGCACTGTTTTGAGTCTGGTAGCACTAGGAATGTTGCTTTCAGCAGCCCATTAGATTCGCTTTCTCCTCTGTTCTCTTCAGGGAGGTTTTCCTAAGGATTTTCTTCAGAAAGTGTGATGGATCTTGCTTGCCAGCTAGGTTCAGAGGCATGTCTCGCCTGCCCCACATCTCAGCAAGGCTCTTTCTGCCTTTCTGAGCCAGCAAGGGTTTGGGAACATCCTGTAGAGCTGTTTGGGGTCGTTGGTCCCAGCATAAGATGATCCTACAGCAGCTCTTCAGCTTCCGAGGAAATGTGTTTTGTGGGGCATCTGTAGTTCTTACTTAGTATTTGAAAGCACTTTGAACAGAGGTGGGTTTCTGTGTGCAGCTGCCACTGTAGTTGTGTTATATGGGGTGTGTCTTTTCAGGAGCTACAACCACTTTTGCTGTTCGGATGAAGAAAAAGAGCTGGTTCTTGAACGTTACTGGCCTGTGGTGAATCACAGTGACGGTGGCAAAATGTCCGACTGGTTTAACATAGGTAGAAACTGTCAAAGAGGAAGTTGCTTTGAATCTCTTGTGGGATTTGCCCTATCTCACCTCAGGCCCGTTTCCCTGGAGAGCTAAAGGAGCAAGGTCCCCGCTGTCTGCTTCCCTGTGCTCTGTTACACCAGGTAGGCTCCAGCGGTGGAAGGAAGGCTGCCTTGTGGTGGGTCACTGCCTCGGGTTAGCTCTGTTCACCTGTGGACCAAAAATTACCTGACAGGTGTGGTAGTGTATTGTTTGTCCCCTTAATCAGCTGGCCAGAGAATGAAGCTCAGATTGACTTTACAGATTACTAGTGAGGGTGTTACAGAATGTGGCAGAACAAGGAGCTGGACCCAAATGTCCAAATTCCCTACCTCTTCAGCAAGTGGGGTCAGGCTTGGTGTGACTTCTCCTTTCAGGTACTATGGGAAAGCCAGTTTCGTAGCATAAGCACCCTGCATTCCTAACAGAGTTGTGTTTGTGATGGAGCTTGTTGCTTTTGTGTGAGGTTGCGTTAGGTAAGCAGCCTCCAAAAGTTGGGTGATGACTTCTGAAAGACAGTAATGATGTGAATTGTTAACTTGGGATCAGTAGCATGCCAAGAGAGCGCTAATTTTCCAAGGACTTAACCTCCAACATGATTACAAAGCAATTGCTTATAAACCCATTATAAACTCCAGTCTCTTCTGTGTTTTAATAAATTGCTCTTCCTTTATCTCAAACGCAGACTAAGAGCTCAGATGAATTGCCACAGCCTCTTTCTGTGTCATCTGTGTCGTTGCACATTCTGGTTCACAGCTGAAATAGTACAGATGTAGAAAATCAGGTTTGAATTGTATTACCTGAATCGCATAAGGAAGCTTGAATTATTCTGGACTGAAGTCAGAGCTTTTAGCCTTGTGCTTTCCAATGTAAAATCATTGTTTGTTCAAAAATACCTGTGTGTATGTGTGTGTAAAGTGCCCCCATTCCCACTTTACATTTCAGGACAAGATGTGGAGGAGGGTTTCTGGGTTTGGATAGATTTTTGTGCTACGAATAGCTTATCTGAAGGAAAAAGAGCTTGTAGCAAGGAGGTTTGTGTCTCTGTAAACCTCTTTTTTTCTGTTTGGGGCTTACACAGGCAGCAGGGTGCCTACTTCATAGGCTAAGATACAGGCATCTCTCCACTTTAACAGTCACAGGTCACTGTGGCAAGGTACCCAGCTTTTGTGAAGCATTCCAGATGCACTCCTCAACAAGAGATATACACAGCTGTGCTTCTGCACACTAATTTATGCTGACTTGCCAAATTCCGAGTGCTTTGCTGCATCCGTAGCTCCTGTGGAAGAGCTCCTCTTTTGTGACTGCAGCTCCCTCGGTCTCAGTATTGACCTATTTCTTACCTTTGCTATTTTGCTTACCTTTACTCCCTACTTACGATCTAAAACTTGTCCTGGGAATGTATTTTTCTTTATCTAGTCTGGTAGAGAAATTATGATGAAGATAAAGGTGTGGGTTTCCTAATGAGGAAGGAATGCAGCATGTAAGAAATCGGATGTGTTTGGCAGTACCTGGACTTTTGGCAAGAGATAGACGAAGCTAAGATGGCACTGAAGACTTTTGTTCTTCGATAGAGGGAGCTGCTTTAGTTTCCAAAGTGAATTCTGCTCTTTTCTTTTGTGCACGAGGGCAACGCTTACGAGGCAAATTTGTTAGCCTAGGAAGTATAACACTGGGAAACATTAAAGAGTTGCAAGAAGGTACTACAAGGACTGCATGCTGAAAGTAATAATTAAAAAAAAAATGAAGTGTTACTATACAGCTCCTACTGCAGCAATTTGACTGGCAGGAATCTTGAGGCAAGCTGTAGAAGAGGCCCCAGATGGGCACCTGATCTAAAATATTACTGTGACATAAGAAAATTATCAACGTGTTTTACATTCTTTCGAAAAAGACCTAGCCTTCCCACTTACAGCATTGCAGTGTAATGAAGTTAAATAATAAGCACATTGGACAAAGTTTGTTGGTTTGTATGGTCACATTCTGGTTGGCTATACCTGTCTACAGTCTGAAATCTTCCTTTAATATTAAAGGATTAAAGTGTGTGTGCATGTACATATATATACCTATAAACCTATATGTAGACCTAGGTGCAGAAGAAGGGGATAAAGAGCTTTTGGTGAGCCTGGCTTCCCTGTCTAGTATCATCCTGTAGTGACAAAGCATCTCATCCCTGTCTTAGATCTGGGATGATCATTTACGGCCAGTTCTTTTTTCACTGCTCACGTTCTCAAAAACAACATACACAAAGGCAGAAATTAATCTGTTTTCTGGAGAGCAGAGGAGATACGGTGAAAAGGTCTAGTAAAAGTGCCCATGACCCTCAAAACGTGCAATTATACCACAGCAGGAAAAGAGACACCACTTAATTAAAAATGAATCCTTTAGTAAATTATTGTGAAGAATGGCATTGTCACATTCCCAGTATGCCTTCAAAAGAAATTTAGTGTAGATTTTCTTGCCATGCACCGAATACAAGTATTCATTTCCATTCCCCATCTCCAGCTGATCCATTTAGACTCTGAGTGTTATTTACTTTTCAGTTTCCTGAATTTATTTTCTTCTGGTTTAGCAGAAGAGCTGGCAAAGTGCCATGTTCATATTGAGTTATTAAAAAAGAGAAGAAAAAAGAAAATGAATGCAATTGAGTATCTAGCTCTGCTAGAATTTATTTATGGTGTCGGTGAACACTTCTTTGTTATGAGATCACAGGTTCTTTTAAGATAACACACTTCAGCTATACATTTTTCTCTCCAGCAGCAAAGAATCTTGTTTTTAAAGGGGATAAGAGAAATATTGGGATTGAGGACTGTGGAGACCATGATATACATTGTAAACAGCCTGTAAAACAAATTAATTAGACTGACTGTGGGTAGAGTTGTTTTTCCTCAGGATGAGTGATCAAGGGACTTGCTGAGTATTTTCTGTGAAGTGCTCATCACTTTGCAAGTTCAGGTCCAAATTTCTGCTGTGAAACTTTTCAAAGATCGAGAATACCTGCTGCTGAACAAGAGAAGCATCTGCAAACAGCTGTATTCTTTTATTTTTCTCCGTATTACCCATGCTTTTTCTATTCCTGAGCCGTCGCCGCTCCTACGCTTTTCTCTTTATATTCTTTTGCCATGTAATAGTGTTTGTGTCCGAGATGCTGCCTTGCTTGACCTTTTGTTTGCTTCATCATCCTGTGTGCCGAGTAATTGTCATTCCATGCCCTGGGGCTTCCCCAGTCCCATCTGTTTAAAGTCTCTAGCACACTGTTACCTGCACTGAGTTACTTCCATTGTGAGGAAATGTGTCCGGATCTTCATAATGCAGTTCTCTCTAAAGAGAAAAAGCGAAAGCTTTCCTTTTGCTTTGCTGGGTTCCCCATACGTGAGCCTGGTGCTCTGCAGCTCCTGTCCCTGGAATGGACTGCTGCTATTTCTCCATCTGATTGATTCTCCATCTCAATTTGAAATCTTGCCTGGGGAGGAAAAAAGGGATTCTTCAAGTTATGGAGCTCTGTTGTCGGGAGCAGTAAAGCACTTGTGGTGGGTGGGATTTATGTATCAGAGGCTGGCTGATAACAGTGCGGTACCAAAAGAAGTCTTTTGTTGCTAACATCTGTTCTTGGTTTTGTTTTTCTCTGCCCGCTTGCTTAGAATTTGGAATGGTTTCCCTGATATTTTCCGCTGCGTTGGCCTACTTCCCCTCACGCCCTCCATTCCCTCCCAGCGTGGCTGCGGCGAGTCAACGGCTCAGCTACAGGAGAAGTTTTTGCAGACTCTTAAGGTAGGTCCTCATTGGCTTTCCACTTCAAAGCAGATCAGCGCCTAAATAAATAAAAACAAGTGTGCTGTAGTCTTTTCATTGAGCAAACAAGTTGGTTTGTACTGCTTTTAAACAAAATAAAATTAAATATTAATGCTGAGACATAAAGGGATGCTAACTGCTAAAAAGCAGGCATTAAATTTTAAATCATTTGGTATATCTCAAGCCTTCATTCCAGAGTCCTTCAGCACCGACGCTGCTTTAGTCATCCTGTTAGCACATCTTTTCTTATGCAACGCTTCTGTTACATCAGGTTATACAAGATTGTTAACAGTGTGTGTACTGCTAGGTGTGAGATAACAATTAACAATACTGGGCATAACTAACTAACAAGCTGCTTTCTTCCATGGTTGTTATATTGCAATGAATTTTGAGTTTGCTTGTCATTCAAAGGAGTATTCAGCTGCTTTCATTCAGCCGTGGGAGCAATGCATGAACTATCTGAAATCCATTATATGATCTATTAAATCTCATTAATGGTATGTTAAAAAGTGAAGTGGGAACAGGCAAAGGGTCTCTAGATGTGTTTCTGGTCAGGTTCACAGGTGAGTTAGTTTCTTTTAAGTTTTGGGGTTTAAAAAAAAAGGTTATAAAGAAAGTGGCATCTCCAGCTTTGCAACTTCTCCTGCTTGGGCTCTGTTGGTAGGACACAATCCTGCCCCACCAACTGTTTGTACAATGTCTTGTGTAATGGGAATCTGATTTCAGAGGAACAGCTAAAGCAACTGTAATATTAATGCTGAATAACTGTGAAGGCCAGCGCCCTGTGCATGATACTGCACAGATAAACTTCCTGAGGCAAAGAAGAATCGCTCCCATGGTGTGGAGTATGGCTGACTTTGCTGGAGGGCTTCAAACTCTTATTGTAATTGTGTCTTGGGTGCTGTAGTGATAGGAGCTGAATCTGCGTACAGAGGACTGCTTGAAACTTGATAATTGTGGAGCTTTAGGCATTTAGTTATTGCAGACCTATAGTGGGCTGTGCTTTCTAAAAGTGTATTTAGAGCCAGCAAAAACAGCTCATCGCTTGTTGTCATTGGGTTTTTTCTTTGTTTTTGGAGGTCTTTTTATCATTTTTGGGGGGTAAATATTTGACAAGATGTTTAATCTTGTGCATTCATCCTGGAGCAGGCTGGCAGTTGGGAGAACATGTGAGTAGAGCTGGCTGGTTAGTCTGCAAAGTGACCTACTCAGGATATTAAAAAATAGCAATTCCCATAAGGGCACTTAGCACACACAATAATGCTGTTACAGACCCAAGCTGATGTGTGGTGAGACCCTGCCCGAGGGCTGTGTTGTAAAAATGTTGCTGTTGAACAGAAATCCAAACACAACTGACTCCTCAGGTGAAATATAAAATTTCTGTTGACAGTGTTCCATTTGGGAGCTTTATAACCATTAGATTGCTTGTTCAAAGTGTTGTAAACAGTGGACCTGAGATACTGGTAAGGTCAGGAAGTAAACAGCAAATCTGGGTTACTGTTCAAAATCAATGAAATGTAAGAAAACTGCGTGCTTAAATATTGAGCATAGTTTATAGTGTCTCCAAGAACCAAGAAGTTTTTTAAAAAATGGTCGGGTAGATCATTACATCTCCCTTCCCTCTGGTCTTTATGCATTCTTCCATGCTACCCCATCTCAAAGGCACTTCTTCATTCCTCTGTACATGAAACAATCAACAGTTCATCATTAAACCCACTTATCTTGGGGAGCCTTTCAGCAACAATCCATCAAGCAAAGAAGTTTTATAAAAGAAAATGGTATCTGCCATGCCTCAAGAGAAATCCATCATCTGGTTAGTTAGGCTTCTAAGCTCTGTTGCCTGCCTAATCTAGGCTTCATAATTCTTGGCACAGAGTCTTTCTTTTGACTTAATAGTGTAGACTGAAGGTAATCAGCTGATGAGTACCAGAAAATCATGATTTCCTCTTTACTGCAGACTTACTCTCTAGTATGAGAAGTGTGTGTAAAGCATTTAGGGTGTGTGTGAGCTGGTGGGCTGACCCAACTGTGCACCAAAAAACACTCATGAGAATTGAGATGTTCATCGTTTCCCTCTTCTCTCCCCAGGCTGCAGTTTTATTACTTCAAAATAAAGCTGCGTAGCATAACTTTACCATTGAAGTCATTGACCTTTTTACTTGGATTCCAAAGGGATCTATCACTTGATTGTAACTCCCACACTCCATGCCTTCGGGTCCTTGAGCAGTCGTCTTCATGAGCTGCTGCTTGCAGAGGTGTATTATAAATACCTTCTTAGGGTCAACCATCCCCTGTAGGCCGTTTTTTTGGCACTTGCATAGGAACTTGGCTCTGCCTCCTGATGTGGAGGATTCCTGCTTCTGACAGATTATAACAATTAGCTGATCTCTGGTTATCTCCTGATACCAACTCTCTCAGCCTGCAGTGGGAGACGACAGATTAGTCATGGTTTGGGAGCTAAGCCCAAATCTTTTAACAGTCTATCACACACTGTGACAAGTGTAGTTTCAATTTCCATTAGAAAAAGTACAGTGCCCCTTCTCAGTTTCTTGGGTGAAGCAAATAACTTTTTTTTTCTCCTATTTCAGAATATGCCACAAATTTTGATGAAAAAAATTTTGATACAGGTAAATAGTCGAGAAGTCTTAAAATCTGCATTAACAAAAACATGTAGTGATTTTTGCTTTGAAGTATTTAGCTGCTTTTAGCTGGTTATGTTCCTTTTTATATTTTCAAGGGACCGTGTAAGCAATTCTGAAATTTCATAATGGGTTTTTTGTGCATCATTATTTCTTTAATGAAACTTTCATATGACATCACCATCCAGTGATGGAAGCTGCTCAGAGTGTGCCTGATGTTAATAGACACTGTCAAAGTTATTCTGAAAATGGTGACTGACTTTGACGGGGCTCCCTTCTGAACCAGCCTGCCTTATGGATTCTAGTGGCATTAAGTAGGTTTCTGAAAAAAACAGAAGAAAAAGCCAATTTGTATTCCAGCAGAATGGTTTAACAGAGAGGCTAATGCTGAGATCCTGTCATAAGGGCTGATACGATGGAAAACAGTGTGGGTTCACCAACCAATGGTGTGACAGACAGCACAGTTTTCTATTTTCATTGGAGCAATTGCAAAATTTCAAAACCAAATAGAAGTGACTGGAGCCATGAGAAGCGGAGCTGCTACACAAGATGTGTGTTTCAAATAGCTTTAGCACTTGACGTACACACTGCCCTAGTGAGGCCTCATCTGGAGTACTCTGTCCAGTTCTGGGCTCCCCAGTTCAAGAAAAATGAGGAGCTACTGGAGAGAGTCCAGCGGAGGGCTACGAGGATGGTGAGTGGACTGGAACATCTGTCCTATGAGCAGAGGCTGAGGGAGCTGGGCTTGTTCAGCCTGAAGAAGAGAAGGCTGCAAGGGGACCTAATATATACTTACAAATATCTGAAGGGTGGGTGTCAGGAGGATGGGGCCAGACTCTTTTCAGTGGTGCCCAGTGACAGGACAAGGGGCAACGGGCACAAACTGAAGCAGAGGAAGTTCTGTCTGAACATGAGGAAGAACTTCTTCCCTCTGAGGGTGACGGAGCACTGGAACAGGCTGCCCAGGGAGGTTGTGGAGTCTCCTTCTCTGGAGATATTCAAGACCCGCCTGGATGAGGTCCTGTGCTGCCTACTATATGTGACCCTGCTTGGGCAGGAGGGTTGGACTAGGTGACCCACAGAGGTCCCTTCCAGCCCTGAACATTCTGTGATTCTGTAGCCAGTGGTAGCTGTTGCTGGATGAGGGGACAGAGTGGCATCTGGTAATTGGTGCCGCCTCTTCACTGCCATGCACCCTTTTTCCTGGTCGCCTTCTTCATTCTGGAGACAAGGCAGGGTGGCAGCCTCTGTCACTGGAGGATGTCAGAATGCGGAGCTGGTTCTCTGGTACTGGGACTAGGAGTTGGACAGGGCACAGAACAGCTATCCCATGTACCGGTCTGTCTCGTTGCTTGAGTTATGAAAGACAAATATGCCACGGGAGATTTCAGTCAACTAAGTTACAAAGTACTCACCCCGAACTAAAGTAGCTTGTTAATGAAGACAAGGTTCAGGTACTCAAAGATTTTGAATATTGAGCAAATGTTATTTTGGAAAGGTGCATTCAGACTTGTTCCCTCTTTGCAATCTATGACATGGCTATATAATGTCCATGCAAAATGGGCACTTTCCCTTTTAATTTTTTCTACAGATACTGGAATAGCTTTTACATAGATAGTATTAAATAGCGTCAGAAAACCTGCCTTAAGCGATGTCAAGACGATACAAGATAGAGTAGGATAAGAGTATGGCATTCTTAAGAGAGAAAAAGGTTGTCAGGAAGACAGCAAATGCTTTAGGATGCGAAGAAATGTAAGCAGTATGTGAAAGAGCTGAAAGTTTGGGAGTTGTTTTTCTTTGCATTAAAAAATAAATCTGACGTGAATGATATTGAAAGAGGAGGATATGTTAATGTGATAGAAATGTGTTATTCAAGAGGAGGATGTGTGAAAAAGAACAGTGCAAAAAAACGCTGGCTGGTGTGCTGTGCGTGGATCTTCTAGGGGAGTAAAAGTGTAAGCCGAAAACCTCTGAATGTTTTGTAGCATATTTGAAGCTCTTTCCCTCCCTCCTGGCTTTTGTAACTGTGTGCTATAAAATTGCTGCTGCATGCCAAGGAACTGGTACTGATTGGGATCAATTTTATGTAAATTGTTTGGGAGTGGAGGGAGCCACATTTTATGGTTACACAGATACCCCATGGGATAAGCTTGGAATTGCTGTAAAAGCTCTTCACTTTAAAATGTCAGTGTTTCAGAGTCCAAAGTGTATTTTCTGGTTTTATTCCCAAATCAAAACATTTTCTAGGAAAAGTTGGATGTCTCTTAGCAAAAATTCCGCATTTGCTTTTGTTGTGATGGGTGGGTGGGGGGAACTGGTGGTGGTATTTGTCTACCAACACCTGTTAGTTGTGAATGATGAAGATGATGATGACACAGCTTTGACTGCTTCATCTTCACTGAATACTAAGGGTTGAATAATTTTAACTGGAGGGAAAAAGCAAAGAAGTTAACTATTTAGAGCAGAACATTATACTTGTCTCTGTTTTTTGACAGTTCAAACTAAGAATTTTCCATTCTTGACACTGTACCTATCTCATTCACAGAGCGTGCCTTACCTTTCACCAAAACAGAGACGTAAAACAGTTTTTAAAAAAAAAGTACAGTTCAAAAAGTATGAATCTCTACCTATTCTTGAAATATGCTTTTTGTCATTGAAATTAGTGCTTATTGTTCCTAACAAACACTTAGGCTAAGTAGGTTGCCCATGCAAATGCAGAAGAATTGCTTGCGGAAATGAGAAACATATGAGCCCAGCATGGTACAGAAATCTTTGAACTACGTGGAGAGACTGGCGGTTTTTGTTATCACAGTGCTAAGGCAGTAACGTCGCAGCCGCTGGAATTTCAGCGACATGGCCGGATACCTTTCTTGGTTTTCCTGGCTCACTCCTCCTTCAGGCCTCTGCTATTTTTCTTGGTGGGCAGAATGTAGGTTCTAGGGTGTCATTTACTCTAGCAGCTAATCTCGGTGCAATTTCTAATATACGCTGCAGCTAATTGCGTATGTTTTGTCTTCACAGCAATTTCCGATTCTTGATGATTGCTTTAGCCTATGCTATACCACTGGGTGTTTTCTCTGGCTGGTCTGGTGTTCTGGATTTGATATTAACCCCAGTTCACGTAAGCCAAGTAAGTATCTCCTGACTGATAATCAGCAGCAATTTTGTAAGTGGCGTGTTTTTATTGTGCACTAGCATACAGTTTTGTCAGTTTTTTATGTTTAAACTGCTATTAGTACGTATGGACCACTTTTCTAATGAAATTTTAAACAAGATAAAGTCTAGCTTTGGCATCGCAAACTGTCACGATTGTCACTGCTGACTCTCCACCAGCAGTGGGTATTTTCAGAACCGTATGCACCTTCTGACAAGAAGGAAGTGGCAGGTAAACAAACGGGAATATTGTTGGCTGCTGCAGCCTTAGTAAAAGAAAATAATTTTACTGGATGGAAAGGGTGAATTGGGAACAAGAGGATTTCTAAGGTTTTGATAGAGTATTATAAAAATCCAGAGGTCATTACTCAGATTCTATAAAGAGAGGTCACATTTAGGTCACAGGCTACTTAGTCATCCTTTCTTTTAGTGAATTTGTTTCCTTTAGAATATCCGAGAAAAAGTCTTGCACTTCAGACTGTTATCGGGGGCTGTTGCTAGCAGTTTGCAGCTCCTGCACACCGTTTGCTTTGAAAGTAACATCTTATCGTCTTATTTTCTCAGCTTTAATGCATTTCTCTACATTTTGTTTTTGTTTGGTTTTTTTTCCTGTCAGGTAGATGCGGGCTGGGTTGGATTTTGGTCTATAGTTGGAGGCTGTGTTGTTGGCATAGCAATGGCAAGGTAGGAATAATTACATGTCCTTCTTTGTTTCTTCAACTGTGACTGTTGTTTAGCTTTTCCTCTTAATAACGTAACTTATTTTCTCTCGTCTGCTAGAAACTTGAAATGGAAAGTGTATTCCGGGGTTGTGATGTGTTTCATGTAGAGCAATAATATGAATATTCCACGTCAGTGGTTGCTGGGGGTTGAGAACTCCACATGTGTATACCTCATTTTGGCAAGTTGTACTGTTACTCCTGACAGGTGCTTCCTATATGCTCCTTTTAAACACAGTTCTTGTGAATTCAGCTGCCCGGTATGAGGGAGGACCTATTGTAGCACATTTGGAAAGCGTTGAGGAAATTAGTATCCGTCTCCTTTCATCAAGACTTTTGGGCATACTGATTCCTGAAGGGATGTTGGGAATGTAGCACAGACAGCCTACCCACAAGAACGTTACATTCCTCCACAGAGAAATTAGTCTTGGCCCATTTTGGCCAGGTTGCTGGATTCCTATATGGCCTAACTATTTTTTGCTGCACCGCTATGAGCCTACAGTATGGATGTACCTATGCTTTTTGTATATCCAAACATAGCTGTATCTGGCCATCATGAATGCTGATGACATGGGGAGTGGAAAAGCAAGAAATGCATTGCCCTTCCAAAAGGCTGCTGCTTCTTTTTCTTCATTGAGATTCCCTTTAAAAAAAGAGGTGGGAGGAGGGAGAAGTCGTCTTTCAGGAGGTACTTAAGCAGTGAATTTATAAAACTGACAAAAACCAATGGCATATTCCTCTTGCATCGGGATATCTAAGCATTGTCCTGGCTTCTCTATGCCCACTCTTTAGACCCCAGTCCTGCAATGAGTGCAGCACAAGTGCAGGGGTTCTGTCATCGTTGCAATCATTGTGGGATTGTGGACCGAGAGAGGCATCTGTTTAGGACAGAAATTGAAGCTCTCTTTTTTTCATTTACTGTGCATCATCAGTGTACATAATGCATAAAGAAATGCGAGGTTTCTCATCTTGACATTTTGCAGGCTGCCTAGCAACTGCAACAGAGGGAGAGGAAAATACTCCAGACCTAGGGAAGAGAAACAGGCGCTTCCCTCCCTTCTGCTCCAGATGCAAGCCAAAGGACTTAATCTATTGAAACAAAGTTCACACACTGATTTTCTCTAAAAAGAGTTGCTTTTGATTAGCTAAGCGTGGGTACGAGGTTTTTTCTCTAAGAGAAGTAAATGTTAAAAACCAACTGCTGTAAATGACACAGATGCTATAGCAGGGTACATGTTGAAGCAGGTAGTGTGCCACTTTAGTCTTTTCCATCATGAGTTAATCTCTGGTGTATTTGCAACATCTTAATAGTAGAGGGGTGCCCTTAGCAGCTCACTTAACTTTGTTAGGAGGAGACAATCTGCTGACTCAGTGTCAACATGCAAATCTCAGTCTTTATGGTAGATTAATTTATTTAATGTATTGCCTGGTTTAAGTTTCAGGAAATGCTGACAGTCTCCTTAACTACTTCAAAATTGATTTCAAACCTTGTTGAGTATCAGTATGTTGTAGCATTCAGAGCTTTGCTTTTGAGTAAATTAAAAAAATACCAGCAGTCTGTCTCAAAATAGGTCTTTCTAACTTGGGCGATATGCAGTTCAAATGGGAGGGTTTGCGCAGGGAAAGGGAGGAAGGAGGTGATTTGTCACTCCTGATGGATGACTTTCCCTCCTAGGCCTATTCAGCATTTATCTGTGTAGGGTTGAATCAATGACGAGTCTGACTGTAATCTGCTGAAAGTTGTAATTAGGAAAATTAAGTAATGATTCTTGTCGAGGCTGACAAGTTGATGTATTTCAGTGTCAGAACTGTGATTTGCCAAGCAAGCAGCTCTCTCCCTTAACCACCTCACCAGAAGCTGTTGGGTTTGAGATTTTGTTTTCCTAATTTTTTTTTTTTGTTTTTACCTGCTAATTTATTGAATCAAAATTGGTGCAGTTTAGGAATTTGCTCCTTCCATTTTTGTCAATGCGGATTCTACCATATCGAACTGTAACAATGTGGTCCTGCACATCACAGTAGTTGTTAAATCATCTATATTTGAAGTAATGCCCAGTTTGGAAATTTGTTTATCTATCTCATTTATGAAATGGTGCAAGTTTTCCTCAGCACAAAACATAAATCTCCCTGTTCTCCACCCACTGCTGTCCTGATAGCCATGAACTTATATACGTTTAGCTAATTTGTATGATGTGTTTTTATAATTGAAAAGCCTGGGCTATTTTGGGCAGCTGGCAGGTGCTGTACCCTTTGCTGGCAGCTTTCAAATGATACGAGTTTGAAGAAAAGCAGTGTCAAAGAGCGACATCCATATCATTGCATGGCAGCATAATTCTGTTTCCTTTTCTCAGGGTTTTCCCCCCCCACACACATACATTTGCTAATGATCATAGATATTTCTGAGGTTTTGTCCTCCACAGCTCAGCTTTTCTTCCTGCTTTTAACCTGCAGTGTAGTCAAAATGCTGAAACTTTATGACATGGTGATAATTTCCTTAGTAACAGACAGTGATGTCGGCGACACAGGTTTGTGATTTTAACTGTAGGATCCAGCATGGGGCTGGATTTGCTGGGCTGCAGGAGACTGTTACCAGCGGTAGGCTCAGAGCTCTGTATCTGGGTGAGTACACACCTTCTTTCCTGGTGTGCCTACTTTTTTAGTAGCTGCAGACATCCCCTTACATGCTAGATGATGAAGAAGGATTTAAACAGAACAGAGTGTTTTGAAAGCAGATGCTGGGGTCAGAGGATAAAAATATTTTCTCTCACTTTTTGATTGAAACAAGTATCCTGAAGAGTTTACTTGATTTACAGTCATCTTTATTCACCTGTAGCCAGGCAAGAAGCAGAAATCTCTCGATTACCAAGTTCAGGCTAGTTTGCTGTGTTGTTTTTTCTCCATTATTTCTGTTGCTGGCTGAATTCAGTAGCTGCATAAACCTTTAAGTTTGTATTTGACCCTTCTGGAGTCCTGTGATGTCTGAGAGCTCCTTGGAGCACGCTGCTGCCACTAGTACCGAAGCCAGGATCTTTGTGTCAAAAAGAGTTGCAGCTACTCAGTAAAGGTAGATATTTGCTCCACTGAACTATCTTGAATGGTTTAGCTGCATATCCTCTTCCCATCCCCACACAGCCCTGGTGGTAGGACAAGAGAAGGAGGCCCCCCCTTAGAGATCCCTTCCAGACCTCTTGTCGGTGAATGACCCTCGCTGAAGGCTGAGATTTCTCACACTGTGTTTCATTAGACGAGGTGTATATAACTGCTCTTGCCTGTAAGGAGAAGGAAAAGTGATGATGTCTGTCGGCATGCAAAGCAGGGAGTCTCAGTGGAAGAAGCTGAAAGTATGCACTTTAAGATGCTTCTGAGAAGCTTTTAAAATGCTGATTTTGACCCCAGTGATCCCAACGAATAATTAAAGAAACTGGCAAACCACTGAGAAGAGGTGATCCTGATTGCTGGATTTGGATTGTCAGAAAAAAACAACAGTAGCAGCTAACCTCTGCCTATTGGAGATTAATGCATAAGCCACTTGAACACTGCAGTCATAAACTTTTAAGATTATATGCAGCATTGATCTTCTGCTGCTGCTTATTGAATTACTCGCTGCTAAATTCAATGTGGAATTAAAGCACAGGGAAAATCAAAATAAGAGGAAAGAAGTGGTTTTTTTTGGTTGGGATTTTTTTTTTTTTTGATTGCATTACTTGTGCATCCCTTATGGTATATGTGGAGTTGAGGTTCCTAGTTCTCAGAATGTTGGTAGCATTATCTGTTTTATCAAGTAAGCTAGAAGGTGTCTGCCTGTGAAGTGACCATTGTCAGGGCGGAGAAGGTAGTTACCTGACAGACAGACAGATTTCATCATGGACCAACCTAAGTGGACTGTGCTGCTGTTAGCCGAATCAAGGTAGGAGGCTGTGAGGGAGAAGACATTCTTTAAACATACATACCTAACCTGTCTGGCCCAAAATCACATCTCCTAAGCAGGAGGTTATAGAAATTTACTAGTGGGTAAGTGACATTACCTTTTCTAATATACCTTTGTTCATAGCTATGTTGAAATCCCTTTTCAAAAGAGCAGTTGCACTGATAATTATGCCATGTGAGTGCTGCTCAAATGCACTCTTCTCTGATAGAAAAAGGGAAAAAGATGAAAAAAAGCAATGGTACTATCAGGTGGTATGAAGATCATACTTCCCTCTGTGTAACAGTCAGGCTGCCCACGTGCTTGTGGGGCTGTCCTCCCCGAGACTGTCAGTGGGGCATGTGTGTAGGAGAGGAGTGGCCCCGAGCTCTTGGTTTCTGGAACATTTTGACCCAAAACAGCCACTGGCAGAGTGAACGCCTGCGTAAAGAGTTCCTGCTCTGCCTAAGCCACCAAGAGCTTCATCACCAATGCATCCGAGGGTTCCGAAGCTGTTCCTTGTCATCTTCGATCTAGGGATTCTGGTGTGTGGAGTTTTGTCATTTCCCAAGGAATGAATCTTGACACTTAACTATGTCTTGAATGAAATGCAGCAGCCTCCTCATATGCTAATTGAGTGGTGTGTCTGCCAAGGGAGACTGGCAAACGCTGACAAAACAGCGATGTAAGTAGTGGTGTGATGTTGTGTCCAACAAATGCAGAAGGGGAAAAAAAACCAAACCCTTCCTGCATACTGAGTGTTTTCAGTTGATGCCTTGAGAATTTTTCTGTTTTGGTTGTTAGTTTGTGACAGCTAAAAAGTCCATGGCTCTTCAGCTTGACAGCTAGAAAGATCACCATTCTATAACAATGCTTTTTTTTAATATTTCTGAAAATGAGAAACACTTTTCAATTTGTTTTTGTAGTCTCCAAAATGCTTAATGAGAATATACTGAATTAGTTGTCAAACATCACATTTAAGTAATATGAAAATCAGCATTTGTACTGCTCTGATCTGTGCTTTTATTTTAGATTTGCAGATTTTATCAGGGGCATGCTGAAGTTTATACTGCTGCTGCTTTTATCTGGAGCAACGTTAGCATCAACCTGGTTCACTCTCACCTGTCTAAATAGTGTCACTCATCTGCCTTTAACCACAGGTATCAACAATTATTTTAATTCCTATTATTTGTAATTGGTATTGCAGGCAAATATTTGCATTCTTAAATCAACTGTAGTATAACCTGGTTTGGTATCTTTAGTAATACAGTAGTTTTACCAAGACACAGAAAAAAAAAACACCAGGTTTAGACAACCTCCTGAATCTGAAATATCTTTACCAGCTTTGAATAGCTTCATAAAAAGATTAAAAACTAACAAAACACAACAATAAGAACCCAGAATACACATTTGAAATTGATTCTGGAATGGAGTGTTTTTCTGGTTTGAATGTTTTGAAGTAACAGAGATGAGAAATAAACCAAGAAAAATCGGATGAATGTAAGTAGCATTGCGTATAAGAAACAGTGACATGTCTGGCAATTTAGGGTTTTGAAACTTGCATTAATTACTGGAAACGGTGCAGTTCAAACCGAGGTGACCCATGGTATTTTCAGCCAGCTGAATCTATCCCTGCACTGTGCTGTCCTCTTTTTTGCACCTGCATGCAGGTTCAGGGAACTATTCCAGCCCAAAATTAACTCAGCCTGTGCCTCAGGAAGATGGGGGAAAAAAGCTGTTGGCCTGAGAGGGGGAAAAGCACAGAGGTCTGCTCAAGCTGCCAGTGAGCTGTACCCTTAGTTGAAAATTGGCACTGCTTAGTTCTTAAAAATCTGTCCTTTACCTTACTAACTGCACCGGGGACCCACCTGTAATTCCAAGACCTTCAACAGAGTAATGAGTTACAGTAGAACTAAGCCATCAAGATTTTTAAAAATAAAGAATTCTGTACATCCATTTTAAATAAAGGGCCATCTTTGTTATAGGCAAGTTTGTGCATTAGAGGAGAAATGAAAATTGTTTTTTTCCCATTTTTAATACAGTTTCATGTGGCGAGTAGTGTGTATATATATATAAATATTATCTTTTAATATATCTTGAATATATGTTGAATATGTTTTATATATTTAATATGTAATTTATATATGCTTAATTTAAGTAAAAGAGTGTACTGTTTTACTCAAATTAACTATGAATTTCAGTAAGTGTCCTTGCTGCATTGCATGTGTCACAACTATGAAGTAAAGTGGGTACAGCAAATTGAAATACATGACCAATTCAGGAGAAACACCATCTGGATGGATAGGTCAAATTTGTGATTTATCTTGAAATACCAACTTTTTTTAAAAAATTGTTTAAATGAAACGTAACTTAATCGATAAACAAATCAGATTTGATGGTGGCTGCTGTCATAGAAACTGACTACACCTTTCCATCAAATCTAAAATAAATGCAATAAAAGCTGATTTTTTGTGCTTGCCTGCTTCATCACTACCAGCCTGCAGTGATGTAAATTTTTACAGTAACTCTATCCTCTGAATTGATGCAAGAAGCCAACCACATAAATGTCCCTTCAAGTCTGTGCATAAGAATGAGGCAGGCAGCTTTCAAGAGGTGAAAGTCATTACGCACGCACTCACCAGTGATCCAAAACAAACTGATGGAGCTCTGTCGCTGATTTTGTTTTACTTTTTGTAAAGAACTCAGCGTGCAACCTAGGTTCTAGAAGAATTCTTACTTGTTTATAGCATGTAGGTGCGTTATAGTATTTTGGTGGAAAGGTGATCCACTATCAGGACATAAAAGTATCCAAGGTGTTTGGGGTTTCATACAAAGTATCCTAAACTAATATCTTTTGATAAAAATGTAGGGATTGGGTTGTCCTTTTCATGCATTTATCGTTTCTTTTAAAATGGGTTATTTCTTAGATTGAGTTGTAGATTATATTTTAGAGTTTTCTGTCTGTGCTGTTCTTATATATGTCGCTGTAAATGTTGAACCTTTTTCAATAAAACACAAGCTTGTTTTGAATAGAAATGATAGCAATATGGTGCATTCCTCAAAAAAGGCAATCTGAAGCGTCCGGACTTAATGTGCAGCCACCAAATAAGATCCCTTTTTTCTTCTGTGGCATAATGTTTAAACTTCATAGATAGGTTGCAGGCGTTTCGTATCAGCCTTTTCTCATTAAAGTTCATATAAAATAGATGTAATGTGCCTGTTCAGTTTAGATTCTTGTACACAGAAAAGCAGTGGTATATCTTTATGAAATATGCTGTTATGGATGAAAACACACAAGCTATTTAAGATAATTTATAGGACTTCATGCTAGATTATTGCATCATTAGATTGAGGAATATGATAATGACCTCTGCATTCCACAGTAATTGAGAGAAATGGTATATTTTAATTGATTTGGATGAACTTCTTGCTTGTTTTCTTCTTTTAATTAAGATTTTGAGACATAGAGGATATTGGCCTATAAATGTAGAAGGTCAAATGCAGGCTGTTGGCTGACAGCTTTGGGAAGAGCTTTGGTGGCTTGTTAAGGTGGAAGTCACTCTGCATACTCAGTGGACCGATGTTGACAGTGGACTTCAGGTAGTTGTCCTCTGTTTTTGTAGAGCTGAAAGATGTGCAAAACAAAAGCAGCCATCATTGTTTTTTTATTTTTTGTCTTTTTTGGTTTGGTTGGTTTTATTGTTTGGGGTTTTTTTTTTTGTAATATTGGTCCATGTAATGCCTTATAGCCTAGACGTACTTTGCAGGCATCGCTGAATACCTGCTGCAAAGCAGGGATTTGTTGTGTTATTGAGGGCAACATGGTTTGATGTTGCCAAAAGGTTGAGAGGCTCCTCAACTTCCTCCTGTCCTGTGGCAAAGACCACAAGTGTTACCCTTGGCAGTGCTGCAGAGCCAGCGATGGATCTTGGTCCGCACTTTCAGCCTGATTCAAATGCTGAGGCAGAGCAAGCAGGTAACTGACTGCTGTGGAAACTTGTGGGGGTGTACATTTGATCTTGCAAGGAGGTTTTCCCTTCCAACCATCTAGCACTCATTTTGTGAGGGGCTTCCTCCTCCTCTTTTGCCCTAGCCCTGATGTTCTCTTGGGCAAGTCAGACTTTGCCCTACAAAACCACAAGCATTGCCATTTTCAGCAATACCTGGAAACTGCTGAAGTATCCACTGGTACAGTTAAAAGGGAGCTCTTCCATGGGACAGGACAGTCATTTTGGTGAGGAAGCAAGACACCTCATGGGAGTCTTTGTACTGGCCCAGGTGTTAAGGCAGGCTTCATCCCAGAGATGAAGGCTGTTTAGAGAACATCATCTTCTTCGTATCACCTGACAGATGCTTGATCCATGACTAAAGTTTGCATCTGTAGGTAGACTTTGCCAGTGGTTTTCCCAGGACCAAAAATAGTCTTTTGCTTTACCATGTGGATGTTGTGTGGCATACATGCTTGTTCCCCTCTTCTGAAAACCCTCTGTCTGTCTCTCAGTGTGGTCTCCAGAGTAAGCACTCAGGTAGGTATGTTTTCGTGGAAGCAGGCTTTTGAAATGCTAAAAAGATGAGTGAGTTTGGCCAATTATTCACCCTGAAGGGATGGGAAAAAAAACTCTAAAGATTTGTTTTTAAGAAACAAACCAACCACCCCCCTCTTTTAATCAGTATTCTTCATAGCAGTTGTAGTAATTCTGTTCTAAATATTGGGGGAGGAATTGCGTTTGAAAAGATGGTCACGGCAAAATGTTTTTTGCTGCGCTTGTTTGTATAATATCCTCCTAATTCCTTGTAAATAGGCATGGCATCATTTAAAGATGTTTCCTACAAAATGTAATTACTTAGAATGGACACCTTTAATACAGATATTAAAAATCAATTACTGCTTTGTGTTTTCTTTAAATGATGCTGTTTAGCATTGTTTGTATTGTGTAATGCCTGCAGTGCTCTGCATTGTCATCATATGCTCCATTTTTCCTCCTGCCATAGAGCAAGAAAAGTTTTCTGTCATTTGCTGATTTCTTAATGTATGTCCAAAAGTTTTTATAAAAAGTGTATTTGGAGTCATGTGTATGAACTATAACTGCCAGTATGGGAAAAAAAGAAAGCAAGATAATAATGATATAATACCATCATAGCTCCTATAGGAACACCTCTCATTACCTAATCATAGCTCTTAAAAACCCCTTGATTCCAGAATCCGTTTATGTTTTAAGCAAGCTTGAATTTTCTTTTAAGAAATTTTAATTTTAATGCATATTATTTGTATTTTTCAGCAAGTTTCAAAGACAGTCTTTTGTACACTTTGAGCATTAAAATAGTTTTCTCTATTGAATTCCCAATGCAGCAGCTGATCTGTTTCTCCGTGCCAAGTCCATTGTTAGTTTGCTTTGTGCTGAACTTCATTATGTGAATTTACGTACAATGGGATACTTCGACCCAAAATAATTGTGTAAGGCGTTGTAATGCCAGTTTCAGTATCTTGCCACTTTGTATTGCTGGTAGTATCTCTGGATACAAATACTAGCATTTTCCAAAAATTGTTATGCAACGCTAGTTGCTCTCAACTCAGATTGAATGTTTTCAGCATAGCATAGCAAGAATATGCTAATATTTATGATCACATTCAGCAGAATTTTGCTTCACAAAATCTTTTCTACTGCTGCATGGCAGATACTCTGAATATGGTGGCAACTTCATGGGTTGATGGCTATATTTAGGTTAAGCAGTCTACACTTTCTTTTTGGGTTCAACATATTGAACATTATAAACACATCTGTCTCCCTGTCCTCTTCTACAAAGCACAATATTGAAAGAGAGAGATGTTAATGATTTATTACTGATTGTTTTGGTCTTTGAGTTTAATTTCTTTACTGAAAGGAAGACCTGCTTGTTAAGTATAAGGTAGGGGGACGCAGAGAAGACGACAGTGGTCTGAAAGCATTTCTTTTGCTAGCTTCAGCATTAACCTGATTATGGCTGTGAGCAAATCATTACCCCCACTCCTGTTGTGCTTTTGCCACTCATAAGGTGGGAATAATGACTTTTTTCTTCCTGAAGGCTTTTGTAAGTCCACAGATAGAAGAGTGCTTAAAGAAAAACTAATTTAAGGGTTTTGTTTAATAACAGTTAAAAACCCCAGTGTTAAATAGTGTACAGTGCTTGAAATTTGGGAGGAGCATTTCAGGGATGAATATCTGTAAATATGACCACTTTAAATATCCATTGATAGTGAGCCTCAAATTTTGAAATGTTGTATAATTACCAGGCCCCATGGTGGTTTATTTTTTTTTTGAGGATCACTCAGTAATTCCTTTACTTTTTAGTTCTTCAAAGTGAATGCTCTGCTTTCAGAGCGAGTTCCACTTGCTCTTCTCTTGGGAAGTATATAGAACAAATCCAATTTGATCAGAATTTGGTTACTTTCATAACAATATCATGAGATAAGAATTTGATCACTGCATGCTGGAATGGAAATCCAGGCAATGAAACATGCTGATGTTATAAATGTGCACTATAGGGACATCCTTCTTCTGTTGTGTTTTTTTGTTCCTGTAAATGAATTACAGTAAAAATTACTGTCTTACCTTAGGGGAGTCACATTTCTCATGGAAAAATAAAGGGGAACTTCTTCCGTGACTATTCTTACTAAAGCAAGTAGCAAGAATTAAATTATAGGGAAGTTTCATTCCAATTTAGCAGTCTTTAGAGAGTTTGGTAGGAGCTAGCTTTGAATTGTTCAGATCACTCGTGGGGATACTAAAGTGCTAAAGTCAACGAAGCCTCCATCCACATGAGGCATTATCCTTTCATTTTGGCATTTGGGGTTCTGTTATAATGGGCAATAACAAAATACCCTAGGTCTCTGTAGGTTTCACTTTAAATTGTATGCTGCACCCAGAAGAACATATTCAGTTGTATTTACTTTCCTATTTATCCGTGTGAAATTTGTGTGAGTTTTGGCTCAGTTTGTCTGAGAAGAGAACTGTTACAAAATGCAAGTTCTAGAGTTTCTGGCAGGGGACTTTGGAAGAAGATACTGTACCACCAGCTTGCACTTGATACTGCTCTAGAGTATCTGCATTGCCTTTGTAAATCTGTCTGCAAAATACTTTTTTTTAAAGAAATGGTAATGTTTCATATTCTTTGTTAAAAATCAGCCAAGTTGTATGTGCCAATGGGTTCATGAGAACTATTTACGTCAGTGGAGGTCCTTCCATTAATTTCAGTTGGGTTTGGATCGGACTCTGTTGTTACACATTTAGTAGTGGTATAATTTAAGAGTAAATTGCAAAACGTTGCAGAACATCCTGGGAGGTTCTGGGAAGTTGTTTGGGTGTCAGAGATACTTGAGACTACTTCTGCTGTGTTGCAGGCTCATCTGGGGACACCAAGTGCATGCCGTCATTTAAATCACATACCTGTTCAAATTGCTATTTTTTTTCCTAATTTTTATTTTAATTAGTATAAAACTTTTGCCACAGCCTGTGACTGGGAGAAAAGAAAATATGTTTCTGGGATACAAGCATGTATTTGCCATCCAGTAGCTGAAGACCTGCAAGGGGATAAGAAACCGGGAAGACACCTTCCTTCTTGCCACTTTCTCCTTTTTGTGCTGAGCCACTGTATCACCGTCAGTCCCCATTCGGTACCTTGCTTCACCTAACTGGTAACACCTCTAATGCAATTATCAAGGCACTTTTTATTCCTTGCTTCCTTCCTGGCCAGGAGGAGAATGAGCGCTGAGGGAATAGTGTGGGTTGCCTCAAGCCTGAACATCACATGACGAAGCCTAGAGTGAGCCTTCTGCCACGGCAGCACCTGGCCAGTTCTCTGAACCAGCTGTGCTTTGGATCGGGGTTTTGCCTTTCCTGCTCTTTTTGCAGTGGGCAAACTGAAATATCTGCTTAATTCACAAAAACATCTTCAAAACATGAAATTAATCAAAATAGTGTAAAGAAACCCAGCCCAGTTGCATATTTTATTGATGTCCACAGCTGCCACTGTCTCAGGTGCACAACTTTGTGCATAGCTTCATAGGCAGTTAATTCCATGTCCTAAGTGATTTTTTTTTTTTTTTTTTTGTACTAATAGCATGACATGCTTCCCCAGTGTGTGCCTATCCAAGCTGGTTGTTTGTCCTTGTTAGGTTTTAGGACATAATGTTAGCTTCTTGGTAAATCATCTTGGGGGTTTTTTTTGTCAGCGCTTTCATATCCTTATATTCGTTTCCAAGGACTGTCATCAAGATTGTCTTAATTGAAAAAACATTTGCTGTAACTTTAGCAGCTGTGCCGCTACAGTATAAAATCATGGTAACTGTTTGTGCTCGTTCAGTGCTAGGTTGCTGTAATGGGAAGTAAATGGTCTCTGTTAATAGGTGCTGTTCTCTCTGCTACAGTGTCTTGTCACCCATGAGCTGGAATATGAGGTGTGCTCTTCAGTGTATGAAATAAAAGGCAAAAAACACTATTGAACTCTTTTTTGACTTCTTCCTGTAACTTATTTTTCTGAATCTCTATATCTTATCTTTGAATTTCTGTCTAGTTGACCAATTGGATTTGTGATTTAATCGCCACGTTAGTGGAATAAGCTTATTTGTATAGCGCTCAGGAAGACCCTGGATGATTCACAGAAGCATGAAATAAAAAATATTTTCCCATCACTACAATGTATATTCATTAAGGGAGGTTTTCAGATGTGTACATCTCCTTCACTTTCAGAGCTTCTTTTTATGATTTACCACTTAAAATCTGTCTTTTCCGTTAGATTTTAGAACTTAATTTGGCATCTGTTGGACTCTATATTCTGCCTGTCCTTTTGCCTTGACATTTACGCTTATTAATTCCCAATATGTGTGATACATAGACATGTTTTATAAGTATTACCTGTGATCTCAGTTGATGTGTTGTCACTGGTATTCCGCTGGCAGTGTTTGACGTGCACACATGGGGCAGGTAATACTTTGGGGAGAACCAAAGGTAATGCTAAAGCTGCTTTGCTCACAGTAGCATGGAAGTGTGAGGTGTGTGCTGGTGGGTGTGTTTGCATGACTGAAGCAAGGTGTCGTGACAAGGAAATGTAAGGGTGTAGTTTCTAAAGGACAGTTATAGCACTTGGTTGCTTGCAATCTCGTCGTCTTAATACATTTTAGTAAGTGATGAGCAATGATGTAATTCAACTAGCGTATTTTAAGCTATCAAATTTATTTTGAAGGCTTCTGTTTGTTTTATGGAAACTTTGGCACCTGATTTATTGACTAAAATTTGAAGTCTTGATCTTTTAAATGGCTGCTAATCTTAGCTGCATATTTTTGCATTCATCTCAAGTGAATCTAAGTTTCTGGAAATGATTCCCCTCTCCCGGCAGTTGCTCTCTATGGAAGAAGTTCAGTCTTCCTGCAGAGGCGTTGCCTCTGGCACTCTCCGGACGACACAGCTCCGCTGTTGATGGTGCTGTTGTGGCTTTCAGCAGCTCCACAACTGTTTCCACTGTTTGAGTTTCTGATACAGAATTACAGCTGGCTAGCACCTTCTTTTCTCTGGGGAAAATTCAGAAAATGTTCTCTAGAAATTACAAGTAGCTATCTATAGATATCTTCAACTGAGCATAACGAGGGGCAGATGTTCACTTGTCTTAAGAGATTCTTCTGTTTCATTGGTGTGATGGTTTTTCAAGCCGACATAAAGATTTCAAATAGCTGAATATGTTTGAATTTGCTGGCTACACCTGACAGAAGTTAGATGCAGTTAGAGCAATACACAGTGGTGTTTAAGGTAAACAGGACTTCAAAGAGAGGTTCATGAAATCTGAAATACTGATGAGGACTTGCAGCAAAAATCTATGGATGTTGTAACTAGGGAATCAGGTCTTCAGTGTTAGCTGGAAGAGCATCCTAATACTGGTTGGGGTTTTTTCCTTCCTCTCTGACAACTCTTGAACATACCTTGCATCAATTTCTTTGACTTTTATTTTGCAGTTTATAATAAGAGAATTTGAGAGTTGGAAAAGTTACCATGGTTTGTTTGTTCTTTTTTTCTTTCTGTTTTTTTGTTAACGACTCAAAACATTCTGGTATATTAAAAAAAAAAAAACGGGGGCCAGCTGTCCCTCCTGAAGTCGTGCCATCTGTATCATCTTTCTGGCTGGGAATTCTGTCCTCTCTTTCCTGTCCAGGCAGATCCTCTGTAGAGAAAGAAATACGTCTTTGTGCCTTGGAAGCAAAACACATCAAAACGGAGGATCTGATAGAGAGTCCTTTCTGCTTCTTTAATGTCTTTGTCTCTTTTCCAAGATTCTTTATGTTTTAAGAAACAGTGATTTTTTTTTTTTTCAATTTCTTTTTTTTTTTTGAACTGGAAGTTTCCTGCTTCCCAACAGTTTCTCAGTTGAAAGCTTGAGCAATGCTTAACAGAAGACGAAGCAGAGCTGCTTCAGTTCTCCCGTTTCCAAATCAGAAGAACGTAAATTAAACTGAAAATGCAGTTTCTATTTTATATAAACATACATATCTATATGAAAAAATTGTCTAAGGATTTTGTATCATACTGCAGTGAAAATATGTTATAAATAATTTCCCTATGATTTGGTAACAATTTTGTATCTGAAAAATTTTTCTTTACATTTTCGTGTCATTTTGGTGGAAGCTTCAGAAATTCTTCCAGACTTTTCTTTTTTTACCAAGCCTACTAATCATTTTCTTATACTTTTTACTTCATCAGTAACCTCAGGTTGTTGAGGCTGCATTATCGAGGAATCTTCCCAAGACAGCACTCAGCAAAGATTTACTTACAGTGCTAAATAGGTACTAAAGTCTTCTGAAGTTTTCTTTTTTTCAGAAATAGATACAGTAGGTTTATTAATAGCTAATATATGTTTATTAAGCATCTGTATTAAGATATTAAACACTGTATTTGACTGAGGCTACTAAAGAAATGTCTGTATTCTTCTATTGATTCGTCCAAGAAAAATAATTTGTTGTACAGCTGTGAATAATCTGCATCATCAAATATGTCCCATTCCTGCCAGAAGCTGGGTGCCTTTCATTTCCTTTTGAAGCCAAAAGGGATTCAACATGTTGCAGCTCAGGCCGTGCTGAATTCTAATGTCTTGATATGTTGTAGATCATTAATATTTACTTGTGAAATGGTTTTGACCTTTAGAGCTAAGTTAAAAGGTTAACCTATGTCCATTTCCATTTAGTACATTAATTGCTCCCTTTCCTAATTGTCTGTAGGACAATAGTTTCTGATCATTTCAGAGGTAAGTCAAACTGTAGGTGATGCTTTGCATTCATAATTTTGTTGTTTGTTTTACTTACAAATAAATTCCAAATCACTGAATGTGTCTTCTTGGGTTCTGTTTAAAAGAAAAATAGTCAGTATTTCTAATATTTATTTTTTCTAAACCAATGCATGGATTCTGCCTGAAACTAGTGGGATGTGATATGCTTTATGATACACAGAGGATAAAAAAAAGTTTATGCATTTTTCGGTTACTCAAGTGTTAGTATTCTTGGCAGCTCTGAACAGGGGGAAAAAATGCCAGCATGAAATTAATAACTGGTTTTGTTTCTGTTATAGCTACACTGTACACGTCCTGCATTTTGTTGGGTATATTCCTCAACAGCAGCGTACCAATATTCTTCGAGCTCTTTGTGGAGACAGTCTACCCAGTTCCAGAAGGAATTACTTGCGGAGTTGTCACCTTTTTGAGTAATGTGTTTATGGGAGTGCTTTTGTTTTTCCTGACATTTTACCATACAGGTGAGAAATATTAGCTGCTTTGAAAACACAATTCTCCATTAAGACATACTCTTGTCAGTAAAGGGAGGATTTGCACATACAATTTCTGTTAATAATCAGTGTTTGAATCCTCCTGTGTAGCAGCAAGGGAGAAGAACTTTAATTGTTCTTGTCTATGTGCATGCTAATAAAAATGAAATGCTTTAGTGCAAGGTGCTATAGTCATATTCTACTTAGAATTTGCTGTAGCCAGAAGCCATTGAGATACACACTGATGTCATGTTTTTATAAGGGCCTGGGTAATGTGACCATTAATAATGTTTGTATCCACGGGTGTCAAAACCACAGTAAGGCTAATCCAGTCCAAGGCTAATCCAAATCAGGGTGTAACTGTGTTGCCCAGGAGGGTGGAAATGCCCCGTTTATGGTCAGCTCGGTTCAGTGGGTTGGACATACCATTGCAGCGGAGAGAGCATCTCTTGACCACTACTCAGAGATGAAATACATATTCCTTTAGATAACTCAGTGGACTAACCAGGCAAAACTGTGTTTTACTTGATATTTTCATCAACTTCTTCAGACTTTTCATCTCCTGAGTATTATTTGATTCCTCAATTCATAATTGTAACTTTCAACTTGCTATTTAGTAGACTATATTATTACTCTAAGCTGTGAAATAAAAACTCATCTTGCTTTCAAAGGGAAGTGGTCTTTATGAATGGTTTTCAAAGAGCAGATTTTTTGTTTGTATTTTGTTGTTGTAGTAAATGCTTTCATCATGATACAAGATTGATAGAGCCATGTTTTGCTTTTGCTTTGGAAACATTAGAAATTGTGAGCTTTTATCTATTATCATAAGCGCATGTACTTCTTAAGATGGTGTGTTTTATAACCAAGAGGAGACTGACAAATTTCAAAATGAATTGTGCTCAAATTTATGAAGGTTACAGCCTGGGGCAAATTTTCAGCGTGGTTTGTGTGTCTTTCTGCCAGGGAATCACAAGCAGGTCAACAGCCCCATTCCAAATCGTGGCTGTGAACAAAAACTGAGAGAATTTTTTTTTTTTAATACTGATATTGAACTACAGGATTGTAAAATCTGATTTCTGTCCCTGCTAACCTTGGGTGGCATGATATTTAGTCTTTACATTTTCAAGAATGCTTTTAGTATTATTATTGATTGGTGTGAACTCTGTTCACATATGCTATTATTTCCAACATTTATACCTGAGCTATAAAGATTACCCAAAATGTTCTGAGGATATTTTCAACGTTTTTCAGAGTAACAATCCAGTGTTCTGAATTGCTTAATAATTGAGGATGGGGATACAGTGTCACAATTCTGACTGAAGAATCATGGTGAAGTGAATTTGTTCCCTCATAAACAGGGTATTTGGGGCCATTTCTCGTCTCTAGTATTTGTTTCCCTAGCAGGTATCAGTAAATGCAGGTAAGGATAAACCTAAGATTAGTATATCCATACACTTGGAATATTTTCCCTATTTCTTCAAAGGAAAAAAAGTATTAAGAAGTAATTTGTGTCCAGGACGATCCATCGATCTGTTCTCCGTGACGCAGTATTGCAAATGATCGAAAGTACAAGCGCGTGTGCGGTCACTGGGGGAGATCGATGCCGCTGGGTGCTATTGGCTCCTTTGATAGAAAAATCCGTTAGAAGGTAGATAACGATCTTAAATATTTTTTTTTCATTTGATTCAAATCCATCCTCTAGTGGCATTTAAGAAGCTTACAGATAAACCAGAAGTTAGTCAAATTCATCTTGTTCTCTCGGTCTTGCTTTTTAGGCCAAATAATCTTCCAGTAGCTTTAATTCAGATTTCGTCTCTTTTTTCTCCTCGTACTCTGATATTGCATAGGCTGTGAAAGCCAAGCCCTGGGAACTTCCCAGTGCATTGAAGGTTTCAGTCCAGCTAGCACGGTGGAGATGTAAACCTTTCTAAAGCTCAGCCTGCCTGCTGGTGCTGTGCCCTGAGACCCAGCGCTGCGGCCCCTGCGTGCGGTTCCCTGCGCCTGTTCCGCAGCGGCTTCCCAGGGGAAACCAAAAGCAAATGGACCCTTAGCTTCGCGCGATCGATGTGCTAGCGCGCATCGCCAGTGCTGTCACAAGTTCTGAATTACAACAGGCGTGAAGGATTCACAAGTTAAATGTGGTCTTTTAGGATATTTGGGTTAAAGTTTGTTCAATCTAATTAAGCAAGAGTATTGTTTTATAAAGAAAATAATAGCGAAGCATTTACCTGTTGACATCTGGCATCACATAATGTGGTCTTCTCCAAGCCTAGGAAAGTTTTACTAAGGTTTTGAGAAGATTACTACCTAAAAAAATCTGTAAGGGTTTCTGGTGGGTGAGGGAGGGTGAAGGTTACTGTTTTTGGAAGGTTGGTTTTTCAGGCTCTCTGACTTTTGTTCTTTGTATTGTGTAATATAAATTGTGCTTTTAGCAATATAAATTACAGATTTAAGAAAGCAAGAGTGCTGAATTCTTGATGTCAATGCAGACCTTGGGAGAGCTCAGATTCTGTAAAAATAAATAAATAGTAATAATAAAAGAAAGAAACAAAAAAAGAAATAAGACCCCATTTCCAGTAAAATTAATGTTTCTTCAGTAAATTGACGGAATTACAAAAGAGGAAATTGTGGTGCAGTCTTTAAAAAAAAACCCACTAATATGAATAAAACTGCTGATTAGTAGTCAAATATCAGACGATAGGATTTCTTGAAGGCGGAACAGAGGCTTTTAAGAGCAGTACATTATGTCTAACAGCTAAAAAGAGGCTTCTGAGGCGCTGTTTGTGCAACTAGTTTTAAATTGAATTGATCGTACTATTCACAAGTTTCTTCTGAGGAATTGGTTTTCCCTCCTTATACCGCGTAGCAGGTTTGATTTGAAATCAAATCCTGCTGCTTCTTACACTTTTAATTTGTTTTAGTTTTCAACCCATAGAAATCAAAGAACTAATGAGTAGAGTCTTCAGAAGTGGTTTATAATCCATTAGCAAGGATAGATTTTTTGTTTTTCCCCCCCCCCATTCTCTCCATTGACAGATTGAATAAGGAGGATTGACGTTAGCTGGAGGCATTGGTTATTTATATATATATATATATATATATATATATATATATAAACTTTATCTGTACGTAAGGCATCCATGGAAAAGTCTCATAGACCATATTAACCATTTATCAATCAAGAGCTGTCAGGATTTTGTTCAGAACACAGCTTTCTTTCAAACCCGCCATCAATCAGAGTTTTGGACGCTTTAAGCACGGAGCGTGTTCAGTAACGGAGGTTGGGTCTGTTTTCTGCTTTACAGAGTTTTCCTGGTTCAACTGGTGCCTGCCAGGATCGTGTCTGCTGAGCCTGCTCCTCATCCTCTGCTTCCGCGAGTCCTACGACAGACTCTATCTCGACGTCGTCGTCTCTGTGTGATAACGCCGGACTGGTGAGGGGTTGGAAGAGACTGGAAGTCAGCTTTGCAGTCTGCACGTCTGCCTGGATTTGCACGGCTGAACAGCAGAAAAACAAAGGAATTACAAAACTTAATCGTGGCTTTATTAGAGAGGGTGAGGGACAGGCTCTTCTTACATTCAAGATCACCTTGATTTGCGATGGACATGGAACTGGAGTGGTGATAACGATGCCGAAATACACAAAGAGGAATATATCTGATGTACAGGTCCCGGTGTCGGAGCTGGGGCTCTCTGTTTAAGAGATGTAGCAGTGAGGTGTACAGTTGTGTGCGCGTGTGTGTGTATGTGTGTGGGTGTGTGCTGACTCAAGGTTGTAGACACCGGGGTACCAGTAATCTTCAAGGTCTTCTATCAGAATAGAAATAGTGAAGAATCTTAACAAAAGGAAAAAAAAAGATAAAAGGAAAAAAAATACCTTTTTTTAAAGATCTCTCTTTTAAATCACTCGTCATTTATATAATGAATGTCCATTAAACAGTTAAGCTAAAACGATTTGGTGCTTGTACACTACATTTGCATTCTAATAAAGTGGTTTCTGATACAAGACGCTGGTACCAGGGGTTCTAGCCTTACTAAATATCCCAAACAATCCTTGCAGTGTTGTTGGAGGTGTTTGCTACCACCCTGGAGCACGTGTAAACGGTAGCTTTAGCTGCCACTGAAACCTGACTTGCACCTGTGGTTGCCTCTGAAATACCACCATGGTTCTGTATCTCCAGGACGCGGAGCGTCTGTGGTATCTCAGGGGTTTACTGGAGCATCACTCACGATAAATGTTGCTGTTTTAAAGGCCACCACCGTGTCACCTTTTCATCCTCTGTCTTCAGTACTGCCTTTTTTACTGTGAAGACCTGTTTGTGCCACTGAATGCTGTGGGTGTGGATGTCCAAGTCCCACTGTTCTGATACTCCAAGGTGCACGTGGTTTTAGGATTATGTTATGATTGAGGGTGCCTAAATAATACTGTTTGTTAACCCAAGTCTATAAAATCACTGTTTCGTAAAAAAAAATCTTTCTAGTTGGTGAGGTGCCCTGATGGCGAAATGACAATGGAATTGACAGTGAGAAATAACTCATGAGTTTTGGCATGATATGAGAAATACAATGCCAACTCTTTTTATCAGTACTAGTCTGTGGTCATTCTGGCCCTTACTTGAACATAAATATTAAAGACACTTTGAATAGTTTTTTAACTCAATTTTAAACCTGCTAATAATTTCTTAATTATATTCTTAGATTTCAGTTCAGCATAATTTACAGTGTTTCCATGTGTGTGTTCTGTGCTTTGCGTTAGGGGGGTGTGTTTGTGCGTGTGTGTGCGCGTGCGTATTTATATCTATGTATACACAAATAAAACTTACATATATATCTTTTACATATAAGTTATGTAAGGGTATGTGTTTACATAGATTTATTTTAAGTACTCATGTCTCTGGATGGTGGTATGCCACTGTTTGTAACTAAACCTGTCGCTGCCGTGAATGGAAACACATGCATACACTGCCTGCAACGTGAATTTTTTCAGGGGGTGAATGATTTCCTACCGTAGCAATTTTATCACGGGGGGTGCGTTCACGTGCTGGAGGAGCCTGGGGTGCAGAAGTGTGAACCAGACGCCCCTTGCTCCCGTGTGGGGCCCTTCTCTGCCAGCCCGGGGTGACACTGCCACCGTAAGCTCACCCCGATAAGCCCTGAGCAGAGCCCTGCCTCTCAGGCGTGGGCCCGTTCCTTCGGTCTGCTCTCCTCTTGTGGAGAGAACGTGCCGCCAGTACCTTCAACTCAGGAGTGTGTCTGTGCAGTAAAATAAAACAAGCTGTTCCCTGCTTTTATGTTTCTGGAGCAATGGATGTATTTACGGTAGCAACAGAAAATTGACTTAGCTCATTGCCTATATCAGCTACTAAATGATCTTTTCTGTCTCGAAGCAGGCTCTTTGTAGAAATGGAGCTAACCTACACTGGGATGACTAAATCAATCTGACCAGTGCATTCAGAACTGCTGGCATCGTCCTCTTACCATTTTTCAGATGAATGGTATTAACTGTCCAACTTATTTTTACTATGTTTTAGTGCCTGGAATAGTTTCAGCATCCAGTAGCTGCTGCTACCTATTGTCTTCTGAAGCTGAGGATCGCTTGCCAAGAACCTGATTGGAGTCGCATTGTCATGGCAGAACCGCAAGCTCAGATGGCTCTTCGGAGCTCTGCTTCTGCAATTTACTGTAGCTGTATTGGGATTAAAATTGCACAGTTCAGGCACTGTCCCGGGTGACAGAGATTTCTAATTCTTTTGCTGTCCTGACTATTTTAAGATGGAGAAGCACTTCAGGCAGTGTTCAGACTATAACCTCTTCTGCCTCTGTTCCAGAAAGCATCAAGCAATTCAAAATATTTGTCAGTGCTGCCAGATGCAGACTCTGTACAGTCGGGGGAGAAGAGTGAACATCTTGTTTTAAACCCTGTTGATTATTTTTCTGCGTCAGTGTGAATTACTCGCTGCTCTCCTGAACTTTGATGCTTTGGTAGAAGTTTCTCTGTCTGTCTTGGGCACTGTAGCGTGTGGTCTTAATTACAGCCCTTGATTCCAAAACAGAGGCATTATCCAGAGCTGAGCGGCGCGGCAGGGCTCTGCTGGAGACCTGTGCTGGGGCTGCGGGCGCTGTTCCGCAGTCGGGGCTCCATCAGAATTCCCAGCAAGTCTGATGGAAATCTGCCTGAGTGGAAACCAAAGGATTGCTCCCAAATTACTTGAAGTTGTGCGGGACGCTGCTGCATCCCACAAATACAATGTTCTGGCTTTAGGATTTTATTAGACTAGCAAGTCTGGCTCGGGACGGAGGTGGGGGTTGCAAACGGGCTTGCTGAGATCACTGAAAAATGTTTTATCATCATCTGTGCCCAGCAGCAGCATCCTTCTCTGGAGGAGCAGTCCATTTTGTGCCAGTCACCCAGCTGAACCTGCGGGAATATTCTGACTGAAGAGTGTGGGAATGTTTTTTGGGTGTGGGCCATCACTGGGTTCACCTTTGTTTGGATTTACTGAGGGCCCGAGCTGTCGGGATAACCGCGCGTCGTCGGAAGTCAGGGTTTGAGCTGCAGGGAGAGCCCTCAGCAGTGCTAATACAATTAGCGATAGCGCAGAACAGGTTCAGAACAGGAAATATTTCTCTTACTGATTAGTAAAAGTTCTAAGTCTTTCTGTAACTTTTGAGTCAGTAACAACGGGGATTTTATCTGAGTGAGGCATTGCCTTGCACGGCCGCAGAGTGACCGACGATGGCTGCTGCTCGGCCCTTGACTTCCCGGCAGTGGAGGGTGCCCTGGAAAGTTGGAACGTTTGCTTCTCTTCACGGCCCCGAAGAACATTTTTTTTCCCAGTGGTGCAGAGCACCCCCCCAAAATACTAATAATTGTGCTATGTTTTATATTGAAAATTCTAGGAAGGATGCTCTGTAGTGGCCGCACTCTCTCTAACACTTCCTCACGTTAGGTATGGGCGGCTCCTCAGGTTCCTGCTTGGCTCAGTAACAGCTCTGGGTTCAGCGGCCGGCGCTGCTGGGGTTTCTTCTCGCGAGCTGCAGAGCTGCGCTAGCTCTGGTGCTGCTGGTGAGGACGCTCGGGGCTGGTAGGCGTAGGCTCCGCTTACGGCACTTCACTGTCTCTCATCACTGCCATTGCCCATCAATTCCCTTCTGATTCCGTTGCCTTCCCGCGGGGTCTGTGCTGGAGGTACAGAGAAGAGCTTCCGTACTCCCAAGCCAGTTCCAGAGGGACAGGTTGGCCAACCATCTACTTAATATGCATAAAAATCATGATTTTTAGAAAATCGTGCAAGCTGGGAGAAGGTGCAGACCCAGAGGATTTTGCATGTGTGTGAGCAGGTAGTCTGTTACACACAGACTGCAGCTTGCTGGAAACTTCAGGTTTTAGCTCCCACTCGTAGAGAGGCCAGGCTGAGAGACAGCGTGCGTGTTGCTGACTCACGTTCACCGCGTCGCCGAGTTGTTCCCAGCCATCTGACAGAGCCGAAATGAGTGGGAGTGGGACGTCTTGCATCTTGGAGTGGGCTGGAAAACCCCAGGCTGCGTCAGCGTTTGCATCGGTAACTGGGGAGCACCATGCTGGTGGGTTGAGTGAGAGGAGGGGGGGCTTCCAGAGGGCGTTTCAGCACTGAAATGTTGTGTGGAGTTTGTGGAATCCGTACGAAATGTGAAGTTTTGTGGTGGCAGGGATGCTAATGCCTGGCTTGTTCTGCAGTAACCCTAGCAAGTGGCGGCGTAGCCTTACACTGTCGTATGACGAGCTGAGCTGGTTGCTGGGCGTATATTGGCTGTCAGGGAGAGGGGGGTGCTGCTTGGTGGTGAGGACTGGCTGAAATGGGAGTGGGAATTACGAACTGTCCTGTGAGGCTGTGACGGCAGGGTTTTAATTTTTTGTCTTCATTTCTTCTGTTGGGCCACTTGCAAATAATAATAATTATCTGTGACAAAAGCGCTTTTATGTGTCATTAGTTTTTGGGGGGTTTTCGTTTGGACGAAGTTTGGATCACTGAAATAACTTAGCAAGACAACTGCTGTGTTTGTATGAAAACGTGCGTTAGTTTGAGGTATCGATTTGGTGTTTGATGTTGGCGCTCGGCATCACGTCATGTGGGAGCGCAGCAGCGCTCAGGGGTGCGCAGTCGCACAAGGCTGATCCTGCCAAAAGGAACAGGAACTTCATCCTCAGCCTCCATGGGTCCGGGTGTGGGTCCCAGCGTGGGGGCTGGGAGGAGGACGGGAGCAGTGTAGGGAGGAGAAGCCTTGCCGGGGCTGTTGCCTCCGTGCTGAGGGGCAGAGAGCCTCCAGGCTTGCTGCTGTGGCTGTGAGGGATCCCAGGTATCGGTGCAGGCTTCATCCATTTCCCCACGTTTTGCAGCTGCGAGCTGGGTTGCAGGGGGCACGGGGACATCTGCCTTGCTTCCCCAGGAGCATCTGTTCAGATGGTGGAGGAGAAATACTGCAGAGCAGGCGGCAGCCCCCAGAACCTCAGAAGATGTCACAGAGTCACAGAATGGTAGGGGTTGGAAGGGACCTCTGTGGGTCATCTAGTCCAACCCCCCTGCCGAAGCAGGGTCACCTACAGCAGGCTGCACAGGACCTTGTCCAGGCGGGTCTTCAGTATCTCCAGAGAAGGAGACTCCACAACCTCCCTGGGCAGCCTGTTCCAGTGCTCCGTCACCCTCAGAGTGAAGAAGTTCTTCCTCATGTTCAGACGGAACTTCCTGTGCTTCAGTTTGTGCCCATTGCCTCTTGTCCTGTCGCTGGGCACCACTGAAAAGAGTCTGGCTCCATCCTCCTGACACCCACCCTTTTTATAGTCATTTCTAAGGTCCCCTTTCAGCCTTCTCCAGGCTAAACAAGCCCAGCTCCCTCAGCCATTCCTCATAGGAGAGATGTTCCTGTCCCCTCACCATCCTCGTAGCCCTCCGCTGGACTCTCTCCAGTAGCTCCTCATCTTTCTTGAAGTGGGGAGCCCAGAACTGGACACAGTACTGCAGGTGGGGCCTCACTAGGGCAGAGTAGAGGGGGAGGAGAACCTCCCTCGACCTGCTGGCCACGCTCTTCTTAGTGTACCCCAGGATCCTGTTGGCCTTCTTGGCAGCCAGGGCACACTGCTGGCTCATGGTCACGTCAATCTGCTTATCGTTTTTGCAGTTTGTGTTTCGAGACAGATGAAACTGATAAATAGAGGAAGAAATGTAAGTCGGTCAAAAGTTCTGACAAGCAAAAGCAAGTATTTGCGCTGATGTGCTGGCTCCTGCCTTTTGCTTGGGTTCACAACACGTTTGGAGCTGTTGGTGCCGGCCCGGAGCGTGGAGGGGCTCCGGCAGCCCCAGCGCTGGTCCTGCGGCAGCTCAGCCCCAGCCGCGGAGCTTCGTGCGGGGCTGGGGCAGCGGGGAAGGGCTCAGCCAGCGTGCCCGGAGGAGCGGCGCCGGTGGGCGCTTGGGTGGTTGGCGCGGGAGGGACGGCCTCTGCAGCCCAGTTCTAGCAGGGTCGCGTTCTTTGCTTCCTGAAGGATGGGGCTCGGACCTTCGCTTCGCGTTGTGACGTGGCTTGTGCTGGGGGAGCAAGCGCAGAGGCGCTGGTTGTCCGAGCTGCGGCAGGGAGGGCAGGTGGGACTTGCTCTCTGCAATGACGGCTTTTCCTCCCACAGTCCCTCTCCCCACGAGTTCCCTCCAGGCGATTTCTGTGCTTATTAGATCTGGACAGGCTCATTGCGCTCGCTTTTTATCGCTTCATGAAAAAAATACCATGAGCAAATCCTTTTTGTCTTTATGGGGAGCTTTTCCGTTTAGGCTCAGGCCACTTCTCCAAACTCAGTCCAGCTTGGGACTGGTGGGAAATGGTTGCGTTTGGGGAAGGGGTGCTCAGAGGCTCAAGGATGCCTGGGCGGTCCGGGGCTGCGGTGCCCCCGGGCTGCGTCCAGCACTCTCCGGACACCCGGGATGTGCGGTCAAAGCCACCATGCGAGAGCAAGGTTGGGTCCCTCGCCCCGGCCCCTGCCTGTCCCCCTCCTGCCTGCCCCGACCTTTCCGCCGCCGCGGTCCCCTGGGCTGGGCAGGCCTGGCAGAGCCGCAGGTCGTCCCCACGGGCGGGCGGCTGCAGGCTGCTGCTCCCCCCCGGAACAAAGATGCGTGTTCCAGATACATCTATTTTCTCTGCCTAAGATATTTGTTAGATTAAAATCTCGTTTTCCCCTACTGAGTTTAATGTCTTCCGCTGTGCATTTTAGAAACAAGTACTTGATAAGGTGGAAAAAGCAGCTTTTAATTATGTGACGCACCTAACGGTGGGGGTGTTTTGAACTGCGTGAACAGACGGAGATGGAAGAGGGTTTTACATGTTGGAGAGCATCTTTGTAAACCATCCTCAGCCTGTAAGACTGTTCAACTTTACTGGAGTTTGTATGCATTTTACTTTTGTAATTTTTAAAATGATTTGATAGAATTTTATTTTAGGGCAAATTCTACTTTTTGTATGCAATATTCTGATGTGATGTATTTTTAATTTTGAGAAAATAACGTTGAAACCACCATCTACTTGTCAGCGTAACGCATCCACTGTGTCATTTCTTTTTAAAACTGGAATCTGACCATGAAGTGCGTGTTACTTTGCGTACTGATTGTTGCACATTAAAGAGATTACTCAGATGTGCTGCCATCACTGTTCATTCATTCTGAGAAAATACGGGGGAATAGTTTATTCCTGCTATAACATGGCCGAAAACCTCTGCAGATACTGCTACGACATGTGGGTTGCTCGGTCTAAATGAATGTAGCCTCATCCAACACCCAACCCAGCCAGCAGAAAGATTTCCATGGCTTTTGGTGAGGTTTTAGGGTGGGGGCCCGAGGGTCCCTGCAGATGGGGGGATGTAGGGGCTGGGGCAGAGGGCTCCCGGCGCGCAGGGGACCGAGGGACCGAGGGAGGGGAAGGTGCTGGCAGCCCATGCAGCCCCACCACACCGTCCCGGCTGATCTCACACCCTGCCTGGCCCGGGCTCGCAGCTCGGGACGCTGCCAGCCGGTTGGTTTTGCTGGTTCCCATCATTAACGTCGGCGTTCAGGCTTCCGGAGAGGAGACCCTTCCTAACAACCTTCCGTGTGTTTATTCTGCATTGAACCGAAACGGACCCAACCCAGGATCTCTTGATCTGTGTTTATTTTCTAGGACCAGCTCTTCAATAATGCCCTGACTACTTTCCAGGGCGACTTTAAAATAGGCTGACGTCCTATTAGTGCCGGGAAGAAATCCGTCAGCTCTCGTATCATGGAATATCTGGGCCTCGCTATTCTTAGCAACAGCCTCTTTCCAGGCTATATATGGGAGCTAAAGACTCCTCTAATGACAAAGTTCCCGGTCGTATTTATCTTTACGGTGTTACGGAAATCTCCGTCCGTGGGGGGAAGAGAGCTGAGGGCCCGTCTCAGATCCCTGATGCAGCTTTGTGTGTTGGTGAACCCCCACGCTCATTCCTTCTCAAAGGTTTTTTCACCCAGCTTCTATTTTATCTTCACTGTTGTTGTAGTCTGCCATCTCCCTGGCATATAAACAGCATTTATTCTCTCTTTCCGCATCAGTGTGTCCTTGCTGGGTGCTCGCTGGTGGCTCCCTCTCTGACCAGGAGGACAGATGGGCCCCGAGGGAGCAGCTGGGCTGGGGCCGGGCTGGGAGCCCAGATGTGCCCAGGTGTGGGGCACAGATACCTCACGGCTGATGGCCTGGTAGGGTCTTCTGGCATCTCTGGGCTGCAGCCCGGCGCCAGGGGCTTCAGGTGCTGGGGAGGAGCAGCAGCAGCACCCGAGTGCCAGTGGGGCTGCCTTGACTCTCCTGCTGGGGGTCACCAGGGCTGCGTGGCTGCGGTGCTTTACCTGCTCCAGGAGCACAGTTTGGGCTGCGGCTGGGGAGCTCCATCAGGAACCAAGGTGTAGCCTTCAGCTGACCCACGCCACTGACCTCACTCTGCACCCACCACCATAAGAACACAAGCTTGCAGCCAGGGGATTTTTCTTTTATTCTGCAACTTGGGCTTGAGCAGGCAGAGGGGAAGCCCCGGAGCGTGCACTCAGCATATTCTCCTCTCCCAACACGGGCCAAGGCACCCAGTGAAGTCATCCTCGGGCAAGGGCTACAAAAACCACCTTAACTCTTTGGGAGCCAAACGAGCGCAGGAGCATGGTCCCATGGCAGTGGGTCACCCGGGACTCTCCGCGGGAGGCTTTGCAGCAGGTCCCGTGGCTGCAGCGAGGTTTCTTTTTGGGAGAGATCTGCTTTGCTTCGCACCTGCAGGCAAGTCCCAGGGCGGGGGGGCTCTGCTGCTGGCACCAGGATGGGCTGGACCCCTTCCCTGGGGGCTGCAAGGGCTGTGCTGTGAGTAAGCGTATCTGTCCGTCCATCTGCCTGTCTGTAGACGTACAGCCATTATAAGTACCTAAGACAGGCACTAAAAGGCAGTGAGCAGGGGATGCAAACCCCCATGGGCAAGCAGATGGGGAAAGGCTGCCTTGGTGGGACCCGGCAGCCAGGGCTCGGGCGGGTGCTGGCAGAGGAAGCGCCGGTGGCCACGAGCTGAGCCCACCGTGCTCCGGTCCTCGGCCGCTACCCGGGGCTCCCCTGAACCTGCCTTTGCTGGCAGAGCCGAGGGTGGGGGCTACAGACGTGGCTTTGCAGTTGTGCGTTGGTGCTGAAAGCGCATCTCTGGTGGGCGAAGGAAAGGACGGCGCTGAAGGGTGTGTGGTGAGCAGGAGTGTTGGCTAAAACAGCACAGCCTTGTACAGAGATGGCAGCGATGGCCACTGGCGTGCAGAAAAGGCCTTTTTGAGAGAGATGTTCAGAACGGGTCTTGGAACACGCTAAAGCATCACAGCTCGTCCTACCTTGTACGCTCACGTTGTACTTAAAGATGATTTTGTCCCGGCTGGGGCGGGACGGTGGGTGCCTGGGCCGACGCACAGCAGTGACGCTCGGAGCACCAGTCCCGTACCTATTGGCTCCAGACCCTCTGCGGGTGCGACAGCGCTCGGCGTGGCGGGGACTGCCGGGGATGAGCCGCTCCCCGGGACGGGCGGGCGCTGCCAGGCTGCGGGGTTTGTCGCTCCCAGCGCCAGAGGAGCGATGGAGCCGCAGCAGACAGCTGCAATTGGCAGGGGGCTTTCGGGCAGAAAGCAGGGCTCTCGCTCGTGGGCAGGCTGATGTAAGTCAGCGTGTAAATTGGGTACAACATAAAAATTATTTCAGCCGAGCTCCTATGAAGAAACCTATGAACAAAAAAATGTTGTTGCTAAGAAATGTGAAAGCAGAAAACAATAATGTGGCTCCTGCCAAGGTAATAAAAGTGTATCAGCGTTATGCCTGCTCTCTCGTACAGATCGCTTGCTCGTGACAGTAAATGAAGTACTGCAGAAATGGGTACAGTTTTCTCTGTGGCCATTGATGCTTCACATCATGGAAATATCAAATGTTTCTGATGGCTGTACATTACCCTGCGCTTGAGAGGGGACCAATCCATTGCTGGCTCCATTATTTCCACAACAGCAAGGAAATGACTATGGGAGGCTTAAAAATGAAAGAATACAGCAAGGTTAGCTGGATCAAACCTCAACAGCCTGTTGCTCTTCACCACGGTTGATGCTGACCCCGGGTCTGTGGGACCATGCTGTCTCCAGAGCGATGGAAAACCAGGACTACTTCTTGCTCCCAGCTAATTGCCGGTTCATGAACTGTGACATTTGACCTTGACAATCTCCAGAAAAGTTATTTTTAAGCACAACAATGTTGCAGCGCAGCTGCTCAGTGAGCAGACGCCTCTGCCCCGCAGCCAGCAGGAGCTTTAAGTGTTTGCTGGATACCAGATCTCCTTCAGTTGATGCAAGGATCCAGTGAGTTGCATCTTCTGTGTTCTGCAGAGATCCGCACCGTGGAGCTGATGGGTGGATGTGGCTGGTGTACAACATGCGAACCTTTCCCTGTGTCCTGGGTTCAGCTGTTCTGCCATTCTGTTAAAATCTTCTCATCCCAACCCAAGAATTTTGGCCTTTTCTCCTTCTGATTCTCCTCCACCTCCCACTGCGGGGAGAGGGAAGGAGTGAGAAAGTGACTGCGTGGTTCTTTGTTGCAAATTGAGGCAACACCACAACACTCTGTCAGTCATCTTTATAGGTTTAAAATGAAAGCAAGCAAGCTAACCTTACACGTGCTTGTGTTGCTGCCATGAGGTGGTCAACAAAAGTGAGAGCCTTCACATTTTTATCTCAACAAACAAAATTACCTTAGCCAGATTCAGTCCTTTCTCCAAAGGAAAATGGTTTGATTCTGGGTGTATCGTAAGCAGGCTGAAGGGCTGATGTCTGACCAAAGATGGGCTCTGTGTGGGACGTTGACCTGGGAAACGGGTTGGTGTTTCACCCTAACAGCCTGATTCTTGCCATTTCTGATGATGTAAGGAACTTATTGTCTGTCCTTACCTCACATGCTGGGAGAGGTGTGGAGGGGGAGGTGGGGTGTTGGGGTTGGGTTTTTTTATTTTGGAAGCCTGCTTGGGCAGTGCTGAGCTCTGCTGCTGCCTTGATTAATTCGAACCTCAGGTTTTCTTAAACAGAAAGCGCAATAACAACTTCATGAGTGGCTTTTTATGAATGAACAAAACAAACCACGTCAAAATGCGTTTCAGCAGTTAGCACAACAGCATTTTTTAATGAAACTCCAAAGATCTGCTAATTGAGCGGTGTGTTTGAAAGCATGTGGTCTCTCGGCTGTGTGCTCAAGGGGATACAATGTGAGACACTGCGGGAAGGGATGGTTTTGCAGGAGACCGCTGACTCCTGAGCACATCACGAAGGTGCTTGCCCTGTATGGATTGCGGCACTGGAGTGGCTGCACGGAGGGGAGTTGAGCTGATGCAGGGGCTGTCGCTGAGCTTGGGGACGTCTCCTGGCCTGGTCACAGCAGCATGGCCACATGGCTCTCGTAGCTGAGTGGAACGCCCGCATGGGCAGAGGGAAGTTCAGGAGTCAGAGCCAGGGCTTGTGAGCACGCCGTGATGGGGGGCACTGGTGCGGGTTCTGGAGTTGGCAGCAGGACACCCACTTGGGGGTTTTTTTTCATCGCCACAGCCAGACTGCTTTCTGAGGACGGTGCCTGCACGATGCTCTGCCCAGCCACCGCTCCCGGCAGCGTACAAGGGAGTCAAAAGCCTTCCTAAAAACCACGCTGCAGGATATTTCTTCTTTCTGCGCTATCTGCAGGACGTGGTGCCTGTTCAGAGAGGGATTTAACATGGTCTGACATGACTTGCTCTGGATAACGCCCGGTGCCAACGCGCAGCTGCCCAGCTCCTCTGCGGTGGGTACAGGTCATGCATCCAAGCCCCTGCTCCGGCGATTTCACAAGCACTGAGGGTAACTGGGCCGGGCTGCAACTCCCTGCCCTTCCTTTCCTCTGCAGCATCGAGTGCTGGCTGCGCCCTTGCCCAGGCAATGGCCCCACGGACCATGGAGGTTTCCAGCCGTTGATGGAAAAGAAAACACCAGCAGCAGGGATTCGTGGGGCCATATAGGGCTAAGGCAGGTTGGTCACTGCCACACCTGGCTCAGGGCGTCCCTAAAGCATTCGCTGCAAGGAGCTGGGAGGAAACACGTAGAAACCAATCCCAGGGAACCCGCTGCCTTTTCCTTTTCCTCCATGCCTTACACTCAGCCTCCCGAGTGCTGCTGAAGGCAGGTCAGAGGGGGCCGCACAGAGCTCTGTGCCCCGGCCCCAGGTCCCTGTCTGCCCGTGCCGGGCTGCAGCTTCATCCAGCGCCGATGGGGAACCTGCAAGGGAACAAAGGTTTTGCTGTTTGCTACACCCAGTTAAGAGTTAAAGTGGAAAAAGGGTACGGCTGGGATGTGTAGTGAAGCTGAGAGAACAAAATGCACTGGGGCTGGAAGTGAAACAGTTGTGTTAATGAATCAGATTAGCAACTAGAAAAAAAATGTTGTGGTAGACAGATTTTTAAGGAAATTGGAAACAGGTTCCAGTGTGATACTTCACTTTAATCGTGTGCAGAGGTGTCTTGATGCAAAACAAAACCATTCAGAAATGGCCTCCCCGTGTTACTGTGCAAACTAACTGGGGAAAGGAAAATCCATCTTGTTCACAGCAAGTTTGTTTTTACTGATCTTCTGCCTCTCAATTACTTTTTAATGGTCTGCATTGAAAAGAAATTCCTGTATGCACACTTGGGAATATGAAAACACCCAAATGATACTTATGATTTAGTAGGATTAAAGTATTATGTATGCAGGTGTATCACGTTTCAGGTTATTAGTAATCCAATCTATTTTTTACGACATTATGGTGTAATTTTCTGTATGAAACCTCAATATAAGTCTTGAGCTGTATCGGAACATAAACTAAAATGTTCCTGACTCTGTCACTTCTCATGGTCTTTACTTTGATTAATAAATGCAACAAGAGCTATAATGTTCTTCAATATGAGGCTACGATCATCCTTCAATCCAAATGTGTCCCTCAGCTTTTTATAACTTTTTGCATCAATATGTAGGGCTCGAGCAGGAGCAGCGATAGGATTTCACCGCAGCCGAGCATGTATACCTGAAAGGCTCTGCAGAAGGCGAGCGTGTTTCTGCTGGCTGCAGCCCGGCAATCTCCTCGGCACGGCCGTGTCCTTGGAGACTCGGCCTCAAGCGCGCGGAGCTGCGGAGCAGAGAGGGGATGCACAGGGCAGAACTGGACGTGGATTTGGCACCCCGAATTTCAGGCAGAGTTGATCTTACCTCACAGGTAAGATAAATAAGTACCATTTTTCAAATGTACCCCAAGTTTGGTGTGGGGCTGTACTGCTACGCTCAGGCTGGTCTGGGAGGGGAGATGAATCCCCGTGACAGACCTCAGTAATGTAATATTTTTAACCACGTAGTCTACAACTCCTGACAAATATAATCCAGCCCGGGGCCTCAGGGTGTGGCCGGCGTGCAGCCAGAGGTACGCTGCGATTCCCCAGCCCTCACTGCCCTTGGTCCCCACGCGTCCTCCCGCACCGCCCACGGAGGGGAAATCACTCGCAGGCTTGCCAGATTGGTCTGTTTTATTTCTGAATTATTCTTTACATTGTACAATATATAAAAATACAGAGTACCCAAAAAAAATTCACAGTGTCTAAAGGCAGTGATTACAGTCTAGGTCACCTTTATACTAAAGTACCATCGAGTTCAATTGCATAGGAAGGGTGATGTGCCTTCACAACAGAGTCCAGTAGCACTCTCCAGGTTTTGCTGCTTTGGGGCAAGCATGCTGTCTTTGTGTAATAACTTCCCATGTATCCGGGATCCAGTATCGCATCTGTCACTCTCCCACCTCAATTACAAGCTAAATCCCACCATTTCCATCTCACGCACCACTCATCCCCCCTAAACCTTCCTCTGTGTTCCTTGGGAACCCTCCCATTCCTTGGGAATGCCCCCAGCTAACCGCATCGCTTTGAAGTGTGCGCAGGTTTGGATGCTGTCTGAGGAGGGGTGTGTGGATGGAAACCATGCTGTCACGCAGCTGGCTGGCTTTTACGTTGTTTGACATTTTGGTACTAAAAATGTTTTTGCTTCAGTTATTAACAGCCCATCCATGCCGACCTCTTCTTGACTCCGTGGCACGCGAATGAGCAGCACCCCACTGACGGGGGTTTCAGAGTTATGAGAGCGCAGCGTTAATGCTTTTCACAATCAGATTTGTTTAAAAACAAATGGTGGCTGGGACTTGCAGAAAGCCAAATGCCGCTCTGGCAGCACTGAACCCTCTCGAATAGCAGGGGGGAATTTGCAGCTGAGGCTGGAGGCAGAATGGAAAAAAAAAAAAAATAATCCAGACCCAAAGATGCATTGAATGCTATTGAGCACTTCTATTTGTGGCTACCTACACAGTGGGTTGTTGGGTTTGCTCCTCCAGCCAGGACTAACGCAAAGGGCCCGAAGGAGGAATTTCCTGGCAGAGCGGCTGAGACTCGACCAGCCCCACGAGGACCCAGCTCCAGGGGGGTTTCTGTCCAGTTTTGAAGGCTCTGGCAAGCAGGCAGCATCGAGAGTTGTGGATTTGCTCACCTGCCCCGAGTCTGCTCTTGGAGCTGCCTGAAGCATTCGCCTAAAAAGTTCAAGGGGAAGATTCACCTGTATGAGTCTGGCCCCTGGTCACCAGGGCATCAAAGTGATCTGTTGAAAACCAGATAAATCCCTCCCGTCCTACATACTGGGTACTTCTCTGCTACACCCGAGAGCTCCGCGGCGTGCCATGCCATGTCACGCCACGCCGTGCCCTGCGTGCGGGCGGGCTCCCGGCTGCGGTGGGGTGAGGGAGGGACGCAGAGCCTTGGCCACCAGCGCTGGACGCTCTGGAGACACCCAGGGCACCCTGTGCCTGGTGCCCGTGGCCTCGTAGCTTTCTTGGACCCTTTTGAAAACCAAAAGCCAGGAGTTTGCAGGGTTTCTCTGCCCGATATTTTGTACTAAACCCTCCTAGGGTGACTACAAGGCAAGGCTTACAATGCCAATCAATAACTCGGAAAACAGTTGCTAACTTCTTTAACACAGAAGATGACATTTTTCACGGTCTAATAGATGATGTCTTTTCCTGTAATGGTACAATATTTGTTACTCCTACTTGCTCTTTTAATTTTCTTTGCACAATTACTCCCTACTTATAATTACAAAAACAATAGAGTGATACGCATGAGAGATTTGGGAGGCTTATTCAGAAAATATAAGCAGTAACAAGAATCTTTTTCTTAATCACTCTTAACCAGAATGATTTAGGGGAGAATCAGCATTTCTAACTAGAAAAATCAATTTTCTTTTCAATTAAAAAATTATATTTCATTTACCTCGAGGTCCCTTCCAACCCCTAACATTCTGTGATTCTGTGATTCTGTAAACCTAATGGAAAGGATACTAGATTTTCACAGGGGGGGGGTTCTTAATTTGTCCCTCTGGAATTTGAATACCAGCACTGCCTTTCTTATTCTAAGCTTTCTCTGTAGGCATTTTGCTAAATATATATATTGTGTGTGTATATATTATAAATATATACTGTATCTATCCACTGATAGATGTATACACTATTACAAAAAAAGAGTAAGTTGTTACACAAACTTTACATTTACATTATTATATATATATATTTATATATATATAACTCTCCCCCCACTACATTTGGTACAAAGAATAAATCAGTCTCAGTGGACAGCAATTGTCTCTCCAGGTGGGCTTAACATCACATTAACGCTGGAGGCATCAAATCGTCTGCGTCAGACGTGGACTCCATTCCTACTCTCTGTTGATTTCCAACCAACCGTCTCATTTTTTGAACGTAAGGCATTAGGAACAGTGGTGGTGAGACAGTACGTATTCTTCTCCTATAGTCTCTGTACAGTTCATACGTTGAAGAGCAGCCCTGGCTCATACGCTGAACATTCAAGTGCACCTTAAGCGCAACAGCACCTCTTACGCTGGGGTTTGATCGCCAGGGGGCTTGTCTGGCAGTGGGCTGCACAAGCTATTTCTGCTGGGTGACAGCTGGCCAAGTCAAGCTCGACAGCAACGGCACAACACAGCCTGGGTGAGGCAGTGAGGCACACCCCTTCTGCAGGGAGAGAGGCAGCCACTTCCATGGAAAAAGAAAGAAGAACGGCCTAATTAAAGACGTTTCCGCTACATACTTGGCTGTATGATTTCCATCATATTTGACATACTGTATACCCGAATCCTATCCAAAGGCCCTGCAGAGAACCAGTGTCTCTAGACCAAGGCAGGAACTGCCCAGGCTTCCCCTTGTCTGTCTTAGAAGTGAAAGGAAAAAAAAAAAAAAATGCAGCAAGATGAGTCTTTTGGCAAGCAACGCTCCCAAACTAAATGCATTTCGAGTGTACTTTAAGATGGCCTTAGGAACAGGAAATTTTAGCAAGTTTAACATCCAGCTGCAGGAGCAATTCAAGCTGCTACAGCTATTACAGACCTGATGATCAAGCTGCCGCATTACCTGGATCGCAAGAATATCACTGTACATGGTGTCATTAACCTGCCACGCATTAGAGAGCTCATAAAACATGCAACCCTCACGCCACATTAACATCATCCTTAAAGAACTGCACTCTCATGCAAACATTAATTGAGTAATAAGCGTTCTGATTTCTTTTTTTTGCTCAGTCTCCTCTCTCCTGGATTCTGCTTTCTGCTTGAATGGAGTCTACAGACCCTTGCTGTGATTGCCAATTATATGAAAAGGGGCTGAATCCATTTGGATGGCTGGCAAGAAGGAATGTCTTGATGAAACTATAACCACATGCACCACCCTCGAAGCATCTGCCCTCCAATAGCCTACAAAATATCCACCTCCTGAGCGCAATGGCAGTAATGACCTCTCTTGGTGAGCTGAACATTTAAATAATTTCAGCTGCTATGTGGCACTTTGGGAAAAAAAATAAGTTTATATCGTGTTATTTTGTGAAGATGAAAATGGAAAAATGTTTAAGGAGGGGGAAAAACAAACAAAAAAAGAAAGGAAAAACAGAAAATTAAAATAATTGCAAAGTTTGACTCGCTTGCATCCCCCAAACTCCAGCTGCAACCGTGCCACGTGCATGGCAATTGCAGAATGTGTTGATTGATACAGGGAATCTTCTGAAGGGGAAGCTCAGAGATGGCTTAATTGTACAATGGCTAGGGTGATCTTGGGAGCCAATGTTTTCTTCTGAATCACATAAATTAAAGCTGGGAAATCCCATCCTACCCTCCTACCACTCTAATGTAATAATTTTCAACCCCTGGGCTACACACTTGCTAGGGCTACTGTAAGTGAGGATTTTTCAGTGTTGCTGAGGGGGATGCAGACACTCAGTGAGACGGGGCAAAGTCATGATGGCGTGAGGCACAAAGGCATCGCTCCTCAAACGGGATGTTGGGGCCTGGAAGGAGCCTCCCCGCAGGTGCTGGAACCGGCTGCTGGTGCTCTCCTGCTTTGCTGGTGGTCCTGCTTCACTCCTGCCGCTCGCGCCCCGGATGGCCTGCTTGGAGGGTTGCAGCAGGCTGCTTCAGCCAGGGCTTCGAGGTCTGCATCAGCTGCTTTAAATGCGAGTACATGTATTAAAGGGCACCCCTCTCTGTCTCTGTGTCTTCCTCTCTTCCCTCTACTTCACCCGGTGAGACCAGAGCAGAAACAGGATGAGCTGCTAAATTAGAAAAGCAACTGCTGAAAATGATGGGCACCACTGAGCCTAAGGTGTCCTTGTGGCAGTGCTAATGAGCCCACTTTATTACAAATATCCCTACAGCCTTCAATCACTGCAAACTGAAGTTGAACAGAGTAATTTAAAAATGGGAGGCTACTTTATTCTTGCCTTCTGGTCAAACCACCGTAACACAGGCTTACAGAGCCATGTTGGCTTTTCCTCACAGGAAAAGCAATATACTTGTCACAAGAAAAGCAGTCTTTCTTCATCTCCTACCGGCTGCCTACGTGAAAGAGCTGAGTGCACAGCCCAAGCTGGGCTTCCAAGCAAGCGACTGCAAAGGAACAGCACTGAGAAACGACCGGTGTCGGCTTACAGCGAAATCTGAAATAAAGCGAAGACAAACGGGACCGCTGGGAACACGGCCGAGGCAATGGCCAAGCACAGGCATGGCAATTGCTCGAGTAAGATGCAGACAACAAAGCCAAGCTCGGGACCACATGGAGCTCATGCGCATTTCGGGGTGTACTTTTATCTCATGCTCAGTATTGCGACATTCTAAAATCCTTAGCATCAGGAGTTCATTATAAATATTTAGAAACACTGAATGATAACAGCGGTGAACTTGTTCACGTTGCTAACACATCAGATGTAATTGTACATTAAGCACCAGCAATAAGTTTCCTTTTTGCCAAACAATTATGTCGGACAAACATCTGGCTGTAGACAACATGGCTTCTGCATCAAACTAATACAGTTCTTATAGACACAGTCACACACATACACAAAATTACATTTCAAGGCTGGATATACTGTTTAATAATGCTACTGCCTCAATTTACTTCAATAGCTGCAGCAGCATTTGTTTGTTGGGTTGTTTTTGTTCAGAAAAAATAAAGAGATATTGGCAAAAAATGCACGTTACTTGGCTGTGTTACTATTTCATAGAGTACTGACTGGAAGACGCTGTAAGAATGTGCAGCGGACTTTCTGGGTCATGTCAGACTATGGAAACATTCCTTACAAAAATACCCTCCCCCTGCAAAGTCAGAATTATTCACTCTTTGAAAGTAAATGAACTAAAAACCAACAATAACACAAGAGGAAAAATTAGCCCAAAGCATGGTGATTTTCCACAAGAAGAGCAACGGCCTCTAAAGTTGCCTTTCCTGGCAGGCACAATCAGGATCAAAGCTAGGACAAAAAGAGTTAACACCGTCTCGGGGGAAAAAAAAGAGAACAAGAAAGAAAGAAAAAAAGCCCATGGCTCTTGTGCGCATCACATCTTTTTTTTCCAGTGATATAAACAACTTTGTTTGTTAGGCACTCCAAGTTCATGTCTCCGACGTTATTCCAACATTTACTTCTCTCAGTGTCTCACTGCCTGTATAATTTGCTTTTAATTAGAACTGGAAACATTCTAGAAAGCTTCTTTGGGTAATGCACTTTCTTTGTGTGTTGTTTCTCATCAGATGAGCTGCGTATTTCCAAAGAAGGCTAAGGAGAGTATTTCCTGTGGTATGAAAAGATTCTCTTGAAGATACAGGGAACACTGCCCTTGAAAGTCACTTTTTTTTTTTTTTGCAGAAACATAGAAAAAAATCAAAAATAAAAAAAGGAAAAGAAAAAGAAAACGTTCTTCAAGTTGTTGGCAAGACGGAGTCCCGCTCGGCCTGTCTCACGAGCTGCGTCATCCAGTGCACCAGTGCTACCCTGTCTCGGGAAGGATGCTCCTCGCCAGCCAGCCCTCCCTGCCCCAGGAGGCCACCTCTCAGAGCCTTGCTTAGAGTGCACCCCCGTGTCGTGGGCTGCTGCGTGGTGGCCACCGAGCCCAGCACTGCCACCTCATTGACAACGTCGGCCTTGGACAGCAACGCTGATCTTCCAGCCATAAACAGTTGCAGTAGTAAGAGCCACTCCAGCCAAATATCCACAAAAGCTCTGCAGAATGGTCCATATGCATTTTTGTCCTTGTAAGGAGATGTGCTGTTTACAAGAAATACAATTAACCAAAGGAAAAAAAAGAAAAAGACCCTACTGTACAATATTTACATCTAGAGGCTGGGCCAGTATTTGGTCCATAAAATCAATTAAAAAAAAATTCATATAGGAAGTGATCCAGTCCTGTGGGATCTGTCCATCATCAGCTGTTGGTAAAGGTCCTTCCCGGGGAGGCCTCGGGCCTGTAGTCATATTTATTCAGTGTACTGGGATAATAGGTTGTCGTGTACACATTGGTTTGCTGCAAGGGGTAGAAGTTGGTCCTGTCATCCGGTATCAAATTGTTCTTGTTAAGTGTCTGTAAAAGAGAAGAGGCAATGACAGGCATGGCACTGGTGCGGCATCATTACTCTTTTCTACCTGCAGACACCTCCCTCTCACCTGCCTTCTCCATCACGGCCTCTGCTGCAGCCACCACCGCCTTCCCTCCGGCTGGGAGGGTAAGACAGTACGTGGTGCTCGCTACGGGGCTACTCTGCGGGGGACCACAGCTCCTGCCAGGTCTCCTTCGGTGGACCTGCGCTCGGCTGCTGCTGGGGCCAGGACCCAGAGCCTTCTCCAGGGACCCGGAGTCTCCTGGTAGATGGCGTGGTGACTCAACAGCGTTGTCACACAAAACCATGCTGGGCCTACAGGAAACTCGGTGATCGATGGCAGCGCTCAGTCTAACCTCTTCCACAATGCTCGTGTTGCAGCCTGCAGCTCCCTCTCAAACCAGTTGCCAAACAGCAGCTTTTTCGCTTTGGAAGAGCAGGTGTGCATTTACCTGATCTCCATCTCCATTGGTAGATATCCAGGTTTGGACCCCCCGATATTAAGTGTGTCACTTCTGTAAGCTACAGTATAAGTAACAAATCATGGTCACTTTTGGAAAAACTAAAATGATTTTAAAAAAAATTTAACAACCACGTAACAATTGTTGGCAACAACAACATAAAAAAGAAGAACCACAAATGACCCTTTTACCATAAAAATTTAGAAATGGGGTTTTCCTCCCTCCCCTCTTCCCCCCCTTCTTCGCTTTTTGCAAGAATTGCTCTTCCCACCAGCAAGCAGATGTCCCCCTCCCCCAGAGGCAAGCCCACTCCTATGCCAGCCGTTACCTACGCACAAGGATAAAATCCCATTTGGGGGGAGGATGCGATAATTTTATGAAGCCGCCTTCTCCTTTATAGTCATCTGATTTCTGCAAATTTGGCTGAGGAACATTTATGACAGTTTTTTCAGCTAGCCCCTGGCTTCAATCTCTTCTATGTACCGCTGGCCTATGTCACTCCTAGGTGCACCTGTAATGGTTGTCATGCAGGGAACTCGCTCCTTTGATCTGGGAGCCAACCCTGGGCGTGTTTGCTACAGCATCCTCATGATCGGGGCACAGCACCTTTACAGAGGGTATGAACGTCTGTCTCTCCTGTCTGGAGCAGAGAGATGGAGAGGCCTAATAAGGCAACTAGTCCTGGGATCTAACGGTTGTCCCACCACGACCTGCTGCTCCTGAGGGAACCACTTCACCACAGTTCCCCCTCGAGACAAACGGCTCATACCTGACCCAGCTCAGGGCAAGATGAAAACGAACCGATGCTCAAGCTCATGAAATACCCAGCTCCATGAGCTTCACTCGACCCGTCTAACATCAGCCACCTAAACTTCAGGCATCGGGGCTCCATCGGCAAGATGAGGAGAAGTCTCCTTCTTTTGTGAAGGCAAGTGCAGATGGAAATTGCCTTTGGGGGAAGTCCCTGTGCCCCCCAGCCCTGGCAGGAGTAGGGTGACTGGTGACAGTGGGTGCCGAACTTTTAGGAGGCTACAGTTAGGTGAGTGGGGTCGTGCCCGTGGGACTACCAGGGCTTAGCCACATCCCAGCTGGGGCTGCTGAAACAGCCAGAGCTACCCCTCGGCTCGAGGACAAGGCCACAGGCAGTACATTTGTCTCCCAATTTCTTCATAATTGAGTAATTTTACTGCATGGGGAGGGGGAGAGGAGGAGGAAGAAAAGAAAATGCTTTCTTCTAATCCGATAGCAGGCTCATAGCTAGAGCTACCGTGGGAGCTGCAACTCCCAGTTTCATACAAGGCATTAGTAGGAAAGTCTTTCCTACGGGAAAAGTACCCTGGCAAAGAAATTTCCCGGCTGCTGAACTACCGAATAGCTTTTTTTGAAATGAGAACTACCTGAAACATCTCATAGATGAACACAACCTCCTCCAGGTCTATGATCTCTCCCTGCCTGGACTCTCTAAAATGAGCTCACAGCACATCACTTATAGGAACCAAGAAGAGAATTTGTATAGGCATACTTAAAGTGACAAATATTTCCAAGGAATGAGAATTTGTGCCCTTCAATATGGAAGAAATGTCATGCTTTGCTCCCTGTCACCCACAGAAATATTAAAACAGCATAGGCTACAGGCTGCTGTTTTGTGCTGGAGGCTGGGAGACAAGGAGGCCAGGCTCAGTCCTCCACTACTTGCCATGCTTCCTTGGGAAATCCAATTACCTGCTCTCTGCTCCAGTGTCTTCTGACCCAGCTTGATAAAAACGACTGAGATCCCCCGTAAAAACGCACTTTGCTGAGTACTACCACTAAGTACTTGGGGGAACTACTCTCTGGTGAGCAACACAGGCGTTCATACCGGCTGGGCACAGCAACTGCGATTCCCTACCTGCGTCTCTAGCCCAGGACACCCACCGCAGGCAGCGTAACCCCACGGCCATGGGCTGCCGCAGCAGGAGCAAGGGGCTGGTTCCCACTGCCGCACTCCCTGGGCTGTCCCGGAGGTGGCCCAGCATCCAGGTCACTTTTTCAGACAGTGAAGATTCGCAACATGCCAGATTACCACATCTGAAATTTGGTGGCATCAAAACGCTGACTTGGGAAGCTCAGGACTGTCTCGATGTAAGGACAAGAACCTCAGGACTCTACATTTTTGGATTTCAGTTGGAAAATCTGCATGAGTTTCAACATGTCCCACAGTGCTTAAAACTAGCCCCTTACAAAAGACTTCGTATTTAATCAACGTGATTTGCTTTTTTTTTTTTCTCTCTTGTTTTACTTTCATTTAATTAGGAAAAAAATCCACAACTGCTCCTTTGCTCTCTTTGGTTTTACTTTCGATACAGGGCTTATATCTTAGGGAAATACCTTATGAAAATGGTTTAGCGGAATTTATAATGCAATTAGCTGCAAAGAATTTGTCTCCGGAAATGCTGTGATGGCAGTGCAGTCCTAAATCAGCATGATCAATGTACACTGCCTTAACATTCCCTCACACAAACTTACGGTCTCTGTCTCATTTTAATAAATAGATGATTAGGTTCCTTGGCACCAGAAATTGGTTGATATTTTGAAGAAGGGAAATTGGGCAGCAGTGAATTTGAGAGACGTACACATACATACTCACGCATGAACTTCTGGAGAAGAGGCGCTCAGTTACACCTTTCTAAGCGGGCTCCCGTGCTGTTTTACTCAGAGCTTTAACCCTTGCTCTTGTTCTGCACTTCTTTGCTGTGACAGTACAGGGATGGCCAACGCCTTTCCCTTTGGAAGATATTCCCCCAACGCTATACAGGTTATGCCATCAAGGTCAGAGCCTCTGAACGACTTGAACTCACTGGAGTTACTGTGGGGATGAAAACGACCTTCTGTGCCCATGAGTGTTCCCACCAATATTTGTCAGTCCCAACGGGAAAGGCCGAGAGTCATCACCACCACACAACTACAGATGATCACAAAAAGTAACACAGGCCAGACCTTTGCTCACAGCCCAGCTCCTGCAAGTGCCTCTTCACCTCAGCCACCTCTGAGCTGAGGCCCCAGTGGCCAAGAAGTGTTTGCTGAAGACAATGCCCAGTAAGTCCTCTTAGAAGGGACAATCCTTCGGTGCTTTTGCAGGGACTACTTCTCTGTGGCTGCAGTAGCTAAGCTGATTAAAGCAGCGCAGTGAGCACTACAGCTCACCAGAGTAGTCCTCAGCAGAGGTTTCAGAGAAGGAAGACAGACTTGCCTTTGCTACCTGAGCTCTTCTGCACTGCCATCCTGCACTCTTCAGGATGATGTGTCAGTCATCTGAGTACTCACCAGACCTTACCGATGACAATTTTCCTGGTACTCAGACCGTATTTTCCCCCTTCTTCCTGTGTGCTTCCTCCCATATCAAACACTAATGACTCCCTCTGCCTGCAGCTACAACCTCTTAGGACTTAGGACTGGTTGCTGAGCAAGCAGGATCAGAAAAGACCAAAAGCCCAATCAACGTCCACTGCTGAAACATCAGCTGGTGCAAAACCTCTGTGCCATATGCACAATGCATTGCAAACACTGAGGGAAACGTGTTTCAGGCCTGCACTTTAGTCCTATCCTGCCCTCAGAAGAAAGAACCTTCTGGCAGTTGTGCAAGCATAATACTCCCCTTGCAAAAATGAGGCCAGACACTGAGCTAATATGAAAACCCATGGAATGTGCTTAGAAAAAGTGCTCCATTCAACCAATAACTAGAAACTCAACATGCATCAATCAAACACTTATACCTGCTTCCTCCCTTCCAGTATGAGCCATGCCACCCTGGCATTTGATATCATTTGTTTCTTCTGGTCTGTTCACCACTAACCTCAATTCAAGAACCTGCTACCAGAAGGTAAGCCACCAGCACGTGCTAAGCCAACCAAGAGGATCACTCAAAAGCAGGCACAGCTTCAACTGCTTTCTTTAAAAGACCCTTTATTATGTTACAGTGGCATATGACTAATATATCAAAAACAAATTCTCTGACCCAGGAACTCTGCTTTCTCAAGGAGGGATGTTTTCAGGTGGACTAAGGTGGGTATGGTTTTAAGAGCACATAAACCAGGAGCAGCTTTCTCCATTATATGTGATCCGTCAACTAATCAAAAGGTCCAATCTTGTTGCCAGTGAATTGCATGTCTATGCCAAGCACAACAGAATCCTCAGTATTTCAATATTAATAGAAATATATAAACAATTTGTTACCACTCTTGCTATTGTATCAGCAGTTAGAACTGGATGAGTCTGAGGGGAAAGTTTACAGATGTCCCCCTGCCGTGTGCTGCTTTGCCCCCCGGTGTTCATACAGGTGGAGAACACTGACACACGCTCGTAGGCTGTTTCTCCCAAGGCAGAGTCAAGCACTGGATGTGTTAAACACAACTGCGTTGTGCCATATGCATACATTTAATTTTGTTCAGCTTTCTTCATTGACATTTTTAGTGTAAGTCATCATTCAGATTTTCCATTTGTTACTTGTTCTCCAGCAGTGCCTTGCCACTACTCCCCCAAATTCTGCCTCTGTTCCAAATCATGAAGTCATAAACCACTGACCTAGTTGCTTACATTCTCCCAGATGTAGCAAAACATCTTCACACGTAACAGTATGGGACTTTCAGTACTACTCCCATCCTACAGCTGCATGTACAAGCTGTGTAAACATTTCTTACACACTTAAACAGATCAAATGTTTCAATTATCAGCAAACAATCATGAAAACTTCAAAACTTGATTTTAAAAGAGGACGAACATCTCCCCACCTCCAGTTAAAAGGAATCCCATATAGTTTTGACAAGCTAAAGTGAAAAGGATGCTTCTAAAAGCATCTGATACACATACCAGTAACACCAAAATAAGGGCCATAAAGCAGGTCCCACCGGGTGACATGCAACGACAAGATTTCCTGAGTCTCCTCACGCAGAAGGCACTGAGCTTTCTGGAGCTCAGCATTCTGTTGGAGCTCCAGATCTTCTTTTCTATTTTGGGGGTGGTGTGGGGGAACAGTCAGCAAATTTCCCGAGAGTTTCATAGGTTAATCTTCACCCGCTATGCAGCACCGCAGTCCCTGTGAAGTCAGTGAACATGACCCCAATCTCACAGTTTCTCTGCTGTTTCTCTGTCAATAGGGGTTATTTCAGTTCTTTCACCTCCCACCCATGACACCTTCCTTTTTAAAGTAAAAACAAGAAAGAAAAGAAGTTGGGTGACCTTCCCGGGCAGCCTCAAGCCATTCTGTCTAGCACTTATGGCTGAGTTATCACCACCTGAAGCTCTTCAGAGGCTGCACAACGCAGCGCGCGCGCGCCTTTCCAACGGGCAGCACTCATCAGAGATGTGTCGCCTGTGCCAGGGCTGGCTGCGCTGTTGGAAGTTTCCATCTTGCAAGTTTGTTCGCAATGTTGAATGTCCCAGTGTACTACAGAGAAAAACTTGCCCTTCCCTTCGTCACAAAGCGAGCGCAGGCAGGAACCAAGGGTAACAACTCCAACCACTGCTAACCCTGGTCATCCACTGGGGACACAGGCGAAGGTCTAAAATTAGGGTCCTGGTAGCAGATGGCAACGTTGTAGTCAACCCATTCCTCTTAGCAATATCCAAATCAAGCCCCTGTGCATCCTGCTTCTGCAGAAGTCAAGGACAAAATTCCCACTGAACCCAGTCGCACAATTAGCCCTAAAAGAATGGAGGTAGCGTTTCCAGCTTTCCTTGGAACAACATCCAACAGACTTCCTGCAGCAACAGTGGGATGGCCAGTACTCCCCCTCATCCCCCAGGAAAATGGCAGGATAAGGGAATTGTGCAATGACGTAAGGAAGCCAAGATCCAACATTTTGCTTCTTTTGTGCTCCTTTTAAGTCATTCACTTCTTGCAGTGCAATCAGATTGAGGAAACTGCCTTTTCGATGCAGATCAGCTGTTTTATGGAGCAAGCCGTGCCTTCTTGTTAGAGGATGTTACTTTTTGTGTTCTAGGAACATTAGCCAAATGACTTAGGGCTGTGGAAATACATTAATATTATGAAACACTTCCCACAGCTTGTACATCTCTGGGAGTACCAAGACAGCAATCTCAGAATTATAACTAACCAGTAAATTTGGAAATAATTAGCACCACAAAAATTACATTTCAACTAAATAGACCATACAACTACAATAACCTGTTTTGGCAATAATTGACACCAAGAAAATAAATGTCTGGCCCACCCACATGTTCCCTTTCTCCTGATCCCCCGGATGCCACCACACTGCTGTGCCTCTCCAGCTATGCATTACGGATGACCCTGGAAAGATGGACAGTTGCCAGAAAGCCCTTATGAGATCCATGCATTCACAGCAAGCTAAGAGTGATTTTTTAAGACTTTCATGATTCTTCTTTCCGATCTTTCTTAAAAATTTGCTTAGTGTCTTACACTAAACAATCTCACCAGATGTTTTTACAAAATCTCTTGACCTCTGCCTACATTGAAGTCAAAGGTAACAGTGGCCAGGGTTTATGTGCTGAGTTTTTTCTGATGAATTCACTAAGGCTGTTTGTAGGATTTACAGTAAAGTGTAGATGTACAGATGAGGAACCTATTTTCTATATAAGAAGGTTTTTCCTCTCAAAAGGAGTTACAAAAAAATCCCACTGAGACACTAAACTTATGATTGCATGCTCTTTTTGGATGGAAGCTTACCATATTTTTAGACTGGAAATTCTTTGTTCACTGTTATTGGTAAATAAATTAAACAACCACCAAGGGACGGCAGCATCTGTAGATGTGCTCAGGTTGACAATGGAACTAACATTCAATTATAAGAAAATGAATAGCTACAGTTTTCTATAGCTGTTTGAAAATAGCTATTTTATCCTTACACTTAGGATGGAGTGAGGTTATATTACTGCCATTTTAAACTTATAAAAACCTTAAGCGCTGGCAACATAAAGGACCATTGTCAGAAAGATGCTTTGGCACATCTCTGACTTTAAGAACATGAGTAAGATGACAAAAAAAAACTGTATGTAATAATAAGGCAAACTGAAGTGAGTTCCTGCTTAGAGTTAAATCCAGGTTTAAGTATTTTTCTGAACTGGAAACTGAAGTCCGAGGAGTTGATGGAAACCTTCCCGCTGGCAAATGCAGGTGTCTAGCCTAAAGCTTGCTGTTTATCCCTGGCTTGCCAGAAATTTGGTGGTGGCAACCCATGACGTGGCGTCCAGACACAAAAGAGGAATTCAGAGCTGCCCCAAGCTGCTTCCCAATATAGCTGGCACACAGGATATAGCAGACATGATCTCAGCTGTGTGGGAAGGTGTAAACTGTCTCCTTGCTGCACTGCTATCCTTCAGTGTATGCCCTTCCCGGGTCCCTCACGTATACAACGCTGTTACTACAGAGGCTCATCAGTTTAGCTATGGCACCTCCCCTTGTGCATGCTCTAGTACTCAGACTAACTCCCCAGAGGTATGATCACCTTCTAAAACTAAGTGTAAGAGTTCACGCTGGATGCAGATGATCCCCTAGAGCAACTGGGCTAGACTGGGCTTCCGCTGATGGTAACTGGTAAGACCAAGGTGACCAGCTGTAGGTCTGTCTGGGGCAGGCTGGTCTCACTGCTTGGTGCCAGTTATACTGGAGCAAACAGCCTGCAGTTTTCAGATGGCCTCAGAGCTGCTTGTTCTGGTGAATTACCAACACAAGTCATGCAGCCTGGTGCCAGCCCACAGCGCTACATTTAGACTGAGAATTGCAAAGGTGCAACTGCAGTGGTGCAAAAAAAAAAAAAAAAAAAAAAAGTAGTAAAAATAGAAGTAAAAACTGGGCCTAATTTGCCATCTGCTAACTCCATTCAGTCTTTACAGTATTACTGCTTTCCTAGTATCTCCCACCCTCTAACTAGCTGCTTTTTAATTATTTTCCTCAAGATTGCTTTGTTTTCTCCCCATGCTGCATCTCACCTTGTTATTTCCTCTCTACATTTATAATCTCCCCAGGTCATTTTCCATTATTTCTATAGCAATGGCTGTTTTTTTGACACACCTCCCAATTTAATATCTTCTGCAAGTTTAATTAACACACCAACTGTACCCTCTCCAAGCTCGTTAATGAAGATATTAAATAAAGCCAAACCTTGCATTATTGCTTGCCGTGCCCCAAACAACCCCTCCCCATAGCCCCGTATGTTCCCATTAACAATTGCCCGATGTTCACAGTCCATTAGCCAGGCTTCCAGCTCTGCAGCAGTGTCCTAGCCAAGCCAATTTCTACTTACACATCACAAGATTATTTAACACACCAACACCACCCTCTTTTCTTCAGGTGTATGGACCAGTGAAGCTGCATTTTTAACCAGCTGAGAATCTGACCTTATGCTGCTCAGTCTCGTGCTTCTCCTTCATCCTCTAATGCTGAAACTCTGTGCAAAAAGTGATTGTATTTGATTTCTTCCTGCTCAGCATTACAGTCCCAGCTCAGCTGTCAGCTCAGCCCAACCACCTTTCATTTCATCAGTGTATGTGACATGTTGCCTCTGAAATATTAATTCAGATTTGCCTGCATATTAACACTGACACAGATCTGTTTCAGTGAGTTTCCATCGCCGTAACTGAAAGCACAGTCAGGTCAATCCCATTTGTTTCTCCTTGTTTCACTCTTCAGCATGGCCCCAACTCTGCCAAATTTTAAAGACCAAGCAGGATTTAACGCCCCATTGATATGTTTTGTTGAATAGGGAAGGTCCAGACATGCTCTGTCGATTGTGGGCCCCGATGATTACGGATAGCTTCTCTTCTCCCCAAATCCAGCTGGCATTTCCCACACAGAGACTGGAGCTACTTGTGTGACTTCAGTGCATTGGACTTGGTAGTTTAACAGTGACTCAATTAGCTGGGAGGAAATTGGCCTGCTTTTTTTTGAGCGCTTTTGTATTACCTTTGCATTTCATGGCACTGGGGGTTTGCCCAAGATCCATGATATTTATAAAGGTAATTGGAGTTGTTCATTAGCTGGTTCTCACGGACTCTGGGATACGGTCCATCTAGATCCCTTCATCCACAGATTTTCTGTTCTTTCCTTTATTCACATGCTTTGTGCCAGATCTCAGGACGATGCTAGAGCTGATTTAATGAGGATTCCCCCAGTTATAGGGGAACGCAGGCAGAGCTACTCCTGCCTACCCTACACCAAACCTATCGTGCATATATACATGATGCACCAGGGAAAGGTGGCAGCGGATAGTGTTGCTGCAGCCTGCGCCGTGGCAGCAGCCAGCATGTCCTGAGCAGCCCTGAGCTCTCCATTGCTCTTTAGGACGGGGCGGTCACAGTTCAGGAAAAAACAGCTCAGGTATTTCAGTTGTCCTCTCTCAGAGCTGCCAAACATGTTCTAGACATTGAACTCTAGTTCTGAATACTACACAGCTACTGTTATTTTCTATGTACGCAGCTCCGTTTCTTTTTAATTCTACTTAAAAATCCATTATTCGCTAATGGAGCTAGTCCAGATGAACAGCAAGGCCGCTCCCCTCCAAGTGTACCACAAAGGTCATATGTTTTCTGGCATTTATTGTTCATCTAATACTACCTTCTCCCTTTCCTTTAGCTCCATGTCTCTTTTGTGGCTCCCTGTAAACTCTTCTGCAAACACATAATTAATTCCTCCTGCACATCTTGGAGGCACTGAGGACTTCCCAGTTCGGCTAATGGTCATAACACTGCCAGCCAGAGCTTTGCGGAGACGAGGAGGGAGAACCACCTCAAGCACCTGGACCACAGGAGAACCATTATATTTTAGCAAATGAGGCTAGGGTATATTTGAAATATTCCTCTTCTGACCAGCAGAGGGAAGTCATGTAAATACACAGCAGTCAGCGCAGTGTGATTTTGTTATTCCCATTCCTGTAGTTGTTCTTCGTTTAATTCTTCCTCTTCCAGCACAGGTGGGTGGGTGGGGGCAGATACATGTCAACCTCAGAGAAATTAGGAAAGGCAAAAATTGGAAGAAAGAGGTAATATCAATTATTAAATCAATTAGTATAGCTGGAAAAATCAGATAAACTTTTCAACACATCCGTCTGTCTTCAGGTCTGAAATAGCAGCTCACATCTTCAAAAACCTGCCAGCTTTTTCCAGCTATACTCATTGATCTAATTAAAAACAAAACAAAACTTGTCTGCCTACAAACCTGTCTTGCCTGCATCCACAGATTATCACAGCTACAGTAGTACAACGCCAAAGAAAGGCTAGTGTGAGCATCCATGATGACTAGCCTAGCCTATAAGAAGGCAGAGCAGGGACCACATCCCTGACCTGGGTGTAGTGGAGATACTCCTGGTCATACAAGGTAGAGGAGAGAAGGCTGAGTCAACAGAGAAAAACATGACAGGATGGATATGAAGCATCGACCCCCAGTGTCACTTAGAACTTCTCAATCTGGCTTAAAGAGGAAAACAAAGTCATCCCATAAACTGGACTCTTTCAAAAGGTGAGTGAGGAGGAACAATGTGGATTCCCACCCCACCGTGAGCAGCAACAGCCCTGAGAAGTCATGAAGGGTTTGTATGGAAAGTGGATGGAGAGGGAACCAGTTCCCACTGAGGGACCATTGTGATTAGCTGCTTAGCATCACAGAGGGAGCAGGAGCAAGGAAACATTCAGATCTGAACTGGTAGTTTCCCTTACTCTTTAATAATGTATCTATGAGAGGGAGACATCTGTGACTTGGACACGGCAACCCGCCAAGCCAGGCTGGGGCTGCTGCCATGGGGTGAGGACACCTCCAAGAGATGCCCATCACTCTACAGGCACAATCAGCCTAGGACGGCCACACCTCCAGGCATGCTGGAGTGCTCAATTTGACTCAACCCGATGATAGAAAGGAGAGAAAAGACACTAATAGATTTTGACTGAGATGCACCACTTAATCCTTTTTTCCCCATCAGTAAGCTCTCTTGCCTTCCCTTCCTAGCAGGCATTATGTAAATTGAGAGTCCCCTGAAGTGATATTTGCAACTGCAGGATCATACAAGAAAGGGCACAATGCTCCTTTGCCAAGACAACCCCCTGCCCCTACTATTCTTTTTCAAATAATACTATACTCATGGTAAGTACTAAAAATACATACTCTACCATTCAAGCACTTAATGTTCTTAAATGCCACTTTGTTCAGGGAAAATACTCTTTGTTAAACATGAAATTCACTGGGAACAAAATTTATGTTTCAATCTGATTTACTGTATTTTTATATATATGTATTTATTTTGTTCAACTGATTCTATCAGCTAAATCTCTCTCTAAAATGCCATGTAGCCAAAGCAGACACTTAAGGGAGGCTGTTGATACCTTATTGATGATGTTGGGTATCATCAACTGCTGGCTTATGTCTGAACTTTACAGCCACTTACTGAGGCTTGAATGATGCTCAGTGAAAGGGTCACCGGGAAAGGAATAAAGCTTATACCACAGTGAAATCAGTGTCTGTGCTGTGATCACTACAAATAAATGAGCCGGCCAATTTTAGTTGAAGTAGCAACACACCGAATGAAGTGATAGCACACTGAAGCCCTAAGTTTTCCATGGCAGAGAGAAACAAACATCCTCAGAGACCAAGGCTGACTTAGACAAACATTGCTTTAGGGCACCTGACAGCAGTTAAAGCTCATTTAAAATTGAACCACTGGCTGTCTCCCCGCAGCGAGGGTGAAAATGACCATCACCAAGAGAGAGACATTTCAAATCCATACAGGGATCCACTTTCCTATACCCTGAGCTTTATTTCTTTTTGCAGTGTTGGAAGCCACACCAAACACCCAGCCTGTTGTTTTATTCAGAAGGATTCTTCTTCCAAAGACAGAATTGGTTTCTTTTCCACAACCCTTCACGTTGATATTTTATTGCTATGAATTATTCGGGATTAGTAACAAAGTAGCTCAGAGAGTCCGGAGTCCTTTGCAGAAGGTGTCTGCTCTGCACTGTTATTTGATTCTCAACAGCATTATATTCACTTTATTAAAAAATATTCATTGTAGCTTCTAACTTATACAGAGTCCCAAGTGACCTACTGAATATTGCCCCGATTTTCTAGTAGCTGCATCGTATTTGTTGTATAATTTTGGGCAAATGCAGGACTCAGAACCCTGCTTAAGTGAATGTGTATTGTTCTGGTGTTCTCCTAGAAACTTCAGGTATCAGGTGATATCTCAGTACTTAGTTTCCCTCTTTCAATGCCATAGCCTGCAAACTCACTCAGTTCTCACCTCAACCTCCCACACAATAAATTTGCTCATTGACATAAATGACTATTTTGCTAGAGTACAACATTCAGTGTTTGGCCCTTAGCTTCTGTTAAGAGCAGCAGTGATGCCCAGAGCAGATGCAACGCTCGAGTGCTTCCCTAGCTGATTTGAGGGATTGGTACAGAAAGAGCTTGACTGCTGACTCCTGACTAGAGCTGTGTTTGAGGAAGGAAGGACAGAGGGAGGTCTGTCCAGCACAATCGAGAAGAAAATCTGCAGAATCATCATCACAACCATCCTGAAAACTTACTTTTCTCACTGTTCCCATCTGGCCTGATCCAAAGGCCATCGGATTTTGGATTTGGACCAATGTGCCTTTGCCTGCCCACATCCCGTGCAGAATAAAAAGTTGGCTCTCTTCATTGGCAGAGGATTTAGCAATAGGAAGCAGCTCAGTCCAAACCCTTTCTCCACGTGTGGCTGTTCCAAGCGCTCCTAACTCACGGGGGTTCAACCTTGACCCCACATCCTCCTGCTTCTGCTGCAGGATCATCTGGCTTTCCATCAGCATGATGCTAATAAGTAACTGACATGAGTAAGTCACTGAGCAGCTGAAGCAAGATTTTAAAAAAGAGGATCTCCTCTCTGCTTTGATAGCCAGTTATTAACTAATAGGTGTGGCAGTACTGGGAAGGTTGTAGGTGGTTCTGTAACCCATCATGCCAAAATGTGAAGAGCAGATAATTTTTATTTCATTATGCTCTTGTTCTGCATAGCCTTCAATATTGTCAGAGTGCTGTATGAACTTTAACCAATTAATGAAACATGAACTGCTTATTAGATGACCCAAAAGGTCTCTCCCCTACAATCTGTGAATAACAAATCTAAATCAACGTGCTGCTGGTAAATGCATATGCATGAAATCTTTTAAGACATCACGGCTAAAATAGCTAATAATAAACCTCACAGCATTCTTAAGAAAGCAAAACAGGAAGGGAAAAGCAGCCAGCAAAAATAAAACACTCTTCTGCCAAACACTGCCTAGGCAAGTTAGCATCAGCTAAATGATCAATAGGTCACCATTATGTATGATATTTACATCTGATCTGCATTACTGCATTGCTCTGCTGAAATGTCCAACAAGGCTCATATCAGCTAGCACTTCCTTCATTAAAATCTGCCTTCATATAAAATTCACCTTGATTTATGAGTTTGCATTCAGTGCTGTACATTTGAATGTAACACTGCCAAACTTTCTACTGTGTTCACCTGCTGGTTGGAGAGCAGAGAAATTTCAAGACGAAAACAAACTAAAGATGGTTGCAGAAGGCTTATTATTGTCAAAGAATGGAAAATAATAGATGTGCATATGCTCAGCCTTCTGCTACTATCATGTCACCGTGCATTATCATTTTATGTTACTGAAAAGTAGTCTACACACCATGTATTTCCTTAATCATGAATTTATTAACTCTTTCACACACACAGAAACCACCAATGATTCTTTTGCTTTCATTACCTAAAAAGTGTTGGGGGAAGTTTTCTTGGTACCTGCTGAGTAGAAGCTTACTTGTATTTAGAATCTGGAATTTCATGTGTCTTCATTTTCTTTCATACACACCCATTTTAAATTCAGATGGGCCAATATCCAAGCTCAGTCCAACCCTTATTTTCCAGAAGGTGAATTTTAGCTCCTCTGTCATTTGAATGTTAATTGTGTAGCATCACAATAAAACCACACATGCTCCTTGAAGGCATGAAAAACTCCCTCCTGACCCTTAGAAAAGTCTGCCAGTTATTCCTAAATATAAAGCTGGCTAATAACAAGTTCTGTAAATAATTACACAGCACGGAGCACACAGAGCCTTCCTCTTACTGCACTAACACTATATTCTTCAAGGGAACACTAAGAAGTGGCAAATTTGTAGTATTAAATGAGACATTTTCAGGCAAGAGTTTAAGAAAGGAGGGCCAATAGAGAAGATGAACATAAGGAAATATTCAGCAGAGACAGAGAACAGGGGCTTCACTTGATAAACAGATTTTACCCTTTCTGTAAATCTCTTTGCCTCATTCACTACTCTGAAAGCATATGAGTTCCAGTTCTTCTCAGCAAGTAGCCCCTTGCTCCTAAACATTTAGTTTTGGTCTGTCCAATGGCTGCAGATTTATGCACTTGAACTCTTTCACTTCCTAACATTTTATAAATAAGTCCCATCTGGTCTCTCTCCCCCTGTGTCCAAGTCCCTTCTCCCCCTAGCCTAACCCATACAGTCCCAGTTAGCTAATGCCTTCCTTTAAGTAAACTAGATCTAATGCCTAAGCTCTTTATGTCCCTCGAAAGAAGACTCTAACAGCTGCTCACTGTTACTACACACTAGATCAAGTATTCAGAGATGGATCTATTGAAGAGGTCAACTCCCTCCTGATACTACATTAACTAATCTGCTGCTATTTTAAACTTTGCTTAGCTTTGTTATTACTTCTACTGCACTGCACCACTCGGCACAGACATATTGCACTTCATAATCCATTTACCCAATTGGTTAAGATCGTTCTGCAAACAACTTCATTGTTCTAAGTTTTAACCATTCTTCCTATTTTAGCATCGTCTGATTACATAAGATAGCACAATATAAATCACGAAGAAAATGTTAACACAAAGCCAACCCTATAACTACCTGCTTTTGGCCACGAAATAAATTTGTCTCTTTCTATGTAAGAAACAAGGGAATACTCTTGCTCTTCTCTGTATTCCTGCAAGCTTTTCTCATCTGGGTCTTCCCGTTGACTTTGCCACAACTGCTCACACAACTGAAAGGAATACTCTCCTAGTTTGAAGCTCCCAGGATCAGGTCCCAGTTCTTCACCTGTCTTGATAATTTATTACCTAACCCGTATACACAGAGCGCGCAGAATAATATATCCTGTGAAACTTTGTTAAAAGCCTCTGAATATCCCAATATGTCTGCTGCTTCCCTCCTATGTAGATCAATATTTATTTAATTTAAAAAAGGAATCCAATTTGCCTGACATGATTTACTTTCCACAAATCCACGCTGACTCGCATTATGATGCTGCACCCTTATTAAACTGTATGCAATGGTAGCCTTACGCTGCTAGGAAATGTATTTTTGAGACCGCATTTAGAGACAGCGGGATCCTCTGAGGGGCTGCAATGCCCAACACAAGGAATTCAGCACATGCATATTGCCAATCTGGTCTGTTATTTTCCAGCTCAAACTGTTTTCCTTTAAAACATCAAAACAACATCGACTCTTTTCAAATTATTTGATGCAAGCTCTTAGTTCTGATGCGTATTCACATTGCAAATCATGGCCATGTATCAGGAGTCATCCTGTGCTCAGCACCATAAAACCCCTATGTAGAAACAGTCCCTAACACCCAGGAGTTTAGACTATGGCAACGGTCCCACCGTTGATCTTATTCTTGGGTCTCAGTCAGAAGCCGGGCCAGATCAGCAGTAACAGACAATCAAAATATCAACAACACATAGCTATGCGAAGGAACGAGCAGCTGCAGCGTTCCCTTCTGTTTTGTGTTCATGTCCCAGATAATGCTCCACACTGTTCAAGTGACCTTAGGCAGGCTGTTCCTCCCGTGGTGACATGAAACCCCTTCACCCATCCCACTGCTCACTTCTCTGATCCCACACTTCACTTGGAGACTGACGCTCAAACACAACGATGTGCTATTGTCTCAGCGTATTGTCTCTTGCACCCTTAGTCCTGTCTGCTCACATAATGGATGGTGTTCTCTTTAGCAAGCAGACATGCCAATGGTGTGCCACTTCAACACTGCTCCTAAGGCTTCAGCTCCCATTTCTGCTGCTGTCATGGAATTCTGCATGGCTGCCTGGGATAAGTTTTGTCCAGTACTGATACAGGGGCAGAACCATCTCTGGTTTCTCATGCTTTCCAATTTGGCAGTTCCCAAAGCATTTCCAGAATCTCATCCTACCAATAAGCATTTTCCCAGCTATTTGTCTAATGAAGTTTCCATTTTTATTCTTCCTCCCCTCCGTTTCCTCTTACCACGCACTAACAATGCACTGAACTGAGCCCTTACTGATTTCTTAGAGGGCAATTTGTATATATACAATAGTAAGAATGGGCTGGAGTATCTTGGTAAGTACTTGCCAGACTGGCATTCATCAGGACTGTGAAATAGAACAAAATCCCCCTGCAGTAATGGGACTTTTTAACCCCTTTGTGACAGTATTGCTAAATGCCCCTTCAACCCCACGTGCAACGCCCACAGCTGGGCACAGAAACACAAACCTATCCAATTCCAACCATGACATAAAATCAGAATTTGTTCAGATAGTATCAAGCTGTTTGTGGCATTTCTCATCAAGTACCCTACCTTGAACTCCATTGGGGTGTACTTCTCATTCTTGGGGGTTGTGTTGCCCTTGTAATGGAGATGGTTGGGAGTGGTTGGGTGGATAACGGTCGACTCCTGGGACTGCCTCTGACAGCGCTGGCAGTACACGTAAATCACAAACGTTAAGAGGCTAGAGCCGAAGAAACAGGAGACCCCAGTGGCAATCAGATGGATGAGACTAAAACCTGCAAGGGAAATGACAAGAGATGCTCTTTTTAAAGAACAGCCTTTTTCCCTCTCCTGACAAGACCACAGGTGCAAATCAGAGCTACGACATCTCGGGATCAACATTAATAAGCTGTTGAAGCCCGAGTCTGACGTTTTAACGTAAACTGACATAATCTCCCTGCAAATCGGTCTCCCCACTGCAGCTCTGCCTTGTGCAGTTTAACAGGTTCATGCATTGTTTTCTCAAAACTCCCTCCCTGTCTCTCCTCTCTCCCCTCTATTGATATTGAAACTAAACATTATGTTAAGCTGACAGCTAAAGAAATGAGCCATAAAAACAATGCACATTAATGGATTCCAAAGCATGTGCATGTCATGGAAACAAGGGGATAAAAATGCTCAGTGTTTCTCTGAAGGGGAAGGAAGGGAGGGGAAAGCCCTTTTTGTCGGCAGCCCAAAATGCCTTTGGGACTGTGTGTGGGTGGGGGAGATACACATTCCTCCCCTGTGTAATCCAAGTGTGCTCAGTTTTCTTGCTTATTGCCTTGGCCACATCTGCACTAACTTTGAGGTGTATTTGTACCGCTAACAGTGAAACAGGGGTCCTCAGGGGAACGGGAACGATAAGGTGGAAAAAGGCAAGGGGGGAACTGCTTGAGAAACACTTCTTTGCTGGCTTTCTCCACCAACTGCAAAGCGAGGAAGCCAGTTGCAGGCAGGTGCCGGCGGGGTAGCTACAGTACAAATATTTCAAAAAGAAAAGCCCTTGGACTACAAAAGCTTCCTAGAGAGATCTCTCCATGCAGGATTGCAGCAGCACCCTCCCAAGCACAGCGCTGACCTGTGGAAGGAGCTGCTGCTGTGCGTCGCACACGCTGGGAGGTACCTGACTCACAGCTCCGGCTGGTGAGGCAAAGGCAGAGTCAAACAGTACTCCCCATTCCTCCCTCACCTCAGAGAGTCTCTAGCCCCGCGGCAAAACCAGATTTCCACTGCCAACAGAACAAACAGTAGCAACTTTTACAGCCACCAAGTTACCGAAGAAACCAGAGGCAGTCTTGGGTGGCAAAACTTTCTGACCCTGTCCTTTTGCTATGTGCAGGGAGGGATCTACAGAAAAAGAATTAGCAATGATGAGTCCAAATGCTACTGCCTTTCCTCTGCCTTTTGCTCTGTAACATTTCAAATAGGAATGAGAGGGTCCCTAGAGCCGGGGGGGAAGCCTTGACTGCTGGCCCCCCAGGGCAGCTGTCCCAGGGGACAGCCATGTCGGCTCGCTGGTGACTGCAGCGGCAAAATTCCCGTAATGCTTAAAAAGCCAATTCATTCGGACAGACTGCTGTGTTGACTTGACTGTGTGCAGAGAAATGGAAGGGACTACTCAGAGAGTGGCTTTAAATGAGGTTCATTCTTAGTCTGATCACGACATGCATTTTTTTGGTGCCATCTTACATTTTAACTGATATGCTTTTCAAATAGAGAATTCTGTCCATTAGTCTACCGCTCTCCTCTAATCTTTAGTTAAAAAATATCCTCCTGAGTTTAAAAAGAACAAAACCAATAGAATTCTACAGCAAAGTAATACACTTCAATCATAATTACAGTAAGGAATGTACAGAATTTATTAGACTGATGAGCTACATTTATTTTTTAAACCACACTATAAAATTCTATTGCAAGATTACCACTTTCTATTGTGTTTTGGATGATGGTCCAAAAAACTAGCAGAAAGATGATAATTTCCTACTAAATGTTACAAGGCTTTTCCAAAAAGACATTTCCTTTCTAAAACCCTCTGCCTGTTTTACATCAGTCATGACAGCTAAAGCACAGAATACGCAACCTTGCTCAGTGAAGCCACATGACACTCAGCCACATTCTCCTCCTGTCCAGCTTTGCTTATATTGCAGTGAATGTCTCATTTCACTGCTACATTTACCAACTCACTACAGTAGAAAAACCTTTCTAAAACATAAAGCTCTCTTACATTTCCCTCTCACCTGTGAAAGACCCATCTGATTTTTTGGGTGACTTTTAGCCATATCTTAGGGAAATAACAAATTATTTTGTTCGCAGCATGTGAGTCCCCAAGGGAGAAGCTTTCTGGCTCACCACTTTGAAATACAGATTTTCTGAGATGCATCAACAGAATTTCTGTTGATTGGCTTCTTTGCCAAATATTGTAGAACACTAAGTAATAAATAATATTAGCTATGGTACAATGTAGATTGCAACAGCAAATACAATGGTGGTGGTAAAAGAAGGAAACGTGGATACAGCGCACAACAGCAGTGTGAAAGCCGTAGCAAGTCCTGGAACTGAAGCAGATACATTGCACCCTCTGAGGGAGAAGGAGTGATGCAGAAAGCCAACTGTTACGTTGCAGGTGCTGAAATCTTGATTCCCTTGATTGCCCCACAGTCACAAACCGAGAGGCCACATTTCCGTGCCACAGGTGGCACGCCTTTTTTTTGCCATGATCTCCACAGGGAGAAGAAACTTTGGCAGCCTGCAGATCATCTAGATTTCAGGAAAGCAGGGACATGATGCTAGAAGGAATTGACATGGTCATTAGTGTGAAAGTAGCATTTTAAAAAGTCAAAGGAACCTGCCATTTTCTTCAGTCTGCATTTTTATCACGGGGGCTCCTAGGGGCAGTGAAAAAGTGACACTAATGACTGGATCTTTCCCAGTTACATGCAGAAGGAAGACACAACTTCTGTGAGAGGTGAGGACTTGAATGAAAGGAAGTGCTTGGAGGACAAGTATAAGCTCTAATCTCGTCCTATATCAGCAAAGGATGTGTCTAAGAGACCCTGTTCACTGAAATCTTTATAGGTTATTTAAAAACACCTGCCTCCAAACAGCTGGAGGCTTACGGTGGTGGAACGAGGAATATCCCTTCCTTTCTCCTGAACCATTTACCCTGTGGGTAGAGAGAGACAAGTAATGTGCTCCTTGCTAATTAACGACCCTCAGTGACCAACCCAAACCCTGAAGTAAATAAAAATCTTGGAACAGACAAGTGGACATGCAATACATTCCTCCAGTCTGACTCAGACAGCAAGACTCCAGTGGAATTAAGGCTATCAGTGGGATATGAGCTGTATAGATTAATGGTTTGGTTGATACTGCACAGGGAGAAAAGAAGCCAGGTTAAGATAAAAATAAGATGTATAGTTAGTGGTACCCTACCTCCACAGTTCGTGCTCTCATCAATGCTGGAGGCTGGCAGGATCACTAAACAAAGAGAAGAAGATTGGAGAAAGTTGTCATTTTGCCATCGCTTTACTTCTTCAGGTAATTAAACCCTCTGTGCTCCAGACACGGGAAGTTTCTCACATGTTCTGCAGCAAGCTGAGAATCTCTCTAAACTGAATTATAAGCTCAGAGTGTGAAACACATGCAACAAAACCTCTCCAAAGACGTGACAATTCCAGTACTGTTACCTGATCACTGTTTAGCTTCTTTGATTTAGAGGAAAGAATATAGCTGAGAAAGCCATGAAAAAAAAGAGTACCACTGCCTAGAGTTCTCAGATTTTTAAGTCAGGGCACTGTAATCCAGAAAAGGACATGTGGAAAGGGGTTATTCAGTCTAGACCCGTATCAAATATTTGCCCAACAGATTCAGTTTCCACAAAACACAGGGTGGAAGATGTTGATGACCATCTGTCCCTCAACCGTGTCGTGTCGCTCTGTTAGACCCTTGATTAATCTCCCAACTTCACACTCCAATTTTCTCCATCTGCTTCATCTTATTTCTTCGCTCTTTTGGGATGCTTTTTCTGATACCTGAACTCAAGGACCTTCTGTTGCCAGTATCCATACTGAGAACAGAGATAATTTTTATAACCCAGCCTGAGATGAACTATGCAACGTTAAAAGCTTCGATTCAGGTGAAGCAATACTAGCTATTTATTACAGATCTAGGTAATTCTGTTCTAAAGAAAAGCCAAGCTTCCTTAAAAGAATGCCAGTTACCCTGTACCTGTCACAAGGGAGTTTATAACATGTTTGTTTGTTTGCTTGTTTTTCTAGAAGCATCCAAACCCAATTTATAGTAGAGAAAATCTCAGCCTAACTTGACAGTCAGGACACAAGTTGCTCTCCCAAACTGGCCCACCCTCTCCCTCCTCCATGACACTGTACATACCAGGAATTTCATTATACAGGCAATCTTGGTACTGCGTGCTATTTCCGACGCACTGAGAAGAGTCTGGGTTGTGCACCTCGCAGTAACGGCTGCGGTATTGGATGCCCTCTTCATTACACAGGCTCCACTCCGACCACTCTGACCAGCCACCTGAAATCCGAGATCAGGAAAACACACAGACAACGTCACCAAGAAGGAAAAGGATTCCTTGTAGATACCAAACTTCTCCCTTGCTGAAGGATGTCTAGATCCTGACCTGGGCCTCTCTCGCACATCTAATCCAGTGGCCTTTAGTGGCTTTAATTTTCTCAATACAAATAACAATGCAAGCATCATACCCTGCTTGTCAGGTTGTAGTTTTCTTAATATGGACTGAAGCAACCCTTGGTGGACCACTGTGCAGCACAGAGTTATCTTAAAAGCTCCTGTGTCAGCTCTTTGGTTAAAGACACACAGGCAGCTGGATGGGGCAATGCTGCACCAGGGGCTCCAAGTTTTGAGGTGGCCTCCCAGGGATACTCCAAGCAGCCAGCACAAGTTACAGCAGTTCTAGAGTTTTGATGATGCTCCTGAGGGCATGAGTCAGCCTCCACTGGATCAGAAATACACAAAGGCGGTTCAAAACCATACAGATCTAAACCCTGTCCTCTGAGTTGCAGCATGTGCTCATCTGCCTGTCTGTGTAAGAATAAGGAAGCATTGTTCCTCCAGTAACTGTACAGCTTGATGCTTCACGAATCCTTTTGTTCGTCTTGCAAGCTTCCGCACTGAAGAACCAAGCTCCTGCTTTTTCAATTACTTTAAATGGATCGGTCGTTAACAAGATTTTGCCTGTCTGGCACCAGAATACCAGAGTACAGGCTAGTGAAAGGTAAAGAGAAAGGCGATGCACTGCGCTTGGACACTGGGATGTGGCCTTTTTCCCTGGCTCAACAGACACTTACTGAATGGACAGAAAAGCTTCTAACTGTTTCTGATTTATTATTTAAACATTTTGCAGATGTGCTTTGCTCCCACCACCACCCAGGCCAGCTGGAGAAGGGATGAGGACTGGGTACCTTCACATGGGTGTGTGTTGCAAAGGGCCTCCTCAGTGTGCAGACCAATGCAGATATCCTCTCCGCTAGACGGAGCTGGATTGGTGCAAGTCCGCGTACGCTGGTAGTGTCCTCCTCCACAGGTTGCTGAGCAGTGAGACCAAGGAGTCCAGCAAGACCACGAGCCTTTCACTGAAGATCATTGAAAAGCAAAGAGAGACAGGCAGATGCCGTTGGTTGCTTCCCTCACTGTGACAAAGCTGGAGAGCCCCACTATCTCACCTTCCAGATCCACCCTGCCCAGGCTAGCTAGCACTTGCTTGCACCCCAGGATATTTGGGCCTGACAAGAAGAACTTCATCTCAAGAGAGGCTATGAATGTGCTGCATTCTGCAGATGCAGAATGAATTCTATGCACAAAAAGACCCTGCATCATGAAGTGCCAAAATTGAAACTATTCTTTAGGGTGGTCACCGAAGTATACTCTATTACACTGTACTATACTATACTACTCCACATCTTTTTAAAAACAGCGTTGTTGTTGTTGTTACTATATTGTCTCCTGACTCTTCACCTTCAGCAACAGCAGATTTACTTAGGAAAAAAGTGCTGTACAACCTAAATGGAGCTTATATGGCACCTTTCTGTGGGGGTCCTGAGTCCTCTAGTTCCAACCTTCAGGAAACAGAAATTCAGGGGCTTTATCTGAGCACAGCCCCATAACAGGCTAATAATAAAACTAGAGAGGGACTTCAGATCCCTGATTCCCACCCTGCCTTGTCAGGCTACTGGACTGCCTGATTTGTAGGTCCACATGCCATTATTTCAGGAGATAATAACCTGATGACTTGGTGCAAGATAAACCCAGGATTTGTGCATAAACATTGAGTGAGGCAGGGAAGGAGGGAGACACAGAAATAGTAATCATGCACTCAGAACAGATTGTAAAACATCATAGTGTCCAAGGGGAGAGAACAGCACAGAAGAAGGGCACAGACATTAGTGAAAAGCCACTGAGAGCTTCCAAAATAGTACTAATAGCTGCCTTTATAGTGCTAGAGTTGTTTTCTTTTTATAGGCCATAGACTGCAATATTTGACACTCCTGCTATGCTCTTGCTGCACATTCCGATCATATGTTCCTATCTGCATTGGAATTTTATCTTTGTATTGAATTTTAGAATCATAATAAAACCATTACACTATAGCATTTTCAAGTGTAGGCCACAAATTATATTGCCAGAGGTAGATAATTGCTAGAACTGCAAAGAGGCAAGGTAATTTGTGTAAGTTCACTTAAATTTACTTTAGATAGTTATTACAGAGCAAGGAGAAGGATAAGCGAGAAAGAATACAGTAGTCAATGGTCTATTATTACTATTCTGGACCAGGAGTGCAACATAAACATGAGGACAAACTCGAAAACCAGGAAACCAGGCAAGAATACTCCCTGCTGGCTGTGCAGGAAATGGTAACTGATGTCAAGAGTAGATGCCCATCGCAAGAACAATACGTAAGCAGGAGAGGGGGAAGAAACAAGTGTTCACAAGAACTGCCACATCAAGCATCTCTACACAGTATTAAGCCACATTTATTAAGTCTGTCTCCTCATGAAGGCGCAGATGCACCGTGATGCCCTCCACTGGATGGAGCATCAAACCTTCTTGAAGCAAAAAATCGCTAGACAAGCCACGATGCTACTTCCTCTAGAGGATGTGGCTGTGTTACCCTCGGAGCCGAGGTGAAACGTAAGTCATAGCACTAAAGATCACATACACCGGTCATTACAATAGCTTTAAAACAAATTAAGGAAAAATCCCCCAAATAAAAAAAAAAAAAAAAAGGCAGTTTGGAAATACTGATTTTGTTTGTGGCTCTACAATTTAGATGGGGAAGAACATCTCTGCATTTCATGCACAAAGATGCTCATGGTTACCTGGGCAGGGATGAGGATTGCAGTCTTGGTACTCCATCGCTGATCCCACGCAGGGCAAGCCACCATTTTTAGGTTCAGGGTTCGTGCATGTTCTCTTCCTGACCCTAAAGCCCAACTCACAGTCCCTGGAACAGGAAGACCAGGCCCCCCAAAAGGACCAGCCCCCATTGATAATCCGTGCAGAGGTCTTACCAGTCTTGAGGAGGTCATCAACAAGAGCTTCAAGGAAAACAAACAAGACACCACAAGATCACAAATTAATCACTTGTTGAAATTCTAAAAAGGGTTTCAGCTCATTAATAAAATCAGGATTTGTGTGCCCTAGGGAAGAGTTTCTGTTGAAAGCCCTTAGCAAGAGTTTTTTTCCACAAGGTTACAGGTAAGCTAGCCACAAAATTAAATCTGTACACACACAAACTGAGTCTACTGATAAACCTTGATAAATGACCTTTCTAGGCAGCAAATTGTGGCAGTTGAGGCTGTGCCTTCAGAACACTGCCTTGCACCACAGCAGTACTGAAGGGAATAACCCCAGAGGCAGTGCACAAGGAGACCTCCAGAGAGAAAGAAGAGTAAAGACGCGCTGTCCTGTAGAATGGGTCTTCTCTTCTTCTCTACACCCTCATCACTTGTCTGTTCTCTTTGGGGCACCCTGGCAGTAGCAAGAACAAATCTATACACTGTTGTAATCACAGAGCTCACAACTGTGAGACACAGGGCTCTCTCCAGCCCTGCCATTCTGCAGTGACAGTAGTTGTGCCTGTCGAGATTTATGCAGATACAATCATGTTCCTGTTCTGGGAGGATCCCCCTTCCACCACCAGATCTAGGCTTGCCCCATGGTCCCTCAGAGCTGGCAAGACGTACAGTCAGTATCGCACACTGCTGAGCCATCATTGGGGCAGAATCGACTCTCGGTTTTCTTCCTCCCAAACTGCAGCTCGTGGGGATCGGACAGCTGGGCACGACATGTGTAGCGGAAGCGCTGCTCCTGACGGGCACCGTTCTGGGTGATGTTGACAGGCATCCAAGGGGTCCAGGGTGTGTTCCTGCGCACCTCCGGGCAGCTCTCTGGGTTGCACGTCTTATATTCCTGCCAAGAAGGAAAACCACTCTCTCCTTACTTATTAAACAGCAGCAGCCTCACTGACAGAGATTTATTTACACTCCAGAAAATAAGGGGGTACCCTATGGATCTAAAACAACCTCCATCTGCCTTATCTAACTTCACAGACACAAGCCAGTGCTGGGCACAGCACAAAATGTGGTGACTATGGAGGCAGTGGCAGTGCTTCAGGTAGGCCTCCAGAGTGAACTATTTTTGCTATTTTTATATATCCCTCAGGTCTGTGTTTCTTTGCTGACTCAAAGTCCTGAGGGGCTTCGAAAGCTCGGTACATTATGGGCAGTAGAATAATTCAGGCAATAGATAGTATTAACAGCAAACAACTTTTCTGCTGTGACCCTGAGATGCTGCTCTCAGATCAGCCTAGAGGAGCCCCATGAGGACAAAATGTCAGTAAGGTTTATTCCTTGAAAAGTTTATTGTTTTATTTTTAAGATGGATTTAGATTATCTATTTTTACAGCTATTTTTGATTGGTTGGCCTTTTGAACTCTCTAGAGAGGACTATGAACCATTTGCCATCCTTGGTGTAGAGATGAGCGTCCACTGAGTACAGACAACATTCTGGCCGTATGGGGATGGGGGGATTTGGGGTCTTTACAATTCTCACCACTAGTGGGAGGAATTCCAGTGACAAACATTGCGTTCTTGTTTAAAAATAAATAAACAAACCAGTCTTTTCTGGCAGAGGGAAAGAAATGTAATGCTTCAGGACTTTATGATTCTAGAGTAAATGCCAAACAGCTTGTGAACAGATGGGAGGTTCCAGATCAAATCTGCTTACACTGAAAGAAAACTCTCCATAAAACTAATTAAAACAGCTGCATGAAACAGCTGCCAGAATAGGAAATGGAAAATAAAGAGAAAAAACGGGTAGCCATTGCCTCACTGATGGGTTAACTAGGTGTTTGACCTCTCGTTTACTCAACTATGGCAATCTGACTAATTTCTGATGCATGTAGGGCCTCCTTGACTCAATGGGAGTGGGACTGAAGAAAAAAAAAATGTACAGTACTTTTAGGTAAAGAACTTCATACCTAGGCCTACAGAGGCATAAGGAAGTCCTCTGTATACATGTCTGTCCTTACCTTTACGTACACACACACACACTGACACACACACGCTTTCACGCCAACTTCACTGACTTCAGCAATCTGCCACCCCTCTGCTTCCCAGTTCATTTCAGCATCCTCTCCAGCAAAAGCTGAGGATAGCATTTTTCTTCTAGCTTAAGAAATAAAACCAAGATGGAGAGCGGAGCTAAATACCAAGTTCCTAGATGGCAGACGTCAATAGGTGCCCCTTTTGCAATGTCAATAAACAATACATACCACAGCACAGCCTGGACACGTATTTCCATTTTCACAGGACCTCTGCCTCGAATGAATCCCTCCGCCACAATTCACACTACATTTATTCCAAGGACCCCACGAAGACCAAAAAATTGGTAAGGGACATGGACTGTTCTCATTACAGAATCTGAAATAAGAAAGAGCATTGCTCAAAACACATCCATGTCAGCACATCAGAGGGACAAAACCGTGACGGCCGCAAGACTGCACACTGCATTTGGGCGCAATTCATGCACGCACCGAAAGCCAGCAGAAGGCTGACACAGCAGTCAGATTAGCAATATTCCTGTTCACAGCAGAGAACTGTACCCTTTGTACAGAACAGGGAGGGGTTAACCAGGCTGAGCTCACTGAGACTGTTGGAATAAATGGTCAAGATCAGGTTTTTGAAAGTGCTTTAAGCTCATAACTTTTATGCACTGAATTCACAAAAGAGCTCCTAAGCTGAAGCCCATGTGTCATAAAGAGAGACAGTAGACGGTAAATATTTTCAACGGGATGACTAGCGGGAGGTCAACTCCACAGTGATCTGCCACTAATGGCAGGTGCTAAACACTTCTCAATCTCCTCTTCCCACAATCTGGCCCTTACTGCTGTTTAGACCCTAAAAAAATAGCATTTGCAGCTGGAGTTGAACTAGATGCTCTATGCATCTAAAAGGAGGCCCAAAATTAATGCTACTTCATGTTCCCTTTTCAAAAGGTAACTTCAATTTTGTTCAGCTTTTTAAACAATATTGTTCTCAAATTGAATCACACAGGACTGCAATTGACTCAGATGTAGTCTTTAAAACCCAAAAAGGACCACTCTGAATGGCCACAAATCAAACCAAATATTAAAATATTCTGAATCAAGGAAGCTAAATGAATTGCCCTTTGTATTCTGAGAAATGCAGAGAGATCTGTCTTAAGTGACCACCCAAGGGACAAGCAACAGCCCACTGCCAAGCAGAGGTGGCCTTTAATGAAATGTCAAATCTGGAAACCAAATTGGGATGCCTTGAAGCATGTGTTTAATGAGGGGCCGGGCTTGAAGAAGCGTAATAGTGCAGATGGCTCTGTAGGTTCAAAAAGTATTGTCTTTTAGTGATTTTGCATGAAATTTGCTTAGTCTAGAGGGGAAAAAAAGATGTTTCTCTGACACCAAGCCCTGCAAAAACTCAACCCTGCATCTGCGAGTTAAGCTATATTTTGTCTCAAACTTCTTTTGGTGCATCAGCACAATTAACAGACTTCAGAATGGTGCAACTGGCAATGCAAGCTGCACATACTCAGGTGCCTCCTCCGGGACGGGTCAGAACAGTGTTACTGTATCTATAAACTCTGCACTGCTTACAGCAGTCACAGCTTCTCCCTTTGTTGCAGAGGTCAGCCCTCTGTTTGGGAGACGGGAATGCCTGTGAAGGTCTGAAGGGTCCTGCTTGAGAGGGGAGGCAGCTCTGAAGTCTCTGATGGCCACAGGCTCATTGAAAGAGATTGGCCATGCATGTGAGCAACTTCATCCCTCCCAGGCTCTGGAACTCCTTCAGCTTTGTGCATTAGGCCAAACGGCGTTCATCTGCACTCATGTTTAAGAGCCACCAGCTCCAGCTGCCAACATTACAACCACGGAAGACGCAGAGCTGTGAATATCTCTTACCTCTCTTCCCTGCTCTGTCCAACGCAGACCCGGCCCCCATACCGTGGAGCAGGGTTGCTGCAGGATCGCTGGCGGACCTGAAAGCCAATCCCGCAGGAGGTGCTACACGGGGCCCAGGAAGACCAGGGTGTCCAAGCGCCATTTCTAACAGAGGAGGTGACAGAGAACAGAGTATGGGTCTGCCCATGTCATGCTGTACTTAACAACACAACACATAAGGCACTGATGGGGGGATCCCTGAACTCATTGGAGAAGAGATTATTCATTTCAACCAGATTTTACATCAGCAGAGATCTAGAAAAGGGAGTTTCGAAAGTGCTTAGCATTGGCCTAACTTTCTTCCCATTGCATCATCTAAGGATGGGAAAGGAAGAGAATGAAGCCAGTGCTGAATGACTTAGAAAACGCCTCCCAGGATTTGCTATAACTCTCACTGGCTACTCCCCCGTTATCTCCCCCATGTCTCATAGTCCTGCTTTTCCGAGCCAACGGCTGATCCCAAAGTTGTATTCCCTGGACTATTTTGCACAAAGGGTGCAGGTTTTGAGGCTCACGAATGTCAGTTGTGCCAAAGGATGTAAAACACCCCACCCTCTGCTAATTCAGTAGGTACTGATGCTTTAAATCTCTTACAGCAATACTACCGCCAGCTCCCATGGTTTTATCACAGACCTCATAATATTTGGTGTTTTCCTAAAGCCTTCAGCTAAGTGGAAATCTCAAATTTCATTAAAAATAACAATAATTGCTTCTAGCTTTCATGGTCGCCTGCAGACATCACTGCAGTATAACCTTAAATCTGTAGAAACCAGAAGGCAATTAAGAGCTCAGAGGCAGGATCGAGTTTCACGGTTTAATGAGTGATCACATCTCTGCTAAGCAGCAGTAATTTAGCCTGAAGCAAATGTGATGTAAAACCCCTTGGTCCACCCCTCAGCGACAGAGGTGTTGGCGAACGCCCTGTGCCTTGCTCCGGCGACAGGCTGAGCACGTGCAGGCAGCCGGCTCCTGCGACGCTGCTGCCGCCATGCAGAAACTCCACCGCGCGCCTACACAGAAGTCAACATTTTCATCTTTAACATCTTGCATTTATTAAAGCTGCCCTTCCTCTGATTTGGCAGCACGACTGAACCTTGGAGCAGGAGAGGAGGAACTGTGTCTCATCTCTTCTCTGCTGCAGGTTTCATTGCGTATGGAGCCAGTGGCAACGCTCTGTCTCACAGAACTGCCTCATCTTGACACTTCACTGCCTTAAGCCAAAAAATCTCATTTGTTTTGGGTTGTGTTTTTTTTTTTTAATAAAGAAAACCCTTTCTAAAAAGTCTAGTCAAAAAACAACTCAGGTGCTCTCTGGTTCTTGAATGCTAAGCTCGAAAACAGATGTTAATTTTCAAAGCATTTACTGAACTAATAACACTGCTGGCAAGAAATATTTTCTGGCATAGCACCAATCAGGGCAGAGGAAGAAAGTTAAAACCCACATTGCCCTTCACACTTTTTGTATTTGTTATCAACTCTTGCCTGTTCTTGGCAGCTTTATTTCAGAACCGTGCTAGATGTTTCTCCCCTCCTCCTCTTGTTCTCCCATCCTTCTCCCTCCTTCCCTTCCCCTCTCCCACCCCAAACAAGGTCAAAGAACAAGAAACTCACTTATATAAAAATCCTACTACTCCATCTTATTCTGCCTTGTTTTAACACACTTACTACCTCCCCACTCCTTAACCCCCCAAAAATATTATATGTAAAATCATGAAAAGAAAATATCAAATGGAAGGTTGCTGTAATTGCAGCAAAAAAGGGAAAGCATTTTTTACTAAAAAATCCTCAAAAAGCCCCAAGTATCTCTATTTGTGTTTAAGTATTTTTAACAGAAATAAAAACACCTTCCATTTTCAGTCTCCATCTTTCTAACAGAACTCGTCTTTAAGCATCCTGCTCCCTCTTTGCAAAAAAAGAAATCTCAATGCCATATGAAGTCATTAAAGGAAATTTGAGGGCTGAGGCGGATGTAGGATGACCAGATGTCCCTATTTTTCAAACCATGCTGTTTTCCTATGTCTTAAGATTGAATAATCTATTTTTCATCCCCTTCTTAGAAGCTGTTCCTGGCTCTTTTGCCATCAGAGCGGTGCTGAGAAACCCATCCCACTGGCATGCTTTCCATTTGCCACCGACATAAAATGCCTCAGCCCACGGTGGCAGCCCAGGGGCAGGAATGACTGCACGCCTTTTGGGCAGCACAGCCCACAACTGGAAGGAGAGATACCAATTAAAATATGAGTATTGCAGAATTTTTGGTGCCAAGACCAGCGCTGATCTCCAGGGAGGAGTCAAGAGACAGCTGGCCTTAATGGAATGAACATTTATGGAGAAGATAAAGTAGATAAAAACTGTATTGACCCAATATTTACCAAAATATTGGCTGGCCCCACCCTGGTTAAATAGCGCTTACACTACTGCATCATCTTTCCTGGAGTCATGACATGATGTAGTCTGAGGGTGGTGGGGTGACATGGACACAAACACCATGGCTACGTTTGGGCACCCGACCGGGGGACATTTAGCTTCCATACTGCTCAAGCACGAGCCTCAGGCTTCCTAGGTAAGGCAGCACTTGGACACACGCTGAGGTCCATGCGTTGTTTAAGTGCTGTGCCCGGCAGGCACGCCTCCTAAGCGCCGCTCGCTGCCAGGCAATGATCTGTTGCCTTCACCCAGCCAGCGTGCTGCAGACTGTTCACAGACTGGCAGAACAAGGCAAACAAGCCTTGCTCGGAGCTAGGCTAGGCCTTGCCTTGACAAGCGCTGCTCTGAAAGAGCTGTGCTCACTTCTGGCAATGCAATCTCAGAATTCAAACTTTGAAAAACGACGAACTTACTGGATTTTTTTAGCTTATTGCTCTTCAGCTGGCTAACAACTACCTCTGCCTGACTCATCTCCTCCTGATGGGTCATTGCTCACTGCACAGCTGAGGGAAACTGAGGCACAGTGTAGGGAAGGTTAATGTGCACACTAATCTGGGGTTCTCATCTTCCAAGAGCCCTAGGTGAAGGCCCTTCTCCCAGAGCCTTTGGGCTCCTTCATTTTTCACTGACTTCAAGCTGGACCTCTCATACCTCAGTTTGCCTGGGATACAACCACATGGTCACAGAAACACAAGGAAGGAGCTAAGCTGTGGCCAGGCACAACTTTTGTTCCCTTCCTAAAGAGCACGAAGATGCTGAGGTACCTTGAGCAATTTGCGACCTCGATCCTGGCCCCTTCGCAGCCACGACCTCCACAGCGAGGACGAGGGCTGTCACATGAACGTGATCTACACATACAGGAGCCTGTGCTGTCCCCATCCGAATGCTCACACAGTTGCCATGGGGACCATGGCCCCAGTCGTCCATTTGTTGTCAGGTTTTTCACCTAATTTTAAAAGAAAAAAGGTCATTAATAGCAAGTTTGCATTTCTGGAGACAGCCCCACAATAGAGATGCCAAACAAAGCTGCCGGGGGGATTAGGATTCATCTTACATGGGAGCTGTCTGTGCTTGTGAGCACGGTTCACAACAGAGGGTTGTTTTCAGACAATGCTGCATCAATATTTACCCTCCAAATTCCACCCCACATACCTAACGTGTGTGCACAGGCACCCGAGCCGACCCAGCCCGCACCACCCCAGGCACAGGCATCCATCTGCCACGCTGCAAAACCACCGCGCCCCCTCGTCCCACACCGCACAGCTTCAGCCCGTCACGCGACACAACGGCCGGCGCTGATTGTCCCTGCTCCATTATGCTCCTGCCGCTGCACTGCCTGGGACTGTTCCTGCAGAATATTTTCCGAGTTAGCAGTCGCATAACCATAGTGACCAGCTGAGACCAGGGCCTCACTGAGTTTGGCCCTGTCAAACACGCAGTGAGAACTGGCTCCCTTTCTAAACAGAGCCGTAGCCTAAACGGCTAAGCTGGGTGGAGGACAGAAAGAGAAGGAGATGGTGGTGACTGGAATTAATGCTGAGGATCACACAGTGGGCTAAAGAGCAAGAATTCATCTCAAGGCAGTTTATAGACCAGACCACGCTGCTATCTCTTTCCTCTATCCTTGCTTCATGCCTGTACAGCCCTGAACAGGCTGGGGCTTGAGCTTCCGGAGCACTGTAATGCAGAAGTAAAAATACATGAGTTCTGGCAAAGGAAAAGCACGAGAAACGGATCTATTTCAGCCCATGACCAGTGAAGACCTTCCAGCAGACAGGGTGTCAGAGCTTGCTCCCCTGTGCCTTGTTTCAACCAGCGCTGCTAGGTGAGCCCTAAGCTGAGGGCCTGGGGAGGGAGCTGGCAGGGACCCCGCAGTGAGCCTGCCTTGAGACGGTGAGTGTTGCCTGCTCCTCCCAGGATCGCTCCCAGGCCACCGCTGCCGTCATGTGCCCACTCCACCGCTACTGCAAAACCCAGCAACTCCAGGACCATGCCTGGAAAGTTGCCCTGAACACCCCTGCCCTAGCTTCCCCTCTGCTCCCGACTTCAGGAACACGAAGCAGAAAGACACCCGAGCTGGCCCTGCCTAGGTACCGCTATCTCCTTGCTACAGCGCAGCACCGTGATGCTCTCCCCTGGCAGCAACCTCTGTCCTCCCCACCCCACGTCCCAAAGTGCAGGGTCTCGCAGTGGGGCAGCACCGATGGCGGTTGCTTGCAAGCCCCTCGTTCCCACCAATGTCACCCACAGGGTGGTGGGATGCTCAGCAGCTTTGGGCAAACTGCTGGCAAAGGCAATTCTGGGTTGGGCCTTGGTGTCACACACAACCAAGGGTGAAGAAAAGAAGAGGCTGGGGCCCTGGCCCCAAATCTGAGCCAGCTACTGCTGACAAACCCCACCATGCCTTGCTTCACTGTGCTCTGCAGTCAGCAGCATCAGTCCCCTGGGCCACCCCAGGGGGGAAATAATTTCTCCTGCTCTACAGACAAGGACACCAAGGCATGGAGAGGCTGCAAGCCCGCTCAGGAGCCATGCAGGGAGCCAGCCACAGCCATGGGAGCAGTGCTTTCAAACGCTCATCCTCTGAAACACGCGACTCTGCTTATTCTCCATCCCTGGCACTGTGTTATGCACCTCTGGTGGGATGTCATCTTCCCCTCTCACCCACCTACAGCAGCATCAGAACTATGCAGCAGCGGCATGGAAGTAATTTAGAACTGTTACTGTGCTCGTCAGGCTGCAGTCGGGGGGTTTCAAGCATCTGTTGCAAACCTTTGTTTGCAGTAGATTATCGCGTTGTGGTAAAAATTTGCTCTGGGCTGCAGGTTACAAGGCAAGATGCCCAGTGAAAAGAACACTTGAGTTTTCTTGTTGTTGTTGAATTTGTTGTTTTAAGCATGCACACAGTCAAACATCAATACAGTTGGGTTGCTAAAAGTCAGGGGGGAAAAAAAATCAAAATAACTACTTTGAGATATTTAATACTAGATTTTTATCTCTTTTTCCCTCCTGCCTTGCAAAAGTCATAATCTAAGTATTGGATCATTTCTATTCATTTTTGAGCCAGAAAGCCTTGCTGATTCCAGCAGGGAGTTATGTTCAGAAATCAATGTATGATATGGCCCGTGGCTTCAATACAAAAAAAAAAAAAAAGCTGACAAATAATTATTGGCTCATAAGTGATGCTGGGAAGCAACCCAAAGATTAAACAAACAAGCAGCCATAACCAAAATTCTGAGATTTATAAACATGTCACGTTGTGAGTGTGGGAAGTTTTTATACTGAAGAAATTACATACGGGTTATTATTCCATCTTTAAATTCATAAAAATATCTTCAAAAGAGCAAACTTGGAAAGTGGGATAAAAACCCATATGCACTGATCTTTTTCAGGAATATCTTTATATGGTAAATCCTTTGTAGCCAACACAGTGCCCATTAGACAGAGAGGACATCTTTAAAAACACGTGGTCAAATGCCCTTCTCTCACCTGACGATATTAGCAGTTCCAAAGTTCTTCTATTTTATAAACTGCCACACTCCCACTAAAGGCATCGCCTTTTCGTTTCTTCCTTATACCATTTATAGGCTCAAGTGCAGGATCTAAAACTTCTGACTGACCATTTGTACCCCCCACTATCAGGATATTTTCAATGTTTATTCTGATATTACAGATAAAGCCAGAAATATTGCTTATTCTTTCAATTCATCTATGCTTCCTCTTAGGATTCAGATGTCAACTGCTTATAACTTTGCCAAGTTTTAATTATTTCAGCTGGAAGTTTCCATGTTGGCTGTTTGGTAGAAGCTGAAAATTCTTGCAAAGTTTCAGTCAAAATATTTTAACCAGTTCTAAAATCAAATCTAGGGAGAACGTCAATAAGTAGCAACCTTCTCCTTGAAACAAGCTGGTGTTCAGAGCAGGGAACTGAACTTAATGTCCTTGTAACACCTTTTCACAATCCCCATGAAAAGCCATTCAAATCTGTCTAGGGTATAAAATCCTTGGGAGGTGGGGAGGAAAATTCTCAGTTTCCAGAGACTCACAGATTTCGATCCTGGCACCTGAAGTCTTCTCTGTGCACTGGGCATGCTTCAATGTGGGCCAGAGCAGGATTATCCCGGGCACTGCAGCTCTGAGTGGCTGAGCCCACATGAATTGAGAGCAGGGTACAAGTCTGCTAGACACCCGAAAAACGGAGTGGACAGATTAGCAAGAAAATGGGGTAGCATGGAGCAGATGCCAGAGGACTGAGATAGGGGTTTACACGACACACAGAGTGGGACTGGGATGAAATCCTGCGAGGAAGAGCATCATTTAGCTCAGGATAGGGAGGACTGTACACTCTATTGGGATACTCAGTTCCTGACTTGTCAGCCACCATCAACAGTGATCCCAGGAGCTTGGCCAATGGAGTTTGTTACCCAAATGTAAAGTTCCTTTCCTGCTGGTGCCTTGTGTTGGCATCAGTAAGGTATTATAAAGTACAATGTGGCTTTTTTCAGTTTTCCTGAAACCAAAAAGCACCTCCCTCCTTTCTCCCAAGCCTAAGAAGAAACAGCATGCAATCATGTATTCAGGACTCCCTGATATGACACATGCACATACAGGGAAAAAAAGAGCAGCATGTGCAATTTCTGTCCTGTCATTTCTTAATGTTAAAATATTTGACACTGCAACCTTAGCAATGAACCTTGAGGAAGTTCTGGGTGTTATCTGGTAATAACATAGATTAACCATTGCCCAGGGTACTATGTTAACTCTATACTATTAACCCTCTTTCTGAGGTCCCTTAATACTAAAGCTGGCAAGTGGAAATCTGTGGTACAATGTAGTGCTGTACAAAGATGTTCAGACTAGCTCTCAACAAGCATGTTTGCACTAGAGCAGCAGTCATGTTAGTGTTGTGGTTGACTCACATAAATGCCTGGCCCCTGTAGGGTGTAATTCAATAATATGCCAGTTCTGGCTTTAAAAGTTGCTGCATGCCAGTCTTTCAGTTGTGCCAGGACATCTGTTGTGGGCTAGGCTGCAGAAGAATTCACTGACATTATCTGGGTTAGGAAAAGTTTATTTGGGAGGGGTGCTTTTAATTACACCATGTCACACTTCAGTGTGATCTCACGCACAGCTGTACCAGCACAGCTGAGCGCCTGGTGCTCAGCCCAGGAAAGCGGGGTGAGAAAAGCCAGGACTTCTGAAGACAGTAACTCATCCAACTAAACTCCCAGACAGGCCTTTTTCAACAGTGAAATTTGGCATTGGGTCACTGGATTCTTCTACCTTTCCAGTGGTCATTTGCACTTGTTCTAGATTCTTGCCTCTGTTGACCTTCATCCTGTACTGAATACAAGAAAATACTCGAATATTGCTGATGCAGGTGCTTAAACGAGACATCCCACTCCACATCCCATTCCAGTGGTGAATTCATTCCAGCGACGGGCAGAGGAGAAAGAAAAAGAAAGTGCTTGCATGTGGATTTTAAACAGCTTGGCAGCCCAGGAGCCAAAGACCACAAGGCTGATGTATGCACCAGAATGAGAACACCTACACGGAAAATAATCTACAGTGGAAATGCTAAAACAAATGTAAAACTAGCACCCCAAGAGCAGCCAAAGCTCCTGAATATTCTGCACTGCATTTTTATGACCTTGAAACAATGATCTGGAGTAGCCTGTTCCCTGGTGTGCACCACAGCAGACGTTCTCAAACCAGAGGATTAACACCTCACACACCTATCAACAGACACAGGCATTAAGCAGGACGAGATAACAGCATGGGCAATCAAGAAGCACTGCATCCCAGTTCAACACAGGAGGGTTATAAACACACAAGCTTCTGAATCCAGCAGTGAAAAACTTAAGCCTGCCAAGCTGAGGATGGATTGAAGTAACGACTAATATTTCCTGGGAAAATATCTGAGAAGTAAGGAAGATAAGGGGAATAAACATCCCGGCACCTCCAGACAGAAATAGCATACTGAAGATACAACCCATCCAGTCCCCTCTCTCTATCTACTGGACTTAGCAGTATTAACATGCTAATTGGCGTTAGATAGTAACAATGGATATTAATGAGAATTTCTCCCCCCCTCACACACTATAATTTATTTAGTAACACTGGTTTTCCTCCCCAGCCACCTCACAGGTACAGTTCAAGCAGCAGGAATTAAATCTGGCCAGACGGCGTCTGGGGATCACAGCCAGGAACCAGGTATTGTCGTCAGAGGCCGGTGGGAGGGTGGGTGGAAGGGAGCCGGAGAGCCAACTCCAGCGGATTCAAGCAGGGACACTTTTTTTTTTTTTCTTTTAACTGCTGCATCTGATGGAGACCAGGGCAAGGAAAGAAGACCATCTCCTTGAAATACTGTGTATTTGGTCTTTGGTCTGCTAAAGCGAGGACAGAACCCACTACTCTCTTTCTCTGCATCCTTCTTTGGTGACACTCTGCCCTTCCCTTGTGCTCCCTAGTACGTACTGTGTCTTTTTGTTCCCTCTGCAAACTATTCATGCACATGCCCTGTTTCTCTGGTGCTTCCTAGAAGCCTTTTCCTGCCAGTGCAACACTTCTTCACCAGCACCATCTCCTGGGCCCAGCTCAGGGATCCAAGACAAAAATAAACTGGATGCTGCCTGAGGATGCCATACATCAGCTATTCCAATTTCCTCAACCCGTAGGGAAGCCATGGAAATGGTGCAGACAGTGGAGTAGCACTGAGAAAACTCAAGTTTCATCCGGGGCTTATATGGCTCTCAGCAGTAACCCAACAGCATGATCCAATCTTCTTCACTCAAGGCATGGGTGGGCATGAGGGGGGCCGAATGCTTGCTTTGGCATCCCCCTTTTGGAGCAAACAAATCCATTTGGGGTTTCCGCGCTCTAAACAAGAGACTGGGCACAGATGTTAGAGCGAATGTGTGCCACTGGGTTCGCCATGCTCTCCTAACAGCCAGTCCACATCAGGCTGCCCCACATAAAATATTTCCACTCCTTCCACTTACTGGGCACTCAGTAATATTTTGAGTCCAGAGGCTCATGTTGGAGCTGTCCTCGATGGTGGTGCATCGCTTCTGCTTGTTATCCCAGCCACAATAGGGGTCTCTGGCTCCTAGGCATTCCCTGCGTGCGCAAAGAGAAAAGATTAAAGCTCTTTAAGACTGTCTACTTCTAAAGACATGTATTCAAGTATAGTGCCTGTATATGACAGCTGTCAGCTGCGCCGAGGCTCAGCAGAAGAAACAATTTCTTCTAAGCGGAGGTTTACCTGCTTGGAAGGGGAGAACGGCTGAATAGAAGGGTGATAGGACACAAAGCAAATATCACTCATAGAAGCTGTAGATTAAAAATCAGTTCACTCCTCTCCAAGGCCTAGGGAAAGAAAATGACTTTACAAATTTTAGTCAAAGAACGCTTGTCATTGAGATATCTTTGCGCCCCCATGTAATCACTCAGCAGGCCAAATTTCACACAAAGCAACCTCTGTGAGTATGTTTTCTGACACTGTGTCCATCCAAAGGGGTTAGACAAGCAGAATTAGCGAATGGACCAGTAATAAAGGCTTTCTATTAGTCTTGGCATTTGCTGGAACAATGGTTTCATTTATAATCCCAACATCAAGATGTCAGTTTGGAAAAGTCACAGCAGAACATTATTTCTAAGCTTTTGGCTGCTTTGAACACAGCCGTATTCATTTTCCTCCTGAATCCATATTTACAGGCTAAGTGTGTGTTCCTAACATGGGAGTTGCTAAAGAAAAATAACTGGGGTTACTACTGCTGCTAAACAGAGAAGGTCAGTCACAGCATTAGTCTGCACTGATAAAATTCAGCTGTATTGGTTGTTCCCATGGGTTGCTTTCAAATTGTTAATTGTCATTAAGAAAACGTAACAGTACAAGGCACATCATACATCTTTTAGTGAAAGACAAAGAAGAGAGGACTGAACCTAAAAAGATTCGCAACATTATTTTTCCTTCCAATGATCCATTCTCTTCTGTCACACAAAAGGCTGATAGGATCTTTCCAAAAGTCCCAAATTATTTGAAAACTGCCAATTAGACAGCAGCAAGGGACCGATGGGAAAAATTCAGTTGAAGGGGCTAAATGGAAGAGTAATAAAATTTATTCTACTGGTAGGTATCAGTATGATAAATGAAACATCAAAAAAAAAAAAAAAAAGGAATCAAATGCAATGAGATGTGAACTGTTCCCTCCCAGAAATCTTTGAAATCCTATTAGCCAGTAATCAGCCACAAATGAAAAAGCAAGTCCCTTAAGCGCGGCTGAAAACACTCTATCAGCCTGCACTGACTCCACAGCGATTTGCCCCAACGCAGACCCTAGATTGTTTTGCTGTCTGGTACCCATTGCTTTGTATATACCTGTGTGTGTATATATATATATACACACTCAGAGACACGTGTATATATTTATATTTTGAGTTTCCAGTTTGCTCCTACATGGCAGCACCTATGATTCCTCTACTAAAGCTGTCACACAAAGAGTTGTAAGGAACATAACTTTATCTTTCATCCTTTAGGAAGGTAGTTACAAGGACTGTCTCTACTATGTTTTTCCTTCAGCAGGGAAAAAGGCAGAGATGATTTTGTCCCAGCCCCATGCAACAGAACATCAAATATTTGCCTAGAAAAGACTTGGGATCCTCGGTCCAAGGACACAGAAGGGGCACGTGCTGCTTTGCTCGTTATTCTGGCTAAGGACCCCCACCCTGCTGTTCTGGCAACCCACACCGCCGCCAGCCATGAAGAGGGGCTGCCGCCCCGTCCAGAGCTGCCTTTGCCGTCGACAGCCCCTCAGCAAGGGCAGCACCCAGTTGATTACTGAGCAGACCCTGGGGCAGGGCATCTGCCCACCCTCTCAGTAACTCGGCCCTTCAGGAGGAAATGAAGCAGTTTCTAGAGAGAAGAAGAAGAATGAGAGAAGCTACGGGGCGCGGGGGGGGGGGGGAGAAAAAAGCCCCTGCTTTTAGTTAGAGGGCCTTTTGGTCAGGCTTTCAGACCCTGACACCACACAGATGCTATTGTTTCCAGCTGCATGAAGCCATTTCTCTGGGTACCCAGTGAGCTGAGAGAGGTCATTGTCATTCGTAACAGGGAAGGCTGTTGCGAGCATCACCCTATTATGACACACATTTTCTCTGAATTTAATTTATAGGAAAACATGTGCTGCATAAATTCCGGAAATAATCTCCATATGTTCTGTGCTGCAGCCCTCAGCCGCTCGGCAGCCCGCAATATATCCCCGTTAGGCACTGACCACTTTGCTGGCACTATCATAATGTACGTCATGTAGCTAATGTGCTGCTCTTGGCCGAGAGAGGCGAGCGACAGATCCCTCGCGGTGCCCTCGATGAATCACAGCCCGCGGTCCCCTGCCGCCGCCACTGACCCCCGGCTGACAGGCCATGGGTAACCGAGCTGCAGAGCCGCCAGACGGCCGCGATGCTGGGCCCCGGCAAACGCCCGGCGCAGCGCTCGTTGGCAGGGAGCGACGGCCATACCGCGATGTCCCGGTGCTCTGCGTCCTGGGCGTTATGAATTCCCACCCAGCCCGGGCTCCGCTGGGCTGTCAAAATGCACGCTCTGTAATTTAGCAACCATCAAAGCTCGGGACTGCTCCCTGTCTGACGGCAAGCCCTCCAAACCATTTGAAATCTAAAAACAAAATAGCTATGCTGTCTGCCTCCCTTCAGAATTCGGAGCCCGCTCGGCTGCTTCAACTCTGGCGAGAAACCTATTATATCAGCTGACAGCGATACACTCCAGGGTGAGGAGGAATGTATTTACTTACACACAATTTGCTCCATTTTTTTTCCTTTTGTAAGCAGGAAAAGCATTACAATGTGCATTACTACAAGAGAACAACATTTCTGGCGAATACTCTTAAGTGAACACTTCAAAATCCACCCTAATTTATATCCTTACAATATCTTTAGAATACCTATCCCTATTTATGTCATTTAAAGATAAAGCCATGCCAGCAAACAAACACCAGAATACACGTACACATACATGCATGCACAGATCAACAGGCTTCAGAAATATGCTGTCATTCTTAAGTAGATCAGGCATCACGGTGTGGAAAATTTGAAGATATCACAGCATTTCCCCATGCTCAGAACACAAAATAAATTGAAATGTTTATGTTTAAATACCATTTCATATTATGATGCTGCTGAAAAGTCTTACACAGGACGGGGGACCCAATGTCTCGCAGGGCAGTATGTAAATACTGTGAAGTAAAATACAAAGGTGTTTACACGCTATAATGAAATTCTGATGTTTCAAAGGCGATGGGACTTCTGCCACTGGCTCTGTGGGGCCAGATTTCATACCATACATACAGGGAACACCACACTTAGGTCCCCTCAGTGGCAGGCTGGGAATGCCTCAAGGAACTAGCGAGGCACTGTCATCTCCCATCATAATTCACACAGGTAGAGGGAACCCGTTATCCCAGAAGACTACCTCAGCACAGCAGGTTACCACTGGCTATATTAATGCTAATGACTTAATTAATGAAATCCCACAAAGGGGGATGCTTGTGGAGGTAAGATGGACCATGATACCACATGGTCCGTGCCTCCAGTTCTCCTCTGGCCATTTACCAACCGTAGTGCATTCGGTGAGGACTCGGGAGAATACCTCTTGACAGATACCTAAGAGGTTGGATTTATTATGACAGGGCATTACTATCAATAGCGATTCACTTTAATTCATTGCCTCAAATAAATGTCTTATCTGAGGCATAAAGGCATACACTGAAAACACTCAATTGAAAAACAATTCCATTTGTATCTCCTATTCAAGGTATTTTTTTTCTCCGGTTCCTTATTCTCACTTACCAAGGTCATTTGCATGAAAATAAGATCTTATTCATAAGAGCTCACCTGCTGCCTGCTGTCTGGGAGCTGTAAGCCTCCCTGTTGTTGGCTGTTGCAATCATTTCTACAGCAGTGATCTGTGATAACACAAAGGACTAAGACTCTGCAAGTGGAGCACTATCCACAGCCCACTGAATTCAAGGGAAACTCTTACCTATGACTCAAAAGAGTTTTTATGGGGCCTTTGAAGCCTGGTGGTACTCAGCCTTCACTAACAGCATGTGCTGTAAAGAGGTTTCTGCTTCCAAGATGCTGCTCCTGCCCAAGGTCTCCTTCTTTGTAACAGCCTGAATGACGTCTTCTTTCCAAATTTTCATTAAAGCTTAAACGTCTGTAGTTAAAAAGTTGTTCATTCCCACTTTAATTTGCTCTGCGTCTAGATAACTTCATCTTTTGGTCATTTTTCCCTGAGAGTTAAAAAGCTTTAACGTGTGTAATAAATGGATCATCAAATCAATACAACCAGACCCAAGAGATTAGGCTTTGACAGACCAAAGGAAAGAAAGAATTACTAGAGCTTCTTCCCATTCTTACTACCAGACAGAAGACACAGAAACATGCCATTTTGTACCAAAAGCCACAAAACTGTCATTCGGAGCATTCACACTGAAGGACTCTGCACCTCTCATCTGCCAGGATATGCTTGCTCTCCCAGTTTTCATTCCCTCTCTTCATTTATGTCTTTCTCGCTCCTTTCTGATGAGTAAAAGCAAATATGAATGGAATGACAGGACGTGATCCCCAGCTGAGACAGGGCTCTAGACCCAAAGACTGAGAAGCTCCCTTCCCAAACTCTGTTTGCTCACAGAACCCTGCCACTGTGCCAGGAGAGGGTTCTGTATTTTTGCAGATGAGTGTGGAACCTGCAGCGAACATCACATTCGGCAGGGAGATATGGTCACTGTTGCAGCACCCAGTGCTTTAAACCCCCGCGGGCATCACTAGTTAGTTCATTAGAGAAACAGAAACAGCGGCACTATCAGCCGGTGTGGTGTGAACATTTACGAGCCCAATCCCGCAAGGCACCGAGCAACCTGTGTTCATCTGCTCTCAGCATCTCAGGGGCATGGGCAGCACAGGAGTCCACCTTGCTCTTTCGAGGGAATAAGACCTCAGAACTTCACACTGGTTTGTTGCACTCTTTCAGCAGTTAACTCCAAGACAACGGCCCCTTGCAAGCAATAAGGGGGTTTAGCTGCATTTGTTAGTCGCAAGCATGAGGCTGTGTTTGGCAGACAGGCATTTCCTGATGAGGTTAGCTTACTGGCCCATCGCTATCAACCTGCAGAGGGGATGAACTAAACAATAATCATATTAGCTTCCAGCCAACCAAATCATAATTACTGACAACCTCAATAGGCCGTGCAAGGAAGAGCGGACTTCTGTCTTCCCTAAAGCCAGATGGCATGAAAAGAAAAGAATAAGAATCAAAAGGATGTTTGTGGCTTAAGAAAATAAGATTAGAAAGGGGGAAAAAAGCACCAGACCTTCAAACAATCCCTCTAATTTTGATACCTTTAAAAATTCAAACTACAGAGATGAGTTAGTGATCTGTACAAATCCATTATCTTTCCCCACTGAGAAGAGAAGCCAAGTGGAACTGAGCTGCTTTAGTCAGACACTGGTCAAGTAGCAGCTTCATTTCTCAGCTGGTAAATACAATATATTCTGTGCCAGATGCTACTGCCCTTTCCTCAAGACAAGTAGCCATGAAATTCATAAGCAGTTAATGGGGTTATTTGGGGAGCAGGGCACTACTCAGGAAGAGCGTACTACAGCTCACAGGTCCCACCACTGTGAGGACTACAGTTGATGTTAACCCGGAGAGACGAGGTTTGGTATTTCAGCATTTGATATTGGATGCAGAGGCAGAGAAGCTGAAGTGTGTGTGTGTTGTGTGTGAGTGTAATTTATCACCCACACATGCTTAGCATCAGTGATTGCTGCTCTGCACATGATTACTTTTGAATGCATAAATTAAAGCCATGGTGTAAAACGACCTCTAAAACTGAAGCCCATTTATGAGCCAAACACATGTAACTATGTGAAAGAACACAGACAGGATTTTCAGAGGCAGTTTCACCTCATTTTCCTTTCCACATCAGGGACCGTGGCTTGCTAGTTTCCACCTCCTGCCCTACCATTTTCAATATCACTTTAATTGATTGTGGTTTATAGATTATGGCCTCACACAATCTACACAACAAACTATTCAATTTCTTACTTTCTGACATTCCATTCCATCATCTTTTAGCAACAGTGACTTCTTTATTGGATAGGTGTTTATTTTTATTTTTAAAGCTGTGAAATAAAATAACATTGCATTTATTCAAATATGAAGATTAATGCTATCCCAAGAAAAATTCTGATTAAATCTGGATTTATGTTTACCTCAGTAAAGCAGGTTATTAAAAAAAATGAATGTGTTGCTCTACAAATGCTATTAGAAACTCTTGTCACTGTGCCAAAAACCCCTGACCTCTAATAAAAACAGAAGTACAGAGAGCCTCTGACTACCAGTGATGGGATCAGTCATCCACAAGAAAACTCGGATACTATTAAAGCCCTAACTGAAAGGAATAGCCAGAAGGAATTCCTGAGTGTGGGGTGTGTTTGTCCGGATTGCGAAGCACAATCATTTCCTAGCCTCAGCAGGCTTTTGAGCCTTAAGAAAACATGCCCCCCAGGGCTGCCATATGGAAAGAGGCAGAGGGGACTCGACATCCTTTGGAAAGGCAGCTTGGGCAAATCAGTGCACTCGAGTGTTATTCCCCATCTCTGCCTGGTGTCAGTCAGTGTCTGGAGGCAGCTGTCAGATTAAGATGTGCTCTGCTCCTGCATTTCTGCTCTGTGGTTGCAGATCTGAGACTTCCGTGTGAACATGGCAAATTCCTGTAGTCTAGTGGCGTAGGTGGATACAGGAAAAAGCATGGTTTAGGCAAGAGCAAATCCACTGCAAGGGACACAGACAGGTGCTTTACATAGCCTTTGCAAGATGCTGATGACTTAAGAACACAAATTGTACTAAAATGGGAAGTTTGGAAGGCAAAGAAAACTGCAAAGGCAGAAAACTTTGAAAGAAATGTGAGTGATGATAAAGAAACTTGAAAACAGTCTACGGTTGTCACCCAGCTGCACAAAGTAATCCACATTCAAACAGCTCCTTTGTGAAAGTTGGATTTTGTTAAGCTCTGGGTAATTATTTTCTACTCAACAAGATGTAGATTCAACTAGACAGAGCCTTTACAGATAAACGTATGTTGAAAAAGGCAAATAAATACTAGACCACCTACTACACCCTGAGGATCTAACACACCTCTTGTCCAATGCAGGGTTATTTTAACATTGCATAAGGGGCAAAATGGTCCTGCCAACATATTCTGCATTCCTTTTTCCCATATAGTTATAAAAACACCACCCAAACAACGTCCATTCCACTTTTTAGCAAGTGACAACATCACTTAAGTACACGGATGTTCTTGAAATCCAGCCCTACCCCTTTGCAGACTGGAGTGTTCCCATAGATCTACAGTACTTAGGTATTTTGACATGTAAAACACACCAGGCACTACAACAGTTTGCTTTTCTACAACCTATACATATTTTATGTACTTACACGTACTTACATTTTCAACTTAAACCAACAATAACAAATTTGCTCTGGCTCCAGATACTTCCTCCTCCCCAAACACATAAAACAGCACATCTCCTAATAAAAAGTTAACGAGGCATCTGTAGCAATGTATTCATTTAGTATTAACATTGGACACATTCGTGTTTTACACTGCAAATGCTGACTGGAAGCTTGAGACATGAAGCAAGCCAGCCACGGCAGCGGTAAGGCTGCAGACTCTGCATCAGGAGCCATGTCGCTGAATATGACCACTGCCTAGAATACAAATCTATGACATAATAGCAGCAAATTGCAAGAACTGACAGATGCAATGGATATCTGCCCTGAGGCTTGCTGGTAGGTTCAGTTATTAATCTTGTTTGTATAACAATAGCATCAATGTCATCCTAACATTACATATTCCAAGAAAACTACCTTTTTTTCTGTCAGTCACCACTGTGTTGAAACTAATTTCACACAGCCCACCTAGCAGGCATCAGATGGTAATGACTTTTAGACCTCATTGATCTGACTTGGCCTAAAGCCAGCCTGCTTGAGGTAAAGGGATCCATACACCAAACTGTTCCTCATCTTGCGAGCTAGGTCACGCTGGCAGTACGCTTTAAAAAGAAGGAGCAAACAAAAACCCTCGGCACATTCAACCTCACCACTTTTTCCTCCATCCTGGCAAATCCAAAGCTCCCCAAAACAACTTGGCAACCTGATCATGATAGTGAGAAACAAAAAGCTGATTTTGCTTGGCTGTTTCTGAAGTGACCTTCATCTGTTTCAGCGGTTGTACAACCCCGGACTCCAGTCATTGCTAAATTCCCCTTCTGCCACAGTACCATTCACTCAGGGCCATTTACATGGCTTGGAGATAAAAGCAGGGGCCTAGAAGTGTACAGACAGCTTAAAATTAATGTAAAGCTTGCCACTGGTTTGAGCATTTAATAGAAATGGGAGAACCTGTAATAGTTCATCTTGTTTGGAGCAGAGCCCCTGCCCATCCTTTCATCCTCTCTCCTCTCTTTTCCAGCGATGCAAACACCGGCAATCTCAGCACAGGCTTATTCCTCAAATTCAGCCTCTTGCTGGTTCGCCTACTGGCACCACATTGCATTTCTCTCCTCACTGTTATTTGTGATTCCCTCATACTTAAATGCCATCTACAAAGTATGCTATTTTCTTTCTTCCGTGCCATTAAAGATAATGTCAAATAAGATGAAACTGAAAACCAATCTCTTTGGCATCTTACTGGAAACATGCTCCTGCTCACTACATTACTGCTTACCCTTGTCTTCTTTTTTTTTTCCTATTTCAGACACACATGGCCACATCCCCTTCTCAGATCGTGCAAATGAGGCTGTTCAACTGCTATCCTGAAATCCAGGTTTCTCAGACCTGTAGCATCCTCTCCAATCTTAAAGGTCCATATCCTGCAAATAGCATGGATGCACTTAACTTTACACACATAAGTAGCTACATTAAAGAAAATGAGAGTAATTGTCTGCTACGGCAGACGCAAACATATTTTCAGGATAGAGAAAATGGTATAATTTTGTACTTCTATTTAAAGAACACAGATCCATTTCATCTACCAAACTTCCTTCCTTCCAAGAGTTTTAGTGATCATGGTTCTGTTTGATGTCTTCCTTCTTTGTCAGTGGGAGTCTCGCCGTTTACCTAAATCCACCCGGAATGCCAAACCAGATGTTTAGTGATTTATTCTGATGTATTATTGGATACTGTGGATGACAGAAGATTGGGCTGAGCACTCTCCTTTTTGCCTATGAAGTCTTCCAAAGCTTTTCAGCATTATTGGTGCTACAATAATTAGCTAATTCCCTTAATTTTGGAGAGGTCATATCAGCCAAAGCAGATGGAAATTGATGATTAAGCTTTATCACAACATTTTTGTAGGCTGTTACCTTTCCTTTTTGCTTCTATTTTTAAAAGGATACTCAATGTGCTGGATATTATTTAAAACTCTCTGGGAGAAGATTTTCAAAACAAAATCTCGGCTGGATTTTCAAAAGCCTCAGCTCAGAAGAAGGGGCTAGATTTTCAAGGTCTTTGATGAACAATCTGGCCATCAACGTCGCCTCAGCGACCTGTTCCCTCACCTACCTTTCACCATTTTCTCTCCTGCACTTTTAACTGAACAATAGTTACTGCTATCGTCATTCTGATGAAGAGTTCAAAGATTTCCAGCCCATATTCAATTCAGTCTTTCCCTGAAACTGGGAAATTTTTAGATCTCTTCCCAGACTGTATTATTCCTCCAATTAAGTTCTCCAAGCGTTTCACTCCTGAAATCTGGTAATCCTGTAATTCTGGTTTCGTACTCCTAAGTTCAAGTGCTTCATTCCTTTGTTACAGAGGATTTTGCACCATATAAGGAGTAAAACAAAGAAGAAAATACCAATAACTACCAAGGCAATCCTCCATGTGATATCTCAAGCCCCTTAAAGTGTAGCGTGGACATGGTACAGTGACTGTGCTTGGAGCTCCAGTGTAGCGTGGACATGGTACAGTGACTGTGCTTGGAGCTCCAGTTTTGCACTTTGGAGAGAGAAAGCGGGCAGAAAACTCTCTGCTTCTTTACTGCGGCTGCTGACCCTTTTCTTCCAAAAACTCCCTGGAGCCATTTCAGGAGTTACTTACCTGTATGTTCTTAGTCGTCTGATCACTGGCCCAGAGCTATTTAGAGGTGAACTGTGTTTCTCGCACAGATCTCAGGTCAGCAAATAAGAGTACTTGTCAGCTGAGTCATTTCTGCTAGCTTTGCATTAAGCACCATGGCCGGAGGGGATGCACAGCAGAATTTACGCCAAGTAGGAGGGCAAAAGCTCAGCATCACTCAACAGGGAACTCCCTGCAACTGGGTCAAAAAAGCAGGCAGAGTTCAAATGAGAGCACATCACGGTTGCACGCAAGAGGATGTGGCTCTTGCCTTAGCCTCAGGAGCAGGAGTGTCTCCACTGGCATGAGGCTGACTGAGGTGGCACTCACACTACCTGGTGGGACACCCACACGTGAGCACAGCACGGCATGGAGACAACAGGCAAGAGAAACCATTCTCAGAACCACACTGTACACCCCAAAATTGCAACCTGCATCATGTGAACTGCAAATTTTATGCAAGAAACTGGAGGGAGGAAGGGGAAAGAATGAATATCAACATAAAATGCATTAAAATAAACTGCTCAGGACAGAGACAGTAGAAAAGGTAGGTGCTCAGGACACTCTCTGGTCTCATTATCTAACACATTGTCTTATCCTCATCTGAACATACAACAAAAAATGGCTACAAAATCACTACAAGGCCAGCCTCAGGGTTTCTGTCTGCTCAGACGCCCATGGCCCTGACGCTGCAAAGGGACAGTACAAAGAGATCACAAAGTGTTCCCTACAACAACCAGCTTCATTGTCCTACCTGTTTGACTGCAATTCCTAAATTGAATAATCTCACCCCACCCTTCGAAAAAATTACTAAGCTACCCCTACACATAGGCCCCACCTGAAAATAATGGTCCAGATAGCAAGTCCTCATCCCTCTAAAATTCAGATCCAGGATTTTGTTCAGACATATTCTAGAGATACGGTGGTGTCAGTGGTAATGATGTAGTTCTGGATCTCCAAATATCCCTCCCCAAAGCTTGGGGGAAACTTTAGGTAAAAATCCAAGTTCATTTGAAAATTGCAGGGAGGTTACAAAGATTTCAAAGCCATGCAAAATCCAGCAGCAAGCGTAGCCAAGCTAACACCCAGTGAAGCAGCCTCAAACCACACTGCACGTTCAAAGGACTTGTAGGTTTTGCTCGTGTTGGACATCTTCCTAATAGTCTCCAGCGAGAGTGGGGAACGGCAGTTCTGAAGCACAAGAAAACACACGCACAAGGCAAAGTCCCTGCAGCCAAGTCCAGCCTGTAAATTTGGGCAGCTGATATTACAGATGTCTTCCCGTTGCCCTATTGCTAAGACTGGCTGTTCTGAAAAGACAGATTGAGACAGGTCAGTGGGCACACACAAAACACTGCTCAGACACCTAGAAATATATTGGGTCAACGAACTCAATCAAGACATGAGGCTAAGTTACTGGTCACCATTTAAGAGATTAAATTGGTGCCGTGTCAATAAACAAACAGTAAAGGAGATGGCAGAAACCTTTTTCCCTTTCCACCTCTTCCCTTTGCTGCTGCTTTCTCCTCCAACCCATTTCTGAGCCTTGGTGCCAAGCCCCAAGGCTTTAAAGCAGCAAGGATAGCTGGAGGGGATGAATGCTGGCATCAATTTTCTCTCAACACATGATCACTCATCCCAGGGAGAAGGGAGAAGGCAGGGAGAAGGCAAGAGCTCTAAGTCAGCAATCAAGAACCCTCATCAGCCCCCAGCGTGTAAAAGGCTGCAAAGTTTCCTGATAACACGGGGCACAGCCAAAGAAAACAGTGTTGCGGTGTTCCTGCCTGGGAGGCACAAATTCTCCATCACCTCCAAGCTTCCTGAGACCCCATCAAAACGATTAGATTACAAAAACTGCTGAAACCAGAGCTTTTCAGGGAGACCAGTCAAGAAGTCACAGCACGACAAAAAAGTAAGCGGGGGATGTTGTAGGGGCGGGAGCCCTTCTTCCCATGGTGGCTGTATATTGGCATGTATTAAACATAGACACAACAATAAGCAATAAATCACAGCCCAGGAGAAGTGCCAGGTGGAATGCACTGGAGGAAATTAAAACATCCTTCTCGATACAGCTCAGTATTGAAAGAAATACAAAGGAGGCCAAGTTGACTTATCACCTACACAGCCAGGATGCTAAGGGGAAGAAAGGTTCCAGCACTTGCAGCTGAAAAATATGCATTTGAAAAATTTCCTACAAAAAAAAAAAAGCTTACCTTAAAAATTAATAATATCACAAAAATGCTTTTAAACAAATAAATAATTCACAGAATCACAGAATGTTAGGGGTTGGAAGGGACCTCTGTGGGTCATCTAGTCCAACCCCCCTGACAAAGCAGGGTCACCCAGAGCAGGCTGCACAGGACCTTGTCCAGGGAGGTCTTGAATATCTCCAGAGAAGGAGATATTCAGGATATATTCCCTTCACTGGCTTTCCTAAGTTTTCTTTTTCTTCCTCCTCCTTTCTAATGCACAGTCCCTCCACAAGACTCAACCACGGGGCAAAGGATCCATTACAATGTACACGAGCACACTACCTGGCCAGCACCCGAATTCAACAAATTCTGACCTCCCACATCGACAAACACATGCAGCTGCCGTGCTGTCAGGAGACCCTATCTTGTGTACTTTGGTATAGCCTACTGACTAGCTTAAATTGCCTAAAAGTAGCATGAAACTAGTCAGTGGAGGAAGAGTTTGAGTCTCCATCCCACAAAGATCTAGACTGTTTCCTTATTTCACTGAAAAATGCCTCCAGAAAGTTTGTTTTAGAAAAAACTAGTGTTGGTACTCAGGCTTCCCAGTAATTTCAGCCAGGACTCAGTGCTGTACAACACACAAAACTGAGGTGGCTTGTGGCCACCAGTGTGCAAGGGAGCCTCTTTGGAACCGGCTTTCTGTTCTGTTGGGATAAGGTTACACTAGCAGGGGACTGCACTGCAGCCCTCAGGTCCGAAACAGACGGTGCCCCTGTGAGGTACCCCCACCCATCTGCCCTCCAGCCACGGCTGCTTTTTCCCTGCTTGTCCCTTTTTTAGGCAGTTGAGCAAAACTCCACCATTTCAGTTTTAATGCAAGTGTCATGCAAAGTACTTGCACAGGCTGAAACTGGGACATGACCTATAAATTACTGGAAAGCTGAACTCAAGATTAGGAAAAGAAAGAAAAGGAAGAACTCCTTTCTCTCGAAACTGGATCATGTATATGTATACACATATAAATGTTCTCAAACTGAAACTCTCCAGGACAGCCTGAAGAGGACAGCTGTTATGTTCTACCTTTTTAAATCTCTGCTTTTAAGGGCCGAGGACGGGATGGCATTTTCCAGCTGTGGTTCTGTTTCTCTTACTAAACACTTCTGTGTCAGCCTCTCTATAAGCAACTAAACCTTTACACATTAAACACTTCTGTGTCAAACTTGCAGTAATGACCAAGCTGTATTTTCCGAAAGGGATAATTAAGAGGTTCAGTGAAAACAGAAAGAGCTGGCATTTTTATATTTAGACAGGCATGAATTTAGTACAAGCTGATAGATAAACTCTACTTGTTGAAAATAAAATGATGGTGACATTTTCTATATCAGTTTTTTTGGCAAGAGAAGAGGGACATCTTGCAGTAGGCCATGTAAGAGGGAATCCGTTCAGACGTTGCTAACAACCTCCTTCCTCTTGTCTAGCACAGAGGAGATCTGTTTCAGGAAAAACGCTCATCAAGGAAAGCAAGGCAAAAGCCAGCAAGGAGAAGGAGGAATGTTTTTAGGAGATGTAAACAAGCCATTTACCCACAGCAGACCCCACTACACACTCAGGGAGATTATTTGAGCATATGTCTCCATCAGTTGGTATCACTTAAATGGGGGGATACCATTTGGATGCAAAAACCTTCTACACCCATTTCTGGGTGGAAAACTGCTCTGGAGGCAGGGCTGACAATTAAAACCAGTCTTTTTTCCTACTCCCTTTAAAAGGTACAATCAAGGCACAGAATCTATCCAGGTGTAAGAGGTGTCACACATAGCTGAGGTGAGCTATTGGGTTCCAAAAGCAGTAACTAGCTGCCACGCAGCCCAGCCCTGTTTGAGAGATGATCACTTGGATAAGCCAGGATAGGCTGGCTGCCACCCAAATTCCGAAACCTGCAGCCATGCTGCCAATAAGAACCACCAGCAAAACACCTGGAGTTAAGCAAAGCAACACTGAAATATCAAGTCAAATAAAAAAAGAAGTAAATATTGCAAGTCCTTCTGTGGTAAACACACAATTAGTTTCTGATGGGGGACTAATTAATATTTACAAAAAAAATATTGCTCATTCTCATTGCTCCTGTCATGAATGTATCTATCAGGAGATGCACTTCCAACGGTGTCTTTTGTCTTGTAGCTATGAAAAAAAGCATTCTAAACCAAATCAGACCAGAATATGTTTCCCTGGTGCTTTTCTTTTTAGGCTGAAGTGGAATATATCAGAGCTGTAAATTTGCTTACCCTTCTGTTCTGTACATGGAGCACCTCTCCAGAGGAATTTTTAGCACTCCATTATTTAAGCCCACAAAGAGCGACCTGTCGCTGTGCAGGATTTGGAGACTCTTGATTGCTTCCCGTTGTCCGTCAGGGAGGATCTGCATTTCCTCTAAGTAACAGCTCCTCAGGCTCCTGTTAGTGGTAGAAAGGGCCTTCAAGATGGTGCCATACTCTAATGGAACAAGAAACAAGGCACAAGTAAATCCTGAAGGCATTGACTTCATTTCATACCTGCCTTAAGAGTAAAATACTAATGTCATGTTTACACAGCTGCTTTAAACCTAGTCTGGGTCACCTGGTGCCCATGGCGGAGAGAACTCCAGCTACAGAGTTACAATCCTCAGCAGCTCTCAGATGTTACAGAAGCTGCCTGTGAATGCATTTTAATGGGAAACCAGAAGGGTGTGAACTAGCTGGAGAGCGAGTACCTGGAAATATTTCCCAGTTGGAGCACTGAGGTAGAGAAGAGTCTGGTCCTGTTACCAGTCCGTTATCCAGCAAGGTGACCTGAGATAGCAGGGATCATTTCTGGTGCCTCGAGTCTGCATTTCTTTTGGTTTATGGAGCAGATCAGCGCGACTTGATTCCATGACAAATGACAACAGATGCAGCGGCCCTGCTGGAAATCTCAGAGGCCTCCGTAATGACTGCATGGGTCACGGATCTAATTGATCCTCTTCCTGCAAGAAGCTGTCCTGCCAGCTCGAAAAGGGGATGTTAAGGCATGAGCAGTGCATACACCGAAACATATATGTTTCTGTTCACAGTGCTCTTACCTGAACAATTTAAAGATCTCACAAACTGTGGGATATTTATGCTGGGTTAAAGCGGGGCAACCACGCCATTTTTCATCACAACGCCAAAGAGATCTGTCAGCCCTGATTGTCCCTGTAGCTTCATCTTTCTATACGAGTAACTTCTGTATTGGAGCCAAAGATGAGCAATTTACAGTGTGGGGTTGGCTGCCATGTGAAGCTTCTCTTTCACGTAGGAGAGTCTTAAGTGTGGAACAAGACTGAGGCCCAAGTTTGGGCTTGTTTTGTCTCGGGACTGGGTTTGTGTTCACAGCTGCTTCTGGGCAGGGCTGTCTCTATTGAAGCATTTGACTGGTTTAAAAACTTCAGATCCAGCAGAGCTTCAGTCACCATTAACCAGGGCCAGAAAGCAGACACGAAACAGGAGCTAAGGCTATGGCAATGGACCCTTCTACACAAATGATATGAGGCAGAAAGTATCTAAGCTTTCTCTCTGGCTTTGTAGCTGGGACTCCTCACTTAAAATATCAAGGTATGAAAATGGCAGAATCATGTTGTACTTCCATTTAAGTACAATCTTCTCATCATAATCAATGTTCATGGAGGCTCCCACTGTGCGAATGTTTCTAGAACACATCTAAGATGATCGCTTTTGAAGTAAGTGGTGGTAAAAGATAGATAAATTATGGCACAGCCCTGGAAGGTGGCAACATCAGAATGAGGCTATGACTCTGCATTCAGATGTGAGATTAAACTAGCGCTTATGGAGGCAATCCATCTTATTCTAAAGTTAAAGCTTCTGCAATAGAGGGTAACAACATTATACCCATGAGGCTGGCCATATGCTCTGATTAATCAAACTATTTAATTTAACCTCTATCATTAGTATGAATATGGGCTAAGACAACCATTTATAACACTTTGTCCTTCTTCAGCATCTTTCATTTATCCAAGATATCTCTGCTTTTCAGAAGAGGCAATGTGTCCTGCTAATTAGAGGATGGCAGTAGAAATCAAGACACTAAACATATACTTAATTCTAGCACTGGCTCACTATGCTACCACAAAAAAGCGTTTGCCTCATCTTCCCCATCCGCATTACATTTCAATGCATGCCCATTCCTAAAAGCTCTGGGAGTCATACACCAGTAGGCACCAGGAAGTGCACAGAAAGACATAATTAAAACCTTGGGCAAGCCTAGAGGTTGAGTATTATTATTGCTTATTTAGAAATCAGTATGTCATAGCACAAAGAGGCAACCTACGCGCACAAAACCACAGAGCATTTCAGCGACCTTTGCTCTTCCCCACTGTTACGTATTAGTCTGATTAGTTGAAACATGTTTTTATAAAAGGGAGAAAAATGTTACTGTGGTCTTTAAACACAATGTAGATTTATGGTCTGTTCACTCGGGACTATGCCTCAAGTCCTCCATCCTGCTTTTAATTTACTCGGGCAAACAAAATCCTATGCCATTTTGTGCCAAAATGATGTTGAATGACAGCTGTGTAACCACATTGCAACCGGGCTCCCACGACTGCTAGGTCTACGAGCAAGTGGAGGGAACTTTCTTAAGCCCTGATGCTCTTACCTGTTCCAATATACATCACGTGGTAGAGAGTATCCTTCCCCTGAACAATATCAACCACCAATCTGGAAAATCGAATGCTGTCCTGAGTCACGTATGGATCTACAGTCACCGGCTGCACGACATCATTCATCAGGAACAAGCGCTGTGCATCCTGCAGGACTCTCTCCGTCAGGTTCTCGTTAGGGCCATCATCATTCAGCGTCCCACACTAAACATGGAAAATTGAACTTCAGCACCTGCATTTTCCCCCCGTTCCAGGAGCCCAAGACCAAATCCTGAAATTCTTCTGGAAACCCATGTCCTGTTGATTTGCTGGAGAGGTGGGTCTGTGTGAGGGTCACAGGATCAGGCCCTTAGCCTAATCATAGGTCCTTTGTCTAGCTTTGGCCTGTAACCCACTCTTTAAAAACACTTGTCCCAGCTGGTTTACTGACCAGTGATGTGGTGTTTCGTTCTCTTATGAAACCCTGGAGCCAGCACACCAGAAGGCCAAAAGGCATTTAACAAACTGAGGAGGAAAAGAAAGAATTAAAACTAGCTGTAGAAAGATTTAAAGCTAGCTAGTAAAGAGAAAGTTTTTGTGGTGATAAATCCTTGAAGCATTCCAAATAATCTTCAGACTGTAGCTGGCATCTCAGTCCGCACAATGCACGAAAACTGGAGGTTAAAAAACCTGAAAAACGGGTCAGTTTTGCATCAAAGAACCCAACTCAGCACACTGCTTTTCTCTGATGTGCTCCCTTCTGAACAGACCCCTCTGGTTTCACCTGAAGCAAGGCGGGCTAGCCACTAGCTGCCCACTGCCCAAACGCAGCTCTTCTATCCTCACAGCAACTGGCAGCTCAACCCATGTCCATCCATCCTCCAGCACCAAGGGGTGCACTGAGATAGGACTCAATGCCCTTGTCCATGCAGAATGGTGGGGAAGAAGAGAGCTCATCTTGTGTCTTTTAAACACCAGCGTAAGTCCTACCAGGCGGGTAGCGCATTTTAAGGCCTGAGTCTTTATCTCACACTGATCTCTATAACTCAGCATTTTCAAAAGCCAATGCAAGATTAAACTCCCCATGCAGTTATGCGGTCCACGTCAGTAGCCAGGGCTGGATCTTCACTCTTCCCCACAATGCCATGCATGGTGGGCAGAAGATTTATTACTCCAAAAGACAACCAGGTGACTAGTTATTTATCTTGCCCAAGGCCGTGGGAGTCAGTGGTACAACTAGAAATCCTGCCAACTCCCACACTCAGTCCACGGACAGTTTCACTTAGTGATAAGTGAAGCTCACACCCAAGCAATTTCATTAGAAAAAACCCCACAAATTTCTTTTTACTTCATTTTGGGTCCAGGTGTTTGGAAGAGCAGTTAGTATACTGTGAATTAGGATGTCGATTTACAGCTACAGGCTACAAATTTCCCATGTGCATACTCTTGATATGCATCAAAGCAGCTCCTTGCAGTGTGGCTGCCTTTCCGAGGTGCACCATGCAGAGCTTCTCCTACGTGCTAAAATGAGCTGACAGGAATTTAGCTCACATTTACACAATAAACACGGATCCCAATGGCTGCAGTACTAAGCCCTACAATATTTTGGAGTTTGTGTGAAGTAGGTGATCAGGGTGATACTAATTCCCACCCCCTTGAACATGGTCACTTTTTTATCAACTTAAGCATCTTCCTGAGTATCCAGACCAAGGAAACATCAGTGGGTTATTGATGTGTCCTCAGGTGGGTTTTAATGTTTTGGTTTTTTTTTTTTCTATTGCAATGGTCTTTTTTAGTTCATGACTCATCCCATATTCTAAAGAGTTTTTAGATCTCTCTCTTCTGCTGTCTCCTATATACCTTCTGCTTTATACTGCTGTCTTACTTTGGATGCTTTTCTCTCCACTCACTTTCCTTTCTAGCACATCACTGAATGAGGAGTCCCAGTGGCAGGAATGTCATTGTTGGTTTTGTTTTCTGTTATCACCAAGTCACAGATAATCCTTTTGGTCTGTTGCCAGCCCGTGTGCTGACACAGCATCCCTCTGCTTTGGTTTTATTTTGTTTTGTTCTAATTTCCTGATTATCTGCACTGCCCTGATCCACTATATCCTTCAGTATTTCTCCTTCCTCTCTGCAAGAAAAAAAAAATAAAAATCTGGCATGCTTCCTGCATCTTCCTTTGTGAACACTGAGGCAAAAAAATTAATTTAATTTTTCTGCAATATCTGCCTCTTCTGTCACTAAATTACCCTTGTCATCTCCTAAAGGCCCTCCGCTGACCTCTTGTTCCTCCTGTACTTGAAAAACATCTTAATCTCTTCTTGCAATCTTCCTTTTGTCTGCCACATACCTCCTTTTCCTTTCCTTATTTTCCTCTGACCCTTTTCTTTGATCTTGCTGCTACAATCTTTGCACTCCACATTTTATCTGATACTTCTCACTACATGGAAATGCTTTCCAAAGTCCTTTTCTATTCCTCCTGGGTTAGCCCAGCAAGGGACAGAAAGTCCTTGATTCTCAGTTAACCTTCAAATTCCCTTTAAAAGCCTGCCCATGTTTGGCATGGCTGGGCCTTCTGCAAAGTTTGGTTTCTTGGTTTTGAGTGCACCAAGCTGAGGGGTTGATCGAGAGCCCAAACCTAACCCACCTCGTACAGGCAGAAGACCTCACTCAGGTGCCATGAGGGAATTAAGTGGGAGAAACTGGGTTCCTCAGCAGACCCCAAGCATGTCCCTGCCTGCGGCGTGGACCTACCTCCCATCTGCTCTTGCTGTGACTTCAGGTGACTGCAGAGTCCTTTTTTGGAAGGTCCCTGACATTACCAGCTTGAAGGCAGATGGTGTTTGCAGGCAGCCTCAGCACCTTTGCCATAATAAAGGAGAGCCAGATTCACACAATTTGGCTGAAAAGACTCACCATGGGGAAGCGAGGACAGGAAGACAAGTCCATCCTCCCTAGGACTCCCCACGTGAGAAGGGACTGAGCTGTAAAATGGGCTCATGCTTCAGAAGACTTCTGTTTGCTGGGGCTGTCACATGCATACTCTGCACCGCACTGACTGAATCTGAGCATAAAGCGACTGAAGTTGTTCTATAATTTTCAAACTGGGCTTCACTGATAATCCTGGAAAGTGGCTCATTCATAAAACCAAAGATATTTAAGGTGAGAAGGAACCACTGTGACCAGCCTCATGTGTCCTCTTCCACCAGTTACTGCTGCAACACGACCATAACTTCTGGCTGAGCTACCGTGTCTTGGAAAGGCATCCATCTTGCACTAAAACAGTGGTAGCCTTAGAGGTCCTACTGAGTGATGGAAAATTCATCACATCCTTACACAGTCACAGTGGTTAATCACCTTTCCTGTTTAAAAACATAGGTTGTCTCTATTCTAGATTGACTTTGTCCAGCTTCACCTTTCAATCCTTCCCAGTTTAGGTGGGGACACGTCTCTATGTCCCCTTGTGAGGACCACATTCTCAGAGTTCATGTGTCAGTGATGTGCATAACAGAGATTTAAATTGTTATTATAAAAAAATCTGAGCATTCTTATTATCAGTAAAACCATTCACTTTTTGCCACAAATCCCGTGCTTTCAATAACGTGTGGCAAGGAGTTCCACAGACTAAACCACTCGCAAATGTGGAGAAATACAATTTATCTATCTGCACCACAGGTCTACCTGGAAAAATGAGCCCCACACCAATCAACCCATTGGAGTGACAGTACATAAAAGGGACTGGAGTAAACTGAAGGGCAGCAGCAGTACCTGGAAATTAGGGATGGGGTTTAACGTTGGCAGCCAGGCTGATCTTGGGTTTTCTTGGTAGCGGAAGGGGCCATTAAATGCCTGAGTAATGGCACTCAGATTGAAGGCACACACTGCTGAGGCAGCTATGCTGTTTCTGGAAAAGGGGAGAAAAAAAATCAATTTAATCATTAGAACATTGACATTTTCATCATAACAGACATCAAACTCCACTCAGATAAAATACATGTAAATTGGCAGGTAGATGTACAGTGATACCAATCTCACAGGGAGTAAAAATAAATAAATAAATTGTAAAATGCAGATGGCTTGCATGACAATTTTGAGAATGAATTTTAAGCTTGGTTTTAAAATGTCTGTGATTTAAGGGCCATGGAAACAGTTCTGACAAGAAAGGTGAATATAGTTTAATTTGCATGGATTATTTGTGTCTGGTTTTATTTTTATTTTTTAACAACCCATCTATCTTTATTGATTACAAACAACCTAATTTTTAATCTCTTCGTGTTTCTCAAGGTGAAATTCTGTTTCTACAGGCTCCTGAAATCTTCAGCTATAAAATATATCCCCTAATACTTTATATATACAAAAATAAAATACACACATGCATGCACATGCATGCACATGCATGCAGGGGAAGGGAGAGGGTGACAGTGCAAACCAGGCTGGTTGTTACAGCAGCTCAGGATGCAAAAAGGTCTTGCTAATACACGAAAGCCTCTTTTTTCAATGATCACAGTTCACGTCTTTGTGTTCCCAGCTGGGAACAGCATCTGTCTTGGGCAGACTGTTCACCACGCACGACCAGCCAGGGGAGGCACGGCTAGGGAAATGCCACTGTAGGAAGGACTCTTTGAAAGGGAATTTGTTTTAGGGATGCTCCACTGCCCAGCTGGACTTGCACACAGATCACTCAGCCTTCGCTGCCCCTTTTCAGGCATGAAAGACCCATTTCTGCAAGATCCTGAGCAGGCTCAGCTCCTTTTGCCTCCAGAGGGTTGGAGGGTGCTTCCCAGATGGCGATGGCACCTCAGGGAAGCCAGCCCAAAGAGGGATGTTGGCTACGTGGTAACCTGAAATTCAGACCTGCTCCCAGCTCTCCCCGTCACCCTGCCTTCTTTAAAAAAAAGAACAACCCAAACAAAAAGAATAACGTTTATAGAAAAAGATACCAGAATAAAACTAAAAATAGGGCTAGCACAAGAGACTGACTCGTCATGGTGTCTTTTAAATAACCCAAGCCCTGCTGTATGTATCTTTCTGCTAATTAAAGCAATTTGAATTCTCTGAAAAGAACACATTTTTTTTACTAAACCAATAATTACACTCTCTTGCACAAAAAAAGCGTCTTGCTCCCACAATCCCAGGCTGAAAAGCAGAAGAGCAGATTCTTTCACAGCATATTTCTTCTGAGCAATACAACATCAGGAAGAACTTCTTGCTTTGCCTTCCCACTCTCTGCTCCTGCCCCTGCCCCTTCCATTCCCGGCATGATGGAGTAGCTCACTTTGAACATGTCAAAGCAACGCCGGGTGAACCTTTTTCCACTTTTGTCTGAAGGCCGCTGACGCAGTGCATGCTCACAGACAGCAGGCTCTTAAGACAAAGCTAATGATGGATGACAAGTAAATGCCTTCAGGCACACATGGAAAAAAAAAAACAGAATGAGAAAGAAAATGAAAAAGGAAAAGAAAGAATAAAACTCTACTAGTCTAACAAAAACATTTTTTTTAAGAAAAGAAAGGATATTTTTAGGGCCCTGCTAAGGACTCCACAGTTTAGCCCTTTCCCTTTGCTAGAGAGCAGAAAGGAAAGAGGTTCTCGATGAATCTGTGGCCCATTTTCCTCTCCGTCTGTGGCCTGGCATATTTCCCATACCTCCCTGTGAAAAGTTTGATCCCAGTCTCAAGCCAGTGACACCAACTCTTGCAGCTGGCCCCTGTGCTGGCCTGACGGGCAACCTCCTTTATGCCCACCTCCTGCTGCCTGGGATTAACTAGGTTTAGAGAATGGGTTAAGTTCAAGGAGTTTTTAACATTTTCTCTATTACCTCCCAGAAAAATTTTAATAAAAACTTCCTAAATATTTCATCAGCAGCTTCCCCCAAAAGCTCTTTCCTGCTGATTCAGCTGGGTATAACATAACTTGAAGCAATAAATCTGTGTGTGGGTGTTACCACAACCACTAATACCCCTTTGTTATAAGATGACCCTAAATTCATTAAACATAATACTTCCAAAATAAGAATACATTTAAACTAAAAAAAAATATAGTTTTGTGGTACATAGGTATTCCATTATGAAGAAACTCAGACTAGAGCATACATCAACCCTTTTTGGTATGCAGAGCTCATGCAGCATGATCCAAGTCCCAGTGGAAGTTAAAAGAATAATTCTCATTATTTGTCTAGTCGGATGACAAATTGGAACATTTTTTTCTTTGAACTCTCAAAAGAACATCATCTTGTAGACCCAAAATGCTACTTGATCTAACTTCAGCTATTATCAATAACTCTTTTCTTCAATTACACAAATGTTACATATGATATTGTCCTCTACAAGAGAGAACATGCACCCCTAACGCAGTATGAAGAGTGACCTAAGTGTAACACAGAGGAGGTGGGTAATACCCATCATGTCTCATGTTAAACCTGGGAGACAAACAGCAGAGAAGTCTTCCAATTGGAAGTAGCCTATGTCTCCTCCCTCATATTCCAAAAATTGCACCAATTTGATAAATACAATATAGTTATCAATAATTTTCCCATTTCCAACTTCTGTTCTTGGCTGAATGAATGGACAAATGGATAGATAAAACATTATCACTATGGGCACAGAAGTCCTCTCTGATTGCAAAAAAAAGAAGTGTCATCTCCAATGCCCAAAGCAGTAGCCAGGTTTTCTTTTAACGTTCAGGAAGTTTGGCAAACATCCTCTAAATATTGTTAGAGAATGACTCATGCTCCTTTCAACCCCAGGACAGATTTTCCCCGAAGTCCACAGTCAAGGTGCAGTGCTCAATCACGTTTATTTTTTCTAGTTGCTTCTCCACCGGCTGACTTTTGGCTGACATTGGCAATGGTAGTGCAGAAATAAAACATGGAAGATGGAGGAGGGTGGCCAAACACCTACTTCTTGGCATTTACAGAGCAGGAATAATATTCGGGCCTTATTGACTCTCATAGTGAAACTCTCAACAGTGGTTTAGCTCAAGAAGTTGGGGCTGATGCTTTCTGACTTCAAGGGCTGAAGTTCAAGTCCTGTCACACCAGCAAGCGACACATTAAAATAGGAAGGCCTGTACTTCAGTGGGGCTTTACTTCTTTGGTTTGCTGTGGGCTTCTTGGGGATAGACCCTTATTCATACTGAACAGTACTGAACTGCACACAAAAACCCCAAAGAAGTTGGCTACCCAGCATGAGAAAGGCACTTTGAGCGTTGGTCGTGTGGAGCAACTAACTCAAATTTTCATTCTCTAGTTTACACATCAGGATAACTCCCCCCTGTAGAACATGTATTATTGAAACTCAATACCACACAGATTGGTTATAGCTTGAAACTTATTGTCCTAGCCTTGGGCTTCAAAGAAAATGTTATTTGAGTTTTCTTCCCTTAAAAATATACATTATGAGTTTTTTAATATATTTTTTAATTAACTCCTCTTCTCCTTTCTGCTTTCACAGCTACACTGAATCACTCCAATTACAAGTTTTTTCAATATCAAGCCAAGAAGAGGTGATTACAAAGTTTCAGAAATCATGCCTTACCCTCAGAGTTCCAATGCTGCTTTTGATTTGTGGACCTGAAACATTCTGTGGCGGAGGTACAGTCCCCCTTGGAAATGTCAAATGCTGCATAGCCCACATGATCTTGCTTCTATAAACTGTTGTTCAACAGTCATTTATGTTGATTTCAGTCTAGGCTGTTGTGATCCCACCTGCCTCATGCTCCTCCTTCCAGTCCTTCTCTCCCAAGCACATGTACCTGTCCATCTCATGGGGCAGCCCCAATGGTCACACAATTATGTCAGATTGCCCAGGCATGTTAGCCTGGCTGAAAACTAATTACGTTTTTCTGTTGGGTCATTTTTAGACCAGCTCTCTGAACTACACAAGTAGTACTGACACTACAAAAAGTCAAAGTCTGTCATAGCACAGTTTTATATCAAATTCAGTTACCCTAAAACTGCACAGTCACCTTTTATGGACTCCAGGAATCTATGAACCACGGATTTAAAACATAGTCCTAAAGGCTATGTTGCCATGATGGATAACACAGATCTGTCTGTTCCTTCACATTAACCAAAGGATATTTCAAAAATGATTGCTCAGATTGTCTAAGAAATCAGGATATTGTCAGCCTCAGACTGCTGGGGACAGAAGAAGGGCAGTAAAACCAGTGCAACTTACACATTAGTAGTGAAGACACCATAGATCAGATCTTGCTCAGGAAGGTAGAAGGTGCTTTGCAATTCGTTATAATAGAATGGGATTTCTCCAGCACGGGAGCAGTTCAGCCTGGCCTTCATGAAAGTTGTCCATGTGTCCTCCAGCAAAAATCTCCCTCCGATATCGTTTTTGCAAACCCTTGCCACACGAGAATACACTGTTTTCCCACAGTCATGTTCTACCGCATTCTCACGGAAGAAGAAGTAAGTGAACAAACCAATGTCATAGGCAGCAATAAAGTTAGGCTCTGAAAAACAAACATTTGAAGAGATTTATACAGGTCAGAAATCAATCCGCGCTCACTGACTTGCTCAATGCATTGCGCTGCCAGCTCTCTTTACGCAGACTGTCAAAGCTGGGACCACAGGGAGTTTGGAGTCAGCAGAGGACATAAAAACAGTAGATGGGAATAATGATATATGGGGATAGAGCTCTAGTTCTGTTTTTCAGATCTTGGAAAGACACCATTGTTTCCCCACCTTATTGGCAAAGCTGCTACTGATTTCAGTGACAGCAGAGTTCAACATTTTGCATATGCATGACTATTCTCTGTACCTATACTCATTTTGCAACATACAGCCTTCCCATGGGGTTCATTCACCTATTCACTTCTGAAGTGCACCTTATGATGTGCTAAATATGCTGCATGCATCCGCCCAATTCCCCAGACTGCTGCACTGAAACATTCAACCTACTCTCCCAGTGCAATCACATCTGGCTTTTATCACAAAGCCTTTCCAGTTTCCAAGCACAAAAGATGATCTTATGTCCGTAAAACAAAACCATGCCACAGACTGACAGTATTGAAGCAAGCTCTCCTTAATTCTTTTTCTCCTAGAATTATTGTTATTATTTTCACAAGAATTGAAAAGAACCTGGAATAGGTTTTGTAGTGAATATTTTAACTGGGTATTTAACAAAGCTTTAAAGTGTATGGTCTTTTATCCCAACAGTTTCTTTGGCAAAGGGAAAAGATTGGCCAATGAATAACATTCAACTAAACAAAAAAAACCCTGTTGCTTTTATAGGGTGCTTTTACAATGTTCATTTCTGAGTAATGCTCAAAGGAAGAAGAATAAAGGAAAGTACAGAATTTCTTTAATGTTGCAGCCCAGGAGTGAAAGGAGAACAGAGTCATGGCAGAGGGAGAGGAAGGCAGGTTGATGCTGCTGCAAGGCAGGTTTGGGAGGCAGACAATGGTACACAGGAGAGGGCACTGCAAAGCATCTCCTGTCAGACTTTCTCCTTCAAACAAACAGTGAACCTTACAGGGGCCACTGTGATCACCAATCTGACCTTCTGCCGAACACGAAGCAGAGAATTTCACCCTGTAATTCCACCATCGGATCCTGTAACTAACAGGTGAATTAGACCACATCTTTTGAAGGAGATCTGATCTTACTGGACAACATCACATGGCCTTAAGTCCATCACTTTCCTCAGTGACTTGTTCAAATGACTGAAGACTGCCCCAACTGCAACCTCCACTTCTTTTTCCATTTGACATTATCTGGTTTCAGCTTCCAATCACAAGCTCTTGTCATGACTTGTCTGCCAGATTAAAGAACTTTATCCTGCCAGAAATCTTCTCTTGATGTAAGTACTTCCATATCATGAACAAAACACCTTTTATCTCCTTTTCAGAAAGATAAATAAATTGAGCTCCTTAAGTCTGTCACTGTGAGGCAGGCTTTCCAAGCTTCAAATCACTCCATGGCTCTTCTCTGAATCATCTTGAAGTTTTCTGTTTCTTGTTGAAAAGTGGGCAGAACAGGATGAAATTACACCAATGTCACCAACACTGCACAAGGTTATAAATCCAAGAGTCATGTTAGTTTTTCCAATCACAGACTAGAAACTCAGTTTCTGTTTGTCTTTTCTTAAGGTCCCTTGTTCCAATGTCACTTCCTTCTGAATTCTTTGTTCATGCACAGACAAGAGGCACATATTTCTAATGAGTGTGTACGGGCTATGCTCCTTCTTGGTCCTAATTCACAGTCTTCCCTGGTGACGTCCTTCTTCTAAAACTCCAGATCTCCATACTGACTTCAATACGCTTGCAGAAGCCTAGTTCAGTCTCATTCAGCTCCAGAGAGTGCACAGTGCCACTACTCGTACCTTTGATTGAAAGGTCTTAAAATCCAATAGAAAGATTCTGAATATCCTGTCAACTTACCTGGGTCAAATGAGAGAGTGGGAATACTGGGGTCTCCATCACTACAGTCTGGTTAGACAAGACAGGCTTTGTCCCTGTGCGAAGGTGTGGACTCAATGCAGGAATTACTGGTTGCAATTCTACAGCTTGCTTGATGCACGGTATTATCACCCTGGGCTAGCAGGTGCTTTCAATAAATAACTATAAGTCCACAACAGCATGGATTTACATGGAACAAAATGTACTGTGAAATTTCTCATTTTCAGACTGATCTTGCACTGAAACCAACTATCTTCAGCTCAGTCAGTGGAAGTAGAGAGTGCTTAATACTGTGTCGAACGTAGTCAACAATATGATGCTTTAAGTTGCTTCTGATCTTCAAATCCCTGAGTGGTTTTCTTGTTAAAATGATGTATTTGATCATCTCACAAGACAGAGACACATATACACATTAAGTAACCTGTAAGGCCCACTTTCTGTATTCTAGATCACTTCTTTGAAATACTTCCAGGCTATTTTTAAACATATTCTAAGCTGCATTGATTATTGTACCAGAAGCCCTTCCTCATCGTAACTCTGGACTCCGGTATGCAAACAGAGGGAAAGATTTACAAGCCTGCCAAGTTGATTTTAATACACCTCTTGCTCAGAGATGACCCACTTGACTTTACCATTGAGCCATTTGGAGTTGTATTGTGCTGTCCTAAGTGGAGGAACATTTCCAAGGCTGCGGTAAATAGCAGGATCCCGTCCAGAGAAATCAATTACAGTTGCAGCATAGAGTTCGCCTTGTGATGTAATCACAGCTGTCGAGTTATGCCGGGGGTCGTACGGGCACCGAGCCACTCCATTAATTCTGTCAATGATTTTGCTAAGATTTCCTACCTGTATTTAAAAGGAGAGAGGAGAGAATTTAAATAGCATCTGGCTTTCTTACTGGTACAGAGAATTCAGTTTGCTCATGAGTATCTATGAGCAAAACCCTGATTTTAAAAAAACAGGCAGCTATAAAAATGTAATGTTAGCGATGACTGTAAATTGATTTTTACATCCATCATTTGCCAACGTAAGAAGTTGTGTCTGAGCCCCATGCATCCTATCGCTTTGTAAGAAGGGTAATTCCCCAGCCAATAAAGCCTGTAGGCCCCAGCCCACTCGGTGTAATCAGGTGCTCCTGCTGCTAGGACAGGTTTCTAATCTTTCATAGACACCTCCTGAATGTATACTAGTATTAAAAAATCTAAAAATAAACATTGCTTTGGACCTGCTCCTGCCTCCCTTGAAGCCACATGGAGTTTTTCCATTTATTTTAAGAAAACATTTAAATATCAGCTCAGGGGGTACTCACAGCTAAGCTTGTCCGTATTCCCCATTTTCAGCAGCACACCCAAAGTTTGCATGATCAGCATTTTGTCCACATCCAGCTCACCCATAACAGGATTTTCTGTTCCCCACCTGCAGATACGCCCACTGCCCCGAAGCAGCCCAAAGGGACCCACAGAACAAAACCAAAATAATTTCAGATCAGCTACATTTGGACCATACTCTCTGCGGCCACGATGCCCTGCCAAATGACTGGCTGTCCCCAGAGCATGTATCCAGCCCTCTCCATCACTGTAAAAGAGGCAAAACAGACCTGTCGACTGGAACACACTGGAGAAAAGGCATTGGTACCACAGGTAAAAACCTTCTTGCCATAAACAATCAGCACTCGGACATAGTTCTGGCACTCTTCCTATAGGGACACAAGACAGAGACAGAAGATTTTTGAAAAGGAGACTGTGGGGTTATTTATTACATTATAAAAAATTACCTGTATTGCAGTTGGAATACACCCTCCTTAGCTATAACTCGGACTGAGGTTTGTTGTGTCAAGCAGTGCACAGCTGTAGGGAGCGAGCGGTCTAAGTGAGCAAGCCCAGTTTGCTGGTTATTTCTCTAATCACAGTCCTGCACAGTCCCTGGGTAGGATGTTATCCATCAGGCTGACCCTGTATCAGCTACACAAGTGCCTCTTTCTGCGCTCTGCTTCGACCAGAGGAGGAATCCTCCCTCTTTCCATGATGACACTTCTGACCTATTTTTCCCAGTAAAGCCACAGCTTTGAAAACGTCGCCCAGACACAAACTCCGTGGAAGGACAGCGGGTCCATCTGCACTATAATTCACACCAGTGCCAGCAGGAAAACAGCAGGAACTGCTCTTTAATAGACCAGGCTGGTCAGGAGAATCTCGTGCTCGAACAGGCTGTTACCTCCTGCCTCCCACAAGGATTGTGTGCTCATGATTTTACATGGTAGAAGGAGTTTTTCTTTCAGGCCAGGCCAGTGAGAAACAGCAAATCCCATCTTTTCAGCTGCATGACCACTTGCTGCTACAAATGGGCAAGTCCCTCCACATGCCAGTCCCCAAAAGTGTGGGGCTCCTGTCATTCTGGGCTGGGGTAGGGCCAGCAGCACAAGGCTGCAGTCGGCTTTTTTCAGAAAATCTCCTTCATGTTGCTGGAGAGAGCCGCAGCCTCGCACCCAGAGGCTGTGGACTGCAGCTCGGGGTAACGGGGCGTCCCCGGGGAGCTGCGTGGTGGGGGAGGCAGAGGCCGCGCAAGGCAGGGACTTGCTGACGGCGCACACCGGGAAGGGGAGGTGCGGGACTGGCGTGCAGCTCCCACAGGCACGCAAGGGGCTCGAGAGCCGCCTGCCCCAAGGCTCATCCAAACTGCCCCGATGAGAGATGTATGGCCAGCCTGGCACCAGCCTGCCGGCCTGGGGCTCTGGGGCCACCACAGAGGAAAGGGTACGAGCAGTGGCAATGACTGGCACCCACTGGGCTCCAAGAGAAGAAAGTCTATGATACTCTACTGTAAGTAGAAAAGGAAACTTGTTAAAAAATAACAACTTCGGCAGGGTTATCCTGACTGTTTTGCTTTCCTCCCTCCAATAGACCATAATTTACCACTAAGCTGAGCCTACAGCTGTAGACATGGCTTCTCCTTCTGTAAGCAGCAATCACTCTGCGAGTTTCCCTGTCTCACAGCGCTCCACGCTGTTGATCATTTCCCTGAAGACTTCATTTGCAAGATTCAGCAGTGTAAAAACACTCCCCATCATCTGGAAAGGAACAGCCTTGCTTAGCCGGATTACGTGCTATCTATCTCCTTTCATTTGCTGTATGGAAATCAACTCGTTGAAGGACGGCATTTAGCGAAAACCCACCAGCGTTAACCACAGACAAGCGACTGCACGGGCGTGACACATGGGGCTTGCTTTCGAATGGAGAAGGTCGCAGGGACTGCACTCCAGAGCCAGCCCAGGAGCACTCGTCCACCCTGGGCAGAGGCTACAGAGTGCCATGGAGCAGGCACTGCCAGTCTGGAGTCTCAGCAGGGGCGTCGGGGATCAGACACATATTGCCTGGCACCCGAAAATGAGAGCTTAAATTCATAGCTGGGGTGATTCAGCACTTCTTACTTCAGAAGCAGATCAGTCATGGTGACTGTGCGTCAGTTTATCAAACAGGACCTTGAGAAGCACTGTCCAACCTGCCGTGTGTCAAGAATAGAGGTCTCATAGCTCTCCTTAACAAGACGAAGGGCTTGCCAGCCTCTCTGCCCTCTGCCGTCATTGTTACATGCTGCTGTGAGCCCTGTTAGTTATTCCCTGCCCTAGAGACATCTGTATCTCACAAGCGGGTTAACTAATTCCTCTTTCTGCAGAGCACAGTTATTCAATCCCACATAATATTAGGACCACTATAAATTAAACTGCAAAGTACTAGAAATTCGTGAGGGGATGCTGTAAAAAAAAGGTACGGGCTCCTCTCCCAACAGGGTTTTGTTTTCAGAAAATGATTGATTTGGCATCTAACCCAGAATGCAGCTCTGTACCCAAATCTCACACAATAAGAGAGCACCCATCTGCTCCCCCTCCACTTCCACCTTTCTCTGCTTTGTGTGGAGTCTCAGGATAGCTTCTGACCTAAACCAGCTAATATTATTTATGTTGCTGGACCCTTTCCTGCCTAGGTGCTTCAATATTTTCCTAACTAAAAGCCTGTCCTGTAGAAATCTAAAACCCTAATGTGCAGAATTCTCTTCCATGCACAGAACTATATTACATATTAGCTAACATATTTCTATGAAAATATTCACAGCTAAGAAGACAGCACACAAAAAAGAATTTTTTTCTGAGGTCATGTGCTGGATGGTCTTCTGGAGTCTACTGGCAGTGATGAATCTGTTGCACACTTTACTCCAAGGCACAGTAGCCTGGCTTGGTAAGGATGCTGGAAGCTGGTAAAATATTGCGTTATTTTAGCCTAATTAAGCACAGTTTTATTTGTACCCATTCAGTCCAAAGCAGAAGTTATTTACTGAAACAGGAGAAAGCATACTGAGCAAATTTATCAGCTGCTGTCTGAACCTGCACCAGAATATTTAATCTGTGACTTCCAGCCCATTCCCAACTGCGGCAGCAAAGAGCAAAAGAGCACAGTCAGTATGGATGAGGTGTCAGACTGGAAACACTTGACAGCCGATACTTTTCAGGGAACTGGATGCACGAAGCCCAGTAATTATTCCATTGATTGCAAGAGGCAGAAACTGGGGAGACTAGTGGATGTTTTCTACTCTGCTTAAATAACAAAGCTGCTAGACGTGGGCCATATCCAACCGTAGCTGTTCCTACCAATTAACTGAGTAGGCGTTCTCCCTGGACCTGCCTTACGGGTGGTGGTGACAGCACTCCACGCTCCTGGAGGAAGAGCAACAATAACATGAATGTTTCATCCACTTGTCTCAGAGCAATATATACAGCTTGAAGTCATGTTCTGAAACAGATGTACATTATCTAGCTATCTGCCCTGTCCTCTCAGCTGGGGGACTCAAACCACACAGGTGCTGAAGGATTTGCCATGGTGACACACTGAGCCAGAGGAGATCCTGAAGGACAGCAACAAAGATCTATCAGACCCTGCCTGCCTGGCCCAAAGAGGAATACTGTGCTTATCTGGCATTTCTCACTGCTGTACCCTCTGCCAGTCGTGTCAGTCTATGAAATACTCCAACAAAAGCAAAGAAGAAACTGAACCACTTCAATGCTCCAGCTTGCAGGATTTTTCTCAAGACACTGTCGATGAGATTTACATTAGATCCTCTTTCTACCCTATCCTCCAAATAACTAGCAAGGAACAGCATCCTCTGTGTGTTCTTTAAACCAGCCTGGATTTGCTCCAAAAAGTCATTCAACACACTGCTCTCTACAACAATTCGTAGCTGAGGAAACTGGTTAGTAAAATGATCTCACAAACCCCTACAGAAAATAGGAGCTATTTAATGCAGTTTCTTCCGTGTGGCTGGAAAACTCTAGGTGTACAGGAGGCAAACTTCAGACAGGCTTTAATATAGCTGGAAAATCTGGCAGGGTTGAACCCAGCTCTGTCCAGACGAGACAATATTTGGATCCTGCTCTCACATTATGGAGCAGACAGTCAAATCTGTGTATGATCAGTCTGAAAATCTCATCACCAGAAGATGTCCTTGGGATCAAGAGATTAAAGATTTAAATAAAGGGGGAAGACTGAGTATTTATACGGTTAATGAGAATAACTTAGTTATATTAGTTGGGATTACTATTAAATATATGGCAGAGCTGATAAAAACCTGTGGCTCACCACCAGAGCCTTAAGCATATCTCCAAATTTTGTATGAACTGCATGTTACCCACTTTGGGGTTCTTGCTCCTTCTTCAGAATTACCTGGTACTGGTCCCTTTTTTGAGATAAGGCGTTAAATTTAGCAGATACCTCTTTTCTCAGTCTAATGATCCTTGTTTTCCTAGAAAGGAAGAGTACACAACTTCTAATGCTTTACCCTGTAAGGCACAGGGTCTCACAGACATTAATAAACTTCACTGAAGTGCCTCCCTCTCACCTCCCTCAGTTTAAGCCTATCCTCATTTATTTCATTTTTTGCCTCATTTAGATATAAATGCGTCTGTGAGTGCCGTAATGTCCACAGCTGTGGACAGGAGCAGGCCTCCTTCCAGCTCCTACAGAAGTCAGGCTGCTCTGAAAGCGCATTTCAAACCCGAGAACCAAGAGCGGTGCCCTGGCACTCCCTTCACTCGTGTGGGCCGGTCAGCAAACAGAGGGGTTGAACTCCTGCCGGCTTCGGTTTCAGGCCAAATTCACAACAGGATGCTGCGAATAAGCCAGCTGTAGGTGCTTCTTGAGTCGTTTCATCTGTCATCTCTGAACACCGGAGTTCTGAAACATTATAAGCCCTTAATCTCATTGTACAGATGGATTTTCTTTGCAAGCATAACCATATACAGGCAGCACTTTAATTGGCCTTTTACTTTGAATAAACCATTCAAGCCCTGTTGTCAGAGAGCTCCTTTTTAATTTTTTTTTTTTTTTTAGGCTAAAACTATTTCACCACAAACCAGCATAAATTAATCATAGATTAAAACCACAGTTACGCACTGTATGAGAAACATAGCTGTTTCAGATGGTCTGTTGTCCTCAGTAAAGAAACACTCCTGGAGTACAACCTGCAGTTCAGAGAATCAGCCAGCAGAACTACATGTTCTCTCTTCAAAGACATTTAGGAGTGCAGCAAACATTTAATTTATCTGTTGCAGTTCATCCCAGTTTTGTTAAAAAATAATCAAGACCTAACATGTTCTGGAGCAGTGTTAGTAACACGCTTTCAGATAGCTGTATTTATTTTTTTGGACAAACAATCCAATTAATCAGTTTAAGCCAACACCCTGACCAAGATGTCTTTCTCCTTTCAGTGCAATAGACAGCAAAGAGAATCGCTAATGATCTTTCTCACCAAGTTTTCTTTAATGGACTTCAAATCAAACCTGGGGACTGATTCTGCATTGATAGCTTAGCAGAAGTACTAGGAATGTGGGTAGATTCCAAGATCTCCAAGAACAGTTACAAAGTAGGAAAAAAAAATCTGACGGCCTCCCAGTTATCTCTGTTTGCCTGGGGATTTATATGGGGCCTGTCCTACTTGGATGCCTGTTACTCCTTAGTGGCATGGAGATTCCCAGCTCCATTAGATAACCAGAGGGCACATCCTCTGTGTGAGGCAAAGCCACCTGAAGGCCTGAAACAGCAGATTCCTCCATTAGCTTAGCAATTTCTGCACCAAACCCACTCAGGCGGGCTCCAGCCTTGTGCTAGGATTTCCTGTAACCTGGTGTGAATCACAGGACTCCCAGCATCAGGACATCATCCAAGAAAAGGAAGAATCTATACTGGCAATACATTGGGACAATCAGTAACTGGATGCCTATCAGACATTTCTCTTGGTTCTTTCTTGCTCCAGAAGTGTTATTTGTGCATCATCTTTCTCCCGACTACACAGAGCTCTTTGGACGGCATGTAAGAGCTGGGTCACTGCCACATTCACAAATGGTTCCCTTTCATGTTTTGAAGTGACAGTGTGCTGCTTTTGGAAAGTTAACAAATAATTCCGTGCTCAGACAAGAGAAAGACCAAAGTGCTCGTTTGGAAAGCCACAACTTTCCACGTCAGGAAAAATTCCTTCGATGCGGTGGATGTGGACTGTTGTGCAGAGACAAACCAATTCTAAACTAGAAGCTGAGCAACTCCTAATGAAACTAAATACACCTCTTCCCCTTCTGCTCTGTCCATCACTCATTTTAACTACAATCTCTGGGTGATATCATTTGGAAGACAGAAAGAAAGGAAGCATAACACTGACTTTGCGTTGTTTCTCGGTAATGTGCGTGTTTTCCAGGGGACAATTTTAAGATGCTGACCAGGATAGATTTTACAAATGCTGCAAAAATAAGAATGATTACTAGTGGAAGCCAGCACAGATCTCCAGAGACATGGCAAATAAAGCATATATAATTCTTTCAGGAAATCACAAGTTTTGGTTGATATATATGACATAAATGAAAGACTTTTCTGAGGTGTTTGTTTTAATACTACATGACATATTGCAGAGAGTTAGTTTTAAAATCAGGTTCAAGAACATGTATATTAATGGATTAAAATCTGATAAATGACTGGACTGAAAAAAGTCCTCAGGGTGAAATCATTCACAAAGTTGTTGCTTTAGCAGGGTCCCAGATGGGGTGGTACTAGCCCAGTATCAACATTTTTCTTAACAAACATTTGTGGATAACCCAAATGCTACGAAAATAGTAATTACCAGTGAGTCCAAAGCCTCACTATATATATAGTGATATACGCTAGGCTGGTGAGCTGGTTCCAACAAACAAAATAAATTTTTGTAAGCTATTGTGCATTAAACAGTAAGGAACAAAAGGGGTCTATGTGTAGACTGGGAGATTACATCCCAAGACTAGCAACTGTGAAAAGGATTTAGTGGTCACAGTGGCTAGGCAATTCTGCATGATCTCCTATGGCAGAAGGGCTTATGAAACTGCCAGGTATATGAACAGAGGAGGGTGAATAAGAGGTGGAAGACTGTTTTAATCATACTCAGGCATTAGAGAGATTGACATGGGAATACAGGTGAAAAATTGGGAGTGTGCAGAAAACAGACATAAGAAGTATTCAAGGTCAGTAGAAAAATGAGAGAAAGAGGCTTGGAGAACTCAGCTTTTTACTTTTTCAAAAAGCCTAAGTACTGACTGACAAGAGCATATAAGTGCCTTTGTAAAAAATAAATATTGGTAACTAAAGGGCTCTCTAATCTACCAGAGAAGGGCAAAATGAGACCCAGCCACTCCAAACTGACGCCAGATCCAAAGAGGAAATAAAGTTACCAGAGAAGGTGATCTGCCGTCAGAACAAGCCAGCAAAGCACACAGTCTGCCCATTTGCTTCAGGCCTGCAGTTCAAAACTTTTTGCCTTCCTCAAGAAGGTGCAGCAGCCAAACACAAGTTACTGAGCTCAATTCAGGAATAAGCAGGTGGAATTTGTGGCCAGAGCTACACTGACTGTCAGAAGAAATGACCTAAAGGTACCGTCTAACTTCAAATCCAGGACCCAGAATTCCCCTGATCTCCCTTTTCTCTGGCCAACAGGTGCTCAAATGTGGAGTAACCATCATCCCGTAATAATGATACTTCTGCAGTATGCATTTTGTGCCTTTAATTCTTGCACTTTTTATTTTCCTTACGGTAAAGCTCTAAGCATTTTAGGAAGAAATTTTCTAAGCAGCAGGAAGAATCTGACTTAGATACTCAACAGGCATAAGAATGAAGAGGGAAAAGGCATTTTAATACACCCAGTGGCTTGGAAAACCTCACCCTAAAATACATATATTATTACATGGCAAGGAAAATGGACCGGTCATATAACTTACTCAAACTACACTGTGAATTAATGTAAGAGCCAAAGGTCCTCCTTATTTCTAGCCTCTATCACCACATATCTAAGTGCCTGACAATCCATAACATGTTTATCATCGAATCATCTGTGCTAGGTAGAAAACTGCCATTAGTCAAGTTTTGACAAAGCAGAGCTGAGGCAGGCAGAGTTCTGCATCTTGAACCACCACTGCACAGCAGAATCAGAAATACTCACGTTAGTGCTGCCCTCACTTGCTGCATTTACCTGGCTAAGGGCAGAGATACTGCATCAGACCTGGACTTCTTAGCTGGAGTAGGGCACTTCACCAGCTGGCTACACTCCCTATTTCTGGAGTTCGTGCTACATGTGTAGACTCCGCAAGAGGGACTCAGCCATGGACACACAGGTTAGAGCAGACACAGACTTGGGAGATCTGAGTTTACTTAGCTACTGCAGAATTCTTCTGCCTTTGTTGCTTCATGTCTTCTTGTCAGACTCGTAGTCAACACCTCTGTTTGCCATTAATTGTATGTCAAGAAGTGTCTAACAATCTGCTTAATTATCGTTCCTCAGAACTTCACACCCATGGCTCCTGTGCCCACCAAACAATTTCAAGCTCTGGATCACCATCAGCATAAACTCAGCTGTTCAGAGCATTATCCTCATGAAATTTTTGGCAAACTCTTTGCAGTGTGAGGAGGCGGCAGCAGCAAAGATACTCAGACCATTGCTTTCTTTTGGCACAACTTTAAAAAAGATAAATTGAAATCATCCTAGAATTTGTTCAGTCAAATGTACGGTTTTATCCAGGGGTTGACAAAATAAT